>NC_064626.1:662845170-664045170 GCF_023864275.1 Schistocerca cancellata
TTACTCGATGACTTTCTGTCAGTTACTACGAAATGTGGCCTCTCTGACAGGAAATCACAAATCCAGTCACATAACTCAGACTATATTTCATAAGCACGCAATTTCACAACAAGCCGCAGGTGTGGTACTTTGTAAAAGCCTTCTGGAAATCTAGAAAAACGAAATCCTGAAGTACTGAGGAACAAAAATACGAAATAAGATTGCTGCAGCTGTCATTTTTAAGAGAAGTTGAGAATTTGCTCAGAATGGCGGCAATCGTTAGAAACTCTTCAAGTTTCAAAACGGAGCGTTTTCTTCCTCGTGGAGGTATACAGAGAAAGTGAGGACCGCTTTTCGACGGTTAGAGCTGAGGCAGAACGTGTTACCTCTGTCAGCAGAAGTCGCAGACAGTTCTCTACGTGCCAGCACGTAGACCTTGGCCTCTGCTTGTCCCCGCAGTTGAGAACGGGCGTATTTTACGGGATGGGAAGCTCATTGAAGAGCAGTGACACAGAGGCCATGAAAGCCCAGAGGAGCGCCAGTACAGCTCCTTTCTGTGTAGCTCGTCACTGTTCGTCTGTTCACTGCTTTGGGGAAAGCGTCGGAATGTCGCTCGGGTGGAGGTGTCACCTTTTTACTCGGCGCGTGCGGCTACGTCCTGCTATGGCCAAAAACCAGCAACACTGAGCCACGTGGTACGAAATCACCGCAGCCACTTCCTTTGCAACCTCGTCCAGTATCTCAGTGGGTTCAGCAGTCTCTCTCTAGCATATCAGGATCCATTAACGCACCGTCTCCATAGCACAGCACCAGTGTGTGTTTTGATTAAGGAACTTTGCGTCTGGTTACCATTTCAGATACATACTCCACATCACGTAGATTGTCAGTTGGAGACAGGTGTGAAAGTACGTCTTCCCATCGCATCGCAGAGATGTTCTATGGGTGACAAATCAGACGCTCAAGCCGGCTAGTCAAGGGTTCTTGCGTTTCTCGAGTTGTATGTAGTGTAAACTGCAGTGTGGGTGTTTACATTATCCCACTGGAAAATGCCATGAAAGGTATGACAGCAAAGTTTATCATTCCTGCCACATGCTTTTGAGATTTCAGCCGACCTTCAATAACTACCAAATCCATCCTTTGGTCTCATCCACACAATGTCTGTCACTCAAATCGGTGTCATATTAACTGCAGCTTTACACCATGCAAATATCAGTTTTCTGTGGTATGGTGTTAGTAGAAAACGACACATGTCAACTCGAGATGTCGATCGGGTTTCCAGTCCTCTGTTCTCGACAGTTTGCCACGTCACTCGTCCTGTAACCTCTGGCCAGAATTCTACTGTTGTCATCCTTCTATTAACCATAGCCAGTTGAACAACCCTACGAGATTATCGTTGCCTCATCCAGTAATGACCGGTGCCTACTGTTGTCGCGACACTGTTGTCCTGGGTCCGTCTCGCCACCAAGTCACTGCATTACAGCCGACTGTCTGTGTCATCTCTGGGCATGATGCTCTCACGTCCCTCATACCAATGGTTCGACGTTTCTCAAACGCCGTAAGACTGCGATAGGCTGTACTTACACATGGTCTTGGAATGCTGTGTTGCGATCTCCACGTGAAACGTTCCTTTTCACTACTTAGCTCATTTAAACATTGGTGTCACTTTTAGCAAGTTTCTAACTGAAGAAATAGAAGTGCTGTAACTTTTGGGAACAAGTGGTAGCAAATTTCAGTTCACAACGTTTCGAATTTCTAAAATACACTCCTGGAAATGGAAAAAAGAACACATTGACACCGGTGTGTCAGACCCACCATACTTGCTCCGGACACTGCGAGAGGGCTGTACAAGCAATGATCACACGCACGGCACAGCGGACACACCAGGAACCGCGGTGTTGGCCGTCGAATGGCGCTAGCTGCGCAGCATTTGTGCACCGTCGCCGTCAGTGTCAGCCAGTTTGCCGTGGCATACGGAGCTCCATCGCAGTCTTTAACACTGGTAGCATGCCGCGACAGCGTGGACGTGAACCGTATGTGCAGTTGATGGACTTTGAGCGACGGCGTATAGTGGGCATGCGGGATGCCGGGTGGACGTACCGCCGAATTGCTCAACACGTGGGGCGTGAGGTCTCCACAGTACATCGATGTTGTCGCCAGTGGTCGGCGGAAGGTGCACGTGCCCGTCGACCTGGGACCGGACCGCAGCGACGCACGGATGCACGCCAAGACCGTAGGATCCTACGCAGTGCCGTAGCGGACCGCACCGCCACTTCCCAGCAAATTAGGGACACTGTTGCTCCTGGGGTATCGGCGAGGACCATTCGCAACCGTCTCCATGAAGCTGGGCTACGGTCCCGCACACCGTTAGGCCGTCTTCCGCTCACGCCCCAACATCGTGCAGCCCGCCTCCAGTGGTGTCGCGACAGGCGTGAATGGAGGGACGGATGGAGACGTGTCGTCTTCAGCGATGAGAGTCGCTTCTGCCTTGGTGCCAATGATGGTCGTATGCGTGTTTGGCGCCGTGCAGGTAAGCGCCACAATCAGGACTGCATACGACCGAGGCACACAGGGCCAACACCCGGCATCATGGTGTGGGGAGCGATCTCCTACACTGGCCGTACACCACTGGTGATCGTCGAAGGGACACTGAATAGTGCACGGTACATCCAAACCGCCATCGAACCCATCGTTCTACCATTCCTAGACCGGCAAGGGAACTTGCTGTTCCAACAGGACAATGCACGTCCGCATGTATCCCGTGCCACCCAACGTGCTCTAGAAGGTGTAAGTCAACTACCCTGGCCAGCAAGATCTCCGGATCTGTCCCCCATTGAGCATGTTTGGGACTGGATGAAGCGTCGTCTCACGCGGTCTGCACGTCCAGCACGAACGCTGGTCCAACTGAGGCGCCAGGTGGAAATGGCATGGCAAGCCGTTCCACAGGACTACATTCAGCATCTCTACAATCGTCTCCATGGGAGAATAGCAGCCTGCATTGCTGCGAAAGGTGGATATACACTGTACTAGTGCCGACATTGTGCATGCTCTGTTGCCTGTGTCTATGTGCCTGCGGTTCTGTCAGTGTGATCATGTGATGTATCTGACCCCAGGAATGTGTCAATAAAGTTTCCCCTTCCTGGGACAATGAATTCACGGTGTTCTTATTTCAATTTCCAGGAGTGTAGTATAACTACACTGTCCACTGATAGTCAGGTCCTGCAGAAAGTGTCATCACTTCTGTCTCCAAGCTGGTCGTATGTTGTGTTCCAAAAATGAACAGCGTAGGGACAGAAGTGATGACACTTTCTGCAGGAGCTGACCATCATTTTGCAGGGCAATGCTCAAGCACGTACAGTGCAAGCTGTTACTGATTTGTTTGACAGATGGGGCTGTTAAGTGCTATACCGCCTACTGCATTCCCCTGAGTTAAGCCCTCGTGAGCTCAACTCAATTTATAAACTGAAGGAAACACTTTACGGCATTCGCTTCAGAACTGTTACAAATTCTTCGGGCAATAGACCGCGCCGCTCGAACTGTCAACACAACTGGCACTGCTAAGAGTATCCTACGACTTCCACATCGCTGGCAACGGGTTATACAGAATGCTGGTGACTACTTTGGAGGTCAGTAAAACTTTGGAACACGTATCTATTTTGTATGAGCTGTAAATAAATAGTTGCCACTATTAAAGTTCCAGCTCTCGTAATTTATTAGAATGTTTAGTGTTTGTGAAGGCCCGATTACACCAGTTGAAAGAAAACACATGTAGTTCAACGGGTTATTTAGACTCTTTGCCGCTCTTACAGAATGTTCGAATGATTATTGAGCTCGGATAGGAACTCGCAAATGGCCTAGAATATAAACTACGGGTCTACGAACTACGGGTCTGGAAGCACTGTTCTTCAATTCACATGTAATAGGGAGGCGCTGTCTGATTGCCTGGTGGATTGTGGAGTGTTTTGATGCAGCCTCGGTGTCAGCACCTAGGCAAAGGATGCGATTTACTTCTGCGAGTTTCGTTGATCGTTCTTTGAGTCTTTAGTGCGTGTGACGTAGGAATTTCGTTTCATTTGCAAATTTTTACGACAATGGTCTTGGAGTTATTTCAGTGTTATCTCGTGCAGATGTGGAAAGTGTTTTTTTAGACTGAATATGATGGACTTTGTGGTGTCACCGCCAGACACCACACTTGCTAGGTGGTAGCCTTTAAATCGGCCGCGGTCCGTTAGTATACGTCGGAGCCGCGTGTCGCCACTATCAGTGATTGCAGACCGAGCGCCGCCACACGACAGGTCTAATCTAGAGAGACTCCCTAGCCCTCGCCCCAGTTGTACAGCCGACTTTGGTAGCGATGGTTCACTGACTACATACACTCTCATTTGCCGAGACGATAGTTTAGCATAGGCTTCAGATACGTCACTTGCTACGACCTAGCAAGGCGCCATATTCAGTTACTATTCTGAACAGATAATATTGTGAATCATGTACCGTCAAGAGTGACGTTCATCATTAATGGATTAAAATTAAGTATGAAACTAATTACGTCCGCTTTCTGAATTCTAATTCCTTGTCATGTTCCAGACCTCACGTCAGTATAGTTTTTCCCTCCTCACGCCAGCCGGCGTGAGCTAAAACGCGTGCATTTCGGCCTCCTCTCGTAACACGGTGTTGGCTCTTTTGCCAACACTACAGACGTTTAATACCTTCTGAGCAAGGGTTGTTAAATCTTTGAATGCTTTGGGCATTTTAATATCTGGAGGTTGTTCTTGCTGTATTAAAACAAAAAGGTCTTGCTCGTCGCGTTCTTCTTAGAACTCACTGCAGACTCATCTTTTACGGCGAACATCAGTTACTTTTAAACGAAACGTGAATAATTTTCATGTGTATCTTGGTTGTTTTGGCGACAGAGTATGCTACTATGTGTTACTGTTTTATAATATTCAATGGACGATTTAGATCTGGATAGCTAAATCAAGATCTCTTATACAGAGCTTGAGATCTATAACGGTTATGTGAAAAATCTATAATAACTGACAAAATAAATGAAATGTGCCTTTCAGTTTCGTGGAAAGACTCCTAGAAATAAGACAATAAAATTTTAGGAGTGCAACAGGGGAGGTGGTAGGAATACGAATGAAGGAGGAATAGGAGGATATGGAACGCTGTGACTGTTTTTATTTTCTTTAGAGTTTGGCAATCCACTGTCTTTAATCTAGCTGCATAGAGATAAAAGTGTTTAACGGAGAGTCCTATGATGCTGTCGGCAGCTCGTAGTCCAATGCTTAGCATTGCTGCCTCTGTATCCTAGTGTCCCGGTTCGATTCCCGGCTGAGAGTTTCTCTGTTCGGAGATTGGGTGTCATCATTCATCGATGTGCAGGTCGCCGAAGTGGCGTCAACTGGAAAAAACTTGCCTTAGACAGCTGAACTATCCAGACTTGGTCTCCGCACATACAAGTACACGTTCACACTTACACACACGTTCCAATACCTAAGTTCCGGTTAAGCTGTTCAGGACGTTATCCTTGGTTATGAGGCAAATGCTGAAACTGGTATTTCCCTCTCATTCCCATTTGGGAACCCCATTGTCAGCGTGATAATTGATTGTAAAGAGTCCAGAAAAGAAACGCGACTCTGTAATGGGCCTGACCTTAAAAAAGCCCGCTCTGCTCTTTGTTGTAGGAGAGAATAAATAGTTGAAAAATCGTGTAACGTCCTGTCGATCGCGAGGTCATCATGGACGGATCTCAGTCTCGGACTGGAGAAAGAAATCAACTGTCCTTAAGATACAGTGGAGCCCTTCATACATCGACGTGATACGCAATACGGGTGACGAGCATACTGCAGGTCTAGCTTAAGAGAAAGTGAAGGTATGAATGATGATGTAATTAGTGAAGTGGTACTTGGAGCAACGCCGGAGGACGCTACCTTCGCCTACGTAAACCACGCCATGTCGGCCTTCTGCAGCCGCTGCGTCCTCCAGCTACAGCGAGAGCTACAGGTAGCAGAGCATGCTCATAAGGAGAAGTAGCATTTTTAATGAATTTTTCGATTGTTTAGAAAATAAGACGGAGTGTTTGACAAGTGATCACGCAGGGCTATATATCGAACTGCCAGTTATTCTTGTTACTACTAACAGTAGAAGTAGATGTAGTTGGTGCTTATAACAGAAGCAGCCGGCTACTGGTGGCATGTGGGCCAACCTGAAGCCTTCAGGAGGGCTCTCACATAACAAGTAGGCTGGTGGCGGCAATTTGTGGACTACGTTGTCTTTATTTTTCTGTCTTCACACAGAATAGCAATTCATTTTCAGTTTATGTCTCTAAAGTACGATTAATTGTAGACTGTTTAAGACTACGAAAAACAGTTAATAAAACACAAACTCACTGAGTGAGTATTACAACTAAGGGTTAAGACTGATCCTGTTTAATAGTTCCACTGAAATTTTGCTACTCTTCTGACGTTGGCTTCTTCACATTACTCTCTCATTCTATTTTGTATTTATTTCATTGTCGTTGTAATGGTCGACAGAGCGGTGTGCTGACCACATGGCCTTCCGTATCAGCCATCAGTGACGCCTCTGGGCTGAGGATGACACGGCGGCCGGTCGGTCCCGTTGGGCTTTCAAAGCCTGTTCGGACGGAGTTTTTTAGTTTCAATGTTTCTCACCAGAACACGATTTGAGTGTCAAAGACAGTATTTACTCTGCGAACTCACATTGCAATCATTATCTTTCGCGGTGTAGTTTTACAATTTCTTAATAAATTTGACAATACTAGTAATTCATTGTTTGATAATAACCTTGTAGGCACACAATCGGTGTACAAAATAAATAAATATTGTAGGACAAAAAATTATATATTTTTTCATTGTTAATCATGAAATTGTCCCCACAAGTATTGACCGAAGGATCCATCGCTGTCATAAAATACTTCAATTTTACAATACAATCTGTTTTGGAGAATGAGGCAACTGCTATAGTACAGACAATAATAATATAACAAAGGAAAATAACCAAAAAATTGGCACCATACTACACAACACAGATATGTAAATGTCTGTATGCAGGCTTCTTGTGACAAAGAGTGATGACGTCATTTTGAAAAATTGCAATGGATCGCCTGTAGAAAATGGCCTGGTCATCTTTACTCACACGTATACGCCCTTTAATCAGCATACGGAACATATTAATGGATTAGATACGAGGCCGTTTATCAAGAGTGATCGCTTACTGCAATGTAACAGGCTGGATTTTGATGCATAGCCATATTCCGAGTACGAGGCGGATGAGACAGAGAGGTTTTCTACAAAAAAAGCGCAAGAGGTTTATCTAGTGGCTCCAGTGGTTTGGCATTACACAGTAAGGAAAGAAGGACTGTTATGGTTAACGTCCCGTCAACGATGATGTTACTAGAGACAGAGCGTGTACGGATTACGGATGGCTGGGGAAGGAAATCGACAGTGCCCTTTCAAAGGAACCATCCCAGTGCTTGCCTCAAGGCCACTTACTTGTGAATTCGCTTCAAAAGGTGACGTTTCGTTTTTCATCTTAAATCGAAGTTTAAAGTACTTTAAACAAACTGATAATTAAAAGAATTAAATTGGACGTTATTTAAAAATGAATTTAACGATCCCTCGGTGTGCGGCCACACCCATTTTTCTACTAACGTCGTCATTAGACTGTCGTTGGATATATATCATACAATTGTTTCTCGAGTTGGCAGTCCTGTTAGAAGATACGCTTTTTGGTGCTCGTAAGTTTTCCTTTGTATATCTTTGGTTTTCGATCATTGCTTTGCTTATAAATTTTTCCGCAGTTTGCTAAAACCCTATTACGGTTTAGCCATAAGAAGGAACCAAGATGCACCGAGGTGATATAGAGACCATGAGGAGAACAATATGCGCAACCTTCTTCCATGAAGCTACTATAGATGACACTCCACAGCACTGGTTTTGTGGCAGTGGGATCGTGTGGAAGCAGGAAAGTACTTGAAACTGTTGTAATTTGCGTTTACCACCACTCCCTGTCTTTTTCAGTGTGAGATGCAATTAAGCCCATATACAGTGACCTATATAATAGTAAACTGTTGTCGTGGTGCTTACATGGGAAGACGCAAAATGCGAACATATGTTTCAACCATTTTATATGGAAGACCAGCCAAAACTAGTGTTTGTTGGACTCAAAACTATGAGTTTAGATGTGTTGGATGCTGCAGCTTGTTTTAATAACGGGGCAGTTTGCAGGTAGGTATTTATATAGTTACTAGGAATGGTATATTCAGTGTTCAATATGAGACAGTCACTGGTGGCAATTGATTCCATGAAAGTGGGCGAGGTTGCAAAGTGGATCCCTGAGGCAACTAAAGAAACAGAATAACAAGGAAAATACGAAAAGGAAGAGAGAAGATTATGCAGCTGGAATGTATCAGGAACAACACAGGTGAGACATAGATCATGAATAATTTTGATCTGGCTTTCCTGAGAATTAAATTTTCGGCCACGTTTATATTATGCACGAAGGATCTATCTGAGCTAGAGTCCTGAAATTTTTTGAGATGTTTCAGGATACTATGTGGATGAAAGGAGACTACAGACAATGAAGTACTTACTATTAACAGGAAGAAAAACACAAACTGATTAATAATTAAAAAAGCAGCCAACATTTTTATTATCATATGTAGATATTTCTACATATGATGTAGAAATGACATGACATGACTGTAGTTTACATTTTAGATAGACATGTTGTTAATGCGTATTTAGTTTGATTCCAGATAAGGACCAATAAATAAAATAAAGCCAATATGAGAACTACTGTAATTAAGTGTATATCAAAATATTCAGCAAGAAACACTGCTATTGTCCTACAATTTTCATCCTGCTAAGAGATCGCGTTTTTTAATTAGAGCTGTGTAAGCTTTATGAAAATTGTTAACAGTTTTCCAGGCTTTCACAGCCAAGTTACATTAAGTGATTTACGGAAATCTGTAAGGGGAGATGAGGATTTGAACAGATGTCCCACTGAAACTGAATGTAGTGTGCAAACCATTGTGCCACTTTATTCCTTATCACACAGTAGTTCTCCCATTTGCTGCTGTTTGGGAGGGGGGGGGGGGGAGATAGCAGTCTTTGTCCAGTGAAAACTGAGTGAGTGACCGATAGAGCCGTGGAAAACTACATTGAAGCAGCCCCCCCCCCCCAAAAAAAAGAAAATAAAAAATATGAACACAGCTTGATGCGAGAGTGAATGTCATATGCGACATTGCGGACGTTTGATGCGGTAAGGAGAGTTTATAAGCGGAGCAGAAGTGAATAGGAAACCATTCTAATGACGATGAGGGCTGCAAATGGGAAAGTCCACTAACACAACCTACTTTAACGAAAGGGTGGTTGTCACTGTTAAAGCAAGATAAGTAGAGACCAGTGGTAGATCTGACAACAGAGTGCAGTGCTGACCCACTACCTGATACCATTGTTAGATGACACATTTATTGTCATCCATGGAGTGTGAAATGAGAGGTCAGGACGACAGTAGATTTGTTTAACTGACTTCTTTATTCCGGCCTTTGGCTATAGTACATCAGGAACAGCTTGGTGGAGGTGTCCAGTTGCCTCTCGTGCGAAACAATAGACGTCCAGCACTGCTGACAGCGCAAAGAGTGTGGCCGAGTGTGGCTGAGTGTGCCGCTGTCAGCGACGCCTCTGGCTGCGACCTTGAAGACGGTGTGGCAGAGCAGGTGACAGTATTGTGGAGGCGGCCGTGACCTCCTTCCAGCGAGCAGGCGGCTCTCTGCTCTGGAAGTCGATCTCTCGTGGCTCAGGTCAGGCTGCCCTGTTCTGTGGTCCAAGAGAGGATCCCGTACTGCATTCTAGGATATCGCTCCAAGCGTCACAGACTCGTGGTGTAGACTGTGAGGCTGAGACGAGAATATTTCAGTACACAAAGGGCTGAGCATTTATACACTCCATTCTATGTTCGTTTAAGGCTTAAGGCATGTACTCTAAACAATTCCATGGTGGCAAGTGAGGAATGGCTTCCGTCCTTCTGCTAGTGCATTGCAGCGACAGCCGTTGGTATACTGTGTCCAGCTGGCTCTGCTTTGCAACACCTGTCGGCTGAGTTTTGCTTCGCAACGCATAACACACTTGTCTGCCTGTGACTGGCTCTCTTGCAAATCTCTTCCACTTTGGCGTACTTTCTGATCAAATACGGTCGATACGCTACACCGTATTGACCCAATGACATCGTCGATTTCGACTGCAGTGGGCGCAGGACAGTCGAGACTGGACTGTGGACAAACAGAAAACTGTTGCCTGGTCAGATGAAACACTTTCCATCAGGAACATGGTCGTACCCAGTTACGCTATCCCTCAGGCGAAAGACTTAACCAATTTAGGGTGCTCAATACATGCATGGCCTCAAGCACACGAGTATATGGCGGCAGTACTATAATATGAGGGGCATTCACTTGCATCTCCATGGGTCCTGCGGTAGTAATCGAAGGCACAGTGACAACTGTGGACCACGTGAACATTATTGCATACTCCCTGCATTACTTTAAGCTTGATGTCTTCCTGATGGCAATGACACATTCCAGCAGGATAACCGCCTGTGGCACATGGCTAGAAACTCCTTGTGTCAAACTTGGTGTGTGTCAGATATCTGGTGCTTAATTGCTCTGCCATTAATAAGATTTGTAACTAAGACGTACCTCAGACTGACTTCAGTCTGAGCAGAAAGTGAGTCTTGACTTGTAGAGCAAATAACTCATTCTGCCTCGTGTGACTAATTCCTCTCATAAGACTCCTTTCAGATGAAACTTCGTTAGTATCTGTAATTTTGTAGAACATTTTCAAAGACATACTTAGTGTCTTTCACAAGTCGCTGCTCCTGTTTTGTTTTCGTTACTGTTGGTAATGAATGGATCTTCACTTAAAAATCCAGCTGAAAGCTAACACTGCTGAATATGGTTCACTAACTAAGACATTATTTGCATTCCTTTGATCAGTTTCAGATGCAATAAATTTAACTGTCTCCTTAATTGCAAACGCTTGGAACAATTGTCCCCTGTAAAGTTTAAACTTGTGCACTTTTCACCTATTTCACAACCACAGACGTTTCACGTTTCGATACTTCCTTCCGCGAATCTTATGTTCACCTATTTTGCTCCAGTAATTTCCCGGAGTCAATACAATTTAATTGCTATCTATCGTCCTTGCTCACACTGAGCACACAATAAACAGGGACCGAATGAAATAGCAGACACTAAACTGACTAAAGCTACTGAAATATTACGATTCAGCTTTCGCTCTGAACGTACGCCACAAAGTAGACAAGCATGGGAGCCTCCAACAATTACAGCCAATGTCACAATGAAATGTAAGACATTCCAACTCTTTACTACAACCACTAACTACGAACTCACATTGATGTATCGCTGATCCACGTAAAGGTACGGCGATTCGCGTGGAAAGGACCAGCCAGGTCACCTCCTCATTTCCAAACAGTCTTCACGACACTTGGATAATAGTACCTAGCAAGATGGCACAATGGTAAGAGAATGGACGCATATTCGAAAGGAAAGCGGTTCAGATTCCCGACGAGCCATCTACTTTCAGTTCTCCGTGATTTCCCTAAATCGCCTAAGGTGAAAAGGACACATTTGATTTCCTTCAGCAGGGCAAAATTGATTTCCTTCCAAATTCTAACTTGTGCTCCCTCTCAAACGAACTCGTCATCGACGGGCTCTCAATCCCAATCTTCCTCCCTTCCTTCCTTCCGACAATCCTGTAGAACACGGGCGTCAAATTAGAGGGCCACGGACCGCATCCGGCCCTTACAGGTTATTTCTGATGTCCGCCACACTAGTTTGTGAATATCGTGTTACCTTACGTGCCGGGGTTCAAAACCTGGTTAGCAGTGAATATTTTGGTAGATGACTACCACAAGACAGACCCAAAGCTTGTAAAAGGAGATTACACTCAGGTGTTTTGCAGACTGCTTTCTCACTGCAGTGCGTCCAAACACAAACAACAGATTGATCTCGAATAAAGTCTTTGTCAATACAATGTGTCGTTCTAGGTGTGTCGCTTTTCTCGACACATATCGGTACAAACAGATAGTCTTCGTTGTCAAGATGTTTTCCACTGGTGACAACAGTAGCGTTAAAACTGTTGTGGTTTGTAGCTACTCGCTGAACGGCTGTGCAGTATTAATGAATAAAGCAATTAGCAGTGAAGCAATTTCAGCTGTTTCTGGCCTATCGGAGTCATGTTCATTACTACAGGTAAGTAATACGTTTGAACGTGAACTCCCCACAGTATGCTATCACGAAACGTTGTTACTTCCGTGTGCCGTTTGCACTATAGCTGCTGACTGGCTTGGTGTTTGGGCTGATAGCAACGCAGGATACAGAGGAAAGTATTGCCCTCACTCAGCCTCGTGCACCCCGCAGCAGCTCAGACTTACTTCCTCCTCGCCCGCCTGATGCAACACAGCTTATCAACACGTAATGATCTTTGGTGGCTGAAAAGAGGTTATATTTCGCTTGCGGAAAACTGTTACCAAATTGCACAATTATTCACTAGTGTCTGGTAAGATTATGTTCCAGAAACATATTAATTTTTATCAAAAAGTTCCATTATTTTAACAATATTAACGATTAGTTATTTATTTTAGCACTTTGTATTCAGCATGTGTCTATCGAACCAAGTGCTAATAAATATAAACGAAGAATTGCAGACGATCATCGGAATTTCCAAGAAAAGTGGAAATTTGAGTACTTTTCCTGTGAAAAAATAATAGGATGAGGACCAGGAGATTGCTATTTAACGTCACGTCGACAACGAGGTAATTAAAAACGGAGCACAACCTCTGGTTAGGGAAGGATGGAAAAGAAAATCGGTCGTGCTCTTTCAAAGGAACCATACCCGCATTTGCCGTAAGTGAGACGAAGAACGTAAATCAGGACGGCCGGACGCAGGTTTGAACCACGGTTCTCCCGAATGCGATTCCACCGTGCTAATCAGTGCGCTACCTCGCTCTGCGAAATAAATAATGACACGACCAGCTAGGTATGCATTCATGCTATTAGTGTGCCAAATTATACAATATTAGTCGTCAATATGAACAATATAATTCAACCTGTAATAATTACTAAGGACAAATTAAACAAGAAAAGCTTAAACAGCTCAAGTGGAGGTTGAAGAAACAACACTTAGTGTTTAAACCAGCTACGTAAAAAAGTGAAGCGTTTTGGACACAAGCTACGGCTTGTCGGAGTTGATCGAAAATATTCGTAACCTTTTACTGGAGGCGAGTTCATAAAAGAACATTTGATAAAAATTGCAGAAATTGTTTATACTGGAAATGTGAATACTTTTCTAGCAATCTCTTTGTTTTTAAATATACGAGTGGTTGCGGGAAGAGTTACTGATTTAGCAGACCGTTGAAGTATCCAGATCAGCGCAAAAGTTTCATAGCATTTCCCATTACCTGTCATTTGAGTACGGCCATTAACAGTGTAACTCAGATAGCTGTGCTTTTTCTTGCTCGTGAGTTGAATTTAAACATTTTTAGGGAGAGTTATTAGAACCAGTTCCGGTGCAAAACAGTTGTACAGAAAAAAATATTTAAATGTGTTTTTGACCCCTGAAAAAGCGCGGACTGCCCCTGTCAGAATTAAGTTCTATAGCTACAGATGCTACCCCTCCAATAACTGCAAAGTTTCGTTGCATCACTGAAAAAAGGAATCGGAATGTACGATGAATCCAACATTCGTCATATGTCTCGCCTTATGTATAGAGAAGTATTGTATGCAAAGTTAATGAATTTCGAATATGTGGTAAAACCTATCAAAAAAATCATCGATGTCGAGGTTCACCTCAGTATCAGCTCTCTGCTTTCCTGCACGAAGTAAACACCGATCAATCTGGTTCCTCACGCTATACCAACGTACAGTGGATGCAATGCGCAATGGTTTTTAAACAATTCTGGGATTTGAAAGAGGAAACATGCCAGGCATCAAGAAGTAAAAATCATGGTACAAGACTATTTTTGACAAAATACGGTTGGAAGACTTTTTTTCATGGCTGACATAACAAAACACTTATATGATTTGAATCTGAAACATCAAGGAAAATATGCATTACGATCATGTGGGTCACGTTAAAGCATTCACACATCAGCTAGTTTTATGGGAAAAGCAGTAGAGAAATGAAGATTTAACTCACTTCTGTCATGAAAATTGTACAAATCTTGATCAGCTCAAACAACAGCACACAAAACACACAGAAAAATCTTGAGCCTCTGAAATGAGTTTGAATCAAGATTTTAAATTTCTGGAAAACGAAATTTCTTTGTTCTCTTCGATTTACACGCTAAATACAGAATCAGTATCTAATCAAACTCAAGTTGAAGTAGTTAAGATCCAGTGCAGTTCAGATTTGAAGACAATATTTAATGAAGATGGTCTACCTGAATTTTACAAATGTTTGCCTCCAGGATTAAAAATACTTGAAAATTTGCATATGAAGTTATATCCATATTTGGAAGTACTTATCAATGTGAGTGGCTATTTTCAGTTATGAATTGAAGTAAATCTCCTGTCAGATCCAAAATTTCAGGCCGAGCGGTTCTAGGCGCTTTAGTCCGGAACCACGCTGCTGCTACGGTCGCAGGTTCGAATTCTGCCTCGGGCATGGATGTGTGTGATGTCCTTAGGTTGGTTAGGTTTAAGTAGTTCTAAGTGTAGGGGACTGATGTTAAATCCCATAGTGCTTAGAGCCATTTGAACCAGAATTTCAGACATTCACCTTGTGGCAGTTCTGAAGGAAATTACTGCAAACAAATTTTGTCGCGATATACAGAAGACAATAGCAGAAAAGAAATGGCAAATGTCAGGAAGAAAACGTTAATATCATTGTTGTTCTTGTGCTTTGTACTACAATCTTTCTAAACAAATTTACACTTCTATGAAAAGTGCACTTGAAGTGCCTTTCTTTTGCGGCTCGCCTAAACTTGAATCTTGTTTATTTGACCCTTGTCAGTTTTTTAGTTCGACAGTCTTACCATAGAGAGTCTTATCATCCATTTACTTTTTTCCAGCACTTGTGCTGTTTGGAATTCGTTTTGGTTTTTATACGTTTACTTCTCCATCTCTGAGATCCTGTATCTAAATCCATACTGCCCGCTTTTAAACGTGGGACTGGAAGTGCAGAGAGAGAGAGAAGGTCCGGCAGTAATAGCATGGACTGCCGCGCAACATTGATCATTTGCTGACGTATGAGGGTTGGTTGGTTGATTTCTGGGAAAGCGGACCAAACAGCGAGGCCATCGGTCCCATCAGATTAAGGAAGGATGGGAGAGAAAGTCGGCCTCGCCCTCTCAAAGGAACCCTCTCGGTATTTGCTTGAAGCGATTTAGGAAAATCACGGAAAACCTAGTCCGCAGCTCGTGGTCTAGTGGGTACTGTTACTGTCTCTGGATCACGGGGTTCCGGGTTCGATTTCCGGCCGGGTTGGGGATTTTCTCTGCCCTGGAACTGGGTGTTTGTGTTGTCCTCATCATTTCATCATCATCATCATCATTCGTGACAATGGCTAGATTGGCCTGTGTAAAAAAACTGCACTGTGCAAAAATTGGGACTTTGTATGGGCGCTGATGACCGCGCAGTTGAGCGCCCCACAAACCAAACTTTATAAAACTTTACAGAAAACCTAACTCAGGATGCCCGGATGCAGGTTTGAACCGTCGTCCCACCGAAAAAAATTCAAATGGCTCTGAGCACTATGGAACTTAACTTCTGAGGTCATCAGTCCCCTAGAACTTAGAACTACTTAAACCTAACTAACCTAAGGACATCACACACATCCATGCCCGAGGCAGGATTCGAACCTGCGACCGTAGCAGTCGCGCGGTTCCGGACTGCGCGCCTAGAACCGCTAGACCACCGCGGCCGGCCGTCCCACCGAACGCGAGTTCAGTGTGCTAACCACTGCTCCACCTCGCTCGGTTCGTTTGAGAGATTACTCATTTTACGTATCTGTATTTAATAGAATATTTACAAAACTGCAACACTTTCAAATTTATGTCCATTACTACTTACACAATTGGTCCGAAGTTTCAACCAATGATGGAACAGTTTTTAAAATTGTTTGAAACTACACCACATAATGCATCCAGCAATTTTTGTCTCACCTCTTCTGTGTACTCAAAACGTCTCCATTATGGAGTACTGGAAGAAATCAAATGGGAGCCAAGGCAGGTGAGTAAGGTGTGTGTGAAACTGTTATTTTCCTTTATTCAAAAGCTGCCTGATACTCAACGCCATGTGGTCGGCAGCGATGTTATGATGCGGGAGTAAAATCTTTCATTGGCACAACGCAGGCTACTTCTTCGGCAGTCCCTCAGGCAACCGTTTTAACACTCGAAATAAATGAAGCTGGTTTTTGTGGTATCGTTCAAGGAACATCGTTTACATCTTGAAAAAACAAAACACGATTGTTTTCTCCATAGTTCTCGCCCGTTTTGCTTTCTGCAGTCGTGGTGATGTGGCAGGAGGCTCAACAAATTTTCCCGTGCGCCTGTCGAAGCGACTATTACACGGTTGATGCCCATGACGTGGAACAGAACGGAAACAGAACTTGATGTTAGCACATTGTTCTATCATACCAAGAGTGCTCCACCAGATACTATATATATCGAGATAGATAGAGATAGAGATAGATAGATACAGAGAGAGAGAGAGAGAGAGAGAGAGAGAGAGAGATCTATAAATGGTATCTGTTTCTTGTGTGTCACTAGTCTCTCAGAAGGAAGTGTGTCGTTTACATGGATATGTCTTTTCTTTATTATGTTACAAATAAGAGGGCCCTGAACCACCCCCAGATCCCTGTTCCATCATTTAATCCTGATGTGCGTAACTGAAAGGAGTGAATGTAAGTTTTAGTGAGAGTAGATAGTAGCTGTCTGCTAACGTAGTTTCGTCTGCATCTCCAGTTTTGCCAATAGCTTTAGTGACGTAGAAAGCCAGAGAGGTCTAGCCTGGTCGACGGAGCAGATACAGTAGCACACAGAATAGTTAGGTTGTACCACGTGCCATATGCTACCACGTGTTGATCATCCCGCCTTGTTTCTCGCATCTCTAGCCAAGTTACTCTCTACTGAGTACCCATTTTGTTTTGTTCTAGTTTTGGTACTAATAATGCAGTGTTTAATTCGATGTGCTGTGGTATGAGCGAGTGTACGAATGCTAGATTCCTAATTCCTGTTCCCCTTGGTTTCCTAACCACCCAACATTATTGTTTTGATTTGGTGCGTTGGTGTATTTCATTGAAAATTCGTGGTATGTAGAGGACCACATCAATATATTTTGTTTCTTTTGTTGCATTTTGTGAATGCTTTTGTTTTCTCTGTATCTGATTCACGTTCAATCAAACTTTTTAACAAATCATTCGGACCATATGTTAAAAAGTAATTTACGATTTCCATATTGCAATCCCATCCCCTTTTCCCTAGAGTATTTGTCGAACAATGAATTGAAAACGTCATTAATAAATTAGACGTCCTGTTCTGTCTCCCTGGTTAACAGTTAAATGTAAAATATAGTTATTCGTTGCGCTTTATTTTTAAATGATTATTAGATGCAAGCAGTGAGTGGGCCTACAGTTAAACATTAAAGGAAAGGAGCTCTCTCTAAACGGAAGTAACTACTTTCATTCATCTTCCACTTGCACATTTTTAATAGCAAGTGAGACTTTTCAATGATCGCAATAGCGAACATATTAATCTTACAGTATTTGTAAAAACGAGACATTTGACTTAAATGGCATTCCCCGATGGATGATGGTTGGTCATTTGATACATAATAACGGTAGCAGAGGAAGCGAACGCGACAGTCCGTCACTGACTCGTCCCTGGTCGCGGGAAAGCAACTTCATATCTGAAATGTGAGAAAACTAAGAAACGTCTACAGTTGTCGAATACCTCACTATCTTGCAGTCTCACATTCCGAAGTAATGGAGCACGTTAATATCGCAACTAACAAGTTCCTTATTACATAGACGAAATCTACGTAACGAATCCATTCTTCGAAAATCAAATTATTGTTGTTTGGCTCAGACCACGATTCGTTTCTTAATCTCCTAATACTAACGTCAACCCTTTCCCATACTCATTCCACAACCTTCCTCACCAATTCCTCTCCAGTCGCATCTGCATCTAAATACCCCACACACAAAATGTTACTCTTATCCTTAGAGATTTTGAAGACCACACACGTCACCTCATCGAGCTCACATATCGTCATTTTCAAAACAACTAACACTGCAGAAATAGAACACTGAAGATAGAATGAAGAGCAATCACAAATGCATAAACAAAAACTGTCAAGAAAATGGACAGTGGAGACAAGCTTCTACTGGAAAGCTCTGCACGAAATGAAGTCGATAATTACCACGACCAGGAAGTAATATATTTCCTTCTTCGAATTTCTCTCCAGGACACCAATAAACGTAATTATCAGAAGAAGAATAAAGAAACTGTGGGACAGAAGAACTACGTTAAATTGATTATGGAAGTCTAGGAAGATATGAGGGAACCACAAGTTACAATAGAAAATTTTAAAATAAAACGTAATCATGGAACTGAAAAATAAAGCAGAATACAGACCAAGATCAACAAACAAACAGTGGGAAAGGTGATTCAGACGAAGAAATAAAGTTGAGCCTACAGGAAACTGGAAGACCGTTTGTTTGGCTCAGACCATGATGTGTTTCCTACTGCATGAACCTAACTGAAGTAGTCCAGCGGAGGTCACAGTAAAAATGTAAAACGTAAAATAAATGTAAATACATGAACAAAAAGGCTGAACAACGATGACATAGCCACTGCCCGCCCACTATAGTGAGGTATGTGGATAAAGGATAAATTATTAAAAAAGAATCTGATGCGACTAACAGTATAGCATAAAAGAAGACACTTAAGAACCAGGCTTAACGAAAATTAGCGTTGCGAGATGATGTCTCTGATTTTCACGGCTGGTCTCGCTTCATCTCCGTTTACGCTTCTCTTTTTGCCTTTCAAATGCTGAAACAACAAAATTAACTATTGTTAAATTCGTATGACACATGTTATCTAGGACTTGGACTCCTTGCGAAATACCAATGTAATTCTCATATTTAGCATACTGAAAGCGTCTGCTTTCGCTTTTTAATGGTCTACAACTGACCAAAGGTCCATTGGTGTTCTTGGGGACTTTATTTAGTCTTAGCTCGATTCGTTCGTGGTCGCAAATAATGAACACTTGCGATCTTTGGCTATGGTGCGTTTGTATTCGAGCTCACGCGCGACTTATCGACCGCTCGTAACCGAAGCGACGCGTTTGCACGCGTCTGTCGTTTTCCAGGGCGTGGCCATTTTAGTTAAACGACCTGCGACGGCGAAGCGTCGATGAACTGCCTTGCCTCTCGGAGAGGAAGCCTCTAGCGTTTGCACACTTTCCGCTGTCACTCTCATCTTCTCTGAGTCTTCGCGACACCAATCTAAGGCTGCCTCGGCAGAACCGCCTCAAAGGTATTTCTATTTTTCAGACGTCACAGCGATTTCTTTCTGGCGCAGAATTATCCTTTTACTGTAGCATCGTCCTTTCCCAACGTCGAAGACTTCGTCTTACTACTTCTTTGACAAATAACAACACGTCATCCCATTTACTTGAAGAGGGGTCATCACTCCCAGCAAGACTACGACGAGAGGATTTAAGCAGCAGAATACATACTGTTGTTCAGGTTTCTTGAAAGGAAGTTCGCCTCCCAGAACAACTAAAATTATGACGTACACGGACTCCTGAAGGCACTGGAAATGTTGACGCCATTATAACTGATGTGCAAAGATTAAGGACGAAAGCAGCTTTCGCATGATATGTCAATGCCAAGTAACACAGCTCTACGAAACTTGGGCTATACATAGAAAGGATTGCTACAGTACGCTACAGGACGTAACTGAAAGGAATACGCAATGAGACGAAAAGAAGTGGCACTTTTATTCGAAGTCAATAATTACATTCAAGTAACCGCAAGTTATAATGGTCCTCTGAACATTACAAATGGCGGAACATGGTTCTTAGTAGAGTGTGTGATCTTCACGGACAGCAGTGCGTACTTTGCAGCGTGATTCCATTCTGGCTACGGGGTTGATGAGAAGTTCTTGAGGCAGGGCGTCCCATTTCTCCACCAGCTCGGTTGACAACTGCTGCACGGTCTTTGGTGCATGTGGCCGTGGTCCAATACGTCTCCCCAACGAATCACAGACGTGCTCGACGAGATTTAAGTGGGATGAACGGGTAGGCCGGTCCATTCACCGAATAGCCTCTCGTTGCAAGAACGCCTCCACCTGCGCTGTTCCTTGCGTTCATCGTATTCTAATCCGAAAAAATGAAGTCGAGGCCGAATGCACTCCTTTTTAGGACTGCACATGGGAAAGGCGTACAGTGTCGCAATAACGTTGAGCTTTGAAACATTACGCCTCCTCACACCATAACACCAAAACTGTCATGCACGACAATGCTGGACGTACCCTCATATGGAGAGAGAAGGAAACGCACAATGCACTCTGGAATATTGTTTCGTCGATATATGTTTTTGTCAGTGACACATCACTTTCGTCCTAACGTTTTGCACACAAGTGTAGTAGAAAGTTTATCATCTGCTCTCAGTGTCTCAGTGTCTTGTAGTGTGTACTGCAAATATATCCAGTAGAAAATATTGTTCAGACTATCCAAATATGGTCCAGGTCCAAAACCAACGCAAGGAGTTGGTATATTGCTGGGTACCTGGACGCTTCTGGATATGGGAAAATTCTATAGCCGACAAAGCAGCCAGAGAAGCGTGTATGGCAGGCGTAGTGATTTTACGTGCCGTGCACCCAGCACGTCAGTGGGAAGACGAGTGACTGGAGGTAGTAAGCCACAAACTTTTGTCAATCAAACTAACCACCCAGGCTCGGCGAAACTCATGTCAGTCAGAGCGATGGAAGGAAGTTAAACTCACCAGGTTAAGAACAGGACGTTGTGCACTGATACACGGTTTCCTCCTGTGATGAACGATCCACTGGTGGAATGTCACACATATTATAACTACATGTGTTTCATATGTTGACACAAGGGCAACGCTCACCCCTTGGCTGCAGACCTGCCCACCATACTACCTGACGACAACGGTGTGACCTGCATTTCAAAATTCTGTGAGTTGTGCTGACACGGAACTACAATTTTTGTGAGAGGAAGTCAAAGGGTTCTGAGTAGATGGCTTGTCCTATTTCATTTATTGAAGTATTCAACCATCCCTACAATAGGAGTGATGAAGATGTTTTTCCAAAAGATTTCTGGCTTCTTTCATGCACACGAACCACATTTTTCTATTGCCATGGCCGGGTATTTTGAAGAAATCTACTAATATACGTTCATGGGGAACGGTCGCAGCAATTTCGTTCATAAAACAGATATAATTCAAAACATTAGACATGTATGTTCATGTCCAACAAGTGTACCGTTGAATACGCTGTTGAGCACTCTAAATCCCACATCATCATCCTCGTGGATCACTGCTGTCTGCAAAATACCCAAAATCAGCTTAGGGAGCTTGATAATCTGTTCTGTAAAAGGAAGAATCGCTAAGAAATCTGATGGGGAAGAGGAATGGAAGACGATCTGTAATAGCTTTGACAACAATATTCTTGTCAGATCTGCGGCCGGCCAATACAATCATCTTGCTACAATTCAGGGTGTAACGGGTGTAAGTGCAGACATTTTTCTAGGTGGTACCTCAATATATACACACATCAGTGTGCTTGTTGTTTTTTTCTCTGCGTCTAACAGTCTTCCCATAAGAAGTCACATAATTTACTATCTTATATTTCTCGTAATTTCTTCACGATCGTTACTGCGTAACTATGTGGACTACGCCTGTCAGTAGAGATTAACTCTTCTGCGGCCACGCCTCCACACTTTAGTCCCTGCCTGTGGTCCAGAGAAAAAAAAACCATGAATTGCATGCTCTTGCCACATGTACTTGGAAGTACTAACCAACCTAAACGCACAATATTCCTAAAAGCTGTGATTATTGCTCTGCAGATGACATAAATACTAACCTAATCTTTCTCAGTACACCGTTCTCAGTCACTAATAGAAATATCTGCACTTATACCCATCACACCCTGATTTTCAGCGGTCCATGTCTGCTACCTACAGGTAATAGCGCTGTGTGTGAGGTGATAAAAGTCATTGGATAGCTATATGCACGTATACAGACGACGGTCGTATCGCGTACACAAAGTGTAACAGGTCAGTGCATTAGCGGAGCTGTCATTTGTGCTCAGGTGATTCAAGTAAATAGATTTCCGACGGGGATTCCGAAGGGAATTAATAGACTTTGAATGCGGAATGGTACATGGAGCTAGACAACTGGGACATTCCATGTCAGAAATCTTTAGTGAATTCAATATTCCGAGATCCACTGTGTCAAGAGTGCGAGGAGAATACCAAATTTCAGGCCTTATCTCTCACAACGGATAACGCAGTGGCTGACGGCTTTCACTTAACGACCGAGAGCAGCGGGTCGCGTAGAGTTGTCAGCGTCCGCAGCTCGTGGTCGCGCGGTAGCGTTCTCGCTTCCCACGCCCGGGTTCCCGGGTTCGATTCCCGGCGGGGTCAGGGATTTTCTCTGCCTCGTGATGACTGGGTGTTGTGTGATGTCCTTAGGTTAGTTAGGTTTAAGTAGTTCTAAGTTCTAGGGGACTGATGACCATAGACGTTAAGTCCCATAGTCTCAGAGCCATTTGAACCATTTGAACCAGAGTTGTCAGCGTTAACAGACAAGCAGCACTGCGTGAAACAACCGCAGAAATTAACGTGAGACTTAACGACGAACGTATCTGTTAGGACAGTGCCGCGATATTTGGCGTTAATGGGCTACGGCAGCAGATAACCGATGCCAGCAACCTTGCCCACAGCTCCACATCACCTGCAGCGTCTCTTCTGGGCTCGTGACAATATCGGTTGCCCCTAGACGACAAGAAAGCCGTGGCCTGACCAGAGAACTCCGGATTTCAGTTGGCAAGCAATTAGTGAATTGTGTGTCCACAAATCCACTTAACGGATTTGGCTCATATGGCTCTAAGCACTATGGGACTTAACATCTGAGGTCATGAGTCCCCTAGACTTAGAACTACTTAAACCTAACTAACGTAAGGACATCACACACATCCATGCCCGAGGTAGGATTCGAACCTGGGACCGCAGCAGCAGCGCGGCTTCGGACTGAAGCGCCTAGAACCGCTCGGCCACAGCGGCCGGCTAACGGATTTCGTCTCCGCTTGTGGGAAGTATCCTGAGTCCGGAAAGAGGAGCAGGTAATTAGGCATCTGGCGAGGAGTCGCAGCCGGCCAGTGTGGCAGAGCGGCTCTAGGCGCTTCAGTCTGGAACCGCGCGACCGCTACGGTCGCAGGTTCGAATCCTGCCTCGGGCATGGATGTGTGTGATATCCTTAGGTTAGTTAGGTTTAAGTAGTTCTAAGTTCTAGGGGACTGATGACCTTACATGTTAAGTCCCATAGTGCTCAGAGCCATTTTTGAGGAGTCGTACCGGTAATTAGGGCCAGCATGTGTCGCACCAAGAACCAGGCACCTATCGGCGATCCGCACAACAGGCGGTGCGCGTCCGTGTCCAGAACACCACAGGTGAAACATAACGGGGTAGCTGCAAGGTGAATCCTGTGAAGGTGTTACCAGCATACTTGTTTCCATTGACTGTAAGTTACCATGCAGACTGGACGTCAGTGGCTAGATAAGGAGCACACGCCGATCGCCAGACGGTACGCCAGTCGACGTGGGGATGTTTCCCCTCAACAACATTCGGCGGCCTGTGCTGCTAAAGTAACCCATAGATCACCTTCGTGGATGTCAGCTGCATTGTCAGTACCGCAGTACGAACATATTCCAGTTCGGGGAAAAAAATGGCCGAAGTGAAAGAAGGGTGGTGGGACCTCAGAAAGCTGGACAAGGGCTGACAGAAAGTGACATGATACGGGCCTAAACCGCCCCTGCGACGCGGGAGGGTGAGGGTCTCGTATCTTCTCTTGAACAACAAGCCGTGACAAACATATGAAACAAATGCCACTATCATGCAGAGGTCAATAGGCGGTGGAATAGGAAGTGTCTGCGTCACGTGGGGAATGCGTTACGCCAAATATACGTTTACAAATTGTGTCCATTGCAGAGACTGGAACCGAAAAGGGAGGTAATGACAGTGGCACGTAAAGTGCCTTCCGCCACACACCGTTGGGTGGCTTGCGGAGTATAAATGTAGATGTAGAAGATCGATGGGGTGAAATAATCGTATGGAATTGACTGCCGGGAGTCCCCATCGGGGGGAGTTCGGGCGACGAGTTGCAAGTCTTTTCACGTGACGACAGAGTGGATGACTTACGTGTAGATGATTGTGAAATGATGATGAGGACAACATCACACTCAGGCCCCGAGAGGAGAAAATCTCCGAATAGGCATGAATCGAACCTGACTCTGTGCATGGCAGTCGGACGCGCTGACCACTCAGCTAGGGGGGGAGTGGGGGGTCGGACACCACTAAGCCATACGGACACAGTGGTCATTGCAACTGCGTGGACTACCGTAGCACACCTCCCGTCAGACCCAAAATTCTCAACTTATCCACACACTACTAACGCTGAGGCCATCGCCCATCATCCTCATCAATCGCGACATTTCACGAATTACCGTAGGAGTTCGAGCATGTTTGTGCATCTGCACTGAAGAGATCATGGTGTCTATTATTTCGGAGTTGGGGCGAGAGGGTCCCCTGAACCCTTTAGTGCAGATACGTAAACACGCTCGAAACCTTACGCAAACAGCGAATCACGGCGAATAGTGAGGTTAGTGGCCAGGGGCAATTCGTCAGTAGTGTGTGGATAAGTTGGAAAGTTGAGTCGGTCAGGCACCGTGTCTGGAAGGCCGAGGCGATCGAGACGACATTTCGCGAGAAACGGAAAAATATCGTTTCGAGTTCCGGTCTAGCGCAAATTTTTAGCTTTCTGCACTGATGTATTTCAATGCCCAACACCAGCTGTCTTTATTTCCTTTGGATCATAATCATATATGGCTGCAGGATTAAAAGAAATGGTTCCTGTTTTCGCGGAGATGTTCGGAGGAACAGACAACGGATATACCAGGTGATTAAAAAGTCAGTATAAATTTGAAAACTGAATAAATCACGGAATAATGTAGATAGAGAGGTACAAATTGAGACACATGCTTGGAATGACATAGGGTTTTATTAGAACAAAAAAAAAAAAAAAACAGAAGTTCAAAAAATGTCCGATAGATGGCGCTTCATCTGCTCAGAAGAGCAATAATTAGCATAACAAAGTAAGACAAAGCAAAGGTGATGATCTTTACAGGAAATGCTCAATATGTCCACCATCATTCCTCAACAATAGCTGTAGTCGAGGAATAATGTTGTGAACAGCACTGTAAAGCATGTCCGGAGTTATGGTGAGGCATTGGCGTCGGATGTTGTCTTTCAGCATCCCTAGAGATGTCGGGCGATCACGATACACTTGCGACTTCAGGTAACCCAAAAGCCAATAATCGCACGGACTGAGGTCTGGGGACCTGGGAGGCCAAGCATAGCGAAAGTGGCGGCTGAGCACACGATCATCACCAAACGATGCGCTCAAGAGATCTTTCATGCGTCTATGCTGGCACGGTAGCTCAGCGTGTTCGGTCAGAGGGTTACGAGCCCTCTGTAATAAAAAAAACTGAGTCAATCTATCGACAACGAACATAAATGGATGTTTTACGACGTCCGCCCGGAGCAGATGCAACGAAGAAAAGCGAACAAAAAAAATCAGGAGCGCCGTGGTCCCGTGGTTAGCGTGAGCAGCTGCGGAACGAGAGGTCCTTGGTTCAAGTCTTCCCTCGAGTGAAAAGTTTAATTTTCAGCCGGAACGGTAGCTCAGCGTGTTTGGTCAGAGGGTTAGCTGCCCTCTGTAATAAAGAAACTGAGTTAACCGATCAATAACGAACTCAAACGGATGTCTTACGACGCCCGACCCGAGCAGATGCGAGGAACAAAAGCGAACAAAATGAGATTAAAAAAAAAAAAGCAATATGGTGTGGAGCGCCATCCTGCATAAACATCGTACGTTCCAGCAGGTGTTTATCAGCCAGGCTGGGGATGATGTGATTCTGTAACATACCGGCGTACCTCTCACCCGTCATGGTAGCAGTTTTGCGTCCAGCGCCATCTGTCGGACATTTTGTGAACTTTGCTTTTTTTTGGTTCTAATAAAACCCCATGTCATTCCAAGCATGTGTGTCAATTTTTACCTCTCTATCTACATTATTCCGTGGTTTATTAAGTTTTCAAATTTATACTGACTTTTTGATCACACGGTATGTGGTTCCATTCATTCGTTACTTGAGTTTCTTAGGTTACCATTCTTATACAAATAATCCGTTTGTACTCTGGCAGCGAGCTTGACCCTCGTCTGTTGACGACGCACGTCTGGCAGCTCTGCCGAGTGACGGTGCAGGGCGACTTACCGGCGGGCAGCAGGAGGCTCCGGAAGGCGGCGCGGAAGTCGCGCAGGTGGTAGGCGTAGAGCAGCGGGTTGCCCGCCGAGTTGAGGTGCGACAGCACGATGCAGGCATTGAGCGCGGCGCTGGGCGGCCGCCACGACGGCCGGAACGCCTGCACGCAGTTGAGCGTGTACAGCGGCAGCCAGCACAGCGCGAAGAACGCCACGATGACGGCCAGCTGCTGCGCCGTGCGCACGTCGCGCTGCTGCTGCCGCCGCTGCTGCTGCTGCGCCGCCGACAGCGCCGCCTGCCGCACCTGCTGCACGGCGCACACGGGCGTCACACGCGCGGCTCTCTGCAGGCTGCACGCTATGCAAAAATGGCTATACACAACGAATCGAGTATGTTTTGAGCAGCTGGCGCACCAAAGATCGTAAAATGACGAATTCAAGAGAATGAGCTTCACAAGTTGAGCAAGTTAATAACGCGTTGGTTCTCTTCTGGCCCTTATGCAGCCAGTTACCCGGCTTGACATTGATAGGCAGAGGTGTTGGATCTCCTTCTGAGGGATGTCGTGCCAAATTCTGTCCAATTGGTGTTTTACATCGTCAAAATACCGAGATGGTTAAAGGTCCCTGCCCATAAAACTCCAAACGTTCTCAGTTGGGGAGAGATCAGGCGATCTTGCTGGCCAAGGCAGGGTTTGGCAAGCACGACGACAAGCAGTAGACCTACTCGCCCTGCGTGGACGGGCATTATCTTGCTGAAATACAACCCCAGGTTGGCTTGCCACGAGCGCAACAAAACGGGATGTAGAATGTACGCGTAAAATACCGCTGTGCTGTAAGGGTGCGTGCATGACAATGAAAATGGTCGTCCTATGAAAAGGAATGGTATCTCAAACCATCACTCCTTGTATGGCAGGCAACAGTCAGATACGTGGTATCCCATCGCTGTCTGGGGCGTCTCTAGATTCGTCTTCGGCCGGAATCTCATTGGCTGGAATAGAATTGTTTTCAGTGATGAGTCCCGCTTCGAAGTGAGCTCCGATGGTCAGCGAACAACATAATGATTGCCTGCACATGGCGAGAGTTTCTATTGCTTGTCTTCGTTCTTGCCTTTGCCGTACCTTGGCCAGCTAGGTCGCCGGATCTAATTGAGAATATTTGGAGCATTATGGGCAGAGCCCTCAAACCAGCTTGGCATTTTGACTGTCTAACGCGCCAGTTGGACAAAATTTGGCACAATATCCCTCAGGAGGATACACAACAACGCTGTAAATCAGCGCAAAGCCGAATAATTGTACCGGACGGAGTGCCCGAGCGGTTTTATGCTCTACACTCTGGAACCGCGCGACCGCTACGGTCGCAGGTTCGAATCCTGCCTCGGGCATGGATGTGTGTGATGTCCTTAGGTTAGTTAGGTTTAAGTAGTTCTAAGATCTAGGGGACTGATGACCTCAGAAGTTAAGTCCCATAGTGCTCAGAGCCATTTGAACCATTTTTCGAATACTGTTTATGTAAGGGCCAGAGGGGGACCAATGCTTGATTGACTTCCTCAATTTGTAAAGCTCTTTCTCTTGAGTAAATCATTCACCTTTTCTGAAATTGTCATCATATGTTTGTCTGTATGTGTCCATCACATCTACCGATTTTCGTTCCATTCGGATAATTTCTTCATGGTGCGTGTTTTTTTTATGTCTTTGGAGTGTATCTGAAAAAAGTCGTAGTCCAATACGGCCGAGGGCTACAGATGAAATAAAATTTTGTTACAGTAGTGTGCGCGTAAGAAGGCGGCTAGTGGGGCGATGCACAGTAGCAATGGGATGTGTACCACGTGACGCTCCATCCAATGGCGTCACTCTGCTGTGCCTGTCTGTGGCTTCAGATATGGATCCAGGGGAGAGAGACACGTCATCGTGGTCACGGCTGCTCTCCCAAAAAAAAAAAAAATCCTGGTAAAATGGTTTGTATTTTTAAACATATAATTTTCCAGATTTCTCAAATAACTTTCGAAAAATAAGGTAGCATAAAAACTAAAGGCCCCATACACACGCTGACCGATCCGCAGAATTTCTTACCGAATGGACCTACCCCAAGCAGCATGCTTGTGTGTGGGCTCGCTGTCGGATCCGTGTTTAAAGTCCTTTTCATTCATCGGCGAGCCACTACTTACTTACCCAGACCTGTACCTGCCAGCCCAGATGGCAGGTAGGTTCCACCAAGCGGTCGCCGAAGTCTACACCGTCTGACGGGTCGCTGCTATAGAGTGGGTGGCTCCTGCGAACGGTTTTCGCAGCTGGTCTGGCTGTGAATGGGCGCCCTTATTAATTTCCAAAATTACAATAAATTCCAGAAAATTAGGAGTACGTTTTAGTTTGTTACCCACGGTGCTGGCCTTATGTTCTGATCGCCTGCTGAGAACATTAGAGCCAGTTAGAGGCAGCCATTCACAGGCCGACCGAACCACGTGCAAGTAGGACTCGTGGACTAACGATTCCGTATAACGATTCCGAATATTGTAACGTATATGCGACAAATATTGCCTATGATCGTCAGTGAAAATGGGCTCGATAAGCAACTTGAGCTATCAGTAAACGGAATCTAACCTGCATGACACTGTGTGCGTGTTGTATGAGTGTCAGTTTCACTGTCATTTAAGCCCTCAACAGATCGTTACATGGAAAACTTAAAACTAGCGTTTCGATAAGCTATCTGAGTTCGTATTTGAATTCGAATTTACAAGTGATACAGAATCTGACTTGTTCAACGGAGTTTACTGGACTAGAGTGCGTGGCATGTTGTGGTGTGTCAGTATCTCTGTTTTGGCCCTTAAGTTTTGCACTTACCTCTTTAGATGACTGCCTTTCTCCAAGATGGTTTACAGCAGTTCTCAGCAGCATGCAACAAAAGGGGCTAAAGCTTATTGTTACTAACAATGAATTTAATAAAAAAGAGTTTGCTTAGGTGCTGTTAACTACTAAATAACTTGTAAGAAGGGATTTCATAAATTAAGTCTATTTATAATCTTCAGAAATCATCATGACCAATAATAGTTTGAGAAGTATTAATAATGGCGAAATGCTAGACAATGACGAAAGTGTCAATAATTGCTGAGTGCCAGATTAACAAATTGTTTAAATTTCAAAGTTACATTAACATTTAATAACGACAGTATTTTTGTGAATTAGATGTGATCAATAATTGTTATTATTTGCAGGATAAGGAGGCTTCGTTAACTGACAAACAAAACATGGGATTATTGCAAACTCGAACTAACAATCACGAGCCTAACCCTGCAATTGCTTTTGCGCTATGCTTGCAAATTTTACATTGAATTGCATCTTCAAGCGTAGTTAAGCCATCTAAATCTCTCCTGGCTATATAAATCAAATCAGGCCTTGAGTGTGGTAAGATCTGCCATGACCAACGTGATTATTTAACATCTCATTTGCTAAGAAAGCTCTTTGGTTGAAAGGTCACACAAAATTGTATTCACAGCTGTTCGTTGCGTCTGGCTGATAGGTAACACAACGTACGGTAGTGTGTTGCTGGTAGCATAATTGGTAGAGTCAAGAGTGAGATACTGGTGGCCCATGCTGCCTCATCGCAGAATCTAGTGTGAGCGACCGGCAGCACACGCCGACGGGGATGCGTTAAGCACTGAATACTGCGCAAATGTAACAGAATACGTTGGGATCGTTTACATACCACGTCAGTCCAAAAAAGTTTCGAGGCTAGATTAATAAGATAATCTCCACCCACTCGAGTAAAACGCACAGTACGTTTATACAAGTACTTGAAGCTGTTCTGCATTGGGATGTTGTTCAACTCGCGCATGGTTTGGTTTGATTGTCGGTTACGTAGTCAAGGCATTGGCCATTGATGTGAATTTCTGCACCAAGTCGTTTCATTGCAGGATCGTATTGATAATATCTAGTCTCGTCACCCGTGATGAGTTTTTCCACAAAACAACTGTCCTTGTTTAGCATTTCAATCAAGTCACAACCGACTGTGAACGCATCGTCTTTTTTTTTTTTTTCGCGGGAGTCAAGGTGTGCAGGACGGACTTTACACACATTTTTCACTTCTTCAAAAAATTGTGGAGAATGTCTTGAACACTTGATTTAGAAGTCTTTTTCCACTGTGATTTGTGATACAAAAACGTTGACATTTTACGGCCCCACGTCCAGTACTTTACACTGTACTCACAAATGACTACTCGAATTCCCACCTTTGTTTTCAGTTGTTGGTTCAAGGTGCCACCATAGTTACTGTGCTGAAGTCGCTTATACACCAGGAATAAAATCAGTGTCGGCACGTTTTAGGCGGATGGTATATTAGTGTGTGGACTTTGTAACACTACAACTTGACCCAGAATTACAGTAGATATATAAATTGAGAACAGCACTAGTTCAGAACCAAGAAGCGTCAGCAGTTGCACCAAGCTAACGACAACAAGGAAAAAAAACCACTTAGTCCTCTTTTGAGAAATATCCTACAAACAATGCTAATGACATAATACCGCATATAATGCTCTCAGATAATTTTTCTTAAAGTTATTAAATGATCTAAAATAAAAATAAAATAAAATAAACTTTATTCAGTTACGGAAGAAACTGTACGTGATAGAATAAAACTAAGGACAGTTTTAAAATCAGTCTAAAAAAGTTAGTTAAGAATACATATTTGTTTCGAATCTGGTATTATCGATGACTCAAATAATATGGCTGTTACATAAATTTTACTTATTTGCATCTTCAGCGCAGTAATGTGACATGTTGGATGATGTACCTCTTTTTTTCAGTTCTTGATAAGAAAAACTGGAGAGAAATTCTGTCTTATCGTAATATACCATTTTATAGTTTTGTTACTACCCGAACATATTTCATCACTTAATATGCTCTCTTCAGTGGGACTTATTGTTTATTATCTTAAAAAATAGTTCAAACGGCTCGGAGCACTATGGGACTTAACATCTAAGGTCATCAATCCCCTAGAACTTAGAACTACTTAAACCTAACTAACCTAAGGACACCACACACATCCATGCCCGAGGCAGGAATCGAACCTGCGACCGTAGCGGTCGCGCGGTTCCAGACTGAAGCGCCTAGAACCGCTCGGCCACACCGGTCAACTGTTTATTATCTTCCCGCAAACTATTGCTACTTGTTAATTCTTATGCACATTGTATGAATTTCAGCCTCAAAGGTATTTACATGGACAAAGAAGCGATTATTAGATGTCAAATATTTTACCTTGGTTTACATACGGTATATAGTTAAAGACACGTGCCGCTGAGTTGAGGGGTTATAGCTATGTTGTTCACTTACGCTATGATTAAAGATACACGTCTAGAATACTAAATCTGGAAATAATACGCTTATATATTTATTCACACACGTCGGATGATGCAGGTAGTTGTGCATGCTGGTAGTTTTATATCTACCAAACATTCTACAGCTTTTCATCTGAAAACAACGAAAAGTTTTCTATATTTCTGCTTTTCGTCCATTTCGTATGTGGTCTTTCCTGCCTTTACGTATCACGCGAATTTTTTAATGTCATGGTCTTGCTTGCCGTGGTTTTCTCATAGTGATAGAAAAAGAGCGATAAAATATTTGAGATTAATGTTATTTTTGCCCACCTCCGGAAGAACAGGAAGAAGATAGAACGTGATTACAGAATTTGATGTAGATACGGTGCGATTCTGCATGAGTTAAACAGTTGTAGAGGATGGTATCAGTGATCATTAGGCTATTATAGCATAGAGGTGTCACAAGGAAGTTTAGGAAGGTAGGAAAACATATTTTCTGAACAAGGAAACAACTTGCAGTATAGCTTTGAGAATGAGGATGTGGAGCAAAGCTGGACGAAATTCAGAGTCATTGTAAATTTCGCCTTAGACACGTAGGCGCCGAGCAAGATTGTGAGATACGATTAAGACGATGCGCGTTAGAAATTTTCTATGAAAGCAAAGAAAGCTTCATCACAGATTTGAGTGTAATCAAATTCTAGTTCATAAAGAAAAGTTAGCCGAAGCCAAATGGAGCCTGAGATGAGCGATGCGAGAAGCATTCAATGCGTGCGAAATTTTTTGGCAACTGGTGTGACTAAAAATTCTAAGAAGTTTTGATGTTACGTAATTGAGTGTATTTACGTAATTGAGTGTATTTAAATCATTTATTCAGTTACCCAATGTCCGTAATGGTACGAAACGCCAGACGTCAGAAGAAGGACGAAATACTGAATTTAGGCATTCCGAAGCTGCTCCTCCAAGGAAGACGCAATTCCGTTCCCCCTTTTGAATTACCGAACTAAAGACGAAATGGCGGATATTAACATAAGTCATAGCGAAATAGGAAATCAGCTAAAATCGCTCAGTAGTGGAAAGGCAACTGATAGGGATTACATGCCTGTGAGATACTAGAAAGATTATGTGAAGGAACTTGCTCCCCTTCTAGCAGTGGTTTATCGTAGCTCGCTAGAACAACGAGGGGTAGCAAGCGATCGGGAAAAAAAGCGCTGGTGATTACCGTCATTCCTGTTTCAAGAAGGGTCATCGAACTGATATGCATGATGAGTGGCCTGTATCACTAACGTGTCTTGTAGATTCGTGGAATATGTCCTGCGATTATGCGTTATGACGTTCCTGGAGGACGAAAATCTCGTCTAAACCAACACTTATTCTATAAACAGAGATTTTGCAAAACACAGCTCGCTCCGTTCGTCAATGAAATACGGAGCGCCGTAGGCAAAGACGCTCAGGTTGATGCCGGGTTCCTTGGCGTTCGAAAGGCACACGATAGAATTTCGCACAGCCATTTAGTGAACAAAATATCACTCTATCAGACCATATCTTGACGGGTGCCAGGACTTTCTAATAGAGAGGATCCAATAGGTTACTTTTAACTGGACGCTATCGACAGATGTAAAAGCATCTTCTGAGACCCGCCATGGGAGCGTTATACGGCCATTACTGTTTAAAATACGAGGTGATTCTGTGGTGGTAACAAACTTTCTGGGTTGATGGTGAAGGGTAAATATATCAATCTAAGGAAACCTAGTTCGTAAAGGAGTAAGCGAAAATCTACTCAAGTTCGCCTTACCTTAACGCAGCCCTCAGACTATAGACCCCAACTTCCAAACCTTGATAATGACGTACAGAATTCTTGCTGAATATTCTCCAAAACCCTTAGATAATTTTCTCTATTGGACTAGTAATGACGCACGTAACGCGATGTCAGGGAGACCGAAAATCCTAAGTCTACAGTACCGTAATAATGAATTCCATTTACTTGCACGAGTTTCAGAAGCCGCTACACTTACAACATTTGTTCAAAGTGGCGTCCCTCAGCGTCAATGCAGGCGTGGCATTGTCGGACAAAATTCTGTAGTACCCTTTCTATTACCTCTAGTGTCGTTTGAATAGGGTCGCAGGCTGTGAGAATTCTTTCTATACCCTCTTCAGTGTCGACAGGCGTCTCGTCCACAAGACTTTTCACATGGCCCCACGAGAAGAAATAAAGTGGATTGAAATCAGGTGGATGTGCCGGCCACGAAACAGGATATCCTCTGCCTATCCCGTTTTTACGGAACGTGTGATCCATGTGTTAATGAAACCTCATTCGAAAGTGAGATGTGGCTCCATCGTGTTGGAATGACAGGCGGTGATGAATAACACGTGGAATATGTTCCAGGAACCTGGACAGTATGTCTCAAACACTGTGTGGACTGGTGCATTTAAGCGGGAAGGAAGAAGTGGCCCTAGTACGTAATAATTGACTATGCCTGCCCTCATGTTGACTGATAATATGTGTTGAAGCTCTTCACAACTGTAGCGTGGGGATTCTCATCGGCCCAAACATGACTGTTGTGCCTATTTAGCGTTCCGTCCCTGCTGAAATATGCTTCATCCGTGAAAAGTACACTGTAAGGTGCCGCAAGATCTATTGGCTTAACACTGCACGAGGTCCGAAGTCACAAGGAGTAAAGGCATGCATTTTCTGTGGATGGTAGAGGTACAGCCACATTTCCTGCAATGCTTCCAACACAGCAGTGTGTGAAGCACTCATTTCACGTGCAAATGATGGAGTGCTGATTGCAGGTGTATCATCCACTCGAACTAGTACTGCATCATCTATGTCGGGAGTCCGTGAAGTTGGTCATCCTCTTCGGTCGTAGGACTGTGGTAACGATTGCCCTATTTCATTTAACCGCTGAAACAGTCCTGGAAATATGACGTGTGTGTCAGATGTCTTCTGCACCGATATCTAGTCCTGTAAAAGCCTCTATTGCCTCCATTTGCTCGCCCATACGCGAAAATCATGTGTGCATGTTCGTCACGAGGTACAACTTCATTTGGGTAGGGATGATCGACTTAAGTATTTCAACTTGTGAATATAGACTGCAGTCTGGTACAGTACAAAAATTGTACACGAGTATTTGAATTAGAGTAGTTGAGTTATAATCCCAAACCTAAGTCCTCGTCGGACTGGGTACAATACCGTCAAATATATTCAACTGTCATAGGTTCAAATGGTTCTAAGCACTATGGGACTTGACATCTGAGGTCATCAGTCCCTTAGAACTTAGAACTACTTAAACCTAACTAACCTACGGACATCACACGCATCCATGCCCGAGGCAGGATTCGAACCTGCGACCGTAGCAGCAGCTCGGTTCTGGACTGAAGCGCCTAGAACCGCTCGGTCACAGAGGTTGGCTCCACTGTCATAAGTATCAGAACGATTTTCTTTTACAAATTACGACTCGATCGTTTTCGGACCAGGGTCACTTACCTCTGATTGATACATTCACCCTTCTTCACCATCCCTGAAAGTTGGAAACATAATCACGGAACCACCCTGTCTATGTAAATGATCTAGTGGATAACGCAGGAAGTTCTACGAGGCTCTCTGCAGACGATTCAGTTAACTACAGGAACGCTGGAAGCCAGAAGTCTGTAGTGAAATGCAGGAAAACCGACAGAGGATTGTTGGAAGTTTCTCGTGATAAGAAATGAGAAGGAGCCATCTGTATTTACTTCAAAGAAATTTTTTACAGCCAAGATCGCGTTCAAAACTATTTTTTATTGACTGGTTCGACAGGTAAGACTGACATCTTCAGATCTTTAAAAACTTCTTTGGTTGTACGTCATGTTTCATTGTGCGTTCATTATGAAGATGACAGCCTTACCCGTAGAAACTGGTCAATAAAAAGCAGTTTTCAACGCGATATTAGCTATAAATTTTTTAAAAGAGGATCTATGATTGATGTAGGGACTGGCAAATATTAAGTACTATGCGTAAAAAGGCGAAGAGACGCATTTCGATTACGCTATGGTGAAAAATCACTGGAACAGTAACAACCGCAGAATACACAGGAGTAACAGCGACCTCAAGTGGGACGACCACATGAAACAAAAGGATGGAAAGGAGATGCAGAGCTGAGATTAACTGGAAGAATTTTAAAGGAAATGTAATTCACCCACGAAAGCAGTAGCTTACAAAATGGTTCAAATGGCTCTGAGCACTATGGGACTTAACATCTAAGGTCATCAGTCCCCTAGAACTTAGAACTACTTAAACCTAACTAACCTAAGGACATCACACACATCCATGCCCGAGGCAGGATTCGAACCTGCGACCGTAGCGGTCACGCGATTCCAGACTGAAGCGCCTAGAACCGCACGACCACACCGGCCGGCGCAGTGGCTTACAAAACTCTTGTTCGATCGATTCTGTTGTTGATTTGTCCGGGACCGTTACAAGGTTGTATTCAGAGACGAGACAGAGAAGATCCAACGAAGAGCGGCACATTTCGTCGCGGAATAGTTTACTCGGTGTGAGAGCGTTACGGAATGCCGTGTATACTTCAGAGGTGGTCGCTGTAAGAGAAGCGTTCTGTAACGCGGAGAAGGTTACTGTGGAAATTCCGAGAGCATAAATTCGAAGAAAAACTGGGCAACAAATTACTTCCTCCTCATATACGTCTCGAAACATGATTACGACGAAAAAATTGGACAAATTACAGATCGTATTGAAGTTTATTGAAATCGTTTCTTTCTTACGTAACCTTCGCGAATGTAGCAGGGAAGGGGAAAATATCAGTGACATCAGAAGTACCTTCCGCCATACACCGTAAGGTGGGTTTCGGTGAACAGATGTAGATTTAGAACCAGATACACGATTGGTCGCACTGCAACGTTGTCTGGTACACACAGAGGAGGGGGGCAGAACACGGCTGCACGCCAGCCGTGATAAGAGGTGTGCTGGAGACCTTACGTGGTGGGCTAGAGAGAGCTGCTGGCCAATTCAACATGTGAGGTGGGTCTGGGTAAATAAATCGATGAGAGTGAAACACAACGGTTCGGGTTAGAGTTCTGATCTGGACACAGTTATCAATGTGCTAAGAAGCTCCGTAGAAAGTCTAGAAGGGAACTATTCCCAGTAATGGATTTCAGACAGCTGCTGCTGCCGAAGATACACTGAGGTGACAGAAGTGATGTGATACCTGCTAATATCACGTCAACCTCCTTTTTGCCGGCGTAGTACAGCAACTCGACTAGTCACGGCGTCGTTGAAAATCCCTTGCACGAATAATAAACAATATTCGCTCGAATGAAACGCTAATAATTGCGGGCCAGTGACATGGCTCATTGTCATCCATAGAAAATTCCGTCGTTGTTGGTTGCAAATGGTGTCCAAGTAGCCGAACATAAGCATTTCCAGTCAATGATCGGTTCAGATGGACCAGAGGACCCAGTCTATTCTATGGGAATGCAGCCGACACAATTAAGGAGGCACCACCAGCTTTCACAGTACCTTGATGACAGCTTGAGTCAGTGCCTTCGTGGAGTATGCGCCACACTCGAACTCTGCCACCAGTTCATCATACCAGCTGAAATCGGGACTCATCTGACCAGGTCACGGTTTCCCAGTCGTCTAGAGTCCAACTGATATGGTCACCAACCTAGGAGAGACCCTGCAGATGACGTCGTGCTATTGGCAAATGCTCTCGCGTCGGTCGTCTGCTCTCATAGCCCGTTAACTCTAAATATCGTTCTAATGTCCAAACAGATACGTTCGTCGTAAGTCCTACATTGAGTTCTGCGGTTATTTCTTGTAGTGTTGCTTGTCTATTAGCACTGACAACTGTACACAAACGCCGCTGCTCTCGGTCGGTGTAGGCTATCGGCCACTGCGCTGTCCATGGTAAGAGGTAATGCCTGAAACTTGGTATTCTCGGCACACGCCTGACAACTTGCGTATACTGAATTCCCTAACAATTTCCGAAACGGAATGTCCCATGCGTCTAGGTCCAACTACCATTCGGCGTTCAGCGTCTGTTAATTCTCGTCGTGCAGCCATAATCACGCCGAAACCTTTATAAACATAACACACTTTTCTTACAGTCTCAAAATAGCAAGACATTTAGTCGAAAGATAACTGTACAGTTGTAGAAAATATCAGCCAGAAGTGTTTGAGAGTAGAGCCTTTCAAAAAAAATCTCAGTACAAGAGTGTTACCTCTATATCCTAAATTAATACTCAAAAGCAGACTCTCCAGCTTTTAAGAAGAAATAGGAAGAAGTCATTGCTGAAAGCAGCTAACAAAGACCACCGTCTGGCCACATGAACTTGAGCCCTAATTGGAAAGATTGTAATTCGTTCATAGATGCAGTTCTATAGTGCTGTGTTCTGAAACACGAGGGCGAACGGTTCGCACTATATGACAAATTTGTTCTTGCAATGATTCGAACAGGGCAGGTGCGGGCGAAGCGGCCATGAGGCAAAGAGTACGTCGTTCGTCCTGCAAGTTGGCCGCCAGCGGTGGGTGCTAACACTCTTTTGTTCGTACTGTGTCCTGCTCCCTACGACACCACAGCCTCATCCATAACGCTGGTCTGGGGCGTTGGCCAACTGCTACCAGTAAGCAGGTAGCCTGCGTCTTGTCTATGCGCTGCCTGATATCCCTTAACGCTTTCGCTACTACTCGCGGATGCGGCTTCTGGTGTCGCGCAGACTTCAGATACCTGCGCTAATGGCGAATACAGATCTTACAATATTTCCAGGGAGAAGGGTGGGGGTTGAATGCACAGTTCTCACCCTTCCATTCGCCCATGGTCAAGAAGAGTCACATCAAGGCTTTGCTGGCGATTTCCACATTCAGCAGAAATCCATAGTAGATCACTACAAGGACGATCAAGATTAGTCACGTCACAATAACATCGATATGTGTGCTTGGTCGTACAACGAAATGGAACAATATCTGCAAGAAAGTTTGTCTGCACAGCTTCACCATCTTCAATAGTTGCCATTTACCGACAAACTCTGTTGGTCAGATTGCAAGACGTCTGACAGTTCGTGACTTGCTACGGCAGTGCGACAAACAATCGCGGAATTGCCATAATCGAGACTATACCGTGAATGAAGAGAGGAATGCACTCTTGACTAATAAATTCTGCTCTAGTTTGCGGTATATTTCTTGTCGCCATTAGTCTGGGAGAAATATGATAATAGGTGCAAACAGTGCAACATTGTACGAAGGAACCAGCCTGGTAAAACTGTTATGCGCTATGGATGCGGAACACTCCGACTGTAATAAATAAGGGTTTCCAGAAATAGCTGCAAGCAGTGGCCTTTTGTGATGCTTAAAGTTCTACTTAGCGTGACCGGTACGTCATCAGTTGGGACATTTTTGATGAATGTTTTGAGCGTTGTGGGGGTCGTATAGTTGTGGCAAAATATAAAAACGAAACAAGTAAGCACCGAATGTGGCGAGAATTATTTTCACCCTGAGATCAACTTAAAGGCATTACTTACAGCTATTGCATCTGTTGGTTTATTTCTGGCGCACGCGTTACTCTGGAAAACATAATCTTTATTTGCCAGTAACATTAAATCTATAGTACTACAAAACTTCCCCACAGGTAGCAACTGTCGCGTGCTTTACAGAATGTAAGTAAACAGAAGAGTGTGACCAATGTTTCCAGAATGAAATATTCTCTCTGCAGCGGAGTGTGCGCTGATATGAAACTTCCTGATAGATTAAAACTATATGCCCGACCTTTGCCTTTCGCGGGCAAGAGCTCTACCATGTAGTGCACTTGCCAGCGAAAGGCAAAGGTCCCGTGTTCGAGTCTCGGTCCGGCACATAGTTTTAATTTGCCAGGAAGTTTAGTGACCAATGTTGATCGCGTAACGGCAGTGTGCAAGAAGGCATCAGCATCTCTCCTTGCCCTTCGCCAACGGGAAGTACCTTAAAGCTTTTGATGCGTGAGTCTGTATCAAAATTTGTGGCATAAATGGCACTGTCTTCAGACTGCAATGACTTAAAAGAGACCATAGACTTAAGTCTTGGACATAAATCTCAACTTGATACTCCTATACCTTCCTGAGAAGAAGAGGAACAAACGGACGGACAGATAGGCAGGACAAAAAAGTGATCCTGTAGGGTTTCCGTTTATACCGATTGAGCTACGAAACCCTAAAAAAAGTAGCAAAAGATGTAAATACTTCCAAAAGAACAAAGCAGTTAACAGACGTTATGTTTACCTCATTCCGCTATACATTCATGGCGGCGAAGTCTCATGCTCTCTATAAGGTGGTTCAAGATTCCGAATGTTAGTCAGTCCCACTTCTGGGACATAGCTGTGCGCTGGGTGTGGGAAAGACCTCGATAGCGACAGACAGGCTACAGTTTGTCTAAATAGTCCCCCTCCCCCCTCACCCTTCCCCCCCCCCCCCCCAGCCCCCCTCCCCGTTGCTACCAGTCTTGCTCTTTGGGTTTCAGATTGGTAGATCTCTTTGACTCGTATATGCGCCGGGTATATGCACTTGCAAAAAATTCATCTCCAGCTTAGATAATATATATTCGATTGCCTCTTGGGTCACCATTAGGAAATCCTGTGGGTCACCCTCATATGCCCTTAGTGGGCATTCCTGCACAATGTGTTTGACCGTCTGTCTCTCAGCGCCACAGTCGCAAGCGGCCGAAAGAAGGGGTGTAAAGTTAGTTCGCCTCCACGTGGCACACCCTGGGTAACGCTAAATGAACTAACACAACTGGTGGCAGACCGAACGAAGAATTCCTGCCCCACATCACAGTGAAACAGAACGACAGACTCCTACGTTATTTGATACAGAAACAACATAGTAAAACTGAACGTACTCAGACAGTTCTCTCTTTACTTTTTCTGATCATCACTAAACTGGCACACAATATTTTTAGCGCAACGCAATCTGACTTTCAATAATCCCACAAAAGAATGGCCCTGACTAACAATAACCTATACCTTTCATGAATCACATACCTCATAAAAATCTTCGTTACTCGAACTACTGCAATACAGCGAGCGCCAATACTGCCAGCTAAATAAAGGATTCTAACTACTGAAGGCACTAACTACTGATAGGCATACTTAACAAATGAAAGATTTTGATAGAGAACAAACAATGCATTTACCTTAATAATATTCAAAAGTCACCATATATATCAGTTCATGAAATACGATATTACAAATTTACTCTTTCTGATGGACACACGTCCAGATCGTCCGCTCTCAAAACTCTGCCACCTCTCTCCTCACATCCACCACTGCTGGCGACTCACCTCCAACTGCGCAACGCTACGCGCTGTTCACATCCAACTGCCCAACACTACAATAGTAAATATTCCAACAATGCCAACCAGCCACAGACTGCACACAGCACAGCCAGTGATTTTCATACAGAGCGCTAGGTGACGTTACCAACATAAACACCTAAACAGCCTACTTACAAGTGCAGACATAGATCAAGTACTTGCTTTTACAACAGCAACTGCATGTTAGGTCGGACTTGGTAGCAGCAAGTGATAACACAGCACGGTAATCTCAGCCCAGAACTAGTTCTATTTAGTAGTTTCAGTCGGACCTGATAAATGAACTAATGTATGTGTAATCTTATGGGACTTAACTGCTAAGGTCATCAGTCCCGCGGTCTAAGGCGCTGCAGTCATGGACTGTGCGGCTGGTCCCGGCGGAGGCTGGAGTCCTCCCTCGGGTATGGGTGTGTGTGTTTGTCCTTAGGATAATTTAGGTTAAGTAGAGAGTAAGCTTAGGGGCTGATGACCTTAGCAGTTAAGTCCCATAAGATTTCACACACATCTGAACATTTTTCATCAGTCCCTAGATAAATGAACCCTCATTTCATTTATGGAACAGTAAATTCCATGCACCCTGCAGCCCGTCTCTTAAGCATCTTTTACAGGTTGAACTACATTATGCAACGCTTCAGGCCACCCAGTGGTTCTGAAGACCTCAGAGAATTAAGCGAGTAAGTTCAGGAGGGGAGCGAGACCGTATCACTGCACGCGGTACATCGTGCGCCGGGAAAGAAGTTATTTCAAATTAGAACTGTGAAAAGTTCAGAACCGTAACGGGAATAAGTCACAATACTAAAGGAAGGTGAATCACACTGACAGCCTAAATCCTGAACTTTTGTAACTTTATTTTATTTTTATGGGTTTCTCGCCCGTTATTAGTTTATGTTCTCATTTCACTCAGAGAGGTGAGGCTCTTTTATATATCTGGATCTATTGTCTTTTATGTAGGGCCAGTTCTGCGAGTGGTTTTCTGCGCGGTCTTGGAATATAGGAGACGAATTTCTGGTTGCATGCCGTTTACCTGATAATCATTACAGCTGACTGGTACGAATATTCTGTTTGTGTTGTGGTAGTCCCTTTAGAATGTTAGTACACTACTGGCCATTAAAATTGCTACACCAAGAAGAAATGCAGATGATAAACGGGTATTCATTGGACAAATATATTATACTAGAACTGACATGTCATTACATTTTCACGCAATTTGGGTGCATAGGTCCTGAGAAATCAGTACCCAGAACAACCACCTCCGGCCTGATACGCCTGGGCATTGTCAAACAGAGCTTGGATGGCGTGTACGGGTACAGCTGCCCATGCAGCTTCAACACGATATCACAGTTCATCAAGAGTAGTGAGTGGCGTATTGTGACGAGCCAGTTTCTCGGCCACCAATGACCAGACGTTTTCAATTGGTGAGAGATCTGGAGAATGTGCTGGCCAGGGCAGCAGTCGAACATTTTCTGTATCCAGAAAGGACCGTACAGGACCTGCAACATGCGGTGGTGCATTATCCTGCTGAAATGTAGGGTTTCGCAGGGATCGAATGAAGAGTAGAGTCACGGGTCGTAATACATCCGAAATGTAACGTCCACTGTGCAAAGTGCCGTCAATGCGAACAAGAGGTGACCGAGACGTGTAACCAGTGGCACCCCATACCATCACGCCGGGTGATACGCCAGTATGGCGATGACGGATACACGCTTCCAATGTGCGTTCACCGCGATGTCGCCAAACACGGATGCGACCATCATGATGCTGTAAGTGGAACCTGGATCCATCCGAAAAAATGACGTTTTGCCATTCGTGCAGCCAGGTTCGTGGTTGAGTACACCATCGCAGGCGCTCCTGTCTGTGATGCAGCGTCAAGAGTAGCCGCAGCCATGGTGTCCGAGATGATAGTCCATGCTGCTGCAAACATCGTCGAACCGTTCGTGCAGATGGTTGATGTCTTGCAAACGTCGCCATCTGTTGACTCAGGGATCGAGACGTGGCTGCACGATCCGTTACAGCCACGCGGATGGTTGCCTGTCATCTCGTCTGCTAGTGATACGATGCCGTTGGGATCCAGCACGGCGTTCCGTTTTACCCTCCTGAACCCAACGATTCCATATTCTGCTAACAGTCATTGGATCTCGACCAACGCGAACAGCAATGTCGCTACACGATAAACCGCAATCGCGATAGGCTACAATCCGACCCTTATCAAAGTCGGAAACGTGATGGTACGCATTTTTCCTCTTTGCACGAGGCATCACAACAATGTTTCACCTAGCAACGCCGGTCAACTGCTGTTTGTGTATGAGAAATCGGTTGGAAACTTTCCTCATGTCAGCACGTTGTAGGTGTCGGCACCGGCGCCAACCTTATGTGAATGCTCTGAAAAGCTAATCATTTGCATATCACGGTATCTTCTTCCTGTCGGTTAAATTTCGCGTCTGTAGCACGTCATCTTCGTGATGTAGCAATTGTAATGGCCAGTAGTGTACAAGTTTTACTGGTTTCCTTAGAGTTCGCCAATATGCATAGTCGTGACATTTAGTCGAAATTTTTCAGACGCACTTGAAGAAGGGGCTGTTGCCTGAAACCTGGTTGTTCTCTCCTTTTATTGGAAAATGCAACTGTATTTGGATGTCATCAATTAGGAATAGCCTGTCCAACAGCTGTGGATCTCCTGTCAAGATAAACATGAATCAGAGTGAAGTAAGAAGAGAAGGAGCTCTGTGTGGTGAACTATTGTCCGCTACCATCTGGTGCTGTTGGCAAGCGTCAGTCACACCAAGGAAGCTGCAGTGCAGCACGAGACGGCCAGAGCGGGACATTCCACCACTGAGCCGACGACTTCCACAGCGGGCTGGGGCTCATGTTCTGATCTCGCTTAGAGTACTGTACGGTCCAAAAATTCAAATGGCTCTGAGCACTATGGGACTTAACTTCTGAGGTCATCAGTCCCCTAGAACTTAGAACTACTTAAACCTAACCAACCTAAGGACATCACACAGATCCATGACCGAGGCAGGATTCGAACCTGCGACCGTAGCTGTCGCGCGGTTCCAGACTGTAGCGCCTAGAACCGCTCGTACTGTACGGTCCCATGCAGATAATAAACTATGTCTGACGCAGGCATCTAAAGAGATGTTCAGTTTATTTCGTTTGGCGCTTGCTCGATGTACCAACTCTGAAGTCACCATTGTGCTCCCGCGCGCGTCTGCCGCTAGCGTGATAGGGCCGAGATGTGGGCAGCGTGACAGTGGCTTCTCCTGAACGAATCTGCCTGCCGTCTGCCACGTAGTGATAACACGAGCTCTCTTCCGTCACCAGCTGGAAACTTGCCGCGACCGTCGGCGAAGTCCTCATCTTTCGAGCCCTAGTTGGACGTGTTTGTCTTGGCGAGGTCAGTTTCGTCAATGGCGGCGCCTATCATCGAGTGATCCAGTGTCCTAGTGATCCCCTTCTCGTGGCTGAGTACGTCATTGCATGCTCAGAAGTGTCGGGTTGCTGTTTGTTATCCAGAAAGGCACTGGTTGTGATTCACAAAATCGTTGGTGTGGCATGCCAAAAGTAAGTTTGTTGTCTTAAATTTCTGACTGTGGTGGCACTAGCCTTATCGGTTGCAGTTTTTAATAAGATCTCTGTCTGAGGACAGGATATTACAAATTTTGCTAAATGTGTTCATAAAAGTCGATGGTTGTTGATGTAAAGGATTTTTTTTTATTTTGTTTTATCTTATTGAGACCTAATATCATTCATGTCACAGCTATGTTTTTCCATGCATGGATAGTCGGGGATTTATGAATCTGTTTATTGGACTTGTTTTGCTATCGTGCCTTTCAGAAATTATTATAGTTGCATTTTGTAATTTCTGAGGAAGTTAATGAAGTATCATACCGTTGTTTAAAATTATATCATTTTCAAACTAGATGAAGGTTTAAAAATTATTTTCTTTTAACGGCTGTTTCGGAAATAAAGCCGTAATATGCTTTGAAGAAACGTATCGCACTCACCTCAACTTAGCCCTGCAGTCACTTATTCCTACACACTGATATTAAAGTAAAAAGTCGGTATGGAAGGGTGATGATTCGTGCTAGCTGAAGGAACGTGATTTTCTACGTATGAGTGTGAATGCAAATCAAACTTGGACTCCGCAACGAAAGCTTGGATGAGAAATAGAAGTGAATGATGTTTCAGTTGGGAACGTGCAGCAGTTTTCTCCAGTTGAAGCGCTCCAGCTGGAACAGAATTCGTCACTTGGTGGAACTACTGGGGACAGTTTTAATTTTGATGAGCGTAGGTCAAACAACGTAAGCCATTTTAATTCAGCATCCACCAGTCAGGATGAAGTAAACGAACAAAGAAGGAAAAAAAAAACCTGGAAAGTAATGTTAAATTTGTTCTGTCAACTGGAAAGAAAGAAAAAGAAGATATAGCAAGTGCGCAGAACTATCAGGAAAGCGTTGAGGAATTGTTTTGCGAAATGACCAGCGATTCGCACCGTGGCGACCGAACAGGAGCAGCTGGTGCGGTGCCGCTGTTGCGATGTCTGCGTGGAGGGAGGCCATTAGCGACGCCACCCTGACACGACGCGTAATTTGTCGGCTGTGTTAAGTACCTCTGGCTCGGCCAGTGATGAATGAGTCCCTCCAAGTCACATGGCATTCTTTTTAGGTTAGGGCGTAGGGCGCTCTTTGTCTTGTAATACACGTATCCGAGAGAAGAAAGTCTGTTGTTAATTACAGTCGTTAAATAAGCACGCTTGTGTGGTGTATACGACCGGTCCCCTGTTATCAGTCTCGATAACCAAATGGCGAAGGAAGGTTAGGTTTCATTCTCGTCAAAAAAGTAGGTCATTAGAGACGGAGTATTTCAGTTACTTCTCGTTGCCCACACGATTGCAACTGTTTTTAATGGTCGAGTATTTTCTCGTTTTTGTCTCTCAAACGTCGAATTTACAGTTCTGGAAATATTTGCATTAAAGTCGAGCCTCATAACACTTCCTGCCACCTTGTAATTTCAAGCAGTCAAATTCACTCACCTGGAAGTTTCGAAAAACATTTTAAACCTACACTACTGGCCATTAAAATTGCTACACCAAGAAGAAATGCAGATGATAAACGGGTATTCATTGGACAAATGTATTATACTAGAACTGACATGTCATTACATTTTCACGCAATTTGGGTGCATAGATCCTGAGAAATCAGTACCCAGAACAACCACCTCTGGCCATAATAACGGCCTTGATACGCCGGGCATTGAGTCAAACAGAGCTGGGATGGCGTGAACAGGTACAGCTGCCCATGCAGCTTCAACACGATACCACAGTTCATCAAGAGTGGCGTGTTGTGACGAGTCAGTTGCTCGGCCACCATTGACCATTTTCAATTGGTGAGAGATCTGGAGAATGTGCTGGCCAGGGCAGCAGTCGAACATTTTCTGTATCCAATATGGCCCGTACAGGACCTGCAACATGCGGTCGTGCATTATCCTGCTGAAATGTAGGGTTTCGCAGGGGTCGAATGAAGGGTACAGCATCTGAAATGTAACGTCCACTGTTCAAAGTGCCGTCAATGCGAACAAGAGGTGACCGAGACGTGTAACCAATGGCACCCCATACCATCGCGCCGGGTGATACGCCAGTATGGCGATGACGAATACACGCTTCCAGTGTGCGTTCACCGCGATGTCGCCAAACACGGATGCGACCATCATGATGCTGTAAACAGAACTTGGATTCATGCGAAAAAATGACGTTTTGCCATTCGTGCAGCCAGGTTCGTCGTTGAGTACACCATCGCAGACGCTCCTGTCTGTGATGCAGCGTCAAGTGTAACCGCAGCCATGGTCTCCGATCTGATAGTCCCTGCTGCTGCAAACGTCGTCGAACTGTTCGTGCAGGTGGTTGTTGTCTTGCAAACGTCGCCATCTGTTGACTCAGGGATCGAGACGTGGCTGCACGATCCGTTACAGCCATGCGGGTAAGATACCTGTCATCTCGACTGCTAGTGATACGAGGCCGTTGGGATCCAGCACGGCGTTCCGTATTACCCTCCTGAACCCAACGATTCCATATTCTGCTAACAGTCATTGGATCTCGACCAACGCGAACAGCAATGTCGCTACACGATAAACCGCAATCGCGATAGGCTACAATCCGACCCTTATCAAAGTCGTAAACGTGATGGTACGCATTTCTTCTCCTTACACGAGGCATCACAACAATGTTTCACCAGGCAACTTCGGTCAACTGCTGTTTGTGTATGAGAAATCGGTTGGAAACTTCCCTCATGTCAGCACGTTGTAGGTGTCGCCAACCTTGTGTGAATGCTCTGAAATGCTAATCATTTACGTATCACAACATCATCTTCCTGTCGTTTAAATATCGCGTCTGTAGCACGTCATCTTCGTGGTGTAGGAATTTTAATGGCCAGTAGTGTATTTTACAGCGTAGTTGAACTCTCTGTGAGACTCTTTCCGCCAAACTTTACACTTTCAGTAAATTCTTTTAGTTGCCTCATAAGAGTTAGTAAAGAAATTACGAATTTTGGTTCAACTTATTAAAATCTCAAATAGTGGCATTAAAAATCTAAAAGTTTGTAGAGTTCCCTTTTAAACTTTCCTGAGTCATTTTTCTTAATTATTCGTTCGAATTAACAGTTTAAAAAAAGTTTGTATTCCAGACATTCGTTGAATATAACCCAACTTGGATAGAATCGTGCAGCTCTTCTTTGAACCTTGTTCGTCTCTTTCGCTAATGCAATTTATTAAAGGTTACTGAGTAAATTCCTTCGTGCATGGAATTCACTTCCTTCGAATTGTTCTAATGTATTTTGGTTCGGTATCTTCCTTCCTCTAATTGAGGACATCATCGTGCTCTCTCATTAATACAGAAATGCAAAATGACATGGCGGTCGGTAATAGCGAAATTAACCGCGCGGGAATCTCAGCATACACATTTCGGCACTGTGACTGAGCAATTGTTGGAAACCAATGTTTATCTCAGTGTTAAGTTTTAGCAGAGTGAGTTTTTACATGTAAGGGAAATAAAATAGTCTCGTCGTGTGACTTTCTTCTCCAATTGATTCCTTTGAAAAGGTCAGGTGAAATTTATTTTAATATCTCCATTGCTGTATAGGTAATCAAAAGCGACACTTTACTTCATATGACGGTAACCCAGTTTAACCAACAGCAATTCTCCCTTTCAAAGTTCACCGAGCGTTGTGCCGCAGTGCACAGTGGACTTGCGTTCGGAAGGAATGGGACTCAGATCTTTGTCCAAATATTTGGATTTACATTTCCTAAGGTTTCTCTAAATCGCTTAAGGAAATTGCTAGATGGTCCCTTTGAAATAGTCATGACCAATTTTTTTCTTTATCCTTTTCTGTCCAAGCTAGTGTTCCACCCCCAGTGACCTCATCTTCGACGGAACGTTAAACTCTTACCTTCCTGCTTCCTTATGACACTGTTAAGAGAAATTACAAAAGGAGTCCTAAAGGGTTCAATTTTTGGTTTACTCCTATTTCTTGTATACAGTTGTGAATCTCTGGTGTTTCAGCAGATATCTGCAGTTTCGTGTTTGCAATGTGCCAGCCCAAATAAAAACATCTCTCATCACGCCTTTCATGCGACGCCCAGTGTCGACAGAAAGCGTCGGTTTGTTTTCCGTTACAAACAAAATGGTTTTTAAGGCGGAATTTTACGTGCTCTTTCGAAAGAGCGGACCCTAATAAGTCTAGTGCGATATTTTTATTGTATTGAAGTGACAGTGAAACAGCATGAATAACCAGTACTCCACTTGCTTCTGAGCAGCGACTTCTGCGTGGTATTAGCGGTCAGCGCAGACTAGGAGCAGGCTGGAGCACTAATTATTCATCGTGTTTAGCCGGCCGGAGTGGCCGAGCGGTTCGAGGCGCTACAGTCTGGAACCGCGCGACCGCTACGGTCGCAGGTTCGAATCCTACTTCGGGCATGGATGTGTGTGATGTCCTTAGGTTAGTTAGGTTTAAGTAGTTCTAAGTTCTAGGGGATCGATGACCTCAGAAGTTAAGTCCCATAGTGCTCAGAGCCATTTGAACCATCGTGTTTTACTGTCACTGTTAATGCAATACTAATATCGCACTAGACTAGGTTGGGACTGTTCTTTCGAATGGACCGAAGAAGTTAGCTTTAAAAGTCATTTTGTCTGTAACGGCAAACAAACCGACGCTTTGCGGCAACACATCGCATAAATGAAGCGATGAGCAATATTTTTTTGGTCTTAATCCAGCTACACACTGCAAAATCGAAATTGCAGATATCTCTCCAAACACCAGAGAAAAAGCGCCTGACGACTCTTCTCTTTTTGCAGACTTTTAACTGGTCTTGCAGTCTTATAACTGGTATGATGCAGTCCACCACGAAGAAGGAACATACACATCAGTGCTGCAACTGTAACGAGCCACGTGTGACGAGCTACAGTGTCTGCAGGCGTTGAAGAAGGGCAGTAAGTGAGGAAAGGCAGTACCAGCGAGAGAAGCACCCCCTCTCCCCTTCCCTCCTGCCCCCACTCCCTCCCCGAGCACGACCGCAGCAGAACACACGGAGAGCAGCAAAGCAGCCATCAGCCACCGCACCAGCGCAGCCAGCCGCCCCCACACCGAAGCACCGAAGGTAGCCCCACAGTCGCCACCGCTCCAAGTGAGGACGCAATAGAATTCTGATCCCTTCTGTAGTCACTGAAAGAGCTTCTGCAGCAACAGTCACGGCGGCCCTCCAGGGCAGTATCTTCGCAAGAGATACCCACTATGGGTAGTCGAAACATCCATTGCCTCCCGGTTTTCGCCTTCAACGCAAACGGTCTCCGTTGCCAGCAGGGTCAGTTTTACCTATTCCTATCAGACGAGGCACCCGAAATTTACGTAATTTGCGAAACTCACCTAAAATCTGGCATCAACACATGGGCGACAAATTATAGTTGCTACCGCAACGACAAGCTGACGGAAGGCAGGGACAGCGCCATCTTCATTAAGAAGTCGCTGTGACATCACCGGGTACTACTGCCTGAGCTAGCCACTCTGGAAGCAACAGTGTGGCTGTAAATACCTCAACACATTCGTCGTGGCCTACCGACGCCTTCAAGTTCAAATGGTTCAAATGGCTCTGAGCACTATGGGACTCAACTTCTGAGGTCATTAGTCCCCGAGAACTTAGAACTAGTTAAACCTAACTAACCTAAGGACATCACAAACATCCATGCCCGAGGCAGGATTCGAACCTGCGACCGTAGCGGTCTTGCGGTTCCAGACTGCAGCACCTTTAACCGCACGGCCACTTCGGCCGGCGACGCCTTCAGACAAGAAGCCGACTTCGACGCGCTGCTGCCAATGATTGGGTGTGGCTTTTCACTGTGGGTAGTTTTAACACGCAGTGGCATTCACGCCCCTTAAACACCAGCGGTCGTCACTTTCTGCCTGCTGCCGAGAGAAACGACACAATCGTCCTGGGACGAAACGAAAGTACCATTTACCCCAGCAGAGGCCAGCCGGACGTGTTCGATGTCGCATTCCTCAAAAGCATCGGCCGATTCATGTCCGCCACAGCGCTCTGCACCCTGTTCTCCGATCACCTGCCGGTAACCTACGACACGGATGCCATCGGCGCAGCGCTGCCCGCCAGACGCAGAAACTAGCGAAGCGTGGACGGTGAGTCCTTTACGGACAGCAGGGGCTGATGTGGCGCAGGCATACTTCAACCGCCAGCTGCTGCGAGCATCCTACGCATCCACCCCGAGACACCAGGAGCAGCTACAAGACTTCTACCGACAACTGCCGCCTCACATCGTGGAGATGATAAGAGGGAAGAACAGAATATCTCAGGAGCGGCAGCTCACCCTCCAGAACGCCGCCTAAATCGCATGAGACACGAATTAAGTAGGCGGTCGAAGATCACAGAAACAGGGACTGGGATGGCCTGGTGGCCACACTAAATATAGACGATGGCAGTACCTGGAAAGTAGTCAAGTGTTTTCCTGAGACAACGTCAACGCATACCAACACTACAGACGAAAAAGCCAGCGCACTGGCAGACACACGTTTACGGGGAACCCCAGCTGTAGAAGAGACACGACCGCCGTTTGGAAGACGAGCCGCTTAGGTTCCTGGCAGTCAGGGCAAAGGAAGACATCAGCCCCATCCCTAAAGAGGTGGCTGAGCAACTGCAGTCACCGAAAACCAGGATGGCGGGAGGCAGCGATGGTGTCATAAACCTTCTACTTCGGAATCTGCCACCTGTGGTCTACCAGCCCCTAACAGACGTGGAAAACCGCGGAAGTGATCGAAATATCAAGGACAGGCTATGACGCACGACAGACAGCGAACTTGCCAATCCATCATTCTTCTCTGGGCCCCCTCGGACGTTTTTGCGGGGCTGTGCTCCAGGGGGCTGCAGCAAGATGTCAAGGAAGACGACGTCATCCCTAAGGGGCAGTTCGGGCTTAGAAGTGGACATTCCTCCACACACTAGATGCTGCGACTGGTGGAAGAAGCTGTGCAGACTCCGGAGAGCACACGGAGTAGGTGCCAGTGGCCATCGACGAGTCCGCGGTCTTTGACTCAGTGTGGCACGACGGCCTCATGTAAAGATTCTCTATGCATGTGCTACCGACGTCGCAAGGGGTCCTTCTCCGCTCTTACTTCACCGGCAGGACCTTCCACGTCGACGCAGCGACAGATCCGTGCAGTAAAGCGCGTGCAGCTGGCACTCTGCGCCGATGATACGGCGTTATTGATGCGTAACGTGAACGTTGACGTGACGTGCCGCCGTCTGCAATTCAACTGTAACACACTAGGCGCGTGGTCAACCAAGTAGGGCTGAAGTTTAATGCTGTGAAGAGCCGGGCAGTAACATTCATATATGGGGTTCGCTGGCCCGAAAGGGAGGCTCGAAGTTTGGAGATTGGCCGTAGCGTCGCGACAAGAGGTGGTCACGAGGTCCGAGCGGCCGAAGCCACGAGCTACGCAAGGAGGGCCTGCGCAGAGCGAAGATACCGGAGTAATTCACCGCGATCGACTACAAGCAGCAGGCCGACATCCCGTCGGTTGGTTGGCAAAATTCGTGTCGGACGACCTCTCGTGGCGTGGCTGCCCTCTTCTACCTGGCTTTCATCGGCACCACTCAGTAACCGCTGCGACGCACCGTGGTTCCGTGGGGCTGCTTGCTGATAAATGGGAGTAACATTCTCTAATCCTCGTGGTGATTTGTTTCATTGTCTACCTGCCATCCTCATTATTTTCTGATTTGTACCCGACACTCAGAGTTTTACTCGGTCGGCTCTTTGGTTGTAAATATAGGCAGTAGTATTGTACTAAGACACTAGTTGTCGTTCGGAAATTTGTCCCGCTATTATTTGCCTTTCCTTTCTGGTTTGTACCCGATCATTTATGTTCCAGTTAATCAGCTCTTCGTCGTAAATACAGCCGGAACAATTGTACTAAGGCACATGTTGCCGTTAAACAAAAGAGGGACGTTAGATTTAGCTGTTAACCGGTTCAATTCTTTGATTGTAATTGCATTTCTCAGTCATTAGTTATTATCTGAACAACCTGTTGTACTAAGCTATGTGTTTCTGTGTTTGAAACACCGGGTCATTATTGGTGTATTTTCGCCGGATCTTGTGGTTCCGCCGAGTGAGTTCTCTTGTAATAAGCGTCCACAAGTAATGTTTTAGGACGTTCGTTCAGAGCAGTCTTAATAACTGACAATCACTTTGAAAATATTAATCGCCAACTGTACCAGGGCTTTAGTCAAAACAAAATTGTCAGAAGGAAGAGTTGGGATCCAGTCGCATCTCGGTTGTCGATTGAAATTAAGAGGTTAGTTGCTTTGAAGTAAGCCTTAGCATTGTCATATTGTTTGCTAATCTGTTTAACCTTTACGCACAGGTGCGCATCTTAACCCCAAGCCTTTCGACATACAGCTTTCAAATTAAAAGTTAAGTCATCTGTTTTTTAGATTAGATTAGATTTACCTTCATTCCAATTGATCCGCAGTGAGGAGGTCCTCCAGGATGTGGAACATGTCAGAAAAACAACAATACATGACAAATATTTACAACTAAAACGAATAAGCTAATGTACCATTCCACAGGTCCCAAGTGGAATGATCGTCATTTTTTAATGAACACTAAGAGTCATTTTACAAATACTAATGCACTGAATTTAAAATAAAAAAGTTTTTTATTTATTTATAAGGTAATAAACATGTAATACAACTACTGTAATACTTATTTACAATGAACACATTACTGCACTGAAATGGTGCAGAAGTTAGATTATACTTACACAAACACACACACACACACACACACACACACACACACAAATTTTCAGTGAACACATTACTACAACAAATCAGTTGGTTTTACTAAGAAATTCATCAATGGAGTAGAAGGAGTTGGCCACCAATAAATCCTTTAGGCTTCTCTTAAACTGAATTTCATTGGTTGTTAAGCTTTTTATGGCTACTGGCAAGTTATTGAAAATGTGTGTTCCTGAATAATGCACACCTTTTTGTACAAGTGCACACCTTTTTGAGTAACTGAATCACCCTTGTCATCAATGGTGCTTGTATAGTTTTCATGTGTTGCAGGAGGGCATTTTATAAGACAGACTGTGTCGAGCGCGGTAGTAAACACTACTGTTTCACCCGATAACGGGCGGGCTGCAGGTCCTGCCGTTTTGTAATCATTGTCATATTGTTTGCTGTTTTGCGATACAGCACTTCAAACTTCTTTGCAAACATTAAAAGCTTATTAAACTTAAGGTTTAAGGTCAAAAGAATTTTTCAAATTTGTTCATTTTGATAAAGAAAATTTTATGGTTAAATGCTTCGATTGTCTGTAAAACACAGTTTATATATTGTTAAATAAACAGGTTGTGTCCCTTAAACGTTTTTCTTAATTCCAGTAAGTACCACTTATCAGTATCTTCCGTGCCGCACCCCGGGGTTGGAGTGTTCCAGTCATGAAGAGCTGACCCCCGCCGCTTCCACACCTAGAACCGATGTATTCTCTGGTCATCGGAATGTCAGTTAGTCTGATGTCTTGCTGCACCCTCGTTCTCGCGACGCCGGTTTCCTGCTATTCTCGATGGTATTAATGTTAAGGATAAATAAAAATGAAAGAAAGAAAAGGGAAATAAATTAAAAAACGATGTTCATTGTACCTCTACTCCACGTTCCCTAGCTTTTCTTGATTACTGAAGGGTGGGAACGGGACATGATGGCCAGTCCCCGGGTTGAAACGCCTGCCCTCTTTGCCCCCACTCTTCAGTGTAGCGTCTTTGGTTGGTAATCGAAACGTCCTCAGTTCAGGTTTCGGCACCCGGCGCTGCTTAAATTTTGATTAATAATCAGCAACGCTGGCCGAAGACTTCCGGCATAAGAAGTCACCCACATTCTGCCGAAGGACTCGTCAAAGAGGGCGGAGGAGTGGGGAGAGGTTCAGTGCACTCACTCGTCGTTGGTGTGGGAAACTGCCCCTACACCACTGATCAATGGCATGGGGATGCAGAAGGCGACGGAAGCAACTGAATTAAAGACACCTAACGTGTATCCAAGGGAAATGTGGTCTGTAATTGAAAAAGTGTCGTGATGAACTCTCCATTGGCAAAAGATTGCGGAATAGTGCACCATTCGGATCCCCGGGAGGGGACTGCCAAGGGGGAGGCGACCATGAGACTTTTTGTTTTGAGTCATTAGTCTTCTGACTGGTTTGGTGAGGCCCGCCAAGAATTCCTCTCCTGTGCTAACCTATTCATCTCAGAGAAGCATTTACAATCTACGTCCTCAGTTATTTGCTGGATGTATTCCAATCTCTGTCTTCCTCTACAGTTTTTGCCCTCTACAGTTCCCTCTCGTACCATTCTCTCATGTCTTAACAGGTGTCCTATCATCCTGTCCCTTCTCCTTATCAGCGTTTTCCACCTATTCCTTTCCGCTCCGATTCTACGCAGAACCTTCTCATTCCTTACCTTACTCAGTCCACATAATTTGCAACATTAGTCTGTAGCACCTCATCTCAAGTCCTTCGATTCTCTTCTGTTCCGGTTTTCTCACAGTCCATGTTTTCACTACCATACAATGCTGTGCTCCAGACGTACGTTCTCAGAAATTTCTTCCTCATATTAAGGCCTATGTTTGATACTACTAGACTTCTCTTGGCCAGGAATACCCTTTTTGCCATTGATAGTCTGCTTTTGATGTTCTCCTTGCTCCGTCCGTCTTTGTTTATTTTAATACCTAGGTAGCTAAATTCATTAACTTAATCTTCTTCGTGACCATCAAGCCTGATGTTAAGTTTCTTGTTGTTCTCATTTCTTCTATTTCTCATTACTTTCATCTTTCTTCTATTTACTCTCAATCCATATTCTGTACTCATTAGATTGTTCGTTCTGTTAAGCAGATCATGTAATTCTTCTTCACTTTCACTCAGGACAGCAATGTCAACAGCGAATCGTATCAGTGATATCCTTTCACCTTGAATTTTAGTTCCACTCCTGAACCTTTTCTTTATTTCCATCATTGCTTCATCGATGTACAGATTGAACAGTAGGGGAAAGGCTACATCCTTGTATTACGCCCCTTTTATTCCGAGCACTTTCTTCTTGGTCATCCACTCTTATTATACCCTCTTGGCTCTTGTGCATATTGTATATTACCCGTCGTTTCCTATAGCTTACCCCTATTTTTCTCAGAATTTCGAACATCTTTCACCATTTCACATTGTCGAAGGCTTTTTCTAGGTCGACAAATCCTAGAACGTGTCTTGATTTTTCTTTAGTCTTGCTTCCATTATCAACTGCAACGTCAGAATTGCCTCTCTGTTGGCTTTACCTTTTCTAAAGCCAAACTGATCGTCACCTAGAACATCCTCAGTTTCCTTTTCCATTATTCTGTACATTATTCTTGTCAGCAAATTGAATGCATCAGCTGTTAAGCTGATTGTGCGATAGTTCTCGCACTTGTGAGCCCTTGCAGTTTTCGGAATTCTGTGGATGATATTTTTCCGAAAATCTGATGGTATGTCGCCAGACTCATACATTCTGCACACCAATGTGAATAGTCGTTTTGTTGCCTCTTCCCCCAATGATTTTAGAAATTCTGAGGGAATGTTATCTACCCCTTCTCCCTTATTTGATCATAAGTCCTCCAAAACTCTTTTAATTTCTGATTCTAATACTGGATCCCCTATCTGTTCTAAATCGAGTCCTGTTTTCTATCACATTATACAAAATTTCCCCCTCATATAGGCTTTCAATGTATTCCCTCCATCTGTCCGCTCTCTCGTCTGCATCTATCAGTGGAATTCCCTTTGCACTCTTAATGTTGCCACCCCTGCTTTTGATATCACCAAAGTTTGTTTTGACTTTCCTGTATGCTGAGCCTGTCCTTCCGACAATCATTTCTTTTTCGATTGCTTCACATTTATCATGCAGCTATTTCGTCTTAGCTTCACTTCAGTTCCTATGTATTTCATTCGTCAGCGACTTGTATTTCTGTGTTCCTCAGTATCCAGGAACATTTTTATACATCCTCCATTCATCGATCAAATGAAGTATTTCTTCTGTTACCTACGGTTTCTTCGCAGTTACGTTCTTTGTACCTATGTTTTTCTTTCCGACTTCTGTGATGGCCCTTTTTAGAGATGTCCATTCCTCTCCAACTGTACTGCCTACTGAGCTGTTCCTTACTGCTGTATCTATAGCCTTAGAGAACTTTAAGCATATCTCGTCATTCCTTTGCGTATTGATACTTCCTGAGTAATGTGTTACACTTCAGCCTACTCTTCATCACTACGCTATTGTGATCTGAATCTATGTCTGCTCCTGGGTAGGCCTTACAATCCAGTATCTGATTTCGGAATCTCTGTCTCATCACGATGTAATCTAAAAGAAATCTTCATGTACCACCCGGCCTTTTCCAAGCATACCTCCTCGTCATGTGACTCTTGAATAGAGTATTCGCTATTACTAGCTGAAACTTGTTACAGAACTCAGTTAGTCTTTCTCCTCTCTCTTTCCTTGCCCAAGCCCATATCCTCCTGTAACCTTTTCTTCTACTCCTTCCCCTACAACCGCATTCCCGTCTCCCATGACTACTACATTTTCGTCTCCCTTTACGTACTGTACTACCCTTTCAATATCCTCATATACTTTCTCTCTCTCTTCATCTTCAACTTCCGACATTGGAGCATATATACCTGAACTATCGTTGTCGGTATTGGTTTGCTGACAATTATGATAGCAACCCTATCACGAACTGTTCAGAGTAACACACTCTCTGCCCAACCTTCCTATTCATAGCGAACCCTACTCCCGTTATACTAATTTCCGCTGCTGTTGGTATTACCCTATACACATCTGACCTGAAATCCCTGTCTGCTTTCCATTTCACTCCACTAACCCCCACTATATCTAGATTGAGCCTGTGTGTTTACATTTTCAGATTTTATAGTTTCCCTACCACGTTAAAGCTTCCGACGTGGGCGTGGAATGTCAGAGAGAGAGAGGTAGAGGGCAAAAACTGTAGAGGAAGAGAGAGATTGGAGTACATCCAGCAACTAACTGAGGACGTAGGTTGAAAGTGCTACTCTGAGATGAAGAGTTTCACACAGGAGAGGAATTCATGGCGGGCCGAATCAAACCAGCCAGAAGACTGACAACTCAAAAAAAAGGGATCTCGGGTAGGATGATAGATAATCAAAGCCCTTGCGACGGATATGGTTAAGTTGTTTGTTTACTTCAACATTCTCAGTGACTGAGGCTTGTCGTTCCTTCTGCTTCTTCTAGATGAGTATGCTATGCTCACCTCTTTGTTCCAAGAAGACAATAACCGTTTCCACAGGGCTGCAAACATACTTTGCTGGTATGGTGAACACTCAGGCACACCACTACACTCCAAGAGACTCGTAGATCAACGATTATTAATCACACAGAAAACGTGTGGGAGTATCTGTGACAGTGGGTGAAATGTAGCAATCATCATTCCCACAATTTGGTAGCTCTGCAAGACATAATTATCGAAGAGTAGTTTTTGGTGGATTTGGCATACGCCGATGTCAGCACTTATTGGCGTTAAGCACTGACCCGCAGTGTAGTCAATGAACAGGCTAACAGCTATAGCAGAAAGCTTAAAAACTGGCTCCATAAATGCAGTTTTCGACCTAACTCCCACAAAAGCCAACGTATTCTATTCAGACATAGAAACCTTACCAACGGCCGACTACAGGATCTTCATAAACTGAACATTCGACTTTGGGGACGAGAAATTGGTCCACAAATCAACCTAAAATATATTGGAATCTGTCTAAATGTACTCTTAAATCGGCAGTAAAACAAAAAAGCTAAGAGCCGATTCAACTTAGCACGACTCATGAACAAGTGGAGTGGATCAACCATTTGCTCTTCTGACATTCAAAATTTTCGTCCAGCCCATGCACGAATAAAGATCTCAAGAGTGGCTCACGTTACCTATCCAAATGAAAAGAATTCTATCTGCTGACTGGAGAATGCTACGAATTTTGGAGATCTAAGCTATGAATTCCTAACAAATTCCCTTTATGAAACAGTTAATACCAAAAACATGCTAGAGCGAATAAAAGAACAAATCACCAGATTCGCAGTCAACAGGTTACGTCACCGTGGACTGACAAAATCACTCCTGCAACACGATCCTACAATGTTTAGCTTTCCAAAATTCACATATGCTTTCCTCTCTACACCATTCTCGAAGCAGTATCAGATTGACCCCACGTTAGTCGTTTGCACAACCAAGAACTCAACAAGATCGTCTATAAGACTACAAGGATTTAGGGTGATATAGAAAAACGACTGAATGCGCAATAGTAATTGAGTCAAATTCTACAGGAGACAAAAATTCTCTACATAGACAAAGTTTTCAAGATTTCAACTTTTAAATAATAGCACAAAAATTCTCTACATAAACAAAATTTTTCAAGACCACAGTATTAAAGTATAAAGACCACAGAGATAATGAGAAGATGCATAAGTCAGAACACCAGGCAACCGATCGCAGCTGAGGTTTTTCGACCGGAGGTTCTTCTCTCACCCTTAAAGCGAATGCCTGGATTGAGATTTAGAATAAAGAAAACATAAATAAGAACATCAACACCTTCCTCCCCACCCCCCCTGTCCATTCATGTACAACAAGAAATCTTACAAAATTAAGTAAGTGCCCACTTACCCTAAAGAAACTGTATCACAACAGAACAAATTACTACTGGCTCTAAAGGGCTATGTTCTCCTTCAGTCCACCATCTCCTTCAGAGATGGAACGAAAGAGAAAAAAAAAATCTGTGATCTCTCTTCGTTCCCCAACTGGACAACTGTCGACGCTACACAGTATTAGAGAGACGTCTCTTGGGGCTGTCGTAATTGTGTTTTCGGTTAGCTCATCCAGGTATAACGATAATTTTTCGGTGTAGTGACGTGGACAAGTGTGGTCTCCCTATATCAGTTAACTGACCCAGACTGAGTGTCCTTCGAACGATTAGGACAGGCGCCCTCTGACCAATGACCATATTTCAATTCCTTTTGCATATACAAATCTGCGTGTGAAGGTGAGCTTGGCTACAAAAGAGGTTTCTTGTTACCTTTTTACGGGACTGTTTCTGTTGTTACGACTTTGACATTTATTACATTGCACCTGACTGATCTAGTATTGGATGATTGGAGAGGCGAAAGGAATGTTCTTGATACTCGCGTCCGTTTGGAAGATGCGTTATCTGGTTTCATAGTTTAGCTGTGGTTTTCTTTAAATTGTCAGCTGCAGTATAACATATGAGTTGCTGAGCCATACACTTTTAGGAATAATAGGCAAAGTATGGAAATTATACAATGTTCGCAAGAGACAACTTCTGTCTAAAATCAAACTTCTGTATAAAATCAGTATTTCTGCTAGTTAATGGGTTTATGCTTAGTATGAAATCTACATCCTTACATTGCCAATCACAATGAAGTGCATGGCAGAGAGTGCTCAATTAGGGAAACTAAAATGTTAATTTCAGGAAATGATTCCCCACATTTTAAGCAATAGTAGTATTGCTTCCTATTGCGACTACACCAAAATAAACATAATAGTTTGAAATCTGCATGAAGCGGAATAAATGACCCCTACTGCACTATGCACGAAAACTGCAAAGTAACATACGACAATTTTACTATCAAAAAAGTTTAAGAGGAAACAAAACAAAAAATTACAAATGAATTTACATCATTTATCTGCTTCTCTACAAAGTCACCAACGTCCGCAACACTTCTCTTCCACCTTAGTACGTTCATAAAGTACTCTTGGCCGTTTGATTAGAGTATAGCCATCCGCGGAACGTGGATTTTACTTCCGCATCGTCCGCCGACCAGATATTTCTTCTTCGGACCAAACAGATGCAAGTCCGACGGTGCAAGATCCGGACTGTATGGTGGATGCTGGAGCGCCTCCCACTCAATTTTGGCGATTTTCTCCTGAACAGGAACACCAACGTGGAGAAGTTTGATACCTTCAGCATTAATGTTTATGCATTGGTCACTAAAGGTGCTACACATCTTAACAAAAGTTTTCGTGTAGGCTGCAGCATTCACAGCAGTCCCGTTTGCAGCAAAGTCCTGGCTCACGTGGTCCAGGGTTCGATGCCCGGCCGGTTTGGGGATTTTCTCTGCCCGGGAACTGGGTGTTTGTGTTGACCTCATCATTTCATTATCATTCGTGAAAGTGGCTAAATTGTACTGTGTACAGATTGGGAATTTGTATGGGCGCTGATGACCGCCCCACAAACCAAAAATCATCATCATTATTCAGCAAAGTCCACCAAAAACACACCATACATATCCTAGCAGACTGAGCAACTGAATTTTTTTTGTACCAGAATGTTTCCACTCCGCAGAGACCTGCTTTGTTTCGGCTGTATAGTGGTACGCCCACGACTCAACGCATGTGACGATTACTTTCAGGTTATCAGATACCCAGCAAGCAATAACTTTACGAAATTTCAACGTGTCATGAACAGTATCGTACACTGCACCATAGGAAACGTTGAATGGCTGCGATAAGGTTTGCAGCGGCATACACCGGTCGGTCAAAATTGTTGCCTCAAAGGCTCCGACATACTGCGGGGTTGCAGCTTTTACCGACCGCTTGGAGCGTGTCGAATCACTAAGCTTCATACGGCCCTCTTGGAGGAATGCACACCACCTGTAAGTATTGCTACGATCCATACAGTCGTTTCCCATGCATCACTTATGTCCCTATGAATTTCACTCGATTTATGCCCTTTGGCCCGCCAATATCGAACTACACTTCGTTGCTCTTCACAAGGTGACGACAATAACATGATTGCCATGTTTGTTTTGAAGTTCAAGCTTCCCTCGCTAGAGCTGCACATGTAAACAAAGCTATTCTCTGTAGCACAAGTCTCAAACTACATCGTCGCGAAATTTCAACGGGCCAGCTGCAATCCCAGGAGAAACATCAGTGTGCGTTAGTTTAGGTTCCCCCCTCATGTATCAATCGCGAACATTGACATTCACTAATTCTCTAAATATAGTGTAAACCGCGTAATACTATAATAGTACTGAACCAATTCATTCTGTATATACAATATAACCTATCGTATCATATTTGTTCCTTACCTTAGACAATTCAACTGCGAGAAAACCATTTTGTATTATAGTTATGGAAAAAATGTGCCATCTTAGGGAACCTCGTTATAACCTGAACTGACTTCGATCTTCAGCCGCGCGTTTATAGGAACATCTACTCTTATCCAATGTCGAGATAGTCTATTGCATAGAGAGAGGAAGAGAGAGGGGAGGGGTGGTACTTTTCACTGTACGGTGCATCAAGGTTCATCCATCTGTATGGAGAGCGTGCGTAATGATGGCTTAGGCTCATAGGCGTCCGCAAAGGAGTAGGAGTACGAGGAGGGGACAGTGGTGAGAACCGATGGGGCACTTGCACCTTTCAGGAATCTGTGTACACACCTTATAATTCATTAAAGACTTTTGGCAGATTTCTATCAGCGACTCTACTTAACTGCGGGTTTAAACTGAGTCCGAAGGGAAATAGTGTGATTTTTGGCTTTCACTGTACATCTTTGATATTTCTGGTGTCAAGCTGTTCACGGAAGATTGCTAGAAGCGGTGGCGATTTCCGCGCTGTTCTGCAGTCAAGATGGGTGCGAAACTTTTCATAACCGTGTTGAAATTGTTCCTCAATGTGTCTGTCACTTCCTCATGTTTGAGGTGGCAAAAAATAACTTCACTGATAGAAATAACTGGTTCCTGGGAAGTAGCAGTTATTGTAATTTTATTTTAATTACGGCCAATAGTTCTTAGGGCTATCTGTTTTCCTAAGTGCTTTCTATGCTTTCGCATCATCTATTATCTGATCACACATAAGCCAACAGAGCAAACCATCTGAGCTCATGGAAATAACTGTCAGATTGTGCGCCACCTACGGAAATAAGCGTCAGTGAAAGTAATTTTTCTGTGGCAGTTAGTGAGTTTTTTTTCCCGGGAGGTAAGGGCTACCACTATAGGTAACCTGGAAGCTGAGAACTATGCCCCGAACACCATTAGGTCATGGGAGACTGTTATTTCCAGAGCGGAGAGATATTGAACAAATATCTTCGCACTTCCACGGAAATAACCAATGACTGTCAGGTTGATTTCAAATTAACTTCCCGATGAACTAGAGACCTGAAGCTTTCGACATAGCTGAGAAGCGGACGACAATGCATTATTTACTCGCTTTCCTGCTGGTGTGTAGTGAAGGATAGTTTGTTTTTTGTCTGTCTGTGCACCTGTATGTCTTTTTGGTACAAATTTTGCAATTGCTTTTAAATTAACTTCCCAATGCGCTAAAAGCTCAATACTTTCAATAGCGTTCCGAACTGGAAGATAGTGCAATATTAACTCGCTTTTTTGTCTGGTGTGTGGCGGAGGTTAGCTCCTGTACCACTATTTCCCCCTTTCCCTGTTCCAATCGTGAATCTTCCGCGGTAAGAACGACTGCTGCTAAGCCTCCATGTTTACTCGAATTTCTCTAGCTTTTACCCTCGCGGTCTTTTCGCGAGATATACGTAGTAGGAAGCAAGATATTGGTTGACTCAAATGAAGATAAACTGAAATAAACCTGAAATTCACCAAATCTCTCTGTTGCAATCTCATCAACATGCTTGAAATCGGTTCAAAAATTTCGCACACACAAGAATAAAAAAGCAAAAAATATTATTTTTAAACAAAATGCTTTTTAATCTAACAAGTTTTTAAAACGGACTAAAAAGTTTAAAACAAGTTCTCCTAGCACCATACAGATTCCTGATGCCAAACAGAAAGTCCTGAAAATTTGTGCTTGTAAATTTTAGTGGTTATGACAATATTTGTAAAATTTAAAACAGTAAGGTGCGAAGAGAGAATTGCAGTGCAGTTGTTAGTGACTTAGGTGGACTATTCATGCATCAGTTATCTATTACATCCTCCCCCCTCCCCCCCACCCACACCCACCCACACACCCACACACACACACACACACACACACACACACACACACACACACACACACACGTTTTTAATTTTATTTTTGCAAGTATTGTCATAACTACTAAAAATTCACAAGAAGTAGTTTTCAGGACTATCTGTATTAGACTAGGAGCAATTACTTTATATTTTGTGTGGTTTAAAAACTTCTTACAAACGATGTTAAACGTAAGAGATACACAACATTCTGGAGAAATTTAATTAATTATTCTCCACTAAAAAATTAAGACCATGATGGTGGCTGAAGAAATTTTTACAGAAATCCAGCAGTTTTTCAAATTTTACGTAAAACTTTATTACCATACTTCAGTTTTCTCCGATCTATGACCTGTAGTGGAGTAAATGAATACGCTAGAATCTATCACGTTACATACTTTTTGTGTTGTATTTCATGGCTCTAGGCTTACTGCAGCAAGTAAATAGCACCAAAAATTAAGCTTAGAGTTTTGTCTACAGTGTCTAGCTTACATATTACTTCATACTTGCAAAAGCACGTCTTAAACGTTTCATTTATAATAGTATTGCGGCAATATTTTGTATACTTTCTGTAGCAGCTTCGAGAATTATATTTCTAATAGCGATCGATAACCTACATGCATATAACACGGAACACCGATAACTCTCCAAACATGAACTGATTTGTAATGGACAGTTAATTAGCTAAGGTTGCATTCCTGCTAGTTCGGAATTGATTGTAGTGATAAACTAAACTGATGGAGTCCATCTATTTAGTTATTTAACTGTACCGCCGTCTAGTGAATTCCGTAGTAAAAATAACTTATAAATAAGTGTTAAAAGTAACTGGTATAAAAAATAACTGATACTCCGGATTATCGTTGGCCCACCTCTACCTCAGTGTACAGACTTTATCGAACTGCAGGTTCCGCAATGCAATCACAGCAGTAGTCCACTGTTTCCTGTGCGCGGAGAAGAGCCCTGATGACAAACTGATTATACATGCAGTTTTACACAGCAGGGCTACTGCAGTGCTATCTGAAGAACACGGGCACGCTGTACTGTAGGTGAAGACGTTTATACTCAATCTTGGGAGCTAAATACATCAGTGTAAAAAAAGATAATACCGTTTTCTGCGATGGAAGAGAGGACAAAAGTGCGAAATTTCAAGGTCCAAAAGACGTTATCTCCAGCGATTGCGACCTTCTCAATCTCTACGGGATGTAAGGCAGAGCCAAATTTAATCACAGAGCTACGAATTCTGCAGTCCAGTTGGACTCACTGCACAATAGTGGGACACACTAAAGAGAGAAATGCCTTGGTTCAACCTTGGGCTATTAAAACTCAGTTCTACCGGTCAATCTGAGGATGGTGCTAGGATTTTTCCCACGTCCTTCCAGTCGAGTGTGGGCCCTGAGCAACCCAAAAACGTAGATTTCAAAATACAGTTTTATTCAACTTAAGTTATGCAAGCCAACATTAAAAACACAAAGCGTGGAAGTAATGTAGTAAATCCATTTAAGTGGCTAGATGCAAAGTTCCGTAAGTTAGCCAAGTGTCACAGAAGTAATCGAAGTTCAATAAGCATTTTTAAAACTTTCTTACTTGTTTTTACTCTTCGTGGAACTTTAAAGTGACAATTTTTCGTGATTATATTTGTTAAATCATGATATATTTTCGGATTGTTGAGCAAACAGGACTCGCGCTTTGAGGGTTCCGTACAAGCTTAATCACGTATACAGATAATAATAATAATAACAATAATAATTTCGTGCGACTCAGTGGCCTGGTGCAAGTCTTCCTATTGGACACCATTTCGCCGATTTTCGTGTCCCTAACCTTCCTCAGTTATCCAAGCAGGGAAAGGGGACATACAATTTAGCGTACAATCTGAACCACTTGTTATTTCTAGCGACTCCTCACATCATTGAGACGCGAAGGCAGCCTTAAAACGAAGACTGAAAAACATCCGCGGTTCGACGAAGGCGCAATCCCGTATCTTTCGGTTTCCATGAACGCGTTTTATCGCTTTTTTTTAATCTCGTTTTATTCGTTGCATTTGTTCGGGGCGGACGTCCCATGACACCCGTTCGGGTTCATCGTTGGTCCATTCACGCTTTTTTTTTTATTACGACAGTTAATCCTCTGAGCTACCGTGTCGGTATCGCTAGACCACCACGCTCGAAATGTCTACGAATAGTTCAGCTACAGGTTTTGGTGAATGAGTTTGGGAATATTAAAACATATGACATACATGGCCGTATCTTCTGATTATATTGACTTAGAAGCTTAAATTACGTACACCGGCAAGGGGCTGTAGACATTAATATTTGTCATAAATTTCAACTTAATACCTCAACTCGTTCCTGAGAAAGACGTCTTAACAGACGGACAACAAATGGCATTTTTTTTATACGATGTAATTACAAATTAACAATGTTAGAGTTTTTTCCTCTAATTGCTGCTTGTCAAATTTAGTTACTCTAGGTCAACTCTATAGGTTTTTATGAGTGAGATTTCGCAGGTGATTGTCTACAGTCATTAAATAATTTGTAAAAAGTATATTTGCAAGTATCGAAGTATGTGACATAAATGGCTGTATCTTTCGACTGAACTGACTTGGAAACTTAAATTTTTCAGAGGGCCAATGAACCGTAGACCTTGGTATATGGAATAAATTTTCAGCATGATACCTCTACCCGTTCCTGAGAATAAGGAGTGTTACAGGCGGTCAGACCGACAGACGAACAACAGTGTGATCGTATGCGGGTTGAGCTTCTGCCAGCTGTAGCACGAAACCCCAAGATGGTAGGATCTGTGCTCATGTTAATAATATCAAAAGACAGCAAACAGTACTGAGGTATGCATACCGTTTAAATATCAAAGCAATCTTCCTTGAAAGTACTAAGTGGATAATTAGCAATCCTTCGAGATGAAACCAAATTGTAGGTATTTCCTGCTAAAATCTGTGCTTGCAGCGCGACGCGTTCTGTAACTCAGTGAATGAGCTATGTCAGTAATGTCAGTCTGAGAATTTTCCTCACGTTTGGATAAATTTCTGCCGGCAATCATGCTCGTTCCACATTATTTCGATAAAAAAACATTCAAATAATCTATCGAATACGCAATTAACTAACTGCGCAGTCGCGAAGGGAAGTAAATGAATTACGGTGCTTTAACGTGTGGATTTCGCGGAGTAGCATAGTATGGCAGGCCAAATGCTTCATAGCAGGCAGGAGATAATGCAGTTTCAAAGCTTTGGTCGATGATGTATGGAAACTCAACCTTTATCGGAAATGGTATGCAGAGAGACTGTTCTTCACAGAGGACAATATCCCATTCCCACATGACACGTTTACACCTGAATTCAGCTGGCCGCGTACAGCGGTTTGGGAGGTGTAACTCGCTGATAACTACTTCGCATGTTCAGTTTTCCTCTGACGCTTTGTTGCAGATGCTTAAATTTGACTCGGGATAAACGTTTATAGCAAATGGTTTCTTAGTTTTATTTGAAATCTGGAAGTGGTCTCAGAATTGGTCAGGGCGAAAGTATAGCGTACTCGTTCCGCAGAAATCTCGACTGTTCAGATTCCTTGCAGCACAGTCAATTTTGTCTTCCTTCACTTCTGAAGGAATTACAGTAGAACGTTTCATACTAATGCTCTACTATACAGCTCACGAAATGCGTCCACGTCAACTCGAAAAACTACCCATAAAATCAAATAGCTGCCAAACTGGGACATTTTATAGGATGGCATAGTTATTTCTAGGCAAGTGATCTCCCATTAGTGTAGTAGGATGCACGTACCACATTTCAGTTCGAAAAAGTGTAGTCAAATAATTTTCTGAATCGGCCACCTTTAGCTACGAGTAGTTACTGCGTCTATACTAACGAAGAGAACACGGCAAGTGCCACAACTTGATTTCCCAGGAACTTTGCTCAGTAGTGACGGAGTCAAAGTAAGCGAACACGTGCCTGGGCCTATCCATAGGTATGCGACCGTGTCTGAGCAAAAGACGGTAGTTTTCGAAGTAATTCAGATGTTTTCCTGCACCCGACACTCTCATCCGAAATGTTGGCACAGTGGTCAGCATCGCGGCCTCTCGCTTTTGAGCCCAGTGTTCGAAACCCGATTATTGTTTTATTTATTCTGTTATTCTTTCATTTAAATCCCATACCCGTAGAAGGTTACTACACGAATGGTTCTTACCAAGTTAGGGGATACAAGGGCGCGTTATATTAACTGTAAAATCACAACTGGGTTTCACAATGTCATATATCAGATGGATCAGGTATCAGATAGATTATATAATGGTGAGACAGAGATTTAGGAACCAGGTTTTAAATTGTAGGACATTTCCAGGGGCAGATGTGGACTCTGACCACAATCTATTGGTTATGAACTGTAGATTAAAACTGATGAAATTGCAAAAAGGTGGGAATTTAAGGAGGTGGGACCTGGATAACCTAACTAAACCAGAGGTTGTACAGAGTTTCAGGGACAGCATAAAGAAACAATTGACAGGAATGGGGGAAAGAAATACAGTAGAAGAAGAGTGGGTAGCTCTGAGGGATGAAGTAGTGAAGGCAGCAGAGGATCAAGTAGGTAAAAAGACGAGGGCTAGTAGAAATCCTTGGGTAACAGAAAAAATATTGAATTTAATTGATGAAAGGAGAAAATATAAAAATGCAGTAAATGAAGCAGGCAAAAAGGAATACAAACGGCTCAAAAATGAGATCAACAGGAAGTGCAAAATGGCTAAGCAGGGATGGCTAGAGGACAAATGTAAAGATGTAGAGGCTTATCTCACTAGGGGTGAGATAGATACTGCCTACAGGAAAATTAAAGAGACCTTTGGAGAAAAGAGAACCACTTGTATGAATATCAAGAGCTCAGATGGAAACCCAGTTCTAAGCAAAGAAGGGAAAGCAGAAAGGTGGAAGGAGTATATAGAGGGTCTATACAAGGGCGATGTACTTGAGGACAATATTATGGAAATGGAAGAGAATGTAGATGAAGATGAAATAGGAGATACGATACTGCGTGAAGAGTTTGACAGAGCAGTGAAAGACCTGACCTGAAACAAGGCCCCCGGAGTAGACAACGTTCCATTAGAACTACTGACAGCCATGGGAGAGCCAGTCCTGACAAAACTCTACCATCTGGTGAGCAAGATGTATGAGACAGGCGAAGTACCCTCAGACTTCAAGAAGAATATAATAATTCAAATCCCAAAGAAAGCAGGTGTTGACAGATGTGAAAATTACCGAACTATCAGTTTAATAAGTCACAGCTGCAAAATACTAACGCGAATTATTTAAAGACGAATGGAAAAACTGGTAGAAGCCGACCTCGGGGAAGATCTGATGGATTCCGTAGAAATGCTGGAACACGTGAGGCTATACTGACCTTACGACTTATCTTAGAAGAAAGATTAAGGAAAGGCAAACCTACGTTTCTAGCATTTGTAGATTTAGAGAAAGCTTTTGACAATGTTGACTGGAATACTCTCTTTCAAATTCTAAAGGTGGCAGGGATAAAATATAGGGAGCGAAAGGCTATTTGTACAGCGAAAGGCTATTTGTACAGAAACCAGATGGCAGTTATAAGAGTCGAGGGGCATGAAAGGGAAGCAGTGGTTGGGAAGGGAGTGAGACAGGGTTGTAGCCTCTTCCCGATGTTATTCAATCTGTATATTGAGCAAGCAGTAAAGGAAACAAAAGAAAAATTTAGAGTAGGTATTAAAATCCAGGGAGAAGAAATAAAAACTTTGAGGTTCGCCGATAACATTGTAATTGTGTCAGAGACAGCAAAGGACTTGGAAGAGCAGTTGAACGGAATGGACAGTGTCTTGAAAGGAGGGTATAAGATGAACATCAACAAAAGCAAAACGAGGATAATGGAATGTAGTCGAATTAAGTCGGGTGATGCTGAGGGAATTAGATTAGGAAATGAGACACTTAAAGTAGTAAAGGAGCTTTGCAGTTTGGGGAGCAAAATAACTGATGATGGTCGAATTAGAGAGGATATAAAATGTAGACTGGCAATGGCAAGGAAAGCGTTTCTGAGGAAGAGAAATTTGTTAACATCGAGTATAGATTTAAATGTCAGGAAGTCGTTCCTGAAAGTATGTGTATGGAGTGTAGCCATGTATCGAAGTGAAACATGGACAATAAATAGTTTGGACAAAAAGAGAATAGAAGCTTTCGTAATGTGGTGCTACAGAAGAGTGTTGAAGATTAGGTGGGTAGATAACGTAACTAATGAGAAGGTATTGAATAGGATTGGGGAGAAGAGAAGTTTGTGGCACAACTTGACTAGAAGAAGGGATCGGTTGGTAGGACATGTCCTGAGGCATCAAGGGATCACAAATTTAGCATTGGAGGGCAGCGAGGAAGGTAAAAATAGTAGAGGGAGACCAAGAGATGAATAAACTAAGCAGATTCAGAAGGATGTAGGTTGCAGTAGGTACTGGGAGATGAAGGAGCTTGCACAGGATAGATTAGCATGGAGAGCTCCATCAAACCAGTCTCAGGACTGAAGACCACAACAACAACATATATATATATATATATATATATATATATATATATATATATGTGTGTGTGTGTGTGTGTGTGTGTGTGTGTATATATATATATATATGTGTGTGTGCGTGTGTGTGTGTGTAGGTGGGTGGGTGGGTGGGTGGGTGAGATTTCCAGGGCCTACAGTTTTTGAATTCTCTTATTCTTATATCTCATTCTTGTATCAATTGTTATGTAAATTCTTATATTTTAATCTTATGTTTACTCTTCAGGAAGATTTGGAGCATTCCCTCGGATTTTACCGATCGTAGAAACATTCTAAACAAAGAAATTCCGAACTCCACGAGCATTGCGTGAAGGCGGGTTTTCCACAGTGACATTCCTTCATATGAATCTCACACGGGAAAGAAGCGTCGTAAACATCACTGAAGATTTCGCGCGTTGGCAGTAATTTCGCAGCGAACCACCCATAACGGATCATTTTTCCGAGAATTGGCGCTTGCAGTTGATTATGAATCAACAAACACTACAGGAATTTCAGCGATAACAGTTTCAAATAATTTTCTCATTAATTCATTCCTTTTTTGAAATTTATTCACCAGACATACAGTTAGAAAACGAATAAGGACACCATTATTTTAGTACACAGTGGAAAACATTCACGTAAAATCTTCTAGGGATATGGGTTTGTAACTGGATAACATAAATAAAAATACTAATTGGTTTTCGAACACGTGGCGCAAAAGGGTAAAGTCACGACACTCCTACTGAGCCACCGCTTCGGTTGCGCTAAGTACTGGCTAAATGGCACGTGAAGTACCTCGAAGACTTTGACGGTCGTTTCCTCTGAAACGATCGAGGTTCTACGTATAAGCCGAGACACCTGTTCCATTGAGCGAAATATTTTTCTCGCAAGCCACGCATTCTTTCTGTTGAAACAATAGTGTTATTTAACAGTCTCTATCTATTAATGTTACGAGAATAGCCGTTACTTAATTATAGGCAGTAGTTAATCCGTAACGACTCTACAACATTTGCAAAGAAACATTAATAATTACAGTGAAACAGTTACGCGAGCAAATTGTTTTCATGACGTTTAATTCCTTAGAAGCTGAGATGATACTAAATTTTACAATATCTGCCTACAAAACCTATTCTCTTTACATATTGAAAACAAACCATAACTATTTAATACATTGTACAGTTACGCAAAAATTAACAAACCAGACGAAAGTACAGACCGTAATGGTGAGGTAATTGTAATTTGCTCCAGCACAGTGTCACCTTAAGGTTTGTAGCGCAGCTTGTGTACGACAAGTTTTTCCCACTCAGCCCAATCGCATTTTTGTAACTTTTGACAGAAGTCAAATATCAATCACCTGCAGCAGTTCAACGCAATTTCCAAAAAAATCTCGAGGAAACCGACTTTGAAGACTTCAGAGCACGTTTATTCACTAAAATTAAAACACTATCTTTTCGAGGGGCCGTGTGCCTCACTCGATAGTGTCGGAGAATGCTGATTGAATAGTGGATCGCGGGTTCGAATCTCCGTATGGTTTTCCTTTCGTTTTATTTTTTCCAATCAGTTCAAATACCTACATCATTTAAATGTAACATTCATAAAATATGTGCTAATTAACCCATACCTGGTCATCATATTTTATGAAAAACACACGTCTTCTTGTTTCTAACTCCATATCTCTTGCATTGCAAATGTAAACGCTTAATTATCGATATTTTATAAAACATTATTATTAAAGATTTTTTAGACTAAAACACATCACAAATTAATTAACAATCTTTCATAAAAATCGATATTTTATATCAATAATGTTATTACAGATTGTTTAGATTACAAACCACATTACAAATTTATTTACAATCTTTTCTAAGATATCGATGATTAAAAATTTACATTTGCGATTATGCAGGAATTTTGCATGCGATGTGTAGTTAGAAACAAGAAGTTCATTTTTCAGGAAAAAATGATAATATGCGTCGTAAGTAGCATACACTGATGAATTTTATATTGAAATGGCGTAGATCTAATTGAACGAAAAAAAGACCAGATTGAGATTCGAACAAGCGATCCATTGATTAACCGATCACTGTTCTCCGTCACTACCGACCTTTTCTTTTAATATATATAAATTTATTCATCAACAGGTATCACAAAACTTTTACCTTGACTTTACATACAACATTTAAGTTAGACGTATAAACGCTAACAACTTTTCTCTTTTCCGTTTATTGCTCGGATTTCTTGTTTTTCTTTCTTCAAGCGTTGTTTTAGGTCTCATTCTCCCTCGATGAAGGTGTTGTTTATAAAACAATGTGTGAGTGTTCTTGTCTTGGATGCTGGAAACGCTTTCGCGTCCATATACATTATTTTCTTGGTGTTTGTTTCGTTGACAGTATTTGACAGCAAAGCTGCTGATTTAAACTTTATCCATTTCCATAATTCTTGAATTCTGGAGCAACCTATTTTTCGGTGCGTTGCAGTGCCAGTCATTCCAAGATATTGGCAGTATGGATGACTAGCTGGTTTTATTCTGCGGCGTTGCGCCGCTGTCGGGATCAAATCGTTTATAAACATGTAAGCTGCTGAGGGCAGCACTGAACTTCCGGATTATTTGCAAAATTTGTCCAGACCGTCTTCCAGTTTAAGTGTTTGAGTTTCATCTGGCTTCGTCGTATATAATCTTAGATTTGGAGTCGTTTCTACATCATATGTTGCAGTTTGCGAGGCACGAATTATATCTGCTGGCATCTTTCTATTATCTCTGTTTCCTCTCACGATACCCCAGCGCACCTTTAGTAAGTTCGACTGACTAGCTGGTAATCTGTGAGATTTTCCCCTTAAAGAGGCTGAACATTTCATCTCGCAGTCTGTTAAAACTAGACCGCCTTCGTCAACTGATTTCGTCGGTTGACCACTGGCTACCCGAAACAACATACCTTTCCAAATAAACTATCCATTTTCTATCGATGGGTATGATTTGTGCAATATACCACATTTTGGTTAAGACCAGTATATTTACACATTCAATCTTTTGCATGGTGTTCAATATCCTTGTACTGTTCGCTATCAGGGTACCTCTTAGTTTTTCTACCACTCCTTTGGAATTGGCGTCAATTACTCCTTTGGAATTGGCATCAATTAAGACGTGTAGATTTTTCCTTAATTTAAGTCGCAGTACTTCCATTGTAAAATTCGGAGAAGGAATGTGGCACGGGGTGAGATCTTCCATTTAGCCACAGTAGCTGTGTTTTTACATTGTTTGTCGTTGCATCTGCTGTTTTTTTATAATCATCCATTCTTTCTTAGACTTTTAAGTGTCTTAATTATAATGGTAATATCATCAGCGTAGGCGTTTGTAGTGAATCGTTGTGCACCAACATCTAATCCTTGTATTGAGGTGCTGATTGTGCGGATTAAAAGTTCTAAAGAGATGACAACCAGTATCATTGATAAGGGACAACCCTGTCGGACAGAACGTTGGACTGGGGGTGCCTCCCTGAAATATCCGTTGATTTGCATATTGAAAACATTTGGTACTGGTTTGGTAACAGTAAATCTATTATTACTCACGAAAATCTGAAATACTGTAGCACACCTTTTAGGTATTGATGGCTGACTTCATCGAAGGCTTTCTCTAAACCGATGTTCAATAGCCCTAGTGTTCGTTCCTGATGCTTCCATGAGTAGAAGATGGTATCTCTTAAGGAGCAGATCCCATCTATAATACTTTTATTTGGTATTCTGTAAGTCTGTTCCAGTCCAATGATGTCTGGAAGACTTTCATTAATCTTGCCGCTATAGCACGAGAAATTATTTCCGAGTATGTGCTCAACAACATTGTTGTTGTTGTTGTGGTCTTCAGTCCTGAGACTGGTTTGATGCAGCTCTCCATGCTACTCTATCCTGTGCAAGCTTCTTCATCTCCCAGTACCTACTGCAACCTACATCCTTCTGAATCTGCTTATTGTATTCATCTCCTGGTCTCCCCCTACGATTTTTACCCTCCACGCTGCCCTCCAATACTAAATTGGTGATCCCTTGATGCCTCAGAACATGTCCTACCAACCGATCCCTTCTTCTGGTCAAGTTGTGCCACAAACTTCTCTTCTCCCCAATCCTATTCAATACCTCCTCATTAGTTACGTGATCTACCCATCTAATCTTCAGCATTCTTCTGTAGCACCACATTTCAAAAGCTTCTATTCTCTTCTTGTCCAAACTATTTACCGTCCATGTTTCACTTCCATACATGGCTACACTCCATACAAATACTTTCAGAAATGACTTCCTGACACTTAAATCTATACTCGATGTTAACAAATTTCTCTTCCTCAGAAACGCTTTCCTTGCCATTGCCAGTCTACATTTTATATCCTCTCTACTTCGACCATCATCAGTTATTTTGCTCCCCAAATAGCAAAACTCCTTTACTACTTTAAGTGTATCATTTCCTAATCTAATACCCTCAACATCACCCGACTTAATTCGACTACATTCCATTATCCTCGTTTTGCTTTTGTTGATGTTCATCTTATACCCTCCTTTCAAGACACTGTCCATTCCGTTCAACTGCTCTTCCAAGTCCTTTGCTGTCTCTGACACAATTACAATGTTATCGGCGAACCTCAAAGTTTTTATTTCTTCTCCCTGGATTTTAATACCTACTCTAAATTTTTCTTTTGTTTCCTTTACTGCTTGCTCAATATACAGATTGAATAACATCGGGAAGAGGCTACAACCCTGTCTCACTCCCTTCCCAACCACTGCTTCCCTTTCATGCCCCTCGACTCTTATAACTGCCATCTGGTTTCTGTACAAATAGCCATTCGCTGTACAAATAGCCTTTCGCTCCCTATATTTTATCCCTGCCACCTTTAGAATTTGAAAGAGAGTATTCCAGTCAACATTGTCAAAAGCTTTCTCTAAATCTACAAATGCTAGAAACGTAGGTTTGCCTTTCCTTAATCTTTCTTCTAAGATAAGTCGTAAGGTCAGTATAGCCTCACGTGTTCCAGCATTTCTACGGAATCCATCAGATCTTCCCCGAGGTCGGCTTCTACCAGTTTTTCCATTCGTCTGTAAAGAATTCGCGTTAGTATTTTGCAGCTGTGACTTATTAAACTGATAGTTCGGTAATTTTCACATCTGTCAACACCTGCTTTCTTTGGGATTTGAATTATTATATTCTTCTTGAAGTCTGAGGGTACTTCGCCTGTCTCATACATCTTGCTCACCAGATGGTAGAGTTTTGTCAGGACTGGCTCTCCCATGGCTGTCAGTAGTTCTAATGGAACGTTGTCTACTCCGGGGCCTTCTTTCAGCTCAGGTCTTTCACTGCTCTGTCAAACTCTTCACGCAGTATCGTATCTCCTATTTCATCTTCATCTACATTCTCTTCCATTTCCATAATATTGTCCTCAAGTACATCGCCCTTGTATAGACCCTCTATATACTCCTTCCACCTTTCTGCTTTCCTTTCTTTGCTTAGAACTGGGTTTCCATCTGAGCTCTTGATATTCATACAAGTGGTTCTCTTATCTCCAAAGGTCTCTTTAATTTTCCTGTAGGCAGTATCTATCTTACCCCTAGTGAGATAAGCCTCTACATCTTTACATTTGTCCTCTAGCCATCCCTGCTTAGCCATTTTGCACTTTCTGTCGATCTCATTTTTGAGACGTTTGTATTCCTTTTTGTCTGCCTCATTTACTGCATTTTTATATTTTCTCCTTTCATCAATTAAATTCAATATTTTTTCTGTTACCCAAGGATTTCTACTAGCCCTCGTCTTTTTACCTACTTGATCGTCTGCTGCCTTCACTACTTCATCCCTCAAAGCTACCCACTCTTCTTCTACTGTATTTCTTTCCCCCATTCCTGTCAATTGTTCCCTTATGCTCTCCCTGAAACTCTGTACAACCTCTGGTTTAGTTAGTTTATCCAGGTCCCACCTCCTTAAATTCCCACCTTTTTGCAGTTTCTTCCGTTTTAATCTACAGTTCATAACCAATAGATTGTGGTCAGAGTCCATATCTGCCCCTGGAAATGTCTTGCAATTTAAAACCTGGTTCCTAAATCTCTGTCTTACCATTATATAATCTATCTGATACCTATTAGTATCTCCAGGGTTCTTCCATGTATACAACCTTCTATCATGATTCTTAAACCAAGTGTTAGCTATGATTAAGTTGTGCTCTGTGCAAAATTCTACCAGGCGGCTTCCTCTTTCATTTCTTAGCCCCAATCCATATTCACCTACTACGTTTCCTTCTCTCCCTTTTCCTACACTCGAATTCCAGTCACCCATGACTGTTAAATTTTCATCTCCCTTCACTATCTGAATAATTTCTTTTATTTCATCATACATTTCTTCAATTTCTTCGTCATCTGCAGAGCTAGTTGGCATATAAACTTGTACTACTGTAGTAGGTGTGGGCTTCGTATCTATCTTGGCCACAATAATGCGTTCACTATGCTGTTTGTAGTAGCTTACCCGCATTCCTATTTTCCTATTCATTATTAAACCTACTCCTGCATTACCCCTATTTGACTTTGTATTTATAACCCTGTATTCGCCTGACCAAAAGTCTTGTTCCTCCTGCCACCGAACTTCACTAATTCCCACTATATCTAACTTTAACCTATCCATTTCCCTTTTTAAATTTTCTAACCTACCTGCCCGATTAAGGGATCTGACATTCCACGCTCCGATCCGTAGAACGCCAGTTTTCTTTCTCCTGATAACGACATCCTCTTGAGTAGTCCCCGCCCGGAGATCCGAATGGGGGACTATTTTACCTCCGGAATATTTTACCCAAGAGGACGCCATCATCATTTAATCATACAGTAAAGCTGCATGCCCTCGGGAAAAATTACGGCCGTAGTTTCCCGTTGCCTTCAGCCGTTCGCAGTACCAGCACAGCAAGGCCGTTTTGGTTATTGTTACAAGGCCAGATCAGTCAATCATCCAGACTGTTGCCCTTGCAACTACTGAAAAGGCTGCTGCCCCTCTTCAGGAACCACACGTTTGTCTGGCCTCTCAACAGATACCCCTCCGTTGTGGTTGTACCTACGGTACGGCTATCTGTATCGCTGAGGCACGCAAGCCTCCCCACCAACGGCAAGGTCCATGGTTCATGGGGGGGTCAACAACATTATCGGTCTAAAATCCGTTATTCTTTGAGGGATAGATTTCTTAGAAACGAGTACGAAAATTCCGGAATTTTCGGAGTATAGGTGTCTGCATGCCTGTTTCTCTCTCACTACTTCCATGAATTATTTTTTTTTTATAACTGACCAGTAGATTTTAGAAAACTCATGGGGGAATACCGTCTCCTCCTGGGCTCCTACGTTCTGGCAAGTTTTTAATCACTCGCTCGGTCCTCCCCATTGTCTACTTTTGCTTGCGGTTCATGAGTGATACAGTAGTAATACTCGATGCTATTTTTCCTGGTTTCATTAATCCTGTAGGCGATAATTAGAAATAATTTCGGAACATCGGGTCTTACAAGGTTCTCTCACCACTCAATTGCGTTACGGAAGAAACGTTTCGGGTTAACCCGCGATTTGCAGCGAGCAATGAACTCCATATTTACACATATTATGTGGAGCAGGTTACAATTTAATTTCCAGTATCCTCTGTCAATTATTTTGGGACGAGGTGGATCTTTTGCCTTAAAATATGGTAGGGACTACGTCGTAATCTTGCACAGTTACTCCCGTTGTGATGTAGGTTCTGTCAAGACATACGTATAGGGAGTACCTCTAGTAGCAAGCCGTTCTACTACATCTTTCATGTTCAGACCTCCAATCATATTTTGGAGCGTCCCACAGAAGGGCGTTGTGCCTTTTGAATCTGTCGCTCTTAAAATGCAATTAAAATCTCCTGCAATGACGATGACACCTTTTGCCTGTCTAGAAAATACGGGACTTCATCGCAGGAAAACTTTTCCCTTGCAGCTCTGTTATTTGATCCGGAGGGAGCTTAGAAGTTTAAAAAGGTTGCCCCATTCAGAATGCCTTTCACAATGCGTCCTCCCGGGTCTTTCTCTACATCCTTTAACTGTAATCCATTTCTGGTTAAAATACAGCAACCTCTCTCACCATAGCAAAGAAATCTACCTCTTCGCAGACAACTTCTTGCAAGAAGGCATATCAGTAAGAAGTGTTCTTAGAAATTTCTCCGAAGTGTTTATCTTTCTTGCTTGTAATCCCACAAATATTTAATTTTAAAAACGTGCGCACTCTTCTACTTCCCGTGCAACTAATATTTAATATTTTCTAACTTTTTTATGTGTTTTATTTTTTTGTTCGGATTCAGATTCTGTTTTGTTCACTTTCCATATCAATCTTTCCTGTGTTTCTGTGTTGTACTTTATCCTCTTTATTCTTCGTTTATGGCGTACCACGGTTAATTTTGGTTTACTCTTCACGTATGACGATTTTGCTCCACTTTGGTGTTTGAGAGATGCCGGTAATTTTCTCTGTTTCCTTAGCAGCGCGCTCAGCTGGTTCGTCAGTGACCGTGTGAGTATTTTTCATAGCGTGTTTCCTTTTGCTTCCTTGCTTGTTGTTTTCATTTTCGTTTACGGCTGTTGAAGTCCCGGTCAGCCGCAGCTGCATTGTAACCTGTTGTGTTCCTTCGTCTAGCAATTGCTGTTTACTTTCTTGTGGAGTCAGGCTCAGACGTACCACAACTTGCACTTTCTTTTCTGCTTCCGTCTAAAATTCGGTCCGTAAATTCATCGCTTTATCAGACTTTTCCTTTCTTGGTGTCCATGATGGTTTCCCACCATCTTATTCTTCTTCTTCTTCTTCTTCTGAGTTCAAAGTTTCCTTTTCCAGTGGCCGCTTTTTCTTCTTTGAGGCTCCTTTGGAATTAAAAAATCTCCGCTCTCGTTTCGGTGGCACTACCTTTTCGATAAATCTCCACGTCAACTGCTTTTGTGCTGTTTCCTTGTGCAGTAGTTGAGGATGGATATGGGTACTCTTTCCGCTTACCTCGCTACTTGTCTGTTCATCCAGTGATGCTTTTCTCGTTTCATTAATCAAAGCAGGATAGTTTTCAAACGAGATCAGCTGTTGTTCTGTACATTCCACTGGGCTGGCTTTACTACTATCCTGTACGTTAATGGCAGGTCTAATATTTTGTCCTTGTTGTATAGTACGCTGATGTGGATTATTCCTCAAAACAAACACCCGCTGCGGACAATTTTCGCGAAGATGCCCTGGCTCGTTACACAAATGACATGTAGATAGCGTCCTGATTAGATAACATATGCCTTACATCCAGGTACAGGAAAATGGGAGGAAATGTGAAGTTTTATGAACATCTGCACTGACCTCAGGCGATTACAACACTGAACCTTGTACCTACTCGATCATCTTTCGAATTCAACGTTTTTAACCTGACCATGTTTTGAAAGAACCTGTACTAAATTATTGTTTCCTAGTTCCTGGGGAAGATTAAAAATTCTAATAATTTTGAGTACACTGTTTGCATTACAGATGTCAAACATGCTAACAGAATCATCAGGATGGCGAAACTCAAACTTGCCCTCAGTTTTCATTAAAATTTTGTCCAGTAAAACTGCATTATACAACTTAACAAACACACAATACTTTTCACTGTCAATCTGGGTGAATCCAGCATTATCTCCTGAAATCCGAAGTTATCATATATCCAGTCATGGATTTCCAAGTTAGTAGGCTAAAGATGACGAGTATTCCTGTCAAACGAGATCCGTAATGTGTTTTTCCTGAGACATTCAGAGGACATAGTGAACGTGTCGGAAGCGGAAATGCGCTTCTTCGACGAACACAAAGGTGAGTTGGTTAGTAAGATTCAATACTTACAAGCCAGGAAATTTTACATCAGATCCACTAACAATGCTCAATGACAGATCCACAAAGTCCCACCACGAAGCACCCGCAAAGCTGGCTGCCGTTCGCAGCACAAAAGGCTGCTCAGCACGGCTGCCGCAACCACACGGAACTTAATCGTCGTCAGCTGCTTTGCCGAGACGTGTTTCACTGCAGGCAATACAATTTAGAGCCGAACTGTTCAAATGGTTGGCTCTGAGCACTATGGGACTTAACATCTGTGGTCATCAGTCCCCTAGAACTTAGAACTACTTAAACCTAACTAACCTAAGGACATCACACACATCCATGCCCGAGGCAGGATTCGAACCTGCGACCGGATCAGTAGCGCAGTTCCGGACTGAGCGCCTAGAACCGCTAGACCACCGCGGCCGGCAGCCGAGCAGTTAAAAAATAATCTACATGTCTCTTTATTGTTTTAGAGAGCGATCGGAAAACAATGTTATTATCGTTGCTATCCAGAGATACTACCGAGTGAGCCACATGGCCCGACGTGACAAATCGCCTTAACTTTAATTCATCAAAGGTTCCTCGGAAAATTTCAGAGTCTATTTCCTGGAGAAGTCATAAGAGCTGCATCGATTTGCGTTGGTTGATTAATATATCGCTTCTGAATTACTCGAAACACAAATATAAAACATTACAGTAATCCTATTGCCCGGTGGTCCCCTTGTGGCGAGCATTCTTGCATACAGTAACCCGCGAGACATCCAATACACTTGTCGGTTTAGCAACAGCAGCTTATCCTGCTTATTACTGTAATGTAATATGTCCACACTGCATTTCGTTCGGTAGGCGATATTATTAACAAGTTGGCTCTCAGCCAAAGTGTGGGCTGCACTTCTTGCGTCGAGCGAGTTGGCACAGTCATTCAGGGTCAAGAAACATCTCATTCAGAGGAAAAGGAAACCTCGTCGTTCTCAGAACAGGTAGACCCTTGAAGAATATACATTACATCAATTGACAGATCATCTTCTGGTAGAGAGACAGCTGCAAAAGGACGAAATAATGAATGGACATTTCATGTGATGTGGCTACTTAGTATATTCATGGAGCATCACTAATGAAGAATGCAAAGAGAGGTACGAAATCAAAGAGTAGGGAGAACCACAAGTAAAATGAAGAGAAAGGAAATACGCGCTTGTTACGCGAGGAATTGCTTGCAACTACACAAAATCATTTACGCAACAGGACCAGTGTTGAAGAGCAGCCGGTAATAGCGGCGAAGTGGCACGATGGTTAGCACACTGGCTCCCGTTCGGAAGAATGTTCATATGCACATCCGGCCACTTGGATTTAGGCTTTCCGTGGTTCCCCTAAATCGCTGGCCGGATGGTTTCTTTGAGAAGCGCACGGCCGATTTCCCTTTCCCGTTCTTTCCCCAATCCGAGCTTGTGTTTCATCTCGGCGGAAAGAACATAAACTTACTCGCAGTTCCGTTCTGAATGATAATATAGACTAGCTGAAATGAATATGGCCTGAAATACTCCTTAAGTTTGACATAAAATAAATTAATCAACGGAAGGACTGCTCTTCTACAGAAGACATGTGCAGTACTTCAGTACTTACATCTGAGGGATGCCAGCAATGTGTGCTGTTGTATGTCATCCACTACCAGAGGGACGTTTCGAACATTTGATACTTCACCTTGTGCCACTGTTAAAAATCAGAGAGATTTGGCTATCGTGGTTGGCCAGCAGATTGTGCTGTTTTTGCTCATTGCTCTCGCCCAACTGAACATCGCATGAACTAGTGATATGGGTTATACGTATGGTGTGTGTAACTGCTTTATCTTGCTGAGACTTGGTTCTAGTGATCTCCTTCCTGTTTATTTTACGTCGTCACTAAGTGCCAAAAAATACCACAAATACACTGGCGGAAAAAATACAACAGCCCAAGGACTGTGTTCAATGCCACTACAACGGTATAAAATGTGCATGCTGAGGGGTTGTAGTTTTAGTGATTCGTTTGTCACTGTGATCGGCGTTCAGATGGCGCTCAGGAGGCCTGTTTGCGCACCCTCTGTTATGATCCTGCAGGCAATAATTGTGCTGAGATTAGAGATGAACAGTGTCTTCGGCATTCACTTTAGGGTCCAACCATGCCCTACCGACGAATACATAGTGCTGTTGAACAGCTGCAGCCATTTGACCTAGGCGGGTCTGCGGGAAACTGCTTGGGCGAATCGAGGGATAGTTGCACGTGATGGGCACAATATGACGGTGCTGCGCCGATGTTTTCAACAGTGTTCCGTGGAACATACCAAGCCAAGTTCTGGACTCCCTCACTGTGCAAGCAGCGGTGGCCGACCGAACATCCAGGAACAAAATACGGGCAGCTGTTACACCTGCAGTGTCATTAGGGATAATCGAGAACGGTATGCGTGCAGCAAGATTAAGATCAGGTATCTGGCCAGGCTGCTACTGACACCACGACATCGCCAAGGAAGGCTGCTCTGGTGTCATGAAAGAGTTTACTGGTGGGGAATGACATGGCAATCTGTTGTCTTAAGGGACGAGATTAGCTTCTGTCTGTATGCGATTGATGGACGTACACGTAGGCCTGGTGAGCTGCCTAGTCCAGAGCGCATTCGCCCGTGACACACAGGTCCCATTCCGGGCTTCATGGTGTGGGGGGCCATCACTTACAACTCAGGTCACATCTGGCGTTTCTGCAGGGTAAAGTAGCCAGTGCCCGCTACATTGCACGGGCTGATATCCGGGTGCTACTTTCATTTCCTCTATAGAAAGGTTGTAAGTAGGCTGTTTATGTTTCTTATTGGCAACGTTACGTAGCGCTCTGTACGAAAATCACTGGCTGTGCTGTGTGCAGTCTGTGGCTAGTTTGCATTGTTGTCTGCCATTGTAGAGGGGCAGCTGGATGTTAACAGCGCGTAGCGTTGCGCAGTTGGAGGTGAGCCGCCAGCAGTGGTGGATGTGGGGAGAGAGATGGCGGAGTTTGGTAATTTGTCATGAACTGCTATATATATTATGACTATTAAGGTAAATACATTGTTTGTTCTCTATTAATATCTTTCATTTGCTAACTATCCCTATCAGTAGTTAGTGCCTTCCGTAGTTTGAATCTTTTATTTAGCTGGCAGTAGTGGCGCTCGCTGTATTGCAGTAGTTCGAGTAAGGAAGATTTTTGGTGAGGTAAGTGATTTGTGAAACGTATAGATTAATGTTTGTCTGGGCCATTCTTTTGTAGGGATTTTTGATAGTCAGATTGCGTTGCGCTAAAATTATTGTGTGTCAATTTAAGCAGAGTCTCGTATACAATTGTTCTAAGGGGACGTTTCAAGGTGATATACTTGTTTAGCGGGACGATGCACATCCACATACGGCTCCTACGATGCAATGTGCTCTTCGTGATGTGAAACAACTGCCTTGCAGCAAGATCACCAGATATCTCCAGATTCGAGCATCTATAGTACGCGTTGAAGCGGGAACTTATTCGTTCTCCGAAGCCTGCAAGAACAATTGGCGAATAGCAATGAAAGCCGCAAGATGCTTCGACCAATCTATCCAATTTGGCATTCGGCACCTTAATCATCGTTCGCATGCGAGGATACTCGTCTTTGGTGCCACCAGAGGGCGAAGAGGGGTTTGTGTGTGTGCTGTGTGTATCGATGCAACTATTTGGGCATCCTTTATTGTGACATGTGGTGTTTCACTTGGTCTGAAAAAATGTTCAAATGTGTGTGAAATCTCATGGGACTTAACTGCTAAGGTCATCAGTCCCTAAACTTACACACTACTTAACCTAAATTATCCTAAGGACAAACACACACACCCATGCCCGAGGGAGGACTCGAACCTCCGCCGGGATCAGCCGCACAGTCCATGACTGCAGCGCCTCAGACCGCTCGGCTAATGCCGAGCACTTGGTCTGAATTTGCTATCATATACTACTACAATGAAGAACTACTTATCACCTCACTTGTCGATGACGTATTTTTTCCAGCAGTGGACTTTGTCTACTTCGTACCTGATTTTTAACTAAACATTTCGAAAAGGCCATCTGAACGTATTTATCACCCTGCAGGATAAAAAAGAAACATTAAGTAACTGCACATACTGATGAGCGAGAATACTATGACCGTTGACAACCGCGAGAATGAATGCCGCCTGGTGGTGTTACGGGCATGCGAGGCGAAAAGGAAAATATACAAGCTGGGAATCAGTCTAACTACCATACAGGCCGGGAATTGGGAAATCCACTTACTTAGGTGACTTGACAAAGGACAGTTTGTAATGGCACGGTGACAGGGAGAGCATCTCTCAAATGGCGAAGCTGTTTGTGTATTCGCGTGTTTCTGTCGTGAGTATCTATAGGAAGTGGTTGAAGGACAGTGAAACCACGAGAAGGCGTTGGACATCCACACCTCATCACACAACACGGATGCCAGAAACTCGCCCACTCCGTAAAGCAGGCTAGGCGGTGATCTGTGGCAGATCCAAAGACATCGTCAATTACTATTGCGGGGGACACTGTATTATCGAGACTAGGCCATGGGTGAATTAAAACTCATCGCCTGGTCTGATGAAGCTGCTTTCTTGTCACATCAGATCGATGGTTGTGTCCACATACGCCGTCATCCAGGCGAACGGCTGCTGGAAAAGTGAATCGCGCCACGGACGTACACTATGTGATCAAAAGTATCCGGACACCCCCAATACATACGTTTTTCACCTTAGGTGCATTTTGCTGCCATGTACTGCCAGGTACTCTGTATCAGCGACCTCAGTAGTCATTAGACATCGTGAGAGAGCAGAATGGGGTGCTCCGTGGAACTCACGGACTTCGAATGTGGTCAGGTTATTGGGTGTCACTTGTGTTCTACGTCTGTAAGCGAGTTTTCCACACCCCTAAGCATCTCCTAAACATCCCTAGGTCCACTGTTTCCGATGTGATAGTGAAGTGGAAACGTGAAGGGACACGTACGGCACAAAAACGTGCAGGCCGACATCGTCTGTTGACTGACGGAGGCCGCCGACAGTTAAAGAGGGTCGTAATGTGTAATAGGAAGACATCTATCCAGACCATTACACAGGGATTCCAAACTGCATCAGGATCCACTGCAAGTACTACGACAGTAAGGCAGGAGGCGAGGAAACTTGGATTTCATGGTCGAGCAGCTGCTCATAAGCCACACATCACCCCGGTAAATGCCAAACGACGCCTCGATTGGTGTAAGGAACAGCGGAAAAACGCTGTGTGGAGTGAGAATCACGGTGCACAATGTGGCGATCCGATGGCAGGGTGTGGGTATGGTGAATGCCCTGTGAACGTCATCTGCCAGCATGTGTAGTGCCAACACTGAAATTCGGAGGCGGTGGTGTTACGGTGTGGTCGTGTTTTTCAGAGAAGGGGCTTGCACCCCTTGTTCTTTTGCGTGGCAATGTCACAGACCTTCACTGATGTTTTAAGAACCTTCTTGCTTCTCACTGTTCAAGAGGAATTCGGGAATGGTGACTGCATCTTTCAACAGTATAGAGCATCTGTTCATAAAGCATGGCCTGTGGTGGGGTGTTTACACGTCAATAGCATCTCTGTAATGAACTGGCTTGCACAGAGTCCTGACCTGAATCCTGTAGGACTCCTTTCGGATGTTTTGGAACGCCGACTTCGTGCCAGGCCTCACCGACTGACATCGATACCTCTCCTCAGTGCAGCACTCCGTGAAGAATGTGCTGCCATTCCCTAAAAAAACCTTCCAGCCCCTGACTGAACGTATGCCTACGAGAGTGGAAGCTGTCATCAAGGCTAAGGGGTGCGCCAACACCATATAGAATTCCAGCATTACCGATGGAGGGCGCCACGAACTTTTAAGTCATTTTCAGCCAGGTGTCCGGATACACTTGATCACATAGTGTAGGCCCGTGGGAGCAGTACTATGCTATGGGGGACGTTCACCAGGACTTGCATGGGATCGGTGGCAGTAATCGATGGCACCATGGCAACTGTGGCCTACGTAAACATTTCTGCAGATGCTTCATTTTTTCCCCGATGGCGTTGACGTTTTACAGCAGAGTAATTGTTCGTTTCATAAGTGGTTTGAGGAGCGTGATTTAAAGTCACACGGATACCCTCGCCACCACGTTCGCCTGATGTGGACCCGATGGAACATATCTGGGACGCCATGGGGTTCACCTCGCATGCAAACTGCATAGGAATTAGCTGGCTGGTGCGTAGGTGTCTGGTGCCACATACTTCCGGAAATCTACTGAAGAGTTGTCGAATCCATGCCACGCAGAATCGCAGCTCTGTTGCGTCCCAAAGATGGATCAACTCGCTAATAAGCAGTGTCACAAAGTTTAGACTGAATAGTGTGTGTCTGAAAGCGTGGTCTCCGCTTTTTCGGACATGTTCGAAAGAACAGACACCCACACGCAATGTGCAGCTGTTACACATATTATGTAAATTAAAGGTGGATGGGGGGAGGGGGGAGAAAGGAGAGGAAAGGGAAGGAACTGTTGAAGTGAGCTGCATCGGGACTTGGACTTCATGCAGAAGCAGCGGCAATGAGTGAAAATGTGTGCCGGACCGGAAGTCAGCCTGCGGGTATCTCAAAGTAGCGAGAATGGAGGAGATGGACGGGGACTGAGGATAGGTGGCGCTGTAGGGGGGGGGGGGGGGGGGAGGTCGGCCTGGAGGCGTGCCGAGGCAGTCTGCACAAAGGCGATAAACACTGTGTCCGGATGGCGGTCGGGTTGCGCAGGAAAACATTTGGGAGCGTGCTGCCTGTCATGGTCAGAGAATCCCCGCAACTGCTCTCCATTACGCGTGTTAATAGAAAATCGATGCAGTGTGAAAGCAGAGACTCTGTAAGAATCTATTACAGTGCTGTAGTTGTTCCATGCAAGTAATACAGGTTTGAGGCTAGTAGTAGAAGTCGGCAACACAGGAGGAACAAGAAATAAATAAATAAACACGACTGACTTTCATTCATTTGTAAGATGAACCTACAGCAACAAATGATTGCATTTATTTAACAAGAAGAACAAAAAATTCTGTTCATGCAGATAAGTTAATTTTCTCTACAATGTCTAGAAGAAAGGACTTTTTTTTGGTCATATGAGAAAAATACATTTTGTTCAACCAAGAGTAATACGTTCTTATATTCAGTTTGTCATTTATCTATACTAAAGGAATTTTGTTACTTTATGAAGTCGGAAGAGCGACGAAATCCTATTTATTTCTTCATTTCAATATTATAATTTTATTATTAGGGTATGCACGTACACAACAAAGGCACTGGAGCCTGGCCGATGGAGGCGCCTTTGGTGAGAGAAGGAACGGGCTGTAAGGGGGTATGGAAGGCCCATTTACAAAAATATAAAAAAACAGCAAAGAAAACAAAACAAAAAGAAGAAAAAACGTGGTGCAGTGGTTAACGAAACTACCTAGAAAGCAGGAGGTCCCGGGTTCGAATCCCGGCCCGGCACACATTTTTCACTCGTCTCCGCTGATTCTGCATAAAGTCCCAATGTAGCTGACAACAATAGTTCCTTGCCTTTCCTTTCCTCTTTCCCACCTCAACTTCCAATTTACATAATGGGTTAGCAAACAAATTGCACAGGCTAAGGCGGTTGGTAAGAAAAACCAAGACAGCCATTTTTCTATCCAGTGTTTATGCTTAACGATCCACAGAAATAAAATCAACCGTTCACATTCGAGTCCAATGTACAAACGGCGATCAAAAAGTTTCCATTCAAAGGCCACTCTAATAGGATTTTTGTTGTTTTGCTGTTATTATTGTTGATCCACTTAAGTAAGTGGAATACTTTTGTACATCAGGTGCACAACTTTTAATAATCGTTTCACGTATCACTCAGTACTGAGAATTCTTTGCTAGATGACTGCTGCGTTTCTGTGTGAATTCTTTCGTTTATCTGTAAGATATTCATTAAAACTGAAAATTCCAGCGGCTCCCTGTGCTGTTTTTTCCTCTGAACTTATTTACGAAATTCTCCCACTTTGAATAATTCGAAACACCACATTTTACGTTTTACATAATTTTTTAAAATTGTAACTGAGGATTCACAGATCAACACCACTGAAGATGTTAATACGTTAAAGGTAGCAGCTGATATTGTCGCACAGGACCATTGGCGATATCGCCCATCAAGACTACTGGAATTCCCACGATATCAGCACAGCGTTTCTTTGTGCCCAAGGAAACATTCGTTTCTTTCAGAACTACTCTGGCGCTTGACCAAGCAATGAAGTGGACCATTGCGAGGTGTGGGTGGAGATTCCTGGCTCTGTGCACATCCTCATCTCATCACCTCACAGTTCAGTGACACAGTAAAATCAACACGCACTGGCTCCAAGTGTAGGAGCAGAGAATGAGTACTAGATGTAGAAACATTTACATACGTTTAATGCACCTGTCATGCGGGGCTGCTTCAATATAATAACAAAATGACTCTGAGCACTATGGAACTTAACATCTGAGGTCATCAGTCCCATAGAACTTAGAGCTACTTAAACCTAACTAACTTAAGGGCATCACACACATCCATACCCGAGGCAGGATTCGAACGTGCGACCGGAGCGATCGCTCGGTTACAGACTGTAGCGCCTAGAAGAGCTCGGTCACAACCAGCCGGCATATAATAATACTGAAACTTCCTAGGCTAGGGGTTCAATAGTGAGTAACATTAAATCGTGGTAATATAGTACGACTGCCGTGCAACGCTCGTTGCTGTCATAGAATAACAAGTACAAATAAATCGTCCTGAAAACAGACGAGCGGGTGCACATATCATTGCTTGACAGAACAATAAGTAAATTTTCCTTGTACTTGGCCACTGTGAACAAGTCAACGCTGACACTGTGAAATTAACCAAACTGGCATGCAAAACGTTATATTTATTTTTAATGGGTCGTCCAACCAGGAAAAGTTGTAGGACTAGTTAAAGGACCTTGATATTCAAGTAAAGCCTGGCTATATGAGGAGTTCATTTTATTAGCATGTTTCATGTAGTTAACAACAAACTGACAGAAAGCAGAGGTATCTGAATATTCAGTTAAACTGTCTAAGAATGACGCTAACACTGTGGGAGGTACCAAAATTTACTGGAAGATTGCGAGGAGAATAAAACACCAAGATCTGTGCAGCTCGCGAATCCAAAGTTACAGTTTACAATAAATCAAATTGGCAGCACAGGTTGTGTACTAGAAACAGACGAGTAAGTGAGCTGTTCATAATATGGATGACACTACCGCACATTGCGAACTTAAATTTCCTCAAAACAGCAAAGTGCGCCGACCAGCACCACATGGTCAAAACGAAGCGATCCTTCAGAATTATCACTCCTGACTGTAGCCGGGCGCTGAATCCCCTAACTTATTTCATCCTTCCCAACTCCCCATACCCAAAAAGTTTACTGTAGGGAATGACTATGCCGTTGCCATTGTGATGGGCGAGAATTATTGCTAAATTCATGAAAAAGCAGGGGATAGCACACGTAATTTGCTTACTTTTATGAGCATGATGCACATTTTTAAACACAAAGTTGGTACTGGACTCAAGCAATGTCTTCACGATTGGTCAGCGTTATCCACCAAGAGCACTGTCTACAGTGACACAATTATCTTGGCTGGACCCTGTTTTTGGAACGAATGCAAATGACTCTCTCACGCTGGGCAGATGGCGCCGTAATTTGTTGCTCTTTGATGTTCGTACAAAAAAGTCAAAAATGTCATGCTCAATTATCCTCTGAGCATCACAGGGTGGCCATGGCATTCACTAACCTCATGGACTGCAACCTTCAAAAGCCACTGACTCCACAAAACTGCCCGTATCGCCAATGAGGTGTTTTCACCTTGTGAGATTCTCAGACTGTCCTCTACCTACAGAAGAGACGACACTCTCAAGGATGGAGGGTGCAAACCTTCCTTTCCAAGCACTCAGCCCCCGTATTCTCAGTAAAATAACCACGAAACCGTGGCAGAAAGTGAATGAACATCACATATTGGTATGTGGCAGCACAGTCACAGTACTAGGTAGCAAATGTTACAGAATTACAGGACGAGGAATTCCGCCTTATGCAAGACACCTTTTCAGTTTAATTTTACCCAGACATGTTTCAGCACTTTTCGCGCTATTTTCAGTGGGCTATTTTATTTTCTTACTTACGACAATATGTAATGGCGGCGAAATCTCTGCCCATGTTTGAAAATTCGTAGAAAGTGCGTTCTCAAACGACCATAAGTCACAGAAATCAGCGTATTCACCTCGCCAAAACATATGAGAAAACACCACAACATCAAAGCCATGACAAGTTGTAGATTGTGTAGCAGACTAGCTTCATGTAAGTAAGAAAATAAAGTAACCCACTGAAGATAGCACAAAAAGTGCTGAAACATGTCTGGGTAAAACTAAACTGAAAAGGTGTCTTGCATAAGGCGGAATTCCTCGCCCTATTTTCATAGCAAGCACGGATATAAGAAGAACTGCAACATCACAAGATGATTGTTACAGAATTATTAGAATGTCATAAACATATATACCAGAATATAAACATTTAATTACTTTACATAGTTTTAGCTTTTATCATAACTCTTAGTTACAGTATTCTAACATTCTGCCATAAGGCACATAACTGAAGTTCACTTACACATTAACATAACATAGCTGAATAGTATCATCTTGTTGAGCTGAATGTATGTACTGCAAGGTAAAACTTGTAATAACATATGTAATATGACTTAATATGGTTACTACTTAGGCCAAAAGTCAAAGCAAGCAAATAAATAAATAATACCCTTGCATTATATTCCTAAAGCTATTTTGTCTGTAGATGATTTCTAATTTTGCTGTGGTTGTAAGGTAAGGTAAGTTTTGAACAAACGTAAATTATGAAACTGATGATCTAATAAAGCAACAGGTTTCTTGGCATTACAGGTTAGTACATTTTTTTCATCATCAAGTGCATGCAATGTGCTTACTGGTCGAACTATTAATCAGCTGTTATATGTATTGAGCGCCATAGTGTCTTACAGTACCTGATGATGAACAACATATTTCGTGAGTGCCGAGAAACAATAAAATTTTTACTTTCACCTTTTCAGAGGATTCAACGTTATCGTGTTAAAAGTCTGAGTGTACAATATGTCTACAAAAACTGTATGGTAAGGTATCCAAAGTTCATGAAATTCATCGTTTTGTAAGAGAATGTGAATCGAGTGGTATGATTCGCGTCCACTTTTTATTTTGTGAATCTCTGAACATCCATTACAACGTCATCCATACTAACTTTCAATTTATAATCTTTACCTGCTCTATGTTTGTCACAAGCACAGAAAAATATGATATTAGTGGTAATTAGTTTGATGATTAATTAACTATACGGTACTAACATATATCAAGTTAATATAATGAGCTAGTGGCTCAGGATTGTCTTCAGTGTTTTGTACGAGGTGTTGTTTTTAAGTCAATGCCGTTTGCACATCAGGCCGTTGCACATCTGCGGTCGGTATATGCGCTCTTAATACCTACATGTTAGGAAGATTAGTGAAGTTCATGTAAAAACGCCATGAGCAGTGGAATGAGAATAAAATGAGTTGTATCGTTTAAAGGTGACTCTATCAATGCTCATGATAAGTGCGAAATGGCCGGCCATTTGAGATCACTAAAGATTTGGTGCAGAAAGCTAATGAATAAGTTCCAGAAACAGACGTTTTACAATTTAGTGCTTATCTAACGAGTTTCCTCGAGTGTGAGAAAGTGATCTTCATAATATTCTTACAGAACGTTTAAATAACAAAAAGTTGTGCTCACACTTCGTACCGAAAATGCTGTCTGACGTGCACAAAATATTTGAATTTTCTTGAGCTGTACAATAATGAAGCTGACGAATTTTTAAGCCGAATCGTCAATGGAAACGAAACACAAGTGGTCCATGATGCAGCGGAATCTACACAACAGTCCATGGAAAAGAAGCATTCTTCATAAACAAAGAAAATAAAGTTCAAGAAAATAATTGTTGTCGATTACGTGAACTGTGTTTTGAGATATGGAGGAATCTTTTGCCTAAGAGTAACACTACTATTGTGAGATCTTAAATAAATTGTGTCGGACAGTCTAAAGCGAAAGGCATAGCAAGATCAGTAAATGGGCTACAACAATGCCCGTTCACATTCCGCTCAACGAAAACAAGGTATCAAAAAAAAAAAAAAATGGTTCAAATGGCTCTGAGCACCACGGGACTTAACATCTATGGTCATCAGTCCCCTAGAACTTAGAACCTAACTAACCTAAGGACATCACACAACACCCAGCCATCACGAGGCAGAGAAAATCCCTGATCCCGCCGGGAATCGAACCCGGGAACCCGGGCGCGGGAAGCGAGAACGCTACCGCACGACCACGAGATGCGGGCGAACACAAGGTATCATCGCATAATATAAGAATAACAATTTGATCATCTGCCGTATACTCATGGCACACTCTCCCAATGACTAGGAAGTGCGTGGCAGAGGATACTTCTCATTACACCACTATTGTGGCTTTTTCCTGCTCCATTGGCAAGAATAGTGCTTGTGCGTCGTAATTAGTCCAGTATTCACATCGCAGCCCCTACAGGAACGGCACGTAGAGTCTCGCTTAACACTGGGTCTTGGAGCTAAATACGCTGTCGTGGGATAGTTGAGATCTGCTTTAGGCGTCTGTTATTTCAGCAGCTCCAGTGAGCCAAACAAACACATGACGAGTCGAGCTGTCCTCCTTTGTATAGTTCAATATCCTGTGTTAGTCCTTTTTGGTGTCGATACCACACGCTTCAACAACTTTCTATGCGGGTCATGCAGACGTAATCGGTATTTACTTAAGACACGGCCACCTTTTCACTTGTAGTTTTGGTATCGTACTTTTCCAAGCTGACATGTCACTATCGAGCACAGCTGTTCAGCATTTAGTGGTTGCGGGTGTTGCTGCGCTGCTGTTTTTATGACAACAGCGTTTGAAACGGCGCTACTGTAACCTTGTGCGTCAGCAGTGACGTCACGAGCTGGAGGGAATATTCGGCCGGCAGGCGGTAGCTCAACATTCGGCGCATGGCGGACCGACAGCCGGTGACGCGGCTGTAATGGCGACACTGACCTCGGCGCCGCCGGCAAAGGCGGAGGTTAGGGCCCTGAGGACTGCTGGGCAGACACCGCCAGCAGGTTAGCTCGCGCAAGACCACAGGACGCCGTGAAGGCTACAGAACCCATCAGCACCGCTGGCAGAGGAACTTTCTTTCAACGTACACACTCTGTGCATCACAATTAAGTGCGCGGCAGAGGGTAGTTTTCATTGTACCGTAAGTTAAGGACTATTTCCTTTCCATAAAAGGTCGGAGTGTCGGATGAAGTGTACAGGCCCATTTATTTTTTAAGCAGGTATCAAGTGTCTACCTACAGGGCTTTTTCGGCGATTGTGCTACATTTTTCAGCGGAACAGACAAGCCAACTGATTCACGTTGCTCCTGTGTGCATATCGGTATCCCATGACTTACGCCATCTCGGTGTATTTTGGCAAGATCTGACTACTACAACTATTATCGCACTTTTTATCTGTTATTTACAACCCCCATAGGAAGCAGACTGGCAGTCACCATGCTGCTGCTCTTCGTCCTATAATTAAAACAACTGCCAGCGTAAAACATATTTTTAAGAACGAGGATTATCTGATCTTCATAAGGTGCTGATGTACGTAATCTAGAGATCTGGGAGGATGCAAGTCGTTTGGGCTGCTAGTAACTGTTCCTAGGTGAGGGATTTGGATGACGATGTAATTTGACAGGTAGTGACGTGAGAGAGTATGTGAGATGGTAATGGGAGCGCCAAGGGGCAGGATGTAGGGGGTAGGATCACAGTTGTGCAGGCTGAGTTGGAGCCTCCTTTTGGAGGTGGAGGAGGTATTATAGGGAATAATTGATATGATGGGTAGATACCAGGAATAACGTCATCATCTCGATGTCAACTGAACTTGGAGACAGGAAATGTTTTTAAGTGTGAGGAAGGTGGGACGTAAGGTTAAAGTTAAACTACGACTGTAGGCGAAAGTTTTCGTGAATAAGATTTTGCGGTAGACCTAGAACTGACGGAGATATTGGACATGTTTGAGGACGTGACTTGTACAGGAGACTGTTGTGTGAGGATGAATGGATGTGCAAAGCGATCGGGGTAAGAATTTAGAGAGAGTGCTAAAACTTAGGAGGGGGTGGAGATCAATGTAAAGTGTGCATAGGTGAGGATGGGACGGATGAATGTCTTGAAGGTGTATGCACCCTGTATTCTGCTAGCTACTAGTATTGAACTAATGCCCATGCAGTCTTGTTGTTCCCGTACACTGTGAAACTGTGTGGAATTGCTTCGTGTTCTGAAATAAAAAACTCGTGTGGTAGGAAAATATGACGATTTTGTGAAAAGGGCTGTGAGATCGATGGTGCCTGCGTGGGAATTGGATGGCTTATGGAAGCTATTGTTGATCGCTCCGTCATCAGGGTAGGAACTGAAGGGATCGATAGAGGAGAGTGCTAACATATAATTTAGTAAGGATAAATCTGATCACAGTATTTGTTACATTTTGAAATACACCACATGCTGGCAACAAGTAGTTTCTTTTTTACCTGCAGAAAGAACCATCTGCTATATATATATATATATATATATAGCTGTATCTTATTCTCTATTATATTATTGTCTTTAAACTTAGCCAACATACAATAAGTAGCAGTTATTCTGTTTAAGACTTTCCCGACATTGTAACTGCTTCATTGGTTGACGGGCGTCGCGTTGGATAATGTTGTGGAAGCTGCACAATATTTCGACGAGACAGCTGCTCGTCATCCTCAGGTGCTTACTCACTTCTTCCTGTTTTCTTTCTTTTATTGTAGTTTCATGCCCCTGCCCCACATGGGCAGGGGAGGGCTGGCAGCGGCACAGTCCACTGCTCTTCAGCCAAATGGCTTAACAAAAATACATGGAAGGGGAATTCTTACATAAAAAGGGGATAAAAGTGAGACATAAAAAACACAGTAAATGGAGATGATGAGAGTTAAAATATACAATAACACGGTAACATGCACTGGGGGACAGTTAAAAAGTCGACATAAAGTTAAAAGAACACGGCTGGCAATTCGTTGCACACTTAAAATCACTGAAGTCAAACACAAGTTAAAAGTCAGCCACAGTATAAAAACCACACAGAGCAAGACACTTAAAAAGAAACCTCTGGAAACGATGGAACACTCAAGAAGAATAAAAACCACTGGTTGGGACTGCTGAGGGACTGGAGGCCGGAGAGGAGGGAAAAAAGAACGTGTTCCTGCAATGGCTCGCCAATATATACGCTGACTCGCAAGGAAAGCGCACGCGCCATGGGTTGAGGCCATAACGTCATTGTAGACGAATCATGGAGCACGGCGACATCCTGTGCCCCCTGCCGTACAAACGGGCCACGGGCTTCTTATCCGCGACGCGGGAAAAGCGCGGCCTCAAATAGCGGCCCAGCGCGCGTGCGGGCAGAGCGTTAGCGCCCAGTTTAAGTGTGCGGACTTTGGTTTCCTGTCTGTGTTGACTCAGATTCGTTCGTCTGCGGCCGACGACGCCTTAGTACCGCAAGTGTTGTTTCCCATGCCTTGCTGAGTTAAAATCCCATGTCTCTATTGATCAGGTCATTACTTACACGATTTTCGACTGCTTCTATAATGATGGAGTCCCAGTATGTAGAAGCGGATGAAAGGATCTTTGTCTCTCCGTAGTTCATGCTGTTTCCTGTGTCAAGACAGTGTTCAACCACAGCAGACTTCTCTCGCTGACCCAGTCTGGTGTGACGTCTGTGTTCGGCACATCTATCCTTGATAGTGCAACACGTCTGGCCAATGTATGATTTCCCACACTGGCACGGGATTTTATATATTCCTGGTCTCCTTAGAACTAGGTCGTCTTTAAGAGGACTCAGCATAGTTTGCACTCGCGCTGGAGGGCGGAGGACACATTTTATTTGATGTTTTTTGAAGAGCCTGCCAATCTTAGAGGACACGCCACCAAACATACGCTAGAAAACCCAGCCTCGTGGAGTTCTCTGTTTGTTCTGGCTGTTCTTGAGCTTTAGAGGGTGCAGGTTCAAATGCATTATGGATATGTTTATCTGAGTAACAGTTTTGTACAAACATAGAGCGAAGATGGCTAAGCTCTACTGATAAGCTCCCTGCATCAGAGGTAATTCTGGCCCTATGAACGAGAGTCCGCAATGTGGCGTCGATAGTTACGATGCCACAACGTAGGTGCACTCTCTCGTAAGGTGGCACTACGAGAGAAGACTAACTACGCCGACCACAGCACCCTCTGGCCGACGCTATGGAGCTCAGGAGGGAGGGGGGGGGGGGTGCCGTCTTGATTTCGACCCATTTCATCAAGAGCAGATGGCCTGGAAACATCGCTTCGACTATCGAAAGGGCTAGCTTGCTATTGAGACTTTGATTAGACATGGATTATGGCTTCACACCTACGTGCTCATCCTAGCCAAAGTTATGTATGCATCTGATATTTACTTGTGTTTTTGATTCTATTAAAAGTGTTAAACTTACATGCAGTACCTGCTCCTACTCGCTTCCTTCACTCTCGGCCTATAGGAGCAGGAGCAGACCCACGCACCGCCTATCCAGGCGGGATACAAAACGCAACATGCCACGGCGTTGAGATGGGTGAAGGCAGCTCGTAGCTCGAAGATATATGTCAGTGTGGGTCGGTTTTCAAAACACACTCTGACCCAAAGAAACCATCTTCTTTTCTATAGACCAAGACATCAAGAAACGGTAGGTCACCATTTTCATTCACTTCCATGGTGAAGCAAACGCTGGGCTGTGGGAGTTAAGGTGTTCCAGAAATACAGGAAGCGTTGCTTCTCCTTGAGGCCAAACTACAAAGTGTCTTCCACGTATCTCCAGAAACATTTAGGTTTCAACAGCGCTGACTGAAGTGCTTTTTCCTCGAAGTCCTCCATAAAAAGATTAGCTATTATGAGAGACAATGGGCTACCCATAGTAATACCGTCAGTCTGTTCAAAATATCGTTTGTACTTTTTATTTAAAAGTACGTCGAGGTAAGCACATGTTTGAATAGATACACGATGTCCTTCTCGAACTTAGTTCCTGTAAGTTGTAATGAGTCCACCAAAGGTACTCGTGTGAACAAAGAGACCACATCGAAACTCACTAATACGTCAGCTGGTTCGAGACGCAAGGTCTTCAGTCGTTGTATAAAATCTTCCTAGTTTCGAATGTGATGTTCACATTTTCCTATCAGTGGACTTAGAGTAGAAGCCAGATGTTTTGCCAGGGAAAATGTTGGGTCTCTTCCATTGCAATATATATATGCTTTTCTTGTGAGTCAGCGTTTATATTGACGAGCCATTGCAGCAACACGTCAGTAAACACCTGAAGATGACGAGCAGCTGTGTCGTCGAAATATGGTGCAGCTTCCACAACATTATCCGACGCGATGCCCCTGAACCAAAGAAGCAGCAATTATTCTATCGTGGGCTAGCACATTCTTCCGTCGACCCCTTCACTGATAGCTCCAGTTGTGATCTGGATTTCTCTAATTCTGTTATGGAAGGAGTTGAGAGATTCCCCTGCCCTGTGTGGCTTCAGTATTTTGCTGTGCAGTGAAACGTCCACAATACGCTGTTACACTATACATACATCATGCACATAAAATACCCTGTGTCTACGATAGGTTGTACTACTGATCGGTATATCTCGTAACTTTCGTTTTCTTCTTTATCTCTTATTTAGACAATTTACTGTATATTGTTTCGTTATGTTTACCTACTGTAATGAAAGGAATTTGTAGCATTTGCCCATTTTTCATTGTTTCGATGAATCACTTTTCGGGGAATGGACGTTTAGCTGTTCGGCTGTTATGATACCCTAATGTTGACGCTGTACTCTAATTCCCTCCAGACGCGGATCTAAGTGACGGGGAGGGCGGCTGTGGGCAGCTGCTGGTTAGTGAAACGCACAGCTGGTAAAGTCAAGTACAGGCTGCGAGCTGCAGCACAGACGCGTCGTAATAACAGTACGCGCGCGACTTGTAGTGGACGGGGCTTGATTTACGTTCCGCGCTAAGGAGACTCCATCGAGGTAACAACAAACGTGGAGGATCTCATAAATCAACGGTTACTTCAATGTTAAAATTATGGTGAACAGCGTATGGTGCCAATATTTTGGTACAGCATAGAAATAAACTTAATACACATGTAAGATATGCAGGTTAATCTCCATAGCAGTTAGTGCAAGCTGTCTGTCACACTTGTGAAGTTAAAATACGATTGACTGAAAAGCAGCTTTGCGTCTTATAGGTCTACAAAACAACAGAATGACATTGGGTATGTAATCACTTACGCTGCTCAGTGCAAATGCTGGCGAAGATTAATTTCCAAAAAATAATTTAAAAATCGAAAAAATAAATGAAACAATTAACTTTCTTGGTTAATCAAAAAGGTTCCTATTAATGGAGCCTATTTTACACCGCAATGCTCACACAGGGAGACCATAATTGAGTCATATAGAACCGACTTATGATGTTTATTAAGATTAAAGGGTCGCCTCGACAGACAGTTGCAGGGCAAAAATGATGATACTCAAGCCGTCAGAATTAAACATTAATTTATTTATCTTCAAAAGCGCTTCTCAGATCAAGGTAAACTGCAGTTACAATTCTCATTATCAAGGACAAAAATTAATTGTCGTGGAATTACACAAATTAATAGCGCTACAACATTCCAATGAATTCTGAAAACACCGTATGAATGCCGAAAGCAGCTGAAACCTACTCAAGATGTGAATATCTTTTCAGACTCTGAGCAGCTCACGTAATTGGAGGAGATCCCAGTGGAAAATAAATAAATAAATAAAATGCAATAAAACAAAAAGGAAAAAACGTAAACTCACGTTATGAAATAAACTCTACAATTGCGAACTGCGCCGAACAAAAGCACTGAAAATGCTGAACGTAACCATTACACAAAAAACAGCGAAAAAAGCGCCACTGAAACAACCAGTTTTCGGTTATATCGTCTTTTTCATCGTGTGTTTAATCTGAGTATTAATACCGCTCACAATAAACGGTTTCTGTAATAACTGCTTTTAGATGTTTTATTCCTGTTATTTCGTGTAATAAACGTAGAAATAATTCAAAGACTAAAAATTTTGTCTCCATCAGTTTCAAAATACGTAGAAAAAAAGTACTATATCAAACAGGCGAATAAAAAGAAAGCTTAGTCCGTCCACCATCCGCTGTTTTCCTCGAAAAGTGATAAGTGGCTAAATATTACAAGAAATCACCAGCACACTCGCATTGAATCTAATTTTTCGAAACACCGCTAAACAATTATGTTGTAATTATACCATTATTTAGGAATAATCAATACTAAACGGGGAAACTGAGGCTGAAGAACTCTCTCTTTCGTGTTAATTTGTCTGTTTTCAAGGGCTACAAGCATATAAAGAAATATCACGTAGAGACAAGCAACAGATTAGCTACTTCCAGTTTTTGTTGTAAATTATGAATGAATTGTGAAGTTAGAAGTTTTCTCCTTATATGAAATCGCCAGTTTGTTGTGGATCCTCCTTTTCTTAATCTTTTAAAGGAGATGGATCATTGTACTTCACTGGTACCGCACTTCGTAAAATACTTCCAGACTAGGGGCGTTGCTATTCTGTAACACAGTTGATGCCCAACGACGATAGCTTGAAACTATCATATAGACCATATGGGAAATCTCTCGTACGCTGCATGTACCCGCATACCATCCAACAGACCACGCCACATGAGGACAAGTAAGTTAAACTGAGGTGACAAACGTCATGGTTACCTCCTAATGCCATGCCGGACCAACTTTTGCCCGGCGTAGTGCAGCAGATCGACGTGGCATGGACTCAACGCGTCGTTGGTAGTCCCTTGCAAAATACTGAGCCATACTGCTTGTATAGCAGTCCATAATTGCGAAACTCTTGCGGTGCAGGATTTTGTGCACGAACTAACCTCTCGATTCTGTCCCGGAAGGTATTCGTGGCGGGCGATCTGGGTGGCCAAACCATTCGCTCGAGTTGTCTGGAAAGTTCTTCAAAACTTTCGCAAACAATCGTGGCCCGATGACATGGCGCATTGTCACCCATAAATTCGATCGATATTTGGGAACATGAATACCATGAATGGTTGCGTATGGTCTCCAAGCAGGCGAACGTAACTATATCCGGTTCATGATTGGTTCAGTTGGACGAGAGGACCTAGTACAATCCATGTAAACACAACGCACACATTACAGAGCCACCACCAGCTTATACAGTGCCCTGCTGAAAACTTGGGTCCACGGCTTTGTGGACTCTGCGCCACACTCGAATCCCACCACCAGCTCTCACCACCTGAAGTCGGGACTCATCTGACCAGGCCACGATTTTCCAGTCGTCTAGGGTTCAACCGATATGATCACGAGCGCAGGAGAGACGCTGCAGGCGATGTACGAGGTGCATTCAAGTTCTAAGGCCTCCGATTTTTTTTCTTCGGACTGGAAAGAGATAGAAACGTGCGCATTGTTTTAAAATGAGGCCGCGTTCATTGTCAATACGTCCCAGAGATGGCAGCACCGTACGGCAGATGGAATTTTACCGCCAGCGGCGAGAATGAGAACTATTTTAAATACTTAAAATGGCGACGTTTTCCTTACTTGAACAGCGTGCAATCATTCGTTTTCTGAATTTGCGTGGTGTGAAACCAATTGAAATTCATCGACAGTTGAAGGAGACATGTGGTGATGGAGTTATGGATGTGTCGAAAGTGCGTTCGTGGGTACGACAGTTTAATGAAGGCAGAACATCGTGTGACAACAAACCGAAACAACCTCGGGCTTGCACAAGCCGGTATGACGACACGATCGAGAAAGTGGAGAGAATTGTTTTGGGGGATCGCCGAATGACTGTTGAACAGATCGCCTCCAGAGTTGGCATTTCTGTGGGTTCTGGGCACACAATCCTGCATAACGACCTGAAAATGCGAAAAGTGTCATCCACATGGGTACCACAAATGCTGGTGGACAACCAGACGGCTGCCCGTGTGGCATGTTGCCAAGCAATGTTGACGCACAACGACAGCACGAATGGGACTTTCTTTTCGTCGGTTGTGACAATGGATGAGACGTGGATGCCATTTTTCAATCCAGAAACAAAGCGCCAGTCAGCTCAATGGAAGCACACAGTCACCGCCACCAAAAAAATTTCGGGTAACCGCCAGTGCTGAAAAAATGATGGTGTCAATGTTCTGGGACAGCGAGGGCGTAATCCTTACCCATTACGTTCCAAAGGGCACTACTGTAACAGGTGCATCCTACGAAAATGTTTTGAAGAACAAATTCCTTCCTGCAGTGCAACAGAAACGTCCGGGAAGGGCTGCGCGTGTGCTGTTTCACCGAGACAACGCACCCGCACATCGAGCTAACGTTACACAACAGTTTCTTCGTGATAACAACCTTGAAGTCATTCCTCATGCTCCCTACTCACCTGACATGGCTCCTAGTGACTTTTGGATTTTTTCAACAATGAAAGACACTCTCCGTGGCCGCACATTCACCAGCCGTGCTGCTATTGCCTCAGCGATTTTCCAGTGGTCAAAACAGACTCCTAAAGAAGCCTTCGCCACTGCCATGGAATCATGGCGTTAGCGTTGTGAAAAATGTGTACGTCTGCAGGGCGATTACGTCGAGAAGTAACGCCAGTTTCATCGATTTCGGGTGAGTAGCTAATTGGAGAAAAATTCGGAGGCCTTAGAACTTGAATGCACCTCGTACTGCTGGTAGCAAACGCGTCGATCGTCAGATGTCATAACCTATTAAAGCCAAATTTCGCCTCACTGTCCTAATGGATACGTTCGTCGCACATACGGTGGTTATTTCACCCAGTTTTGCTAGTCTGTTAGCACTGACAACTCTAAGGAAACGCCGCTGCTATCGATCGTTAAGTGAAGGCCGTTGGAACAGCGTTGTGAGAGGTAATGCCCGAAATTTGGTATTCTCTGCACACTCTGGACGTTGTGGATCTCGGAATATTGAATTCTCTAACGATTTCCGAAATGGAATGTCCTCTGCATCTGGCTCCTACTACCACTCCTCGTTCAAAGTTTGTTAATTCCAGTCGTGCAGCCATAATGACGTCGGGGAACTTTTCACATGATTCACCTGAGTACGAATGACAGCTCCGCCAGTACACTGCTCTTTTATACTTTGTGTACGCGATCTGTATATGTTCATATCGCTATCCCACTACTTTTGTCACCTCAGTGTAATACACAGATGGGCTGAAAGAAATCGACCACCTGTTTAATAGTGTGTTACTCCACTTTTGGAATGCAGAATAGTAGCGATCTAGCGTGGCGTGCATTCGACGAGTCCTTGGTAGATTTCCGAAGGCATGAGCCACCAGAAATTAATCATACTATGTCACGCAGTGCTCGTAAATTTCTGGCAGGTGGTTTGTGGGCGCGGAGCTGGCAACAGCGCCCCAGATGTGTTCCACCGCATTCAGAACAGGCGATATCACCGTGAGGTCACTCCCATGCTCTTCAAACCACTATACCACGATTCCGCTATTGCGAAGGGATAGTTGAACAGGTGGAAGACCGTCGTCATCGGGAAAGACGCCATCCGTAAAGGGGTGTAGGTGATCCGCAATGATGTTCATGTAGTTCGTAGCTGTCATGGCACTTTGGGTTACTACCACACGTCCCATGGAAGACCAGGTGAGGGTTGCCCACACCACTATACCGCGCCCACCGGGCTGCGTCCATAGCGCGGTGCGTGCTTCGAGCAGGCGTCAGCCTAGATGACGGTGTATCTGGACACGACCCAGCCAGCACGTTTACATTGATCCCGATTCAGTCTTGATGATACCCGTGAACATTGAAAACGTAATTTACGATGTCGTCGAAAACGTAATTTACGGTGTCGTTGAGTCAACAGGGGGAAGACGTAGGGGTTGTCTGCTACGGAGTCCCATATTCAACAACGGGCACTGAGCGGTGCTTTTCGAAATACTTGTTAAAAGTCTACACCACCATTGTACTCTGTTGTCAGATCCTGCTTTATAAGCGGGCAAGCCTCCAACCTCTACGTTCTGTCATGAGCAGCTGAAGTCCAGCATCTTATCACTGCTCGTGGTTTCAGCGTTCTTGAAGTTTCCATAGATTTTCACGAAAGCACACGAGCAGCCGACCAGCGCCGTTTCCGAGGTGTTCGTTTCCTAGCTCCGGGACGCAACACTCTGCAGTTTATTAAAGTCCCTTACGTCAGTGGTTTTTCCCATTTGTGGATCGTATCGTCGCTAGCAGGAAGGCGCATTCGTCTCTGCTCCAGGTACATACTTCCGTTACCGCATAACCCGTATTTTGCTCTTCCAATGTAGACAACTTTTGTACATGTCGTGGACCGATCAAAACTTTCAAACTCCAAAGAAGCTCTGTCATTATACAGAATGTAACGAGTACAAGGGAAGCTATTTTTATTGGCGATTACAACAGTATTTACTTCATTCGCAGGCTAATAATTATTGCTATTAAGAATAGTATGTTTTTAGGTTGGTTAGTACCTCCAAGTACATCTAACAAGAGCAAGCTATTAACCCTTATTTTCCCCTGGGCAACAGGTCAGAAGTGTGGACGCGTGGACATAAAATGGTTATTCTGTACTGACAAGCGTAGCCCACTTAGTGGTGTAGTTACGGCCGTCCGTGAAACATCAGGTCGCATAGTTGGTGTCGTGTTTGTGGGAAGGGTATTAGAAGGAGAGAAAAAACAACAAACACATTGATTTGTGTACATATTAAGGTAGCACATATAAGGATATCTGCACTTATGCCATTACACACTGTATTGTGCTTCCTTGCGCTTTAGGGTGCTGGATTCACCTGAGCACGTAACTTACCACTGCGTCTGCATTGTTACGAATATGAACTTTTTCACATCGCTTGATGGAAAGTCTGAGTTCCAAAAGAAGGGATAGGACCTGCAATACTGCATGGCGTGGGCTAGGGCGTTGCTGTAGCTGCTGGGGTTCTGCTTATTGTTCGTATTTTAATCTTCCTATTAACACATATGAATAAAACGAACGTCGCACTAGACTAATTTGGGACCGTTCTACCGAATTGACACGTAAATTTCAGCTTCATAAAGCAGTTTGTTTGTAACGGGAAAGCAACAGACGCTTTCCGTCTACAGAGGACGTCGCATGAAAGATGTGAAGGAAAATTTGTTTTGGCTGACTTCAGCTACACATTGCAAGAATGAAATTGCAAATACACTCATGGAAAAAAAGTCGCAACACTATGGAGGAGTTGCGTGACATAAAGGAAAGTTGGTAGGCGTCTTTCTACATCTGAAAGATGATGTCTGTTAAAATTTTGCGCGATCGCATAAGAGTTTTTGCTGTAAAGACGTGCTGTAACGGTCGTGAGCGTTAGTTATCTTTGAAACTGTACGTGGTGAGTTGACGCTCATGTACTGCAGTATGACCTGGCGAGAATGTAGCCACCGTACATGGCTGCTGGCAGCGGCGGTCATTGAAATATACGGTCGCAAGGAGTCCAGGCTCCGGACGGCCACGTAGCGCTATCGAGAGGGAAGACCATCGAGTTCGGCGTATGGCTCTGGCTGATCGTAGTGAATCTGCAGCAGTAATTTGAGCAGCAGGTGTCACCACAGTGGCACGACGAACTGTCAAGGAAGGCTCCGGGCCAGAAGCCCTGTAGCGTACATTCCACTGACCCCACACCACCGCCATTTGCGACTTCAGCGACGTCAAACGAGAACTAGTTGGACGGTAGAGTGAAGGTCTGTTGTGTTTTACAACGTAAGCTGGTTTTACCTGGGAGCCAGTGATCGTGTGTTGGTTAGGTTGAGGCCTGTTGAGGTCTTGCACCCAAGCTGTCTGCGTGCTAGGCACAATGGACCCAGTAGTTATGGTGTGGGGAGCAGTTTTACACTCCTGGAAATGGAAAAAAGAACACATTGACACCGGTGTGTCAGACCCACCATACTTGCTCCGGACACTGCGAGAGGGCTGTACAAGCAATGATCACACGCACGGCACAGCGGACACACCAGGAACCGCGGTGTTGGCCGTCGAATGGCGCTAGCTGCGCAGCATTTGTGCACCGCCGCCGTCAGTGTCAGCCAGTTTGCCGTGGCATACGGAGCTCCATCGCAGTCTTTAACACTGGTAGCATGCCGCGACAGCGTGGACGTGAACCGTATGTGCAGTTGACGGACTTTGAGCGAGGGCGTATAGTGGGCATGCGGGAGGCCGAGTGGACGTACCGCCGCATTGCTCAACACGTGGGGCGTGAGGTCTCCACAGTACATCGATGTTGTCGCCAGTGGTCGGCGGAAGGTGCACGTGCCCGTCGACCTGGGACCGGACCGCAGCGACGCACGGATGCACGCCAAGACCGTAGGATCCTACGCAGTGCCGTAGGGGACCGCACCGCCACTTCCCAGCAAATTAGGGACACTGTTGCTCCTGGGGTATCGGCGAGGACCATTCGCAACCGTCTCGGTCCCGCACACCGTTAGGCCGTCTTCGCTCACGCCCCAACATCGTGCAGCCCGCCTCCAGTGGTGTCGCGACAGGCGTGAATGGAGGGACGAATGGAGACGTGTCGTCTTCAGCGATGAGAGTCGCTTCTGCCTTGGTGCCAATGATGGTCGTATGCGTGTTTGGCGCCGTGCAGGTGAGCGCCACAATCAGGACTGCATACGACCGAGGCACACAGGGCCAACACCCGGCATCATGGTGTGGGGAACGATCTCCTACACTGGCCGTACACCACTGGTGATCGTCGAGGGGAGACTGAATAGTGCACGGTACATCCAAACCGTCATCGAACCCATCGTTCTACCATTCCTAGACCGGCAAGGGAACTTGCTGTTCCAACAGGACAATGCACGTCCGCATGTATCCCGTGCCACCCAACGTGCTCTAGAAGGTGTCAGTTAACTACCCTGGCCAGCAAGATCTCCGGATCTGTCCCCCATTGAGCATGTTTGGGACTGGATGAAGCGTCGTCTCACGCGGTCTGCACGTCCAGCACGAACGCTGGTCCAACTGAGGCGCCAGGTGGAAATGGCATGGCAAGCCGTTCCACAGGACTACATCCAGCATCTCTACGATCGTCTCCATGGGAGAATAGCAGCCTGCATTGCTGCGAAAGGTGGATATACAGTGTACTAGTGCCGACATTGTGCATGCTCTGTTGCCTGTGTCTATGTGCCTGTGGTTCTGTCAGTGTGATCATGTGATGTATCTGACCCCAGGAATGTGTCAATAAAGTTTCCCCTTCCTGGGACAATGAATTCACGGTGTTCTTATTTCAATTTCCAGGAGTGTATATGACAGCAGCAGCACCCTCCTGATTATCCCACTCACCCTGACTCTGACCGCAATTCTCTGATTCAGTCTGACGATTTAATCTGTCTGACCTGTTGAACTGCCGTTCATGAACAGGTTAACGCTCGCCCTCATACCGCTGTTGTAACCTAACTCGCTCTACAAAGTGTCGACTTGTTGGCTTGGCTTGCTCTACCATCAGATCTGATTCCAAATATGGGGCATCATCGGACGACAAGTCCAGCGTCATCCAGAAGCAGCATTAACCGTCCCTCCATTGACCGACCAAGTGCAACAGGCATGGAACTTCATCCTACAAGCTGACGTTCGGCATCTGTACAAGACAATGTATCCACGTTTGCATGCTTGCATTCAACATTCTGGCGATTACACCGCTTATCGATGTACCAGCATTTCACAGTAGCAATGGCTTACATTAACCTGTGATTTTACAATGTTAATCGCTTTAGTAAGTTACCTAGAAAAATGTATTCCAGAAATTCACTACTCTACATTCGTCAGTGTATCTCTTAGGACAGACAATCTGTATAACGTATGTTAGATCATATACACGACAATCCACAAACGATTAAGGTTGTGTAACTCTAACAATTCGGAGTGGTGTGGGGCCCCTGCGTGGCGCAATCAGAACTTCTAAACGAGGCGACAGGAAATCAACGCGGAGCTGAATATGCTCCGGAACAATCTTACTCCACATGGGTTCACGATACATCAACCAATGTTCGCTGGAGATTGGTAAACAAGCTGCCGAGAAGCCACTTCCAAACTGCACATAAGCTGTAACTCCTGGTACTGCACAGACCATGTCACATACAGATCAACACGTTACATTGACATCGTCATCTTTATTTGCAATAGGAACTAAAATAATCTTTGTCGTCAATTTCTTTATTTAATTCAACTTCTGACTTCGATCATTATGATGGTTCTCATTCTGATCTGTCTGCTTTAACTTTGTAAATGAAAGTAATTAAATTTGAAACCATGATTTGTTTGTTTCTTTTACTAAAGGAAGCAAATAAATCACGGCTTGAGTCAGATCAGTCTGATGATGACCACAATGATCGAGATTGGAAATTAAATTAAAGAATGAAATTGACGATCAAATACTGTTTTAGCTCCTACGAATTCTTAAATATTAATTAAATTGCTGCAACCTTCAACGTGGTCATGTTATCCTCATTTACTTGTACTAATCCATTACCAGTGGTGAGTCCTTGATGCCTCAGAATGTGTCATATTAACTGAACCCTTCTTTTAATCACAATGTGCCATAATCTCTATTTCCCTCAATTCGACTGAATAAGTCTTCATTACTTATTCGATCTTCACATCTATTGTTCAGCATTGTTCTGAAGCACCACACATCAAAAACTTCTGTTCTTTTCTTTCCTGAGCTGCGTATCGTCCACGCTTCACTTCCATACACGACCACTCTCTAGACAAAATACCTTCAGAAAAGACTTCCTAACACTTTGTATTAAATGTTAAAAAAATCCACCTTTTTAAGAAATGTTTTTCTTGCTATTGCCACTCTTTATTTTCTATCGCCTCTACTTCGCCCATTGTCAGTTGCCGAAATAAGAAAACTCATCTACTACTTCCAGTGTCCCAGTTCCTAATCCAATCCCACTAGCTTCGCCTGATTAAATTCGGCTACTCATTGCTTTTACTGATGTTCATCTTACAATACTTTTTTCAAGTATATCCATTGCTTCCCACCACTCTTCCAATCCTTTGTCTTTTCTGACAACTTACAACGTTTGATGAAAACGCAAAAGCTTTTGTTTTTTCTCCTTGATCTTTAATTCCCTTTCCAAATATCTCCTTGGTTTCCTTTATGGCTTGCTTGTTGTATGAGTGGAATAAGAGACTGTCTCACTCCCGTCCCAACTATTGCTTCCCTTCAATGTCCGACTCCTACGATTGGTGTTTGGTTTCCGTACAAGTTGCAGATATTCTATCGCTCCCTGTAATCCACTCATACTACCTTCATATTTGGAAGAGTTTTGCCCAGTCAACAGTCTCAAAAGCTTTCTCTAAAATTTTAAATATTATAACCACATGTCTGCCTTTCTTTAACATATCTTCTAAGATAATCCATAGGATTAGTATTGCTCCCCGTCTTCCTACATTTCTACGGAACCCATACTGATCTTCTCCGAGGTCAGCATCTCTCAGTTTTTCCATTTGATCTTTAATTATATAACTATAGTCCCACCCCGTCTTCGCAGGTGTAGTACTGTCTACGGCCGTACGTCTTTCATGGCGTAGCAGTGATAAATTATGTGCACATATCCTTCTTGTAAATGTCTATTATGAAAACTGTAACAAAATCCCTACAGTAGTTCCTGACCTTAGACTTCACATAATACAGAAAAATGTGTTGGGGGACATACAATACAGTTTAAGAAAAAAAGGAAAGAGACACACGCGCGCACCACGGAGTGGTATAGAAATCGATAGATGCGATCCACATGTACAGACAAACAAATGATTACGTCTCAAGGAAAATTGGATAATTGATTCAAGTCACTTAGACGTTGGCGCAAATGCAAGCTATTATTTGGCTTGGTATTGATTGATAAAATTGTTGGGTGTCTTGCTGGGGTATATCATGCCAAATGCTGTCCAATTGCGGCGCGGGATTAGCCGAGCGGTCTCGGGCGCTGCAGTCATAGACTGTGCGGCTGTTCCCGGCGGAGGTTCGAGTCCTCCCTCGGGCACGGGTGTGTGTGTTTGCCCTTAGGATAATTTAGGTTAAGTAGTGTGTAAGCTTAGGGACTGATGACCTTCGCAGTTAAGTCCCATAAGATTTCACACAATTTCTTTCTTGTTTTTTTTTTTTTTTTCTGTCCAATTGGCATGTTAGATCGTCAACATCCCGAGCTGGTTGGAGGATCCTGCCCATAATGATATAAACTTTCTCAATTGGGAAGAGATCCAGCGAGCTTGCTGGCAAGGGATGGTATGACAAGCACGAAGACAAACAGTAGGAACTCTCGCTGCTTGCGGGCGGCATTATCTTGTTGAAATGTAAGCCCCGCATGGGTTGCCGTGAAGAGCAACAAAACGGGGAGTAGAATATTGTTGACGTACCGCTACGCAGGAAGGGTGCTGTCGATAACAACCAAATACGTCATTCTACGAAAAGAAGTGGTACTCTCAAACATCACTCTTCGCCGTCGGGCTATATGACAGGCGACAGTCAGGTTGGTGTCCGACCGATGTCCGGGGCATCTGCACAAACGCCTTCGGTCTGGAATCCCATTGACTGCAGTACAGTTGTCTTCAGTGATGAGTCCCGCTTCGATTTGAGCCCCGATGACCAGAGAAGACATGTCTGGAGATATACTACCGCGACACCCTTACGACGCAGCGATACGTCGACGATATCCTACGCCCCGTTTTGTTTCCCTTCGTGGCAAGTAATTCTAAGCTTTACTTTTCAGCAAAATAATGCCCACCCACATACGGTGAGAATTTCTACTGCTTGTCGTTGTACTTTCCGAACCTTGCGTTGGTCATTAAGTTCTCTGGATATCTTACATTTGAGAACGTTTGGAGCTTTATGGGTACTGCCCTCCAATCATCTCAGGATTATGACGATCTAATGCGCTAATTGGACAGAATTAGACACGCTATCCCTCAGTAGGAATGCAAGAATTCTATAGATCAACGCCAAGTCAAATAACGATTTGCATAAGGACCAGAGGTGGACCAATACGTTGTTGACTTGCCTAATTTGTAAAGCTCTTTCTCTTGAATAAATGATCCAGTTTTTCTGAAACTGTAATCGCTTGTTTGCCCGTTCACGTACATCATATATACCGATTTCCGTCCCATCGGATAATTTCTTTGCTGGAGATTGATCCCAAATACATCAAAAACTGGTCTCTTGTTTCCATCTAGCGAATAGTGCTGCGAACTACAAACCAAGAGGTCTGCTCAATGGACAAACGTTTAGGTACAATCCTTTCCCAAAGTATCTCGGAATCACTCTAGATAGAACTCCGTACTACAAAGAGCACATCACCAAGCCTTCTCATAAAATTGCTGCAAGGAACAACATACTACATAAGCTCAGTGGTACCACCAGGGGACCTCTGCTGAATGTCTGCGTTTAACTGGCATCAGTAGTGTGTACTTTGCTGCCGAGTACTGTGCACCTGTCTGGCTGGAAAGTGTACATGTGAAGAAAGTAGACACAAAACTGAACGACACAATGCGCTGCATTGCTGGTTCCGTCAACCCCATGCCACTGGTTACCTGTACTGAATCACAGCCCTCCACCTCACTTAAGGCGGAAACGAGCTCTACTGAAAGAGGCCAAGAAAATCTCTGCACCACCCTCTCTACCACTGCACCAGGAATTCTGTCATCCGCCACAGCAACGATTGCTATGAAGAAGACCAGCAAGTGTTACTGCAGGACAACTCGTCGCAGATGGTTTTGATCTAAATGAAAGCTGGAAGCATGATTGGTCAACAAAAACATTGGGAACAAGAGTCCATCACCTTGATCCCACAAAGAAGGCAAAAGGTTTTGACCTACCGAGGAACCTCTGGTGCCGCCTCGACAGTTTAAGGACTGGACATGGTTGTTGTAGCTACTTCAGGTACAAATGGGGCTGGATCAGTTCACCAATGTGTGAATGTAATCAAGAAGAGCAGACTATTGAACATCTAGTCCAACGCTGTCCACTTCATTCATACCCTGGAATTCCCGACGACTTGTTCACTCTTACACTCAGCTTAATTAATTGGTTGAAAAACACGGACTTTAAGGTTTAATCTTGTCTTCTATTATACGTATATTGTATAAAATCACTTGTCTTATATCAACTGTGTACTGTGTAAAATCACCATACGATTAAATAAAATTCCTTCGCGGCGCCTCGTGTTTTCTACTTCGAGAGTTGTACAGAGCAGTGCTACTGCATCCATCTGTTGAGCAACTGGCCGCCCAAATGAAACAAAAGGCCACCAACAGTGTCTCCTCAACGTCCACTCAGCGGAAGTTGCTGAGTATGGACCTCCGCACTAGGCGCCAGGTTCATGCAGGCATTTTGACTGCTGTTCTTCTATGAATTTGCACGTTACCATTGCCGTTTGTCGTACACTGGGCGGCGACAGGTGGCCTTCTTAAATGAATCACGTTTTATGCTACATTGGACAAATGTCCGTTGGCGTGTACGGAGTGAAATGTCTGAACGCAAACACACTGCAACAATCGTCGGAAGAGTCGAGGCCGGAGGAGGGAGCATTGTGGTTTGAGAAACGTTTTCGTGGCCTAGGTTCCGGTCATTCAGGAGGGCACGATGGATCAACACAAGCGTGCATCTATCCTTGGGGAAGATGTCCATCCCTACATGCAGTTTGTTTTTCCTCTGCACGACGGTATCTACCTGCGGGACAAGGCACCGCGTCGCGCTGCTTGCAGTGCACGTGCGTTGTTCGAAGGGCACAAGGATCAGTTTACGGTACGCCCCTGGCTACCAAACTGCGCGGTTTTACGGTAAAGCCGAGCGAGAATCTGTACGACCATCTGGATCGGGCTGTTCGCGCAGTGGATCCACAGCCGAAAAACGTAGCGCAGTTGGCATCGGTACTGAAATTGACATGGCTCCACAACCCTGCCGGCACCTTCGAATACGTCACTGACTGTCTTCCTACAGCCGGCCGCTGTGGCCGAGCGGTTCTAGGCGCTTCAGTTCGGAACCGCGCTGCTGCTACGGCCGCAGGTTCGAATCCTGCCTCGGGCATGGATGTGTGTGATGTCCTTAGGTTAGTTGGCTTTAAGTAGTTCTGAGTTCTAGGGGACTGATGACCTGCGATGTTAAGTCCCATAGTGCTTAGAGCCATTTGAACCATTTGTCTTCCTACACATCTCACAGCGGCCGCGCTGCAGAAGGTGGTTATTCAGGCTTTTGACAGATTGTCACATTTATGTGACTGGACAATGTACAATAACGAATTATATAAACAAATCCACCTCGTGAATCAGTTTCTCTATTACTGAAAATGGTATAAAAATTCTTTTACTAGTTCCTGAGACTCGCTTCATGTAGAGACAGAAAATCGCGGCGGGAACTTTAATTTATAATGTTGTAGCTTAATTCTTCGGATTCTCCTCTATTTTTGTTTCAAGATAAATCTCCAGTTCTGTACTATACATACTCGGGTATTTAGTCTAACTTGTGCCACAGTGATTCGTTCCCGTAGGATACTGCACCAATCCCTATTTCAACTGTTTCGTATTCTGCCGTGTTTCGTCGATGGCACTGGACGGAACGAAATACAGTTATCTATCGAACAAAACTGACGCAGGAAAAGGGAAGCTGTAAGCAACAGGAGGAAGAATAATTGAGGCGAGGATCACTCTAAATACAAAGGCGGAGAGGCGGAAAAAGCAGGACAGAGACGATGTTGACAGCGTGTCGTCACGGTGTGTTTGTTCATTAGTCAGGTGACGGCGGGCTGGGAATCGAAGGGTTGGTTTGGCGCGGCTCGGCGGAGTGATTTAGTAATGCCCGGCTAAATGTGAGTGAGGCTGGCCAGGTAGGACGGCGGGTGGTGGTGAGGGGGGGGGGGGAAGGGGGAGGGGGAGCCATCGAACGGACGCTAACGGGCCGTCTCCGGCCCCGCCCAGCACACACTGCACAGCGGCCGCCGTCACCCACGTTAACACAGCACTCCTCCCCGAACAGTTCCTTTCATTAGCACAGGCCTATCCAACTCGCCACCTACAGGAGGTGAGCTGAAACTGACACCTCATTCACGAGGGGCTAGTCAGAAATTTTTAACTGTCAACTGGAAAAAATTAATCTGTGGCCGTGAAACAGTGATGGTATCTGCGCGTTAGTATAGGCCTGAGACGGGCATAATCTGTTAGCACCAGATCATGTCAGATCCAACAGACACTCCCAATCATGATTACAATTTCAGAAAAAAGTTGGATGAGTAATTCATGAGAAAGTGCTTCAGAAAGTGAGCAAGTCAATAATGCATTGGTCCACCTGTGGCCCTTACGCAAGAACCTATTCGGCTTGGTATTGGCTGATAGAATTGTTGGATATCCTCCTACGAAATATGGTGCCACATGCTGTCCAATTGGCGCGTTAGAACGTCGAATGCCCTAGCTGGTTGGAGGGTCCTGTCCAAGGCGCTCCCAACATTGTCGCTTGGCGAGAGATCCAGCGATCTTGCAAACACAAGGAGTAGAAATTCTTGCTATGTGCAGGCGGGCATTGTCTTACTGAAATGCAAGACGAGGATGGCTTGCCATGAAGGGCAACAAAACTGGGCCTAGAATTTCGTCGACGTTCCACTGTGCTGTAATGGTGCCACAGATGACAAGTAAATGGGTCCTGCTATGAAATGAAATGGCACTCCTGTTTGTCAGGCCTTATGACGGGAGATAGTCAAGTTGTTATCCCCAACACTGTTCGTTGTGTTTCCAGACTCGTCTTTGCCGGTGATCTGGGTTCAGATCGAAGTGGGACTCATCAATGAAGACAATTCTACTCCAGTCAATGAGATTCCAGACCGAAGGTGCCCCACACCACCGCAAACGGTGTTGTTGTTTACAGAGGTCATCGGTAGTCAGCACCATCAGCTCAATCCCCTTTCAGTTAATCGTCCTTGGGGTTACAAAAGCACCAGTTGCCCATCGGATTCATGATAAAGATGAATCTGGGGCTTTGAGTGCCTGTCTGGTGATTCATCGGTCCTCACGTTCTATCATATCTGTAGGTCGACTGCTTCCTTCCTGATGCTGTGTTCGGCCACAGTTCACCCATTCCCTGCCAACATCGTCGAATAGAGGCATCGCTCCTATTCAAATGTTGAGCGATTCGCCAAATACTCCAATCGACATGTTTGACCCCAACTACATGTCCTCTCTCAAATGCCAACATCTGCTTACATTGTCCATACCCCTGTCTGCGAGGGATAGTTGCTGTCCAGCTGAGTACATGGAACGAAATTCGCAAACCTTTTATGCCCTGGTACCTACACGTCTCCTGTTTACTATCCTTCACAGCCGCACGGTGAAACTGCACTGCAGCGTCACAAATTTATCCGTTAGCCACCAAAGTTTACAGTTTCGCATTACCAGTCGATACCTGTATGAATATCGATTTATTACCAATTTGCATGACACCTTCTTGGAGCGTCTTTTTTGTCGTAAACTCTATATACAGTGATTGCCTTGCTTCTTTGTCTCGCGGTCTTACTGAGGGATCCATCGCTCGTCCATTCGCGATTAGACGGCTATCATCAGGGTTGGCATGATGCAGCTGGAACATTTCCGCTGCTGCCCCTGTTTGGCGGGCGTTTTGACTCGATGTGAGCAGCAGCAGAACCCAGCTGCGACGACCTTTATCATATTCAAAATGTCATGAAAGACGCTGAAAATTGATCCATGGGTTGTTTGCACTTCCTACATTGTGGCCTCGGTTGTGATACGCTGGTATTCCAGCAATGGGGGCTCCACTTTACTTGCATTTGCCGACTCTTCACCAATAGATGGTCTGCCACTCGGTTCTTCATCATTCAGACTCATCTGACCACAGTGGCAGCCTTATGCCACATAAGCAGCCGCGTCGTATTCCGGTAGTTCCCCTCTGTCGATCTGTGCCTGAGGTTAATCAGTTGGACACGGCTCACTGGTTATTATGACCGACTGTGCCTACGGATACCTGAAGTAATTGAATAAAATACGGTCGCCATATTAATGTTACGCGACGATTCCTGTGAAAGAGTAAGTGCCTACATTAAATGAAATAGTAGTGTTCTGGATCAAAGGGCGTTAACTGAGTCCTACATGCAGATTTTAACGGCACCCAATGATGGTGGATAGATTCCTTAGCTGCAACTCTGATGGGGATGGAAATAAACTACTATTTGGACTGGCCACGTAAAGAATTTATGAAGACAGGAATCCTAGTAAGAACTGTGCTCATTGATGAACCAAAACTTTATGACTACCTACTTAAAAGCTTTTTTGCCCGTCTTTGGAATGAAATACATCACTGATTCTGTGTTATCAGGTTCAGTTTGTTCAGATGGCTCTAAGCACTATGGGACTTAACATCTGAGGTCATCAGTCGCCTAGACTTACTTACTACTTAAAGCTAACTAACCTAAGGACATCACACACATCCATGCCCGAGGCAGGATTCGAACTTGAGACCATAGCAGCAGCGCGGTTCCCGACTGAAGCGCCTAGAACCGCTCGGTCACAGCGGCCGGCTGTGTATCAGGGATCTAACAGTTTTTTAGTAGGTTTGTGGAGATATGTGGTATTAGATCCCTACGCACAAGTCATGTAATTCGCGCAAATAGCGAACAGCTGAACTGCGTATGCGCTGATGGCGCCTGATAGCGTCCGAGATGGGTTTCTTAGGATTTACATCAGGCGAATTTTGTTGCCGAGACACCAAAGTGAGTTAGCTATAACGCTCCTCATACCACGTAGCACGGTTCTCGCTCCGAGACACGGACAATTATACTGCTGGAAGATGACATCGCTGTCGGGAAAGACATTGTAAGTGGGCTGCTTCTTTGTTGGCAATGCTGTGTAGCGCTTTGCATAGGACCTCTGACTGCGCTTTCTTCATAAGAGACTCTGTGGCTGGTTGGACTCGTTGTTGGAAGTTAATCGCCAGTAGTGTTGGGCAGTTGGAGGTTAGTCGCCAGCAGGGATGGAAGTACTATTGGGCACTTGGACGTGAACAGGCAGCAGTGATGGATGCGGGGAGAGAATAGCCAGAGGTGGTGAAAGTTAGCGGTTTGAAGTGTTAGCTCGAGCGGACGAACTGGACGTGTGTCCGTCATGGAAATGTAATTTGTCGATGATCATGTAATCTTTTGTAACTGGATGTCACGCACGTTTATATATTATATGGTTCTGGACTGGTTGCCACATACATTGTTTGCTCCGCAACTAAATCTTTCCTTTGCTAACCGTATCCCTATTAGAAGTTAGTGCCTTCAGTATTTAGAATCTTATATTTAGTATTGTCGCTCGCTGTATTGCATTAGTTCGTGTAATGAAGATTTTTGTGAGGAAAGTACTTAATGAAATGTATAGGTTATTGTTAAGATTTCTTTTTAGTCAGGGCCATTCTTTTGAATTAATTATTTGAAGTCAGGTTGTAATTTTTTTTGAGCAGTCAGATTGCGTTTCGCTGGAATATTGAGGGTCAGTGTTGACATGATAAGAATAAGTAAAGAGAAAGTAGGCTCAGTACGTTCAGTTTTACTCAGCTGTTTCAGAATTAAATAACGTAGAAGCTTCAGCTTTCAATTTCATCCATCAATAGAAGCAGAAAACAATTTCAATAAAGAAGTTTCAACATCAAGCGTGAAGGGATGCAGATGGTTCACAGTGCGTCTTTGATTACTACCACAGGTTGTAATGATAAAAACGACAGAAATCCGAAGGAGGTAGGACAAATGAAAGGAACAGTAACTAAAGGGTCTTTTTACGCACCGAGTGTTTACCTTAGCACTGCAATGCTAATTGGTGCGGCGGCGGGTAGACAGAAATACCAGTCGCGCTAAGATACGACGACGGGAATAGAGGCTGATCGTTAACGGAGACTGCCGCGTGATATCTCTCCTCTAACACTGTCTACCTCTAAACATACGCCTACATAAATACTCTACAAACAACTGCGAGGTGCATGGCAGGGGATATTTCCCATCGTAACAGATGTTGGCGTTTTTTCCCGTTCCATACACGCATGGAACAGGGGAAGTATGATTGCTTAAACACCTCTGAGTGCTCTGTAATTATGCTAATCTCGGCTTCGTGATCCCGTGGGAACGATATGTATGATGTTATAGTGTATTCCTAGACTCATTTCTTGAAGTTGACTCTAGAAACTTGCTAAGGAGACTTTCACGGGATACTTGGCGTTTATCTTCAAGTGCCTGCCAATTCAGTTCCTTCAGCCGCTTCGTGACACTCTCCCATGCGCCAAACAAACCTATGACCAGTCGGGCTGCTCTTCTTGGCGTCTATTCAGTACCTTCTGTTAGTTGTATTTGCTTCTGGTCCCACACACTTGGGCAATATTCCAGCGATGACTCACTGACATTATAGTCATAGGATAGTACGTTTTCTCGTATTTTGAAGTCCAGAATTTTACATTTATGTATCTAAAAGGAATTTGCCAATCTTTGCACCACTTTTAAAACTGAATATTTGTGCCGCTTCGTTCAGACAGCACTTCATTACAGATAACTATATCATTTGCGAAAGTTCTGAGGTTATTATTAAACTGTCTGTTAGCTTATCAGTATACAAAGTAAAGAGTAAAAGTTCACACACAGTTCCATGGGACACAGCCGAAGTTACTTCCACATTTGTGAATAGTTCTGGGTTCAAGATAACTTGCTGTGTCCTCCCTACCATAAAATCCTCAATTCACTCAGATATTTTGCTTGATACCCACATCATCGGACTTTTAATAATGAAAGTGAGCTGTTGTTCTATCCAGAAAAGCGTTGGTCTTTCTTCAGCCATTGGCTTTAGAGTTGTGCTCCAGTAACCCTTCTCAGGTTGCCAACCAAGTTGGTGTCGTTGACACACTTCCCCCACAATAACGACAGAAATAACAGTCTCTCTTAAATTTCCTGGTATGGTCGATGTTTCACGAGTCCTGAGAACGATATCTTTGTCTTCTATCCGAGTCTGAACTTGCTCTCCTAAGAAAGCGTCACTCTGTGAAATTACACTAACACGCAGCCAGAGGCCACGTTCATCATTCTGTTCGTCTGTTGTCACCCTTGCTCACGTCATTGACTGGTTTCAAACACATATCTATGAACACCTAACATTGTATCACAAATTTAGCTTCGAAGTTGTAAGAATTATGTCAATAAGTGGTTCCTACTGTTTCATAATGTTGTGCAAGATGTTACCAGATCATTGTGAGTGAGGGAGGGTAGACGGCTTAGGGAGCCACAGAACTCCCGGCATGGTACCTTAGAGAGGTGGCATTGCGTCAGCCACGTAAAAGAACGCTACTGCGGGGTCTTGGCTGCAAAATACAGGGTGAATCGCTAACTATTGCCACCAAGAATAACTCCGAAAGTATGTTAGTAGCTGAAAATGTTGTGGGACAAAAGGGTGGGACAACGGGGGCCATAATACAACTTTTTTTTTTTTTTTTGCTGGGTGGGGTCGCTTCAGAGATATGAAGGTCAACTTTTTTCCTTTACTGGGATCGAATCCAATGGTGTGTAACAATATTGTCACTGAAGTTCAACGAAGCTCACAAAGATAGCATGAACGTCTATTTATAGAAGATGTTCGAAGTGATGACCATTGGTATCAGTGCAGTGCTGCAATGTTCTTATCATGGATTAAGTGGTATTTCTTATCACTTCGGCACTTATCGAAGCACATGCTCTAACAATTCTCTCTCGTATATATTCATGTGTAATTTGAACGTCTTTATAATCAATGTCTTTTACAAATCCCCACAAGAAAAAATCCAGAGGCGTCAAGTCGGGCGAAAGAGCCGGTCACGGCACATCTCCTCCGCGTCCAATCCAACGATTTGGCGACTGTCTCTCCAACTCATTTCTAACCATCAGCGGACACCTACCATGTTGATACCACAATCTGTTCCTTGTTCTTAAAGCTATTTCTTCCAATAACAGACCTAATGTGTCTTGCAGATGGTCTAGCGGTTCTGGCGCTGCAGTCGGGAACCGCGGGACTGCTACGGTCGCAGGTTCGAATCCTGCCTCGGGCATGGGTGTGTGTGATGTCGTTAGGTTTAAGTAGTTCTAATTTCTAGGGGACTTATGACCTAATATGTTGAGTCCCATAGTGCTCAGAGCCATTTGAACCATTTTTTTGTCTTGCAGGAATGTGGTGTACTTCCTACCATTAAGATTTCCTTCGATGAAATAGGGGCCTATAATTCTGTCCTCCAGAACCCCACACCATACATTCACCGACCACGGATTTTGGTGCGCAACTTGCCGCAGCCAACATGGATTTTCAGTTGTCCAATAATGCATGTTATCAAATTAACACTTCCATGGTTCGTGAATGTAGCCTCGTCAGTAAATAAAATAATATTAATAAGTGTGTCATCCCTCTGAATCTCAAGTTGAGCCCATCGGCAGAATTCAATGTGACGCATACAATTCGTACCTGTTAATTCTTGGTGGAGACTGATATGGTAAGGACAATATTTATGGCGATCCACAACACGAACAACACTACTCTGGCTCATGCCAGCGAACTAACACAAGGATCTCGAATCACAGTGGCAAGAGGAAAAATTTTCGTTTCCTAGTTAGTAACTTTCGTTTGCCGGATATGTTTCCGATGCGTTATAGATCCAGTTGTTCTCAATTTATCATACACATATTTAAATGTACGACATGTAGGGTGAGTATGCTGAGGATATCTTTCAGCGTATAAGTCTCTAGCTCTCACTGAATTTCGTTGGCATTCTCCGTAAATGAGAAAAATATCGACTTGTTCGTCGAAGGAATAAATCATCCACATTCGCTTGATTCGACGATACTAGTGTCACCGTTCCTATTAGTGTTGTATTGCGAAACCGTCGAATGGTGTTTACATGTCAATGTCAGGTTAAATGGATACGCCGTATTCGGCGAATATTTACTATTTGCACGATATACGAGAGAGAATTGTCGGAGTATGTGCTTCGATAAGTGCCGAAGTGATAAGAAATACCACTCAATCCATGATGGAAATGCAAATGAGCGTTTGGCGTCATTGGCCGGGAGGCCCCTTGCAGGGCAGGTCCGGCCGCCTTGTTGCAGGTCTTATTACGCCACATTGGGCGACCTGCGCGCCGTATGGGGATGAAATGATGATGAAGACAGCACAACACCCAGTCTCTGAGCGGAGAAAATCCCTGACCCAGTCGGGAATCGAACCCTGGCGCGTAGGACGGCAATCCGTCACGCCGACCACTCGGCTATCGGGGCGGACAATCTATGATAAGAAGATTACAGTGTTGCGTTGATACCAATGGTCATAACTTCGAACACCTTCTAGAAATGGACGTTCATGCAACCTTTTTGAGCTTCGTTGACCTTCAGAGACCTTTTACTCATGACTGGATTCGTCTCGATAGCCGCTATCAGAAAATAAGTAACAAACTACAGCATCCCATGAAAAAAAAGCAAAGTTGGCCACATCTCTGAAGCGGCCCCACCTAGCAACCAAAAACCAACGTCATGTTATGGCCCCCGTTGCCCGATGCACCATTTGTCCCACAAACTTTTCAGCTACTATCATACTTTTGGATTTATTCTTGGTGGAAGTAGTTCGTGACTTACCCTGTATGTTGTCAAAGAAAATTTCCGCTGTGCTGACTGGATGACTGCAGAAAAAGGAAGCAGTTCTCTTCCACTTGTCACAAGAGTTGAACAGGCAGCGGAGGATATCACGAGCGGTCTTGCGTCGGTTGTAGCTCCTATCATAACATTTCTAATCAAGGAGAGTCATTATCGGTAGCGTCCATAACGTACACGTAGAAAGTAATTTCTCAGTGATTACACTTACTGTTTACACGGTAAATTCGTGTTCCGAGAGTGTAAGATCACCCACGTAAAGTGATCTATTGATATTTTGCCTACAAGCAGACTGCATATAATAGTATAAAGTGTAATGTATGTGACGACACCATTGCAAAAATGCTATTGTATGGCATCTCTGTTCAAACTGTGTACACTCTTTACAGACCTATTGTTGTAGGCTACGAAATTTTGCTTACTTTGGATAGTGTGGGACTGGCCGTGCAGTTCCCACGATGTCACGAGATTCTTAAGCACTTTGCAGAAAGTGGAGCTCACCATCCGATGTCTAATGAAGAAATTCTCTTGCCTGGCGGTTGTCCGTGTGTGGGATATCATTTGGCTGCATTAAACCATTCGTTCAAACGAATCGACCGATTAGTAGGACGAGTAGAGTCTTTGTTGACGACTGGGCTAACCTAAGGGGGAGGTGGGAATCAGTCTTTTGACGGTTTGATGGGGTACTGCTTACACGAAAAGTCCTGAATTACTTGTTAAGTATATTCCGATCTCTTTCTTCCTGTACAGGCTCTGCCCTCTACAGTTCCGTCTAGGGCACTGTATTTTACCGCATATCCAGTCATCCTGTCCCTTTTTCTACTCGTTCTTTTCATTGTATTCATTTTCTGGAAGACTCAGGAGATAACGTCCTCATGTCATATTTTAATAGTTCGTTTAATTTCCACTATCTTAAATCGCTTCGCCGTGCTGTCACGAGGCCACATCGCTGCAGTGGGCTTGATAACTACGATGGCCACAAACTCTTCTGTGGATTCCTATACCGTGCAACGACTGAACAGGCAGTAGACAGTAAGTTCTGCCTCCAGCTCCTTCTAACTCTTTCCTCGTCTAAGGTGTTCCGCTGCCCGCAGGACATGCCTGTCTTGTGCGATGCAGCAATTCATGTGACAAAACACATCTTTTATGAAATCGTTTAAAACCACATCTGCTGTAATGAAGTTATTCTTATATCTCTAGAGTAGCTCTTCTTCTCGATAAACCTAGATCATGTCTATCAGAACAGTTCACCAAACCCTACAGTGATTTTAGGTTCTAAACAGAACTCTTTTTAACGAAGTGGTCATCGACGAAAAATATTTTAATTTGACCAACAGTGTATGTTTCATGCCTGATACTGTGCCACCACGAAACGTCACAACTCCGCAGCACTCTAAATGCCGCGCCAGTGCGACTGTGCGTGGCACCACTGAAATATACCGCTCAGTTCGTCGTATGAGGCGATGACAGACCTCCGCCTGTGGGAATGTGCTCTGGAAGATAGGCGTGTTGCACGTGCGCCAAGCATTTAGGTGGACTGTCAGCTGCACCCATTCGAGGACAGTGGTTTGCGGGACACAAGTTGATACGAGTATAACTTGGTGAAGGACTGTACGAGTCTGAGCTCCTGGGCCTTGTGATGACTGTGTGTCCTGAATGCCTTACACAATCGCTATGTTTAAAAACACGGCCGAACAGTGTCAACTCTCTTCGTTAATTTAAAGATTTTTGGGTGTAATTAGCGAATCTGATTATCATTTTAAGCATTCTGATTTGTAATTGTTTCAGTGTCTTACGTTGTATCTCGAATGGAATTTTAACTGATGTTTTAAAACTGTGGCTGGTGGAGCCTTTGTTGGGTAACTAAGTAACTACTTTATTGAACACATCGACGTACAATTTTAATTAATTTTAATCGTTTTCAGGTCCAAGTTACGCTCTCACTGATTTGCTAATCTAATACAGACTCTATTTTATAAATTATCGGCCAACTGATGAGTATCGAAGTTAAATGTGTTTTATTTAAATTGTTATGGAGATGCATTTCAAATCAGTTGATGTTTGAATGATTTTTTTAGCATATGAAACTTCAGCACTCAACCATGAAATCAACTTTGTGACGCCTTCGGTATGGAATACAAAACGTCCAAGAAAAAAAAAAAAAAAAGAAAAGAAAATGGTTCAAATGGTTCTGAGCACTATGGGACTTAACATCTGAGGTCATCAGTCACCTAGAACTTAGAACTACTTAAACCTAACTAACCTAAGGATAGCACACACATCCATGCCCGAGGCAGGATTTGAACCTGTGACCGTAGCAGTCGCGCGGTTCTGGACTGAACGCGTAGAACCGCTCGGCCACCGCGGCCGGCGTCCAAGAACAATATTCGTTTATGGATCAACCCAGTTCTACCACTTACCTGTTCTATTGCACATGCAATGGATAGAATCTAAGTTACTAGCGAGAAACACTGAGTCGGCCAGAGTGGCCGAGCGGTTCTAGGCCCTACAGTCTGGAACCGCGAGACCGCTACGATCGCAGGTTCGAATCCTGCCTCGGGCATGGATGTGTGTGATGTCCTTAGGTTAGTTAGATTTAAGTAGTTCTAATTTTTAGGGGACTGATGACCTCAGATGTTAAGTCCCATAGTGCTCAGAGCCATTTGAACCATTTGAGAAACACTGAAGGGCAAACATTCTGAACATCTATTCAGGATAGGAATACTGCGAGCTGATATTTTGAGTAATACTCTGAGGTGGAAAGAGTCATGGGATACCTCCTAATACCGCTTTTTATCAGCGCAATGCGAAACTCGACGTGGCATGGAATCAACAAGTCGCTGAGAGTTCACTGTAGAAATATTAAGCCATGCTCCGGTACAGGATTTTGTACATAAACTCATTTCTCGATTATGTTCCATAAATGTTCAATCGGATTCATGTTAGGCGATATGGGTGGCCAAACCGTTCGCTGAGTTTGTCCAGATTGTTCTTCAAACCAATTGAGAATAATTGTCACTCGGTGACATGGCATATCGTCATCCGCAAAAATTCCATCATTGTTTGGGAACATGACATCCGTGAATGACTGAAAATGGTCTCCAACTACCCGAACATACAATTTCCAGTCAATGATCGTTTCAGTAAACGAAGCCCATGAGATTATGGAACCACCAGCAGCTTGCACAGTGCCTCGTTGACAACTTACGTCCATGGCTTTGTGGGGTCTGCGCCACACTCGAACCCTACCACCAGCTCTTACCAACTGAAATCGGGGCTCTTCTGACCAGACCACGGTTTTCCAGTCGCCTGGGTTTCAAGCGATGTTGTCACGAGGAGAGGCCCTGCGAGCGATGCCGTACAGTACGCAAAGGCACTCGCGTCGGTCGTCCATAGCCCATTAACCCCAAATTTTACCGCACTGTTCTAACGGGTACATTCGTCGTACGTCCCACATAAATTCCTGCGATTATTTCAGGCAGTATTGCTTGTCCGTTAGCACTAACAACTCTAAACAAACTTCGCTGCTCTCAGTATTTAAGGCGTTGGCCACTGCGTTGTCCGTGGTGAGAGGTAAGGCCTGAAAATTTGTATTCTCGGAACACTCTTGTCAGTGTGGGTTTCGGAATATTGATTTCCCTAATGATTTCCGAAATGGACTGTACCATACGTCTAGCTCCAACAACCATTTCCCGTTCAAAGTCTGTTAGTTCCCGTCTTGCGGCCATAAGCACGTCGGTAAGTTTTTCATATGAATCACCTGTGTACAAATGATAGCTCCACCAATAATGTACTGCCCTTTTACACCTTGTGAGACAATACTATCTCCACCTGCATATGCGCCTATCGCTAGCCCAAGACTTTTGTCTCCTCGGTGTATAGTGAAGAAAGAATTAAAGATAACATTACAAATACTTGTATGGTAGATAACATGGATAAGAATTATGATCCGTAGTTTCAAGTAAAGTTTAATTTAGAACTCTGATGCACAGAAACAACAAAAAGTGATATAAGGTGGTTACGGAATTGTTAGATAAATTAATTTTATTTACCAACCTTGCGGATACATCAGATTATAGGGGCATATATGTGAATGTTGCGGCGAGAAGAGTGTGCGAGCTTCTGTCTTTTCTCCGGAGAAAATAAATAAAAGAGAAACAGAAAATGACTTCCATTTCATTAGCGTTGGTCGATGAGGGTGAAAGAGAAATACAGTTTCGACCAGAACGAGCCGACACTCTCCTGTTGGGCGGAGAAGCTGCGTTATCTTACGGTTTCTGCCACTGTGTACAGTTTTGTGGAAGGGGCGCAATCAAACAATATATCCATCGGGCAGTATCACAGCGAGAGAAATGCGACACATTTTCTTGCTGTTGTCCGGTAGAGCAGGATTACTGCCCAGCGGCCCACACTTGTATTGTCAGCAGAACTGGGATAGTGGGAACGCTGCGATATATCTCTGCGTAAGAGATGGCACAACGCTTGTGGACCTCCTGCGGCTAGAATTGCAGGACGGGCATACGGGAGGATATCTGGCTTGCACAACGCTTTGATGAATCAATCAGAAACACAAAACCTGCTGCTAAATAAATAAATTATGAACAATGATGATACATATTTTATCTATTTTTAACACCAAAGCCAAATCCCATTGTATGTTTCGTCCACCACAACACTAATTTCAGTCCATCCTGCTCATTGCAAATTTATCGCATTTTTTCATAGTACAAGGTTGCTATAATTTACGTTTCACTATTTGAGAGCGGACCTTTAAAATCGAATGATGTGACAATTAAATTTTGTGGAAACATTTGTTAGGACATGCGGAAGAGAAATAACGAATAAAGCATTGAAAGGTACATGTTTTAATTTCCACGTGAAAGGGTATCATTTGTTAACTGCGCATCATCTATGCGTTCCAGGTTATAAACGTAGCTCGAAGTGACTACAGCAGCGGACGTCCTACGCGATTGCCTTTGGTAACAGCACAACGTCGCCTGCAGCACCCCTCCTACTCGTTGCCATATCGGTTGGACCCTAGACGACTGGAAAACCATGGCCTGGTCAGATGAGTCCCGATTTAAGTTGATAAGTGCTGATTGTAGGGTTCGAGTGTGGCGCAGACCCCACGAAACTATGGACTCAACTTGTCAACAAGGCACTAAGCAGGCTGTTAGTGGTTCCATGATGGTATTCGTTACGATTACATGGAATGGGCTGGGTCTTCTGGTCTAGATGAACCGATTATTGAATGGAAACGTTTATGTTCGGCTGCCTGAGACAATGTGCAGCCATTCATGGACTTCATGTTCCCAAATAACGATGGAATTTTTATGAATTACGATGCGTCATGCCACCGGTACACAATTGTTTGCGGCTGATTTGAAGAACATTCAGGACAATTTGAGGGAATCGTTTAGCCACCCAGATCGCCCGACATGAATATCATTGAACGTTTATGAGACATAATCGAGAGGTCAGTTCGTGTTCAAAATCCTGCACTGCCAATACTTTCACAATTATGGACCGCTATAGAGACAGCACGGCTCAATATTTCTGCAGGTGAATTCCAACGACTTGTTGAATCCCTGTCACGTCGAGTTGCTGCAATACGCTGGACAGAAGGATGTCCGACATGCTGTTAGAACGTATCCTTTGACTTGTCACCGCAGTTTCTATTTCAGTGCCTAGGACTGTAGCCGGCTTTAATGACTGAAACCGTTTATCAACATAGATGTTCTTCTTTTTTCTGCACTTCGAAGTTGAGACAGTTGTGTCTGTTCCGTCTTCACTATTCGCTGCGACCTAGTTCTAAGTCTTCTTACATCCCTTTTCGTTCAAAATGGTTCAAATGGCTCTGAGCACTATGGGACTCAACATCTTAGGTCATAAGTCCCCTAGAACTTAGAACTACTTAAACCGAACTAACCTAAGGACATCACACACACCCATGCCCGAGGCAGGATTCGAACCTGCGACCGTAGCAGTCCCGCGGTTCCGGACTGCAGCGCCAGAACCGCTAGACCACCGCGGCCGGCTCCCTTTTCGTCTTAGCTGGTAAATAAAGGCCTGACGTGCTCTTGTCTCTACGATCATTCTTTGCTGTTGACCTTTCTGTGATGTTTTATTTTTCCAATCTTTTCATTAATTTTATCATTATATATTCGATTCCTAATTTCCTAATTTCTTATATGGTCTTCCCTGGTAACATCTCTAATCTTCCTTTTTGTTTCTGCTGCTTGTAGTTCACGTTTATCACTTTTTTAGGTGTCCATGACGCACTTTCATATTGTAACGCAGGTGTAGTTGTAGTTTCATAAAATTTTTATTTTATTTGCTTACGTATTTTGATTTAGAATTTTTAGTTTATCATTATGCATACTGTTTTATATTTGTGAATTTCATTACCTGTATCCTTGTCCATGTCAAAGTAGATCCAAAAAATTTGAAGCTGGAGACCTGCTCAAGTGGAGCACATCTATCAATATTTTTGAGTTTTTGGGGCATTTCCCACGATGACCTATGATTTTAGTTTTCTTTGCTTACATACGACAACATATTCTTATTTCTGTTATTAATGTAGTTTATTCACTGCTTTTTGTGGTACGCCTTTACATTATTTCGGAATTGTTACATCATGTGTGTACATAAGGGAATTAACATATTTGTTTCTATTAATCTGTGAACCCAAATTTACTTAGTGTCTCCAGTTCTTAATCAAATCATTTATATGCACATTGAAGTGTGCAGTGGTTTGAGGAGCATGGTACTGAACTCATTTGATCGATCATTAATAAAAACGCAGTTTGCCTTATCAGCTAGCCATACTTCCGCCAATCAGTCGGCAGAATGTTTACGATCAGTATTCTTGGGTATTGTCTTTAACATTACGTACGGCAGCCAGACCACCTATGTCTTGACCTCAGCACAAGTCGGCAACCTGGAGATATTCAAAGAAACGAAACTGGTCGTACACAACTAATGTCTAAAAATACAGCTGAAGCGGTTTTCATTAATCATTAACGTTGTCAGCCGTGGGCTCAACTTGATTAACATTATGAACTTATATTGATGTCTTGGCCACTAAATTCGCCTGATGTGAACTCAATGGAGATGGCAGAGTCGAGGCGCACCCCCAGCAATCTTTCTCAAACGATTTTACAGAAGCTATTCGGTAAAAAAAATCATTTTTCTTTACCTATTGTTGCTTTATACGTCAGGTTCATGATTTCGTTCCCGTCATTTCGTTTATGGTCATAGCTACAGTGATATTTACGTGGAAGTAAGGCACTGCACGAATTCGAAGAAGTTTGTGATGAAAAATAGGGGTCGCTATGATTTTGCTTTTGCTCCATTTTACATAATATGCTGCTGAGTGTGAAATCTAACTAACATACAGAATTTGTCTTTAGACTTGGTTGGGGAGGTCTCTATCTGTTACCAGTCTCGAGAAAATTTATCTGACGTACTACACTCATTAGCGATCACAGCGATAAAGCCAGAGTGAAATATCCACAACATTCCTCATATTTCATAAACGGTTTGAGATATCTAAATGAGATGTTGACAAACGATAGGATGCAAAGAGGAGATTATTTTGTCACCTGGTTACTACGCAAAACTTGACTATCTACAGAATTATTCCATTAACTACAGACTTTTTCGATGAAAGAACACATTTTTAAGGGCTATCGATAGCTGGTGAAACGAGAAATGCTATGGGTTTTGGAACAACATAAGTGAAGACATTACACGTTTATTTTGTAGCGAGAATGTGCTGTTTCATAAGCTACTGACCTTACTTTTCCTTAGTTCCTCAATAAACCACTTTTTCAGAATTCTTTTGCAGCTTCATCTGCACATCTTACTGAGGTGAGACAGTGTAAACTCCACTGTGTTTTGGAAAAAGATGCAAATTTTAACACGGCAACTAGAGAGATGTGTAGGTTTTACTCAAAATTCACCACTCATCACGTTTCTCAGAAAGTTACAAGTAGTCAAAAAGCCAAGCGAAAATAAATGCCTGCATTTTTGGCGAAGTTCTTTCTAGATGCTAATCAGAGCAGAAGTGACAGTAGATCTTTTTGAATGGCTACCATGCAAGTGAGTGCGTGGAGGGCCCCCTCTCAATACTAACATAAAATGTGAGAGTAGGCTTCAGTTTAGAACGGCACTTCCCCTCCAGCACTCGGCACTTCTCCTACTGCACCCAAACCCCCACTACCGCTCTCCCCATACGTTCCCTTGCCGTCTGCGCATCTGCTGTCCACAGTATTCTGCGCGCATTACAACAGTTGAATCCATGCCAAGCAGAATCGCTGCTGCATTGCATTCCAAAGGTGTAGCAACATGTTTTCAACCAGATGGTCACAACGATTTGACTCATCATTGTAATTTATGTTCATCATATGTGAATCTCAAATTTTTCTTATTTCATTATTTTTGTCAAATCATCATTTAGTCAACGTAAATCAAGAAGCATTAATTTAAAGAACTAAACATTTTATATACTATACATAATAATTTAACTATTAAATACTAGTTCAAGTGATGGAAGGAAGATTAGTGTCCAGTATCAGGGTTACTATGCAGAAAGCACGCTGGTTCAGGATTGTGGAAAGCTGGGTGACGAAAATGACCGCAGCTTTGTTTGACGAACCTTATATCCACTTCAGAGAAACACGAAGAAACTAAGTCAGGATTGCTGGATGGGCATTTGAACTCTGCTGTGATTATCACATTAATTTGAATAATAAGTGAGTCACAGTATCCTGAGATTTGAATTATTCACTGCAGAATATTCCACTCACTTCACTGCTTCCCTTTCAACGAAAACTCAAGAATCAGCTGACATTTGATGGCAGACACCACAGAGCTCCGAAGCCACCCTGTGAAGTTAGCAATTTCGAACAGAGGTACGCAGTACATCCGCATTCTTCCGTAATTTTCTTCGCAGCAGTTGAGACATATATTGTAATTCTTTCACAGACAGGGTGAAGGGAGGTAGAAAATAGTAGGAGATGCCTATTCGCCAAAATAAGATGAAGTTTATACACTAGGGGAAGGGGTGGTGGTAGGGGGGCGTGTATTGAAAATTGCAGCTCCAGAATGGCTAGCAACTAAGGAGTTTTACTTATACAGTGTGCTATAAAGAATTTTTAGGTGATATGAGGATACACAAAATTTAATAACAAGAGTCGATACCTCTAGAAATAACACTTCCCTAATTCAGCTCGAACTAAGCTATGATGACAGAAATGGGTCGTCGTCCCAGTCTCTTCAGTGTCAATCACTTGGAAATCCATGCCAATTTGTGCTGCATTCCGCGCTTATAATGTTGCAATGTTAGTGATCAGCAATGATCAGCAGAGTAGATTAAGGACTAAACGCCATTTACCGCCTGCCTTCATATTCAAGGCGGGTAGCCTGGCAAATTTAGTTCCAGTTCTCAAAACCTTTTTGCATGGTACCCTATCAGCTGCTGGATGAATCAATCGGACCCTCAAGAACCCATAGAAGGCAAGAAAAGCTAATAGATTACGTACTAGATCGAATCTAAAACATAAATAATCCTTCAGTTTCTTAAAGGCTTTTACTCTCTTGATATTTTAGACACAATTTCGAGTCATATCTCTTGTCGGTCATAGGACTTTTTTTATAACGTTCCTATTTTACTGCATGTGACTGGAATTTGTAATTAAAATTTTATTGCCAAATAAAGCGGCAGACAGAAAGTGTTTACTGTCTCATCGAGATTGAATTAATTAAAGACGAAGTACCAGCACTACTGTGAGACAGTGGCAGGAGGATCCGAGAGCGATATTTGTCTTAAGAGGTTAACGAAACGAACTAAGAACTCAAAACCAGACAAGCAGATACTCCTGAATACGCACTTCATTAAGAGATATAGTAATAAACTAAGATTAGAAGAGCTGAAGGTATAAAATATTAATGAGGAAAATGAAGGCAATAAATCTTAACAGACTCAAAATTAATTACGTAAAGTATTTGCAACTGCATTTGAGATGATAATGAATGTAAATACAAAACTCATTCTGAACGCTGCAGTGTAAATATGGTTTTCGTCAGGATAAAATAAGAATAAATCACAACTGCATTGGGCTTGCAGGCTTAACCATTACTACAGATGCAAAGTATAACAAAAAAATGGTTCAAATGGCTCTGAGCACTATGGTACTTAAGTTCTGAGGTCATCAGTCCCCTAGAACTTAGAACTACTTAAACCTAATTAACCTAAGGACATCACACACATCCATCCCGAGGCAGGATTCGAACCTGCGACCTTAGCGGTCGCGTGGTTCCAGACTGTAGCGCCTAGAACCGCTCGGCCAACCCGGCTGGCTATATAAAAAAGAAGCAATTTATGTGATAGGGGATGTGGACTTAGTAATCCGATGTTGCTGTAGACGTGGTAAACTAGGATCCTCGATGGTGTTAGCCTACTAGGAATAAGTGGAAAATGAAAAAGATCTGAGCGTTCCAGGAGGCAAATGCAACATTTTTAAATAAATTTGCTGTTTGAGAGACATAAGATGTTTTCTAAGAGCAACAATGTACCTTGAGTTTCAATTCAAAATACAATGAATTTGTACTAGTTTCATTGTCCTGTAGCTGTTGTCTATGCTCGCATGAAGCTGACATACGTGTGTTGCTTATCTGCTGCTGTTTTCTTATACCACAAATGGCAACGTGACTATCAGACAATTGTGAAAGTAGTAACTGAATGCTATGCTTAATTAAACATCCACGGTGGCAAAAAAGTGTTGCCCGGCTATAGCTCCTGAGTGGTAGGTGTTGCACACTAAGATTATGAAGTAAACACTTGCTGAAATAGGATACACTATAACAGAAGTGTGGCGATGCAGTAGGAAATAAGAAATAACATTTATTAACAGTGTTTTACAAATGGTATTTACATTGGTACAATTTAACGCATGATACCTGATGTCCTAAACCTAGTACTATGACACCTAGGTAACTTCGCTGTCTTTTGGCATTTTATAATTTTGTCAGTATAATCAATTGTAATTGAGCAGACACTTGTGGTTGCCCTAGCTCTTCCTAAATAGCGACTGCTAAGGTGGAAGGTAGCCTTCAGGGTACTGTACTGAGCAGACTTCAGACACTGAACTGAACTGTCCAATTGTTGTTTCGTGACTGAGTGTCCGCAGTGCCTGTGAGTGGAAGCATTCCAATGTCCGCCTGTACAAATCGGAAGCAATGTAGTCTGCGGCTGACAGCGTTTCCTGTTGGTGGATGTTCACTCTATTGGCGCACATATAACACATGCTGAGGGAATGTGCGCAGAAGCAGGAAAAGGCCTGTGTTCGTGAGCACCACCTGGAGGCTGCTGCATGAAACGGACAGGCACCAAATGATTTGTTGTGCCTGTGTGGCGGCGACTTCTCACGGTATTTGTTGTGTACCTGTTACTTGGTGTACAACATAGACTAAACATGTAGAGGTCCATAGTAGTTGACATTATATTAACCTCGGGGAACACTGTTAGATCGGTGAAGAAAATCAGGTTGCACCTTATTTCAGATTTCACTTTAAACTAGGTTCCCCTATATACATTTAAAAAACATACTCTGCAAGCTTCCGTAAAATTCATGGTGGAAGATACCCTGTGCTGCTACGAGAGATATCCTTCCCTTCCATTCACAAACAGAGCTACAGAAAAACGAGTAATTGCATGCCTGTGTATAAGCACTAATCTCTCTAATTTCACCTTCGTGGGTCTTACGCGAAATGTACGGTGGCGGCATACAATCATTTCGCAGTCAGCCTCAAACGCTGTTTCTCTACATCAGTGGTTCCCAACCTTTCTTGTACCATTACCCCTGAGTGCAATCAGACATAAGTTAGTACTCTCGTTCTTCCTCCCCCCCCCCCCCTCCCTCCCACCCATTTCCTGACATTGTCACCAATTTTAGCATCCAACTAAACAGTAGAATGAAAAACTTTTCTTGGAACACTTTTATTCTTAAAATTATGAAAGACGAATGATATTCAGTTTGTTTGTGTTTGTGCTTACGTTTGTGTGTGTGTGTGTGTGTGTGTGTGTGTGTGTGTGTGTGTGTGTGTGTGTGTGGTTGTGCGTGTGCCTGTGTGGGTGGGTGAGTGTGTGTGGGAAGGGGGGCGGGAGTGTTAGAAGGAATTCGCGGTGCATCGCAAGTGCTATACTTGCTACTTCCCCTGCTTTACTTCTCTCCATTGTTGCATTTGCTTGAACTGCACACTGGAACCGCAATAAAAATCAACCAAGTTAAAATGTGTGCACTATACTTATTGTTCGTAAATCACTTGATTGCTGCAGTCCTTACGTCTGAACTGACAGAAATGGAAAGAATTCATGCTGTTAATGCTTTGTGTCTGACCACAGACAGTTATAGTAATGGTAATGATATTAATATTGTGTATAGCACTATAGTAGCCCTAAGCAGTCAATTAATTCATTTATCTGTTTCAAAGCGATTAATGAAGCAATTTCTAGACTGCTGCAGCTGCTATTTACAACTTGAAGAAGACATTTTATTGAGATATGTAGAATTTGTTACGTATTTGTCTCACTTTTATCAAATGGTTCAAATGGCTCTGAGCACTACGCGACTTAACTTCTGAGGTCATCAGTCGCCTAGAACTTACAACTAATTAAACCTAACTAACCTAAGGACATCACACACATCCATGCCCGAGGCAGGATTCGAACCTGCGACCGTAGCGGTCACACGGTTCCAGACTGAAGCGCCTTTAACCGCACGGCCACACCGGCCGGCTCACTTTTATCACTAGCGATGTACGGGACAAAGCACAACATGTATGCGTAGTGGGTGGATTATGGGGGGAACCTGTAACCTCCATCGCATTAATGCTACTACTGCAACTGAGAAAAAGTAATTATCGATAAGTTACATTATCAATATTAGAGTCTTACAAAATTGTAATAACAGTAATGGCCCTTTAAAAATAATTTAGTTTCGTGACTTAAACAGAATCGATCCGTTTAGTTTTTACTCATCGGGAGGTAATTACCCCCAGGTTACCCCTACATTTTTTTCAATAGTGCTCCTCGAAATGAACGTCGCCTTCGCTCCAGTGACGCTCATTTGAGGTCCCGAAGCATCTCCATAATGCTTGCCTGTTGTTTGAACGTGCCGGTAACAAATCTAGCAGCCCACCTCTGGAATGCATCGATGTCTTGTTTTAATCCGACGTGGTGAGGATCCCAAACATTCGAGCAGCACTCAATAATGTGTCGAGCTAGCGTCCTATACCCAGCCTCCTTTACAGATCAACCACAATTTTCTAATACTGTCCCAATAAAACGAAGTCGACAATTCGCCTTCCCTACTACAATCCTTACATGCTCATTCCATTTCATAGAATGCTTTGCATCATTACGCCTAGATATTTAATAGAACTGACTGTGGCAAGCCTCACACTACTAATGCTGTAATAGAAAATTATGGGCTTGTTTTTCCTACTCATATGCATTAACTAACATTTTTCTACGTTTAGAGCAAGACGCTATTTATCACTCCAACTAGAAATTTAGTTTAAATTATTTTGTATCCTCCTACACCACGGCATCGTCACCAAACAGCCGCAGACTGAGGCTTCCCCTATCCGCCGTATCATTTATGTGTATGGAAAACAACAGCGGTCCTATCACACTTCCCTGGGGTACTCCTTACAGTAGCCCTGTCTCTGATGAAAATTCGCCGTCGAGGACAACATACTGGATTGTGTTACTCAAGTCTTCGAGCCACTCATATAAGTGGGAACCTATACCGTATGCTTGTACCTTCGTTAACAGCTGGCAGTGTGGCACTGTATCAAATGCTTTTCGGAAATCAAGGAACATGGAATTCATCTGTTGCCTTCACCCATAGTTTACGGGATACCATGTGAGAAAAGGGCGTGCTGAGTTTCGCACGATAGACGCTTTCCAAAACCGTGCTGTTTTGTGAACAAAAGCCTTTGCCTCTCAAGGAAATTTATTATACTCGAACTGAGAATTTCTTCAAGGATTCTCCACCAACCCGATGTTAAGGATATTGCTCTGTAATTTTGCGTGTCCGTTGTTTACCCTTCTCATATACAGGGGTCACCGTCACTTTTTTTGCAGTCGCTTGGGACTTTGCGCCGGGAGAGAGATTCGCGATAAATGCAAGCTAACTAAGGCGCCAGTGCTGTAGAGTTCTCTGTGTAAAACAGAACTAGGATTCTATCGGGACCTGGCGACTTATTCGCTTTCAAGTCTTTCAGTCGTTTCTCTACCCCAGGGATGCTTATTACTATGTCCTCCACACGGGAGTCTGACGACGGTCAGACGACAGTGTGTTCGTTTGTACGATTCTCCTGCGTGAACTATCCCTCAAACGCGAAATTTAAAACTTTTTGTTGTTGTGGTCTCCAGTCCGAAGACTGATTTGATGCAGCTCTCCATGCTACTCTATACTGTGCGAACCTCTTCGTCTCCGAATAATTACTGCAACCTACATCTTTCTGAATCTGCTTACTGAATTCATCTCTTGGTCCCCATCTACGATGTTTATCCCCCCAAAACTTCATTCAAGAACTAAATTGGTGATCCCTTGATGTCTCAGAATGTGTCCTATCAGCCGGGCCAAGTTGTGCCATAATTTATTTGCCTCCGCTGTTCTGTTCAGTAAATCCCCATTGATAACGTGATGGACCCACATAATCATCAGCATTCTTCTGTAGCACCTCATTTCGAAAGCTTCTATTCTGGTTTTATCTAAACTGTTTGTCGTCCATGTTTCATTTCCACAAGTGGCTACACTCCAGACAAATGCCTTCAGAAAAGACTTCCTAAGGCTTAAATCTATATTCGAAGTTAACAGATTTCTTTTCTTCAGAAATGCATTTCTTGTCATTGCCATTCTACATTTTATATCATCTCTTCTTCGGTTATCATCAATTATTTTGCTGCCCAATAGCGAAACTCATCTGCTGTTTAAGTGTTTCGTTTCCTAATATGATTCCCTTAGTATTGCCTGATTTAATTCAACTACATTTCATTATTCTTGTTTTGCTTTTGTTGATGTTTATCTTATGTCTTCCTTTCAAAACACAGTCCATTCCGTTCGACTTTCTTACACATCCTTTGTGTCTCTGACGGAATTACAATGTCATCAGAAAACCTCAAAGTTTTTATATCCTCTCTCTTAACTGTAATTCGTACTCCAAATTTTTCTTTGGTTTCCTTTACCGCTTTTTCAATGCACAGATTGAATAAAATCGGGGATAGGCTACAGCCCTGACACCCTCTCTCTTCTCAAAGACTGCCTCCCTTTGATTCTCCTCGAGTCTAATTACTACCGTCTAGTTTATGTACAAGTTGTAAATAGCCTTCCGCTCCCTGTATTTTACCGCTGCCACCTTCAGACATTCAAAGAGAGTATTCCAATCAACATTGTGTAAAGGTTCCTCTAAGTCTACAAATGCTAAAATGAAGGTTTACCTTCTCTTAACCTATCTTCTAAAATAAATCGTAAGGTCAGTATTGCCTCGCGTGTTGCTACATTTCTCCGGACTCGACAATAATCTTCCCCGAGGTCTCTTTCTACCAGTTTTTCAATTCTTCTGTAAAGCATTCGTGTTAGTATCTTGCAACCACGCCTTATTAAACTGACAGTTCGGCAATTTTCACACTTGTCAGCAACTGCTTTCTTTGGAATTGGAATTACTAGATAATTCTCGAAGTTTAAGAGTATTTTGCCTGTCCCATACATCTTGCACATCAGATGGAACAGTTTTATCATGACTGGCTCTCACAAGGCTATCAGTAGTTCTGACGGAACGTCGTCTACTCCGGGGCCTTCTTTCACTTAGATCTCTTAGGTTTAACTATTACTGTCTTATGTAGTCAAGCCAGATTGGTCAACGAGTGACTGAATAGAAGCCTTAGACCCACTTCTAGATTTTACGAAGGACGAGAATTCTCTCGGGTTCTCAGCAAGATGTTTTGCAGAGGTACGACGGTGGTAGTTGTTATGGGGTTAGCACATCGATATTTTTACAGACGCACGAATTTCTATTAGAATCTCACTTACGCAGTGAATTAACGTCGCTTAGTTCCACTAAGACAGATGTATAGGAATTACGGAAAAACTTTAAGCAGATTGGAAATCGTAGTGTGAAGAGTTATGTGCCTAGTAAGTGTATAAAAGATGGGAAAAATCCGCGATGGTTTAACAACGAAACTCGGGGGATGCTGATGAGGCAGAGGCTGTTGCAATCTCGGTTCAAAGGAGAACGCACAAATTACGACAAGCGAAGGTTAGCAGCGATTCGTCCATTTGCCAAAAGATCTGTGCACGAAGCATACAACTACCACCGTCACACCTTAGCAAAAGATCTGGCAGAGAACCCGAGAAAATTCTGGTCCTATGAAAATTCGCTAAGCGGCTCTAAGGCTTCCATTCAGTCCCTTGTCGACCAGTCTATTGTGGTTCAAAAATGGTTCAAATGGCTCTGAGCACTATGGGACTCAACATCTGAGGTCATCAGCCCCCTAGAACTTAGAACTTCTTAAACCTATTCGAACCTGCGACCGCAGCGGTCGCGCGGTTTCAGAACCGCTCGGCCACACGCAGTATGTTGTGGCAGTTGAAGATAGCAAAACGGAAGCCGAAGTTTCAAAATTCACGTTCAGTAAATCGTTCACACAGGAGAATCGCACGAACATACTATCATCTGACCATCGGACAGACTCCCCTATGGAGAAAATAATAATACACTACCGGCCATTAAAATTGCTGCACCACGAACATGACGTGCTACAGACGCGAAATTTAACCGACAGGAAGAAGATGTTGTGATACGCAAATGTTTAGCTTTTCAGAGCATTCACACAAGGTTGGCGCCGGTCGCAACACCTACAACGTGCTGACATGAGGAAAGTTTCCAACCGATTTCTCATACACAAACAGTAGTTGACTGGCGTTGCCTGGTGAAACGTTGTTGTGATGCCTCGTGTAAGGAGGAGAAATGCGTACCATCACGTTTCCGATTTTGATAAAGGTCGGATTGTAGCCTATCGCGATTGCGGTTTATCGTATCGCGACATTGCTGCTCGCGTTGGTCGAGATCCAATGACTGTTAGCCGAATATGGAATCGGTGGATTCAGGAGGGTAATACGGAACGCCGTCCTGCATCCCAACGGCCTCGTATCACTAGCAGTCGAGCATCTTATCCGCATGGCTGTAGCGGATCGTGCAGCCACGTCTCGATCCCTAAGTCAACAGATATGGACGTTTGCAAGACAACAACCGCCTGCACGAACAGTTCGACGACGTTTGCAGCAGCATGGACTATCAGCTCGGACACCATGGCTGCGGTTACCCTTGACGTTGTATCACAGACGGGAGCACGTGCGGTGGTGTACTCAACGACGAATCTGAGTGCACGAATGCCAAAACGTCATTTTTTCAGATGAATCCAGGTTCTGTTTACAGCATCATGATGGTGGCATCCGTGTTTGGCGACATCGCGGTGATCGCACATTGGAAGCGTGTATTCGTCATCGCCATACTGACGTAGCACCCGACGTGATGGTATGGGGTGCCATTGGTTACATGTCTCGGTCACCTCTTGTTCGCATTGACAGCACTTTGAACAGGGGACGTTACATTTCAGATGTGTTACGACCCGTGGCTCTACCTTTCATTCGATCCCTGCGAAATCCTACATTTCAACAGGATAATGCACGACCGCATGTTGCAGAACCTGTACGGGCCTTTCTGGATACAGAAAATGTTCGACTGCTGCCCTGACCAGCACATTCTCCAGATCTCTCACCAACTGAAAAAGTCTGGTCAATGGTGGCCGAGCAACTGGCTTGTCACAATTCGCCAGTCACTACTCTTGATGAACTGTGGTATCGTGTTGAAACTGCATGGGCAGTTGTACCTGTACACCCCCTCCAAGCTGTGTTTGACTCAATGCCCAGGCGTATCAAGGTCGTTATTACGGACAGAGGTGGTTGTTCTGGGTACTGGTTTCTCGGGATCTATGCACCCAAATTGCGTGAAAACGTAATCACATGTCAGTTCTAGTATAATATATTTGTCCAATGAATACCCGTTTATCATCTGCATTTCTTCTTGGTGTAGCAATTTTAATGGCCAATAGTTTTAAGTATCTCTGGGGTAGAGAAATAACTGAAAGATTTGAAAGCAAATAAATCATCAGGCCCTGATTGAATCCGGATTCCGTTTTACAAAGAGTACTTTACGGCATTGGCCCCTTACCTAGCCTGCCTTTATCGTGAAACTCTCGCCCAGCACAAACTCCCAAGTGACTGCAAAAAAAAGCGCAGGTGACTCCAGTATATAAGAAGGGTGAAAGAACGGAATCGCAAAATTACGGATGAATATCCCCAACTTCGATCTCCTCAAGAATCCTGGAACTTATTCTCACTTCGAATCTATTAAATTTTCTTGAGACTGAGAAGCTTGTGTCCACGGATCAGAAAGCATCGCTCGTGTGAAACACAGCTTGCTCTTTTCGCACATGATGTACTGAGAACTGTGGGTGAAGGGCAACAGGCAGATTCGATATTTCTAGGTTTCCGGAAAGCATTTAACACGGTGCCCCAGTGCAGGTTGTTAACGAAGGTACAACCGCATGGAATAAGTTCACAGATATCTGAATCGGTTGAAGACTTATTAAACAATAGAGCCCAGTGTATTGTCCTCGACGGTGAGTATTTGTCAGATAGGAGTGCCCCAGTGTGGCGTAATGGGACCGCTCTATATACGTAAATGATTTGGCGGACAGGATGGGCAGCGGTTTGCAGTTGTTTGCTGATGATGCTGTGGTGTGTGGTAAGGTGTGGAAGTTGAGTAGCTGTAGGAAGATACAAGATGACTTAGACAATATTTCCAGGTGATGTGATGAATGGCAGCAAGCTCTTAATGTGGAAAAATGTGAGTTAATCGGATGAGTAGGAAGAACAAAACCTGTAACGTTTCGATACAGAGTTAGTGTTGTCCTGCTTGACACAGTCAAGGAATTTAAATATCTGGGTGTAACGTTGCAAAGCGATATGAAATGGAACGAGCATGTGCGAACTGTGGTAGGGAAGGCGAATGTTCGACCTCGGTTTATTGGGAGATTTCTAGGGGAGAGTGGTTCACCTGCAAAGGAGACGCTGGTGCGACCTATTGTTGAGTACTGTTAGAATGTTTGGGGTCCGTACCAGGTCGGATTGATGGAAGACATCGAAGAAATTCTAAGGTGGGCTGCTAGATTTGTTACCAGGAGGTTTGAACAACATTTAAGTGTTACGGAGATGCTTCGGGAACTCAAATGGAAATCCTTGAAGGGAAGGCGAAGTTCTTGTCGAGAAACACTACTGATTAGAGAACCGGCATTTGAAGCTGACTGCCAAACGATTCCACTACCGCTAACAAACATTGCGCGTAAGAAACGCGAAGATAAGATATGAGAAATTAGGGCACATACGGAGGCAGATAGACAGTTGTTTTCCCTCGCTCTACTTGCGAGTGCAGCAGAAAAGGAAATGACTAGCGCTACAGGGCACCCTCCACCTCGCATCGTACGGTGGCTTGAGGAGTATCTATGTAAATGGAGAACTTTTGCCTTCGTCATTTGCGCATTCTGCTTTGAACCGAGAGTGCAGTAGCCTTTCCTTCCTCAGCATTTTTCAGAGTTCGTTGTTAAGCCACGGTGAGACGTTTCCGTGCTTAATCCACTTACTCGGCACGTACTTCTCCCGAGTACGGTTTACAATCCTTTTAAACTTTACCTACAATTCTTCTGCGTCCATCGTACTGGAAGTAAATGACGCCAATTCATTCTCTAAGTGGGATACTAAAAACTGTCTATCTGCTCTTTCTGGCAGTAACACTCTCCTAGCCTTCTTTCTTCATTTGTTAAGTTCAGTAACGAAAGTAGCTATGATTCAACAAGTTAGTTCAGAGATTCAGGGCAAGAATATATCAAATTGAATACGGCCACCTTCAGCAGTGCATTGTGAAGTTCGAAAGAACTTTCAGGCTGGTAAGCGCCTTACCCGCTCTTATTACCAAAACCCGTGTCTTTCCTTGCTTTTACACAGAAGTACGGGATCCGCTGTTTTCATTATTCGGCAAATTTATTTTGTTTAACTTTGTAGCCTAATGCCTACCTGTCGCCACAATTGTCAATTGAGCAAAGGGAGGGAAATCGTGTGCCTCATTCGTCTGTGAACCGCGTAAACTTTGATCAGTGTACTATCGTGTTTTATCTGTTTTGTATTCTCTGAGGCGTAGTTTGGGGAGCAGCCCACAATTTACCTAAAAGAGTGTGGGAAACCGCCTAAGAATAACAGTATGGGTCGCTGCTCCACCAGATTTGCGATTAACCAGCCGCGCGGATTCATTTAGGTCTGGGCGACCTCACTGTCTCGCCAGCTACCGCGCAGAATGTTACACTGTTCGGACAGATGCCTTATTGTCAGGATTTTCTGCTGTTATTTATTTGTAGTACCCATTTTTATATTTGAAATGATTTGTTTCTAGGTACGAAGTCGGTCAGTCAGGGAAAGGGTGCACCAAACATGCAACGACGTCTAGAGGTCAGCGGTAACGAGACAGCTAGTTTGAGGAGCGGCTCACTAGTGTCAGAATGTTTACTACTGGAAGAAAAAGGCGAGACTTTTTTCCAAATTCGAACTGGAATCAATCTTTGTCACAGATTTAAAGCGCAGAGTTCAACTTGCTGACGCGACGTACCGGCACGCTACGAAGTGAATTATCACAAATAGTCCGCAAATCACGGAGATATGCGTGACAGGGCTAGCTTCAGCTAAATTCACCAGTAAATGGCAGAAACAGCAAGAGTAAACTGCAACAGATTCTTTGAGTAGAAGCAAGGAGGAACACTGTTTCATGTCTGTTCGCCAAGGAGACTGTTAGACACTAAGTACTGCCTGGTCCGCCCGGTTGGTCGTGCCGTGCGGTCTAACGCACGACTTTCCGGGAGGAAAGGAGCGCCTGGTCCCCGCAACGAATCCGCCCGGCGGATTTGTTTCGAGGTCCGGTGAACCTGCCAGTCTGTGGATGGTTTCTAGGCGGATTTCCATCTGCCTAGGCGAATGCGGGCTGGTTCCCCGTATTTCGCCTCAGTTACACTAAGTTGGCGATTGCTGCGCAACCAAGTTCTCCACGTACGCGTACACCATAATTACTCTACCACGCAAACATAGGGGCTACACTCGTCTGGTGTGAGACGTTCCCTGGGGGGTCCACCGGGGGCCGAACCGCACATTAACCCTGGGTTCGGTGTGGGGCGGCGGAGGGGTGAAGTGGACTGCGGTAGTCGTCGTGGGGTTGTGGACCACTGCGGCTCCGGCGGGGACGGAGCCCCTCGGTCGTTTCTAGGTCTCCATTTAACATACAATACAATACAAGTAATGCCTCAGCTTCAGGAGAGTGTGAAAAGGCTTTGTCTGCTTAAGGAAACACCCCAGCGTTCTGCTTAAATAATTCAGAGACACTTTCATTCAAGGTGGCTGGATTGGAAGTGAACACGACTTCTTCCGAATGTGAGTATAGCGTTTTAACCGCTTCATTCCCATACTCCATTTTTAAAGATGCGCTGATGAGCCAAAAGATTATCACAAAACGCCAACGCGAGGCTGAATGCTTCATGGTGGCGTTTGGGGCAACTGGCGCAGTAAGGAAAGCATATAAGTGTGGAAGAGACAAGTGTGGAATCATTATAGTGACGATATAGGCCACAAATGGGGAAATTGACTGAGAACCGGTTTTGACAAAGAGTAAATTGTTATATTATGGCGTCTGGGAAAGAGCATCTCGGAAAGGTCAAAGCTGGTCGGCTGTTCACGTGCTGCTGTCGTGAGCGTGGTTGAAGGACAATGAAACCATGAGTAGGGACTAAGTGTTAGACGTCGTAGTTTTGTCCGCTCCGTTAAGCGGGATAGGCGGCGATGCGTGGCAGATCTGACGGCAGATGACAATGCTGGTGCACGCTCAATTGTTTCGATGGACACCTTTCTACGCGCACTGTTGAACATGGGCCTCCGCTTCAATGTGTTCCCATGTTTACCCAATTACATCTTCAACTGCGGCTGCAATGGTTCGGGATCATAGAGATTGGACCGCGGATCAATGAAAACGTTTCGGCTTATCACATGACTCAAGTTTCTTGTTACGCCATGTAGATGACTTATGAGAAATTCTAGTTGGTGTGGTGAACGGCAGCTTGCTCTAAATCTAGAAAAAAGTAAGTGAATGCGGGTGAGTAGGAAATACAGTCCTGTAACGTTCGAATACAACATTAACATCTTGACACAGTCACTTCGTTTAAATACACTCCTGGAAATGGAAAAAAGAACACATTGACACCGGTGTGTCAGACCCACCATACTTCCTCCGGACACTGCGAGAGGGCTGTACAAGCAATGATCACACGCACGGCACAGCGGACACACCAGGAACCGCGGTGTTGGCCGTCGAATGGCGCTAGCTGCGCAGCATTTGTGCACCGCCACCGTCAGTGTCAGCCAGTTTGCCGTGGCATACGGAGCTCCATCGCAGTCTTTAACACTGGTAGCATGCCGCGACAGCGTGGACGTGAACCGTATGTGCAGTTGACGGACTTTGAGCGAGGGCGTATAGTGGGCATGCGGGAGGCCGGGTGGACGTACCGCCGAATTGCTCAACACGTGGGGCGTGAGGTCTCCACAGTACATCGATGTTGTCGCCAGTGGTCGGCGGAAGGTGCACGTGCCCGTCGACCTGGGACCGGACCGCAGCGACGCACGGATGCACGCCAAGACCGTAGGATCCTACGCAGTGCCGTAGGGGACCGCACCGCCACTTCCCAGCAAATTAGGGACACTGTTGCTCCTGGGGTATCGGCGAGGACCATTCGCAACCGTCTCCATGAAGCTGGGCTACGGTCCCGCACACCGTTAGGCCGTCTTCCGCTCACGCCCCAACATCGTGCAGCCCGCCTCCAGTGGTGTCGCGACAGGCGTGAATGGAGGGACGAATGGAGACGTGTCGTCTTCAGCGATGAGAGTCGCTTCTGCCTTGGTGCCAATGATGGTCGTATGCGTGTTTGGCGCCGTGCAGGTGAGCGCCACAATCAGGACTGCATACGACCGAGGCACACAGGGCCAACACCCGGCATCATGGTGTGGGGAGCGATCTTCTACACTGGCCGTACACCACTGGTGATCGTCGAGGGGACACTGAATAGTGCACGGTACATCCAAACCGTCATCGAACTCATCGTTCTACCATTCCTAGACCGGCAAGGGAACTTGCTGTTCCAACAGGACAATGCACGTCCGCATGTATCCCGTGCCACTCAACGTGCTCTAGAAGGTGTAAGTCAACTACCCTGGCCAGAAAGATCTCCGGATCTGTCCCCCATTGAGCATGTTTGGGACTGGATGAAGCGTCGTCTCACGCGGTCTGCACGTCCAGCACGAACGCTGGTCCAGCTGAGGCGCCAGGTGGAAATGGCATGGCAAGCCGTTCCACAGGACTACATCCAGCATCTCTATGATCGTCTCCATGGGAGAACAGCAGCCTGCATTGCTGCGAAAGGTGGATATACACTGTACTAGTGCCGACATTGTGCATGCTCTGTTGCCTGTGTCTATGTGCCTGTGGTTCTGTCAGTGTGATCATGTGATGTATCTGACCCCAGGAATGTGTCAATAAAGTTTCCCCTTCCTGGGACAATGAATTCACGGTGTTCTTATTTCAATTTCCAGGAGTGTATCTATGCGTAACGTTGCAAAGCGATATGAAATAGAATAAGCACATCATTTTGGCAGTAGGGAAAGCAATTGTTCGACTTCGTTTTATTGGGAGAATTTTGGGAACGTGTAGTTCATCCAGTAGGAGTCGGCGTATAGAATGCTAGTGCGACGCATTCTTGAGCAGTCTTCGAGTATTTGAGATGTCCACCAGGTCGGATTAAAGGAAGGCTTTTAGGTAGCCGTTTTTGCCTCGTTCTGTTTGCGAGTGGAACAGGAGAACAAATTACTAGTAGGGGTACAATACCTCCGCCATGCACCGTACGGTAGTTTGAGGAGTATGTACGTAGATATAGATTAATGTGTTCTAATAAACCCACATCCAGACGACGTCTTCTCAAAATTTGCACCACACTACAGAAGTAGTATAATGCACTTAGGGACACTCACGTGGGCTACCGCGGAACCTGTGGCAGTGATTGAAGGCACCATGACCGCTGTGGGCTAAGCGAATATTATTGCGGACCACTTGCATTCGGCCATGCTTGATGTCTTCCCCGGAGATGTGTGAAACCGTATGGTATGTGCTGGGAAACGTATACTGTACCAGACCCATTTCGCTCGCTATCTTTTCCATTCGTGGCTGGTACGCCGTAACACACATTGTCTCTCTCACCATGCACAAACCCAAATTCTTCAAATTTACCCATGTTTGTTCTGCGACATGTATGTTGGAAGAGTAATACGATTCATGAAGCACACTGGAAAATGGAGCTCTCAGAACTCACAAAATTCTTCATGGTGCTTAACGTCTTTTTCATACCGCCTCCCAAGTGAGTTTGTTGCGCATTTATAGGTGACACAAATCCATGACGAATCGTGATGTAAAGAAGAGCGTCTTCTCTACCTCTTCAGTTAACCCAATTTAGTAGAGTTCCCAGATCAACAAACAGTACTCAAGAACTGGACGCACGAATACTCCGTAAGCGACGTTCTTCGTGGGTTTATTACAGTTTCTTAGAATTCCTCCGAGTGATTTCTGTCTGGTAGCGGCCTTCGCCATGGTTAGATTCATGTGGTTGATACTCATGAAGACTCTCTGGACTGGTATATCTGACTCATTTCGGTGACCGATCACTGACTATATATTTAAACGATTTGAGTCTTCTTGTCTTTTTAGTTACAGTTCATTATGTAAATCATGCCTTTGTATTCTAAAACTGAAAACAAAGCAACAGTTTGGCTTCACGAGTAATTATGCCAAGAAAATTGGGTTGTACTGCGACCTGAATCTCATTTATGGTGCAGAACCAGTGACTTTCAGTTGGAAATTATAGCACACTGATTTCCTCGTTCCTGTCCAACTTAATTAGCCTAATTAATAAAACACATAGGAGAATACAGGAGTACGCAGAGCATCTCTCGAAGTTCTTAACTCACATTATAGGCACTCAATATCGCCACCGTTTGTGACACGACAAACGACAATTAGCGCGAGCAGTTCATTGAAGGCGCTACCGCTGTGCCATGGAAACCGCGACAGCAGGCCGCTTTCCAAATTTTTTCCTTCGGTTGCCTATCTGCAGGAGCGAACTTTCTATGCGACAATACGAAGCGGGCGATTTGCCTACATATTGTGAAACGCCTGTCCGCTGTTGGTAGTCTTTGAAACTCCGCCATGACGCGTGCCACGATTCGAAACTTGGGGAGACGCTGTGTCACTCCTCTGTACGTCTTGTAGTTTCCACAGAGTCGTCTTTAAGAACCTGGAGGTACTTATGAGCAGATTTGTATATTGTGAGACGTGAGTTTCTCTTGACATATACTACAACGATAAAATACTCGTAACTTACGGGACTGCAGCGATGTGAGGTCGTTGACAACCGCAGATATTTGGACAGGTGGACACCCGTCATTTTCAAGGCAAATCTGCATCGGCGGTTGTCGACGACTTCACCCCTCTGCATTCCTGTTAGTTGTTCGAGCAACTTGTATATTCAATAAAATTACTGTAAAGATGCGGCGGATGGCCGTATGACGATGATAAAGTGACAATAATTTGAAACTCATTAAAAAGAAAGACGTCATGTGAGGACACAATGAGACGCTAGGGTCAACTTTCATTCATTCTGTAAGGAGCAGTGGAGGGCGAGTGCGGGGCAGAGAGTCTTTGTGTAGAGAATATCTTTCATTTGAGTAATGAGACGTCTTATATAGCGTTTTAAAAAACTACAAACGCTACCTGAGGGCTATAGCCCGTGGAGTGATGCTAAGGTGTCGTAGGAGTCTGAACAACACGAAGAAGACATCTTTTATAAGTTTTGGGATTATTTTCGTAATCTTAATGTTTTGCGAAGTATATTGAGAGAATGGCTGATGTATAAGAGGCGATCAAACAGCTGCCGTTTGAGGGAGTCGCTACACCGTATTTGCAACATAGAGCAACTTTGATGCGGGTATGTAAGCACCGACGTATAGGCAAAGGATTACCGTGGCATTCGTGTCTTTCTGACGTACGTGCGGTAAATGCGGAAACGTGAACTATGGTGACTTTATTACCAAATGCGTCCAAACAGAACGAAAGTACGTTTGTTCTTTTCTTGGCTGCCGAAGGATAAACACTGGTAGACATCCTTCGGAGAATGAAGAGATATGAAACATCTCCTTAGAAAAATTTATGAATTACTGTGCTGGTAAACCTCTTACGTTACTTGATTTTCAAGTATATCTCTGGGTTCTGCAAAGTCCTATCTTCGAGCGCCATTAGTTATTCGAGTTGGCTGGGGCACTTGTGACGTTCGAGGGAGAATGATCATCGAGACAAAACTGAACGTACTCAGACATTTCTCTCTTTACTTCTTCTGATCATCACTAAATTGACACACAATATTTTTAGAGCAACGCAATCTGACTTTCAATAATCCCTACAAAAGAATGGCCGTGACTAACAATAACCTATACCTTTCATGAAGCACTTACCTCACAAAAATCTTCGTTACTCGAACTACTGCAATACAGCGAGCGCCAATACTGCCAGCTAAATAAAAGATTCTAACTACTGAACGCACTACGTACTGATAGGCATAGTTAGCAAATGAAAGATTTTGATAGGGAACAAACAATGTATTTACCTTAATAATGTTCAAAAGTCATCATATATGAGTTCATGATATCCAGTATTACAAATTTACTCTTTCTGATGGACACACGTCCAGATCGTCCGTTCTCAAAATTCTGGCATCTCTCTCCCCACATCCACCACTGCTGGAGGCTCACCTCCAACTCCGCAACGCTACGCGCTGTTCACATCCAACTGCCCAACACTACAATAGCAAATATTCCAACAATCTAAATCAGCCACAGACTGCACACAGCACTGTCAGTGATTTTCATACAGAGCGCTACGTGGCGTTACCAACATAATAACCTAAACAGCCTACTTACAGAGTATGCATGGGGTAGCATGTCTGCCGCAAACCACTGTTGTGAAATGGTGCGAGCAGAGTTGCTGCTGCTTCTTGATAACGCGCGTCCCCCTATCGCAAACTTCGTAACGCAGAATTTACGCCTATCCAAGTAGGAGATGCTCGAGCACCCGCCCTGCAATCCTGATATCTCGCCATGCGATTATCACGCCTTCGTGTCCTTAAAAAGGCCTTGAAGAGTCGATGATTCCTGTAGGCGATGACGTGCAGCAGGCAGTTACGGAGCTTCTCCAAGCATCAGGGCGCGAGTATCTTCAGCTTAGTGTGTCGATTGGATGATTGCCTCAATGGTCACGGTGATTTAGCCTGAACGACATACCGATCCTGGACTGTACGGCCTTCGAATAGAAACTATTTGGCCACCCATTATAAGAAGGAAAACAACCTGTTTACGTTAAGGAGCTATCTGCATTGCCATATCTCTGGGTTCTGCAAAGTCCTGTCTTCGAGCGGCATTAGATATTCGAGTTGGCTGGGGCACTTGTGACGTTCTAGAGAGAATGATCATCGAGACAGCATGAATTGTGACGGCTACGCTGCGTGCCACTGCTTAATGCTGCCTCCTTACTTTGTCACACCTCGACGAGAAGCTGCGCTAATAATAGTAGGGACAGGGCGCTTGCGTGACTCCGCTGCTGTTAGCGGCACCGCACGATTCCGAGAAGGTTGCGTGCGCGTGGCGTAACTGATGCCGTTGCCACTGTCGGAGTTTACTCTCGGTGAATGTGGACAGCTCAAATGTGTTTTAATGTCCTCGCACCTTTCTTTTAGTGAGTGACGTAAGTGTGCGTACGAGACACGACTACGCCGCTCCAAAACGTCAACAACAAACACAGTACTTCGCGTAAACTCATTCCTGTCCCCAAATGCCAAACACAGTATATGTCAGTATACTTCGGTTAATGTAGTATGGTAAATATACCCATTATAAGTGGCAGTGACTTTATTTATTGTTTGCTTTGGAAAGATTACTTAAACGTTGCACCTAGATGCAAGGATACACTTAAACAAATTTATTTTAAGCACCACTCAGGGTCGATAAAATACAGTTATCAAACACATGAGGTCAACCACTGAGGTAGTTACTATTTATTTTCATAGACATAGAAAATTTCCTTCATGTTATTTGTTAATAACAAGCTAAATAAACTGGTTAACTAGTTTATCTCCCTTGGTTATATTCGTTCGACCTTTGAGAATGCGATCAAAATAATCTTGAGAACTTTTTCATGTTTAATTGAGTAAACAACGCTGTCTCTGCATGTTGTATATTGAAGAGGCAAAGAAATTGCTATAGGCATGCGTTTTCAAATATAGATATATGTAAACACGCAGAATACTGCGCTACGGTCGGCAAGGCCTGTATCAGACAGCAAGTGTCCAGCGCAGTTGTTAGATCGGTTACTGCTGCTACAATGGCAGATTGTCAAGATTTAAGTGAGTTTGAACGTGGCGTTATAGTCGGCCCACGAGCAATAGGGCACAGCATCTCCGAGGTAGCGATGAAGTGGGGATTTTCCCGTGCGGCAATTCACGAGTGTACCGTGAGTATCAGGAATCCGGTAAAACATCAAATCCCCGACATCGCTGCGGCCCTACAAAAGAATGGCCGTGACAAACAATAACCTATACCTTTCATGAATCACTTACCTCACAAAAATCTTCGTTACTCGAACTACTGCAATACAGCGAGCGCCGATACGACGACTGAAGAGAATCGTTCAAAGTCACAGAAGTGCAAACCTTCCGCAAATTGCTACAGATTTCAGTGCTGGGCCGTCAGCGAGTGTCAGCGTGCGTACCAGTCAACGAAACATGGTCGATAAGGCCCACGTGTATCCTTGATGACTGCACGACACAAAGCTTTACGCCTCGCCTGGGCTCGTCAACACCGGCATTGGATTGTTGATGACTGGAAACATGTTGCCTGGTCAAACGAGTCTGGTTTGAAACTGTATCGGGCGGATGGACGTTTACGGTTACGGAGACAACCTTATGAATCCGGCTGGGACTGTTCAAACTCGTGTAGTGGTTCAAATGGCTCTGAGCACTATGGGACTTAACATCTGAGGTCATCAGTCCCCTAGAACTTAGAACTACTTAAACCTAACTAACCTAAGGGCATCACACTCAACCATGCCCGAGGCAGGATTCGAACCTGCGATCGTAGCAGTCGCGCGGTTCCGGACTGAGCGCCTAGAACCGCTAGACCACCGCGGCCGGCAAACTCGTGTAGTGGTGTCGGGTGTGCGCAGTTGGAATGTTATGGGACCCGTGATACGTCTAGATACGACTCTGACAGCTGAGACGTACGTAAGCATCCTGTCTGATCACCTTCGTCCTTTCATGTCTATTGTGCATTCCTACGGACTTGGGCAATTCCAGCAGGACAATGTGACGCCCCACACGTCCTGAATTGCTACAGAGTTTCTCCAGGAACAATCTTCTGAGTTTAAATACTTCCGATGGCCACCAAACTTCCCAGTCATAAACATTATTGAGCATATGTGAGATGCCGTGCAACGTGCCGTTCAGAATAGATCTCCACACCCTCGTCCTCTTACGGATTTGTGGACAGCTCTGCAGGATTCATGGGGTCTATTCCATCCAAAACTACCTCAGACATTAGTCGAGTCAATGTCAAGTCGTGCTGCGGCACTTCTGCGTGCTCATGGGGGCCCTACACGATATTAGGCAGATGTACCAATTTCTTTGGCTCTTCAGTATACATCGGAATACTGTGTTCTGATGCAGAATTCCTGTATAGGCACAACGGGTTGCTTACGCAACTAAATAGATCTGAAGGCGATCGATTGTGATCGGATCTATTCATACCACAGAAAACGTGCAATTGGGATGGAAAAATAAACGATATAAATTTTTTTAAAGATGAACATATTTATGGAAACCCCGACCGGGATACGACGGCCTCTCCTACTAATAGACACGTCCTGCAATGTTTTTTTATTAGCTTTATTTTAATTTATTAATTTCAGCTACACCTCGGACGGCACGGCAGCTCAGCTTGTTCAGTCAGAAGGTTAGCTGTCCTCTGCAATTAAAAAAAAAATTGAGTGAATGGATCAATAACGAACTTGACCAGGTGTCATGGAACGTCCGCTCTGAATAAATGCAACGAAAAATAACGAACAAAATGAGATTAGAATAAAGAAAGGAGTAGCGTCTTTGATTAGGAATCAAAACGTCCTCTGTCCCGGGTTCGAGTCCCGTCACTGCTTAAATTTTGATGACTAATCAGCATTGGCTGCCGAAGACTTCCGGCATAAGAAGTCATCCTCGTTCTGCAAGGCGGTCCGGGTGGCCGAGCGGTTCTAGGCGCTACAGTCTGGAACCGCGCGACCGCTGACCGCTACGGTCGCAGGTTCTAATCCTGCCTCGGTCATGGATGTCTGTGATGCCCTTAGGCTAGTTAGGTTTAAATAGTTCTAAGTTCTAGGAGACTGATGAGCTCAGAAGTTAAGTCCCATAGTACTCAGAGCCATTTGAACCATCTGAATCATTCTGCAAACCGCCTTGTCAAAGAGGGCGAAGGAGCGGACAGAGGTTCAGGGCACCCTCTTGTCCGAGGGGTGGGAAACTGCCCCTAACTGCAGAAGAATCAGCAATGATCAACGACATGACGATGCAGGAGGCAACGGAAACCGCTGCATTAAAAACACTTAACGTGAATCCACAGGACATGTGGTCTGTAATTGAAAAAGTGTCATGATGATCCCTCCATTGGGGAAAGACACCGGAATAGTCCCCCCTCGGATCTCCGGGAGGGGACGCCAAGGGGCAGGGGGAGGTGACCATGAGAAAATGATTGAATAATCAACGAAAGGATAACGTTCTACGAGTCGGGGCGTGGAACGTCAGAAGCTTTAACGTGGTAGGGAAACTAGAAAATCGGAAAAGGAAAACGAAAAAGCTCAATCTAGATATAGTAGGGGTCAGTGAAGTAAAATGGAAACAAGAAGAGGATTTCTGGTCAGAGGAGTGTAGGGTAATATCAACAGCAGCAAAAAATGGTGTAACAGGAGTAGGATTCGTCATCAAAAGGAAGGTAGGACAGAGAGTGTGTTACTGAGATATGTTTAGTGATAGGGTTGTTCTTATCACAATCGACAGCAAACCAACACCGACAACGACCATTCCGGTACACCTGCCGACGACGTAAGATGAAGAGATAGAGAAACTACACTACTGGCCATTAAAATTGCTACACCATGAAGATTACGTGCTACAGATGCGAAATTTAACCGACAAGAAGAAGATTCTGTGATATGCAAATGATTAGCTTTTCAGAGCATTCACACAGGGTTGGCGCCGGTGGCGACACCTACAACGTGCTGACATGAGGAAAGTTTCCAACCGATTTCTCATACACAAACAGCAGTTGACTGGCGTTGCCTCGTGAAACGTTGTTGTGATGTCTCGTGTAAGGAGGAGAAATGCGTACCATCACGTTTCCGACTTTGATAAAGGTCGGATTGTAGCATATCGCGATTGCGGTTTATGGTATAGCGACATTGCTGCTCGCGTTGGTCGAGATACAATGACTGTTAGCAGAATATGGAATCGGTGGGTTCAGGAGGGTAATACGGAACGCCGTGCTGCATCCCAACGGCCTCGTATCACTAGCAGTCGAGATGACAGGCATCTTATCCGCATGGCTGTAACGGATAGTGCAGCCACGTCTCGATCCCTGAGTCAACAGATGGAGGCGTTTGCAAGACAATAACTATCTGCACGAACAGTTCGACGACGTTTGCAGCAGCATGGACAATCAGCTCGGAGACCGTGGCTGCGGTTACCCTTGACGCTGCATCACAGACAGGAGCGCCTGCGATGGTGTACTCAACGACGAACCTGGGTGCACGAATGGCGAAACGTCAATTTTTCAGATGAATCCAGGTTCTGTTTACAGCATCGTGATGGTGGCATCCGTGTTTGGCGACATCGCTGTGAACGCACATTGGAAGCGTGTATTCGTCATTGCCATACTGGCGTATCACCCTTGGTATGGGGTGCCATTGGTTACACGTCTCGGTCACCTCTTGTTCGCATTGACGGCACTTTGAACAGTGGACGTTACATTTCAGATGTTTTACGACCCGTGGCTCTACCCTTCATTCGATCCCTGCAAAGCCCTACATTTCAGCAGGATAATGCACGACCGCATGTTGCAGGTCCTGTATGGTCCTTTCTGGACCAGCAGATTCTCCAGATCTCTCACCAATTGAAAAAGTCTGGTCAGTGTTGGCCGAGCAACTGGCTCGTCACAATACGCCAGACACTACTCTTGATGAACTGTGGTATCGTGTTGAAACTGCATGGGCAGCTGTACCTGTGCACGCCATCCAAGCTCTGTTTGACTCAATTCCCAGGCGTATCAAGGCCGTTATTACGGCCAGAGGTGGTTGTTCTGGGTACTGATTTCTCAGGATCTATGCACCCAAACTGCGTGAAAATGAAATCACATGTCAGTTCTAGTACAATATATTTGTCCAATGAATACCCGTTTATCATGTGCATTCCTTCTTGGTGCAGCAATTTTAATGGCCAGTAGTGTATATTCGTCTGAGCATAATTCCACATATTCACCCAGTTATATCTAGACTGAGCCTTTTTATTTCCGTTTACAGATTTTCTAGCTTACCTACCACATTAAGACTTTTGATATTCAACACCCCGACTCGCAGAACGTTATTCTTTCGTTGATCATTCAATATTCTCGGCACTCCCCTCCCGGAGTTTCATATGAGGGAAGAATTCGGAATCTTTTGTTTCTAGACACCCGGGGCATAAGTAATTTTCGGAGGCAAAGGGTTTCGAAAAACGCAGTTATATCACGTTATCAACGCTTTCCTTTCTCTACATTTTGTTCACGTACATGTGAATACTGGAACTAATTTTCCTAGGTAGTGAATGTTCACTTAATCTGATCCTCTTTACGATACTATGAAATTATCGAATCATTTTAACACCCGTACCATACATACCGAAACAAAAATATCGATACTTAGCTGTAACGTCCCTATCTGAGAGGCATATTATTCCAGGCCATTTATGTATAAAGTCGCAAGAGGCAAGAGTCGCAAGACGCATTTTCTCTTGTGTTTCATTAAATATGTGCAATTTCGTTTCTATAGTGTGCACATGGAGTCGGCCAAAAAAAGTACTACTCACCAGGACTTCCCTGTGACACCCACTGTGAATAGGAAACGTTGGTTTGTTACCAGTTACAAACAAAATTGTTTTTAAACCGAATTTTAATGCACCCGTTCGATATAGCGGACCAAAATCAGTCTAGTGCGATATCGGGTTAAGCGATATGTGTTAACAGGGATAGCAAAACACAAAGAATAACCAGTACTCCAGCAGCGGTTGAGTAGTGTTGCTGGGGGGTGGGGGTAGCATACAGCACTGGGCGTGACGGTACAGGCGGATCTTCGTGTGTTACTGCCGCAAAAATGAATATCGAAGTAAACTAATTTGGGACCGCTCTATCGAACGGGCACGTAAAATTCCTCTTTCGAAAATTTTTTGTTTGTAACGGGAAATAAACCGTCGTTTACCGCTGAGAGAGGGCGTCGCATGAATAACTTGATGAGCAGAATTTTTATGGTCCGATTCCTGCTACACACTGCAAAAACGAAATTGCAAATATCTGCCGAAAGGCCTGAGAAAACGTCCCTGATGACTCGAAGGAGAGACATCCGGCTTATAGCGATCATTAACGATCGCGTCACACAACACAGTGGGCTTCTGACGTTACTTTCATGCCTCTCCGAAAACGACATCCTGTCTTGTGATATTCCGTAACATTGTTGTTCATTGTTTACCGGGCGAACAGTATTATTGTTCTCAGGTATTAACTGAATGGTGTGGACGTGAAGACATTCCATAGTCTACGACGTGTGCTAGAGAGGAGAGGCAACAACAACAATTTCTAGAGAGTCACAGCACTGCTGAGTTCGTCGGTGCTACGTTCAGCACGTGCTAATGACCGAGTACCGATCTCCTGGTTTGAGTTTACTTCGCCGCAGCGGCTGCTCCCGCTGTCCTTGTGGTGTCTCAGCCTCGTGACCACACCAAGTTGTGAGTTCCTGCAGAAATCGTGTGGCGAATAAACGTGAAAAATCACATGTATGGCGATTCTCAGACAACTTACCAACGATATTAGATTAAGATGAGATTTATTTGAGGAACCCTAAGGAAATGCAGTTTATTCATGACGAAGCCGCATACAAAACCCTAGTTGGGCCAATCCACGAGTATCACTCGACAGTCTAAAAATCTTACGCAGTTCGATTAACTGAGGCGATTGAGCAAATTTGAAAAAGAACTGAGCGATTCTTAATCTGCATATGTATTTATAAAGTTGCTGCACGGCGTACGACAGAAGATGCGAGGATTAATTAAACAGTTTTAACTGTTGCTGTTGTTGTTGTCTTCAGTCCTGAGACTGGTTTGATGCAGCTCTCCATGCTACTCTATCCTGTGCAAGCTTCTTCATCTCCCAGTACCTACTGCAACCTACATCCTTCTGAATCTGCTTAGTGTATTGATCTCTTGGTCTCCCTCTACGATTTTTACCCTCCACGCTGCCCTTCAATGCTAAATTTGTGATCCCTCGATGCCTCAGAACATGTCCTACCAACCGATCCCTTCTTCTAGTCAAGTTGTGCCACAAACTTCTCTTCTCCCCAATCCTATTCAATACCTCCTCATTAGTTACGTGATCTACCCACCTTATCTTCAGCATTCTTCTGTAGCACCACATTTCGAAAGCTTCTATTCTCTTCTTGTCCAAACTAGTTATCGTCCATGTCTCACTTCCATACATGGCTACACTCCATACAAATACTTCCAGAAACGACTTCCTGACACCTAAATCTATATTCGATGTTAACAAATTTCTCTTCTTGAGAAACGCTTTCCTTGCCATTGCCAGTCTACATTTTATATCCTCTCTACTACGACCATCATCGGTTATTTTACTCCCTAAATAGCAAAACTCCTTTACTACTTTAAGTGTCTCATTTCCTAATCTAATTCCCTCAGCATCACCCGACTTAATTTGACTACATTCCATTATCCTCGTTTTGCTTTTGTTGATGTTCATCTTATATCCTCCTTTCAAGACACTGTCCATTCCGTTCAACTGCTCTTCCAAGTCCTTTGCTGTCTCTGACAGAATTACAATGTCATCGGCGAACCTCAAAGTTTTTACTACTTCTCCATGAATTTTAATACCTACTCCGAATTTTTCTTTTGTTTCCTTTACTGCTTGCTCAATATACAGATTGAATAACATCGGGGAGAGGCTACAACCCTGTCTCACTTCTTTCCCAACCACTGCTTCCCTTTCATGCCCCTCGACTCTTATAACTGCCATCTGGTTTCTGTACAAATTGTAAATAGCCTTTCGCTCCCTGTATTTTACCCCTGCCACCTTCAGAATTTGAAAGAGTTTTAACTATCATCTCGAAATGAAAATGTTACGTAAATATCTGTGGTCCTGGTATACATTGAAATCTCCACACCAAAGTACCATTGCATACCGCTTGAGGAGCAAAAACAAAATGGCGGAGCCCGTTGGTAATGTAGAGTATTTTGAGGAAATTGTTTTTCTGCTTGTGAAGGGGAACAACGAATCATCAATCCGTGCTGAGTTGGTGGAAATGAATAATCCATGCTGAGTTGGTGGAAAAGTACAATGAGTGCTGGGTGTATCACTACGACTAGGAGACAAAGGAGGAAAGCAAGCGGAGTCAACGCCGTCGACTATCGCCGGGAGAGGTCACGCCGCGTGAATTTCGCGGCGGCCACTGTGTGGTGCTTATAGATTGTGCTAGTAGGTGGCAGATCGACACACGAGTATACTATCGAAATGTCCTGACTAGTTTGCGGCAGGCTGACGAGACAAAGCGTCGCCGGAGCTGTCCGAGGTGGTGTTCGTGCTCCACAATAACAGCTCAGATTATTCTGTACAGCAAACCACCCCACTTGCTTTCCCTTAAGGTCATTATTCGCCTGACTTCCCAATGTTCTGTACTCCCAGTGACGTGTTCGTTCCTCGGATGAATATACCGTTGAGTGTCAGGCATTACAACTACGTGATTTTCGATGTGGAACATTTTCTAAACAGACAAAATGTGTTCTATGACCAATGCCTCCGCCAAGTCACTCGTAGGTGGGAAACAAATGAAGGCCATTTTCACAAAACCAGCTTTCTGAAAAATTGTAATTTTTCAGGAAACGCGAGGGGCTGTTAGGGATTTTGATATGGATAAAAATTTTCCAAACTTCAAAGTGATGTATTAATATCGACACAGTAATTTATGCATCCGTAAATCAAAAGATCAATCTGCATACACATATTTAAAGAAGATCATGGAAATATCAAACAGTTTCAAAAGTTGCTTTCTGCATAACATATTGATGTAAGACTTTCTTTCTTATCATCCGTTTACCAAGGAAACACAATAAAAAGTTTATTACATTTTTTTGAGTATTACTGATGTAGAATGCATTAATTACATTAAAGCAAACATTTGTATATTTTAAGTCAATCCAACTAAAATTTTTGTACTCCTGTGTCTCACTCTGTTTTCTCAACGTCTACGTCTTCCGCCACAGGACGCATATTTACACTATCCACAGCACTGTTCCCATTCAATATACACTCATGTTCAGAAAAAAAATAGAACGCCTTAAACGACTATAGATACGACTTACCTATTCAAAAGACATTAGTATGTTCTACAGAAATGATTAGCATTCGAACCACGTCGTCTTGCGGATGTGTGGTCAACATCGATATCGCAACGCAACACCAACTACCGGTAAAATGTGCCTGCGGTTCTCGTTGTCGCTATAAACCGAAGATAATGGAGCAGCGTGATTTGAGCAGACGTACAGGATACCTCGCAGACGATGCGCGAGCTGTATCGTCGAATCAGTGAGTTTGAAAGAGAGCGCATTAGTGGCAAGAGAGAATGTGAGGCATCCATCCGGAAAATTGCTGCTCGTGTGGGACGAAGTGTTTATGCAGTGCAATAAGTGTGTGCAGAACGGTTCAATATAGCCTGTAGAACACGACGAGGTGAGTCAAGTCGCACCACGCAGACCAACCCCGAGAAGATCGACACCTCATCCGACAGATGGTTCAGTGAGCACTAGGTGCGCATTTTTTAAAATTGTGAAATTCGTTTAAATTGTTTTGAAAAGATAAATGATTACTGACAGATAGTTTAGCAAGCGCCATGCGCATATTTGATTAAATCTAAAATTTATTGAAATTCTCACGAACGCGTGCTTTACTGAGTATTGTGACGTATATTTCTTAACTACAAACTGCTTACTGTATAATCAGCATTTCATCCGAGTAATTTATACAGGAAGAAAATGGCTCAAATGGCTCTGAGCACTATGCGACTTAACTTCTGAGGTCATCAGTCGCCTAGAACTTAGAACTAATTAAACCTAACTAACCTAAGGACATCACACACATCCATGCCTGAGGCAGGATTCGAACCTGCGACCGTAGCGGTCGCTCGGCTCCAGACTGTAGCGCCTAGAACCGCTCGGCCACTCCGGCTGCCTATTCAGGAAGAGATTTGCTTGATTGCGTCCTTGCACTCACTGGTTAAACTTGTACAAATAAACTGTCGTCATGCAAACTGTGGATGAAGTTGCTTTTGCTGGCATAGCCCTTCCACTGCACAGCTTTTCGTGCTGGCCCTTGTGACCTGTCCCTATGACTGTCATTTCAGTGCAATGCTCAGCTGATCTCTCCATTTGGTCTCTCTTTTCTTAAACCCAACTTTGCAAGGATATCATATGCAGGAACTGATCAAAAGAAGACTTTATTAACACAGTAGTTCCACCTTAAATCACTCGCGACGTATACTGCAAAATCCTTGTTGGCTGTGAACTTATTGTAGTGAGTGACTATATAGTGGGACACTATGAATATACTACGTATACACTCATGAAGCAAACCATTATGACGTCCTGGCCTAGTGGTGTGTTGCTCCACGTTTGGAAAGCAATATAGCTACGACCTGCATGGCATGGATTCGACAAGTCTTTGGTAGGCTTCCGAAGATTTTTCGCACCAGATGCCTACGCACAGGTCATACAGTGTCCCTGAATCGGGTTCAAAACATGTGAATCTGATGCCCAAGACATCAACATGAGTTCACTGTCATGCTCCCCGACTTGCTGTAGCATGGTTCTGACCTTGTACGCGGGCATGGACAGCTACCCTGTTGTAAGGTGCCACGTAGGATTGCTGTGGTCCGCAGTAATGTTCACGTACTCCGCATGTCTCATGATCTACTGCCGTTTTTCATCCCACTGTGGTCCAATAATGAACGGGTTGATTCACACTTTCAATAAGTGCGCCTAACACTAACATCCCTGTTGATTCCGCTAACTTTCGCCCGGCGGAGCTTCGCTACTCCATCCCATCGCCGCGAAAACATGTCACTCAGGCTTCTAAGCAATCAGTGCGTTGCGTGTGAGCGATGGAGAATGATATAATGACAAGTGAATAAGGCAACAAACTGTTGGTGGCAGACAGTAATAAATTCTGTTTCCGAAAGTGTCTTGTCGATGGCGCTGATAAATACAGGTCAAAGGTCAACGAGGAGAGCATGTAAGTGTTTTTTTTAAATAAATTCTGTAAAATGTATTATCGGTTCGCAATTAGATAATAATAATGAAAAGGATGACTCTGATATATTAACCCGACAGAAACTCGGTCATATTGTGAACAGAAAGGCTGAAGAAAATTTGTGTGAGCTCCCCTCCAAACAAATAAGCCTTGAGGTAGTTAATGGTGGTACTAACACTCTCAAAAGTCAGTATCTGATACGAATAAGGAACAGTATTAATGCCTCTCGATTACGCAAACTTCTGATGTTCCCCAATAACTTACCAAAATTACGGGAAGCACGGGCGAGAAAAGTTTTCCACAGAGAAAGACTCTGAAAAAATAGTGTGCGTTTCTCATGCCAAAGGAATTTGAATTTTCTAAAAAGAGTCGAGAAATTTATTTGTAGAGTGGACCTTAAAGAGTTGCCCTAAGGTGTTATAATAAATATTTATAATTCATGGGTAAATGCAAAAATCTATTTCCAATTGCTATTTCTTTTGCTCAACAAAAAAAGATATAAGGAAGTTTTGTCCTTAATTGCAATGACACAGATGCGAACGTTACATACGTTGATTCCGAGACGGCAATTCACCCGTCAGTTGCTTACGTTTGGCACCCAACGAATGTAAAAGCCTGCAGATTTCCTCTCGGGTAGGCATTGCGGAAAAAAGACTCCATCGTTGGCATTATGAAATGATTTTAAATCAAAGGAATCTTAAATCGGAACACTTCTGAAAATTTTGTTTTGACTGCTTCTGCTGTCCTCTAACCAAATTGAAGAATGGTTTATCGAAGACGTAAGGTCCCGCAAGACAGATAGTGACTTTCCGCCCATCATGTGGGTCGAATTTAATAGTAGTTTTGAACGGACTACTAACTGCTGTGATGCACTCCACTCTGAACTAAACGCTCAATTTTACTTTCCCATCCCAACATATTCCATCCGTTAGAGACAGTAAAGTGTATTCAAACTGAAACTTACGTTAAAATGAGAAGCGAAAAGAAAACTACTCCTAAAAAACATGTGGTACAAACAGATGGATAAGCTGTCTAATTTAACCATTACCCAGTATGAATATCTTCAAAACCTCTGCCACAAGTTTTCCACACCCAATAAAGTTTGCTACTTATTTTTGACGATTGCGACTTTGCTTGTATTGTGTTACATTATTAGGATACCAAAGAGCCAAATATTTTTGACCAGACCTATTGCATGTAGGCAGTTCTAAATCTGTGCAAAATGGAAATGTTGTGGCATAGTTGGTGGCCTATGGGAATCACCATACGATTTAGAAAAATAAGATGGAACGAACGTGAATCATTGCATCGGCTATCACATAAATACGGTGGCAGCTAAGGGAATGAGGACGTCCTTTTCGGAATCAATTCGGGGTTAGACCTCATGATGCCCTCGATTACTACCACAATTCTTATGGAAGTCCAGTGAAGGTCCCTGTACTCCACCCACCGGCATGCGTCTGTTCAAATGGTTCTGAGCACTATGGGACTTAACATCTGAGGTCATCAGTCCCCTAGAACTTACAATTACTTAAACCTAACTAACCTAAGGACATCACACACATCCATGCCCGAGGCAGGATTCGAACCTGCGACCGTAGCGGTCGCGCAGTTCCAGACTCAAGCGCCTAGAATCTCTCGGCCACACCGGCCGGCGCAGTCGTAGTTGACGATGCCGTTAGTTCAACATTGGGACACTTAGAGGCCGTCCTACAGAGCCCTGTGCTCCGAAACACTTGTGCCTGTACCAGCACCGTACCGTGTCGTCAGATCTGTCACTGCTCGATGCCTGTCCTGCTTTATGGAACGAGGAAGCCTTCTACCTCCACGTTCTGTGACGAGGCGTGGGCTCCAACATCTTATTTCATACTTCGGGTTTCACCGTCCTTCAACCACATTACATAGATTCTCGCGACAGTAGCAGCCGACAAGTTTCGTCGTTTCCGCGCTGCGCGTTCCCAGGCGCCGGGCGATAACAATCTGACTTTTGTCAAAGACGCTTGTGTCAGTGCATTTCCCCAATTTGCCGTCCATTTGGTCGCTAGAATGATTCCACCATTCGTTTCATCTCCGCTTATATACTTTCCTATTTTCGCCGACTTGTTTCATTAGCGCATAGCGTACCACTGACCAGTCTTGTTTTCGTTCAAAGAACAGAATGGACAGCACTTTTCAGAGCCTGCACTGCCTGAGTGACTACTGTGTTATTACTGAGCAGCCGTGCTTGGTATTTTGCACAGTGTTCGAAGATTTTGCTTTGAGAAAGACAATCAGAGGCCTCAGGGTCAATTTCAGTTAGCGAGAGCGTGATCTGCGAGAAGAGACATCACTTTGCGCTACGTTTTGTTATCGTACGGACACTGATCTGCCGTTTCATCTTGCTGAAGTACTTACTTGGGTGAGATCACTGTATGCTCCCGATATACACCACGCTTCCAGCTGCGCTTAATTTACGTTTCTTGCAGGACATATTATATTTGAATTACATTTCTCGCAAAGTAATCTCTCGCATTGCGTGTTCCTTAAAATGGACTGGAATGTTACTGGTGCCGTTTAACCAATTCATGCAGAAGTATATTCTTGAGACATTTTGTTCGAAGATACTAAAATCGTAATTATAAACAACTGTGAACTGCTAAAAGTGGACCGTAGTTGGTAAGTCTTCAAGATTACTGCTGAGAGTGTTTCGGTTTGGGCAACTTCTGTTAATGGTATTGAACTGGTGTCAAACCTTCTGAGTGCTGTAACAGTTGCGCTGTTGTATTTGACCACCAACGATAGTGAGTGCCAGGCGTGATGGGAACAGTGTTCTGTGCCCCTGTGAGTGCAGTATTTGGAGCTAATGAAATCGAATGTAGGCAGATTGTTGATGCTTCCGTAACCTAAACAGCCGAAGTGTTAGGTGTTTCAAGAGGCACCGTGGCGACGATTTATACCGCATGCAGGGAAATCGGAAAAACATCCTCCATCAAGTCACAACGCAGACGAAAATGTATGCAGAGAGATCGTGACAGACCGTCTTAGAAGAGGACGAAAAGTAAGAGGGCGACAACAGCAACTGCAGAACAGAATGTTGCAAGCTCAAACTCTGTCAGCACCAAAACAAAACGAAGAGAGCTCCATAAACTGGTAAGTCCAGGACGAGCTGGAATTCCAAAACCACTGCTCATCAGCGATGCAAATGCTCGGAACAGGAAAACGTGGTACTGAAGTCATAGAACCGGGGCTAGGGAGGAATGAATGAGCGTCATTTGTTCCGATGAGTGTTAGTTCACACTGTTTTCAACTTGTTAACAAGTTTATCTTTCATAAGTGAAACATGACGGCGTTTAGGTGATGATTTGGGCAGTCATAACATGGTTGTCCATGGGCCCCATGAGTGATCTGCAAGGCCTCATTACTGTCAATGATTATGTGACCGTGCTGGCTGATTAGGTCCAATCCGAGGTACAGTGTTTGTTCCCCCGTGGTGATGCTGTGTTCCTAAAGGACAGCACCCCTGTTGACGTAGATTGCATCGCCCAGGACTGGTTTTGAGCGCACAGGAATGAACTGTGGCACCGTGGCCTCCACAGTCACCAGACATCAGTGTTACTGAGCCTTTGCGGTCCACTTTTGAGAGAAGAGTACGTGATCGCTGTCCATTTCCATCATCGTTACCAGAAGTTGCCACTATTTTGCAGGGAGAATGATGCAGGACCTGTTTTTATCCATTCCGAGACGACTGCAAGCTGTTTTGAGCACCGACGGTTTTCCTGCAACGTATTAGGTATTGTAATGGGTTGTGTTCTTGGTTTTCAGATGTTTTTGTCCACACCCTGCACCAAGGAATAGTATTTCACACTTGTAAAACCTTAAGTTATCCGAGAAATGTTTGTACTTTCAGAAAAAGACTGAAGCACATATAACGTGAAAGCCTTTATTTAAAAAGGAAAAAAAATGTAATAAACTTGTGTTATAGCGTTGGCTACATTCGGAAATCCAAAAAGTGTTCCATAGTACAGTATCCAAACGTATATCAGGAAGTATATCGACCCGTGGCGATAACATATTAGACCTTCTGGTGACAAACAGACCCGAACTACTTGAAAAAGTTAATGCAGAACAGGGAATCAGCGATCATAAAGCGGTTACGGCATCGATGATTTCAGCCGTAAATAGGAATATTAAAAAGGGTAGGAAGATTTTTCTGTTTAGAAAAAGTGACAAAAAGCAGATTTCAGAGTCCCTGACGGCTCAACACAAAAGTTTTGTCTCAAGTACAGATAGTGTTGAGGATCAGTGGACAAAGTTCAAAACCGTCGTACATAATGCGTTAGATGAGTATGTGCCAAGCAAGATCGTAAGAGATGGAAAAGAGCCACCGTGGTACAACAACCGAGTTAGAAAACTGCTGCGGAAGCAAAGGGAACTTCACAGCAAACATAAACATAGCCAAAGCCTTGCAGACAAACAAAAATTACGCGAAGCGAAATGTAGTGTGAGGAGGGCTATGCGAGAGGCGTTCAATGAATTCGAAAATAAAGTTCTATGTACTGACTTGGCAGAAAATCCTAAGAAATTTTGGTCTTATGTCAAAGCGGTAGGTGGATCAAAACAAAATGTCCAGACACTCTGTGACCGAGATGGTACTGAAACAGAGGATGACGGACTAAAGGCCGAAATACTAAATGTCTTTTTCCAAAGTTGTTTCACAGAGAAAGATTGCACTGTAGTTCCTTCTCTAGATTGTCGCACAGATGACAAAATGGTAGATATCGAAATAGACGACAGAGGGATAGAGAAACAATTAAAATCGCTCAAAAGAGGAAAGGCCTCTGGACCTGATGGGATACCTGTTCAATTTTACACAGAGTACGCGAAGGAACTTGCCCCCCTTCTTGCAGCGGTGTACCGTAGGTCTCTAGAAGAGCGTAGCGTTCCAAAGGATTGGAAAAGGGCACAGGTCATCCCCGTTTTCAAGAAGGGACGTCGAACAGATGTGCAGAACTATAGACCTATATCTCTAACGTCGATCAGTTGTAGAATTTTGGAACACGTATTGTGTTCGAGTATAATGACTTTTCTGGAGACTAGAAATCTACTCTGTAGGAATCAGCATGGGTTTCGAAAAAGACGGTCATGCGAAACCCAGCTCGCGCTATTCGTCCACGAGACTCAGAGGGCCATAGACACGGGTTCACAGGTAGATGCCGTGTTTCTTGACTTCCGCAAGGCGTTCGATACAGTTCCCCACAGTCGTTTAATGAACAAAGTAAGAGCATATGGACTATCAGACCAATTGTGTGATTGGATTGAGGAGTTCCTAGATAACAGGACGCAGCATGTCATTCTCAATGGAGAGAAGTCCTCCGAAGTAAGAGTGATTTCAGGTGTGCCGCAGGGGAGTGTCATAGGACCGTTGCTATTCACAATATACATAAATGACCTGGTGGATGACATCGGAAGTTCACTGAGGCTTTTTGCAGATGATGCTGTGGTGTATCGAGAGGTTGTAACAATGGAAAATTGTACTGAAATGCAGGAGGATCTGCAGCGAATTGACGCATGGTGCAGGGAATGGCAATTGAATCTCAATGTAGACAAGTGTAATGTGCTGCGAATACACAGAAAGATAGATCCTATATCATTTAGCTACAAAATAGCAGGTCAGCAACTGGAAGCAGTTAACACCATAAATTACCTGGGAGTACGCATTAGGAGTGATTTAAAATGGAATGATCATATAATGTTGATCGTCGGTAAAGCAGATGCCAGACTGAGATTCATTGGAAGAATCCTAAGGAAATGCAATCCGAAAACAAAGGAAGTAGGTTACAGTACGCTTGTTCGCCCACTGCTTGAATACTGCTCAGCAGAGTGGGATCCGTACCAGATAGGGTTGATAGAAGATATAGAGAAGATCCAACGGAGAGCAGCGCGCTTCGTTACAGGATCATTCAGTAATCGCGAAAGCGTTACGGAGATGATAGATAAACTCCAGTGGAAGACTCTGCAGGAGAGACGCTCAGTAGCTCGGTACGGGCTTTTGTCAAAGTTTCGAGAACATACCTTCACCGAAGAGTCAAGCAGTATATTGCTCCCTCCTACGTATATCTCGCGAAGAGACCATGAGGATAAAATCAGAGAGATTAGAGCCCACACAGAAGCATACCGACAATCCTTCTTTCCACGAACAATTCGAGACTGGAAAAGAAGGGAGAACCGATAGAGGTACTCAAGGTACCCTCCGCCACACACCGTCAGGTGGCTTGCGGAGTATGGATGTAGATGTAGATGTAGATGTAGATAGAAGTACATTTGCCACTGTACACTAGCAATATCGAAAACCACAATCAGAGCATGAACATTGCTGTTGACTTGCCAGCACTGGAGTCAACGTAGGTGACTGTGATACCTTGCTGGAGCCGTGAGGCGTAAACTTTCTTGCTGAATACGACCGCAGGATTACGCGAGCGACCTGGAAGGAGTGCATGCTGGAGAAGACGAGCGGCGCCGAGCCAGCTGTTGGGGACAGTACCTGCTTACGGACGACCTGGTAGATGTGCGCGTAGAAGAAGGCGAGCAGCAGCACGGGCGCCACGATGGTGGCGAAGTAGACGAAGACGAGGTAGCCGTGGTCCATGATCTCGTCGAAGACGCAGCGCGCGTCCTGCCCGGCGCCCTGGTGCCACCCCAGCACCGGCAGCAGACCCACCACCAGACCAGCAGCCCAGCACGCGCAGATTATACCTGCCGGAAAAAGCCACCGTAAACGCACTTCCAGTCCAAGCTGTCCGTCTTTGTTTTGTGCCATATTTTTCAAGGTAGAGTAAATGCACAACAAGGAAAAAAGAAAAAGAAACGACGTACCACGAAGCAATGGGACGGCAATCGGTAGATGTACATGTATAGACAAACAAATGATTACAATCTGAGAAAACTTCGATGATTATTTCGAGAGAAATAGCTAACACAAACTGAGCAAGTCACTAACGCGTTCTTCCACTTCTATCCCTTATGCAAGCTGCTCTTAGCCAAGTAGCTCATCCAATCGCCTCACAAGGGCTGTGTGCACTCCGACCAGCCAGAAGCACTCGCCTGACCTGGACGGTGACCGATCCAAGTGCTAGCAAGGATTCTACTCTAAGACAAAAAAAAAGAGACACTTGATGAAGGAACTACCCAAATGGAACGGAAATCGGTAGATGTGATATACATGTACAGTCAAACAAATGAGTACAATTTCAGAAAAATTGGATGATTTATTCAAGAGAAAGAACTTCACGAACTGAGTAAGTCAACAACGTGTTAGTTCATCTCTGACCCTGATACAGGCAGTTAGTCGGCTTGGCATTGATTAACAGAATTATTGGATGTCCTCCTGAGGAATATCGTGCAAAGTTCTTCCCAACTGGCGTGTCAGATCGTCAAAATTCCGAGCTGGCTGGAGGGGCGTGCCCGTAACGCTCCTAACGTTGTCAATTGGGGAGAGACCCGACGACATTGTGGCCAAGGTAACGTTTGCCAAGCACGAAGACAAGCAGTAGGAGCTCTCGCCGTCTGCAGGTGGGCATTACATTGCTGAAATGTATGCCCAGGATGGATTGTCAAGACCGCGCGGGATTAGCCGTGCGGTCTCAGGCGCTGCAGTCATGGACTGTGCGGCTGGTCACAGCGGAGGTTCGAGTCCTCCCTCGGGCAAGGGTGTGTGTGTTTCTCCTTAGCATAATTTATGTTAAGTAGTGTGTAAGCTTAGGGACTGATGACCTTAGCAGTTAAGTCCCATAAGATTTCACACACATTTGAACACTTGGATTGCCAAGAAAGGCCCCAAAATTAAACCTAGAATATCGTCGACGTACCGCTGTGCTGTAAGGGAGCCTCGGATGACAACCAAAGCGGTCCTGATAAGAAATGAAGTGGCAGTACAGACCACCGCTACTGGTTTTCGGGCTATATGACGGGTGAAAGGAGCATTGCTACGCCACCGCTATCTGGGAACTCTCCAGACAATTCTTCGCTGGTCGTCGTGGCTCAGTTTAAAACAGGACGCATCACTGAAGACAATTCTGCTCCAGTCAATGAGAATCTACGACGATGACGTGTCTGCAGACGCCGCTGACAGATGCGGGGTTCCAACCTGGCTGTCACCCTCCATACGGCCCGATAACCAGCGCTGATGGTCTGCGGAGTCATTTCATTTCATAGCAGGATTCTTTGGTTGTCATCGCGGCACCCTTAAGCACGGCCGTACATCGACAATATTCTACGTTCCGTTTCATCTCCTTAATGGTAAGTCATCTTGGGCTTACATTTCATCAAGATACTGCTTGTCTTCGTGCTTGTCAAACCTTACCTTGTCCAGCAAGATCGCCGGAACTCTTCTCAATTGAGAAAATTTGTAGCATTATGGGTAGGGCCTTCCATCTAGTTCGGGATTTTGACGATCTAACGCGCCAATCGCATAGAATGTGGCACGATATCTCTCAGGAGGGCACCCAGTAACTCCATCAGGCAATAGCACGTCGAATAACTCCTTGCATAAGGGTCAGAGGTGGACCAATGCGGTATTCACTTGTTCGATTTATGAACAATTTATTATTTAATTTTTCTTAAGCTAATCATTTGTTTGTCAGCACATGTACATTACATTAACGTCCCATTCAGAAATTCCCTCGCGGTGCGTCGATCTCTTTTTCTTTTTCTTTTTCTTGCTTTTACTTAGAGTGTATATCTGTAACTAACTATATCTTTGTATTTACGTAAGTGCGTACCACTATCATCCTAAACCATACTTGGTATATATATCACTACACGGAAGGAAGCCCTCCTGGTTAGCCCTGCAGTCTAACGCACGGCTTTCCGGACTGGGAAGGAGCGCCTGGTCCCTGGCACGAATCCGGCAGGCGGACTTGTGTCGAGGTCCGGTGAGTCGCCCAGTCTGTTGGTGGTTTTTAGGCGGTTTTACATCTGCCTGGACGAATGCGGACTGGTTCCCCTTATTCCGCCTCAGCTACACTATGTCGGCGATTGCTGTGCAAACAAGTTCTTCACGTACTCGTACACCACCATTACTCTACCACGCAAACATAGGGGTTACACACGTCTGGTGTGAGTCGTTCCCTGGGGTGATCCACCGGGGTCCGAAACGCACAATAACACTGTAAGAGTGGTTCGGTGTGGGGCGGCGGAGGGGTGAAGTGGACTGCGGTAGTCGTCGTGGGGTTGTGGACCACTGCGGCTGCGGCGGAGACGGAGCCTCTCCGTCGTTTCTAGGCCCCCAGTTAATATACGATACATTACAATACAATACATGGAAAGAATCACTGTTGCGGCAAGAATCACCTAACTCTCCTCGTAGTGGGGGTATTGGTGAGTATGGGGTGACGTACAATCGTCTGGAGCAATTTCAACCAATTTCGGTGTATGCATGACTCATTATTTGTATAAAAATACTGTGGAAATAAGATACTTCCACTAACACTATGGGCCAGTTGGGGATGCGAAAGGGGAATACAAAAATGTTTGAAAACGACCTGTTGGTATTTATTTCATTTATTTAGGTGATTTGGAATGCTTTCAAAGTATGAAGCGCAGTCCGTCTCTTATTTGTGTTGTTCAGTGGGATAAACAAAATTAAAATATTTGTGGCATTTTTACACGTAAAAAGTTGAACCACTGCCCACGACGTATGGCTGACTCCTTACCGAGGCAGAATTAAAAGTTTACTCAGGATTTAAATGAACGGCGTGGTGAAATTCGCTACAGAGACAGATGATATAAGTGTGCAAAGATGCGTGAAACATCTAACATATATTACATATAACGTAAACATTTATATTTGTGAAATATATTTGGAATATGCGTCTACTGGCGAAACTGCGACAGAATACTTGTCCAGCTGCAATAGCAACAGTGACCTAATCCACGATTTTGACAAATAGTTCCTTTGTTTCATTTTTTGGCTCTGTAACGATATCTTTTTACAGCAGTTGATATTGACTTGCACAATGTATTACAACTAAAAGCAGACAAGAATTTAGTCTACTAGTAAAGCCAATCTCTTTTCTATCCGAGAAGAGATATAAAAGAGGTCAGGGGAAAAATCCGGGTAGTGTTCCACGCAACTACACTCCTGGAAATGGAAAAAAGAACACATTGACACCGGTGTGTCAGACCCACCATACTTGCTCCGGACACTGCGAGAGGGCTGTACAAGCAATGATCACACGCACGGCACAGCGGACACACCAGGAGCCGCGGTGTTGGCCGTCGAATGGCGCTAGCTGCGCAGCATTTGTGCACCGCCGCCGTCAGTGTCAGCCAGTTTGCCGTGGCATACGGAGCTCCATCGCAGTCTTTAACACTGGTAGCATGCCGCGACAGCGTGGACGTGAACCGTATGTGCAGTTGACGGACTTTGAGCGAGGGCGTATAGTGGGCATGCGGGAGGCCGGGTGGACGTACCGCCGAATTGCTCAACACGTGGGGCGTGAGGTCTCCACAGTACATCGATGTTGTCGCCAGTGGTCGGCGGAAGGTGCACGTGCCCGTCGACCTGGGACCGGACCGCAGCGACGCACGGATGCACGCCAAGACCGTAGGATCCTACGCAGTGCCGTAGGGGACCGCACCGCCACTTCCCAGCAAATTAGGGACACTGTTGCTCCTGGGGTATCGGCGAGGACCATTCGCAACCGTCTCCATGAAGCTGGGCTACGGTCCCGCACACCGTTAGGCCGTCTTCCGCTCACGCCCCAACATCGTGCAGCCCGCTTCCAGTGGTGTCTCGACAGGCGTGAATGGAGGGACGAATGGAGACGTGCCGTCTTCAGCGATGAGAGTCGCTTCTGCCTTGGTGCCAATGATGGTCGTATGCGTGTTTGGCGCCGTGCAGGTGAGCGCCACAATCAGGACTGCATACGACCGAGGCACACAGGGCCAACACCCGGCATCATGGTGTGGGGAGCGATCTCCTACACTGGCCGTACACCACTGGTGATCGTCGAGGGGACACTGAATAGTGCACGGTACATCCAAACCGTCATCGAACCCATCGTTCTACCATTCCTAGACCGGCAAGGGAACTTGCTGTTCCAACAGGACAATGCACGTCCGCATGTATCCCGTGCCACCCCACGTGCTCTAGAAGGTGTAAGTCAACTACCCTGGCCAGCAAGATCTCCGGATCTGTCCCCCATTGAGCATGTTTGGGACTGGATGAAGCGTCGTCTCACGCGGTCTGCACGTCCAGCACGAACGCTGGTCCAACTGAGGCGCCAGGTGGAAATGGTATGGCAAGCCGTTCCACAGGACTACATCCAGCATCTCTACGATCGTCTCCATGGGAGAATAGCAGCCTGCATTGCTGCGAAAGGTGGATATACACTGTACTAGTGCCGACATTGTGCATGCTCTGTTGCCTGTGTCTATGTGCCTGTGGTTCTGTCAGTGTGATCATGTGATGTATCTGACCCCAGGAATGTGTCAATAAAGTTTCCCCTTCCTGGGACAATGAATTCACGGTGTTCTTATTTCAATTTCCAGGAGTGTATTTCCTGGAGTTTAGCGCGGTCGATGGAGAGGTGCTGTTGATTACATTAAGCTATGCAGTTAGTCAGCTAGTTATGAAGGCAACACTGGTAGAATTGGAGGGTGGGATTTATTGCGATAAAGGTAGTGTCGTTTTTATAGTGGAATACGTATTTTGAAGGGGTGGTTTTGGGGTTTCATCTTTATGTAAAAGATGAGAGTGGTGAAAGAAGGACCCTCGGAGGAGACCAGTGGTTGTGTGAAAAATACTGGACTTAATCTGCACATGCCGTCCTCGTCCAATGTATAGGAACCTATCCCCATTCCACCTCGAGCTCTTTAAATGTTCGGAGAAATCCAAAGGCTCTAGCATTCATTCCTTCACAACTATGACTGCGACACATTCACATTCCACTGGCAGTACAAGACACACATATCCAATTTACTAATCGCAAAAACTTGTAGGGACTGGTGTTAACCTCAGAACAACACTGCCCACTAACCTCAGAATGCTAAAAGGGGGAAAATGTTACATGGTCAATTTTTAATTTATTAAAAGGAAGTAATAGTTTATAGTTTATGCACTAGTTCAGCGGTACCCAACATTTTAACTGTACGGGCCATCTATTTTGAGAAACAAGTTAGGTGCCCAGTAACTAAAAAATACAAATAAAAAATTTAAACACTCACAAATAGGCCACTATATCATCATCATCATTATTATTATTATTTCTTTCTTTCCTCAGACGTTATGTCTGGTCAAAAATGGAAAGTGACGCGGACCTTGATCAAGCGTGACTTCCTTTTAACTGTACGGTATATGTTATAATGCATTTAGGAACTTTCGGGTAATTGAACATGTATCAATAATTACGGATTTCTGTAGTTGTATATATAAGTTTGGATGTAGCTGTATTGCAATTGATGTACTGGTGGATACTGTGTGGTATGACTCCTGTAATTGATAGTATAATTGGTATAATGTCAACTTTATCCTGATGACACATGTCCTTGACTTTCTCAGCCAGTTGGATGTATTTTTCAATTTTTTCTCCTGTTTTCTTTTGTATATTTGTTGTATTGGGTACGGATATTTCGATTAGTTGTGTTAATTTCTTCTTTTTATTGATGAGTATTATGTCAAGTTTGTTATGTGGTGTTGTTTTATCTGTTATAATGGTTCTGTTCCAGTATAATTTGTACTCATCATTCTCCAGTACATTTTGTGGTGCATACTTGTATGTGGGAACGTGTTGTTTTATAAGTTTATGTATTATTTTTGCTACATTGTCATGTCTTCTGGGGTATTCTGTATTTGCTAGTATTGCACATCCGCTTGTGATGTGATCTACTGTTTCTATTTGTTGTTTGCAAAGTCTGCATTTATCCGTTGTGGTATTGGGATCTTTAATAATATGCTTGCTGTAATATCTGGTGTTTATTATTTGATCCTGTATTGCAATCATGAATCCTTCCGTCTCACTGTATATATTGCCTTTTCTTAGCCATGTGTTGGATGCGTCTTGATCGATGTGTGGCTGTGTTAGATGATACGGGTGCTTGCCATGTAGTGTTTTCTTTTTCCAATTTATTATTATTATTATTATCTGCGTCGAAACCATGGAGGATCACGCAAAGCATTCTGTCTCATTCGAGCATTCTTTCTGATCTTCACGCTTCTCTCATTTTTTCTCCATGGAGTTCATTTTTATCTTCAGTCCACTTTCTCCCTGGTTCCTTTGAGACTTAATTCTCTGACTTAACATTCCTCTTACATGTATTGTTTCTGTATATGTTTCCGTCTTGAACTTCTGTTCTACATCTACATCTACATTTATACTCCGCAAGCCACCCAATGGTGTGTGGCGGAGGGCACTTTACGTGCCACTGTCATTACTTCCCTTTCCTGTTCCAGTCGCGTATGGTTCGCGGGAAGAACGACTGTCTGAAAGCCTCCGTGCGCGCTCTAATATCTCTAATTTTACATTCGTGATCTCCTCGGGAGATATAAATAGGGGGAAGCAATATATTCGATACCTCATGCAGAAACGCACCCTCTCGAAACCTGGCGAGCAAACTACACCGCGATGCAGAGCGCCTCTCTTGCAGAGTCTGCCACTTGAGTTTGTTAAACATCTCCGTAACGCTATCACGGTTACCAAATAACCCTGTGACGAAACGCGCCGCTCTTCTTCGGATCTTCTCTATCTCCTCCGTCAACCCGATCTGGTACGGATCCCACACTGATGAGCAATACTCAAGTATAGGTCGAACGAGTGTTTTGTAAGCCACCTCCTTTGTTGATGGACTACATTTTCTAAGGACTCTCCCAATGAATCTCAACCTGGTACCCGCCTTACCAACAATTAATTTTATATGATCATTCCACTTCAAATCGTTCCGCACGCATGCTCCCAGATATTTTACAGAAGTAACTGCTACCAGTGTTTGTTCCGCTATCATATAATCATACAATAAAGTATCCTTCTTTCTATGTATTCGCAATACATTACATTTGTCTATGTTAAGAGTCAGTTGCCACTCCCTGCACCAAGTGCCTATCCGCTGCAGATCTTCCTGCATTTCGCTACAATTTTCTAATGCTGCAACTTCTCTGTATACTACAGCATCATCCGCGAAAAGCCGCATCGAACTTCCGACACTATCTACTAGGTCATTCATATATATTGTGAAAAGCAATGGTCCCATAACACTCCCCTGTGGCACGCCAGAGTTTACTTTAACGTCTGTAGACGTCTCTCCATTGATAACAACATGCTGTGTTCTGTTTGCTAAAAACTCTTCAATCCAGCCACACAGCTTGTCTGATATTCCGTAGGCTATTACTTTGTTTATCAGGCGACAGTACGGAACTGTATCGAACGCCTTCCGGAAGTCAAGAAAAATAGCATCTACCTGGGAGCCTGTATCTAATATTTTCTGGGTCTCATGAACAAATAAAGCGAGTTGGGTCTCACACGATCGCTGTTTCCGGAATCCATGTTGATTCCTACATAGTAGATTCGGGTTTCCAAAAACGACATGATACTCGAGCAAAAAACATGTTCTAAAATTCTACAACAGATCGACGTCAGAGATATAGGTCTATAGTTTTGCGCATCTGCTCGACGACCCTTCTTGAAGACTGGGACTACCCGTGCTCTTTTCCAATCATTTGGAACCTTCCGTTCCTCTAGAGACTTGCGGTACACGGCTGTTAGAAGGGGGGCAAGTTCTTTCGCGTACTCTGTGTAGAATCGAATTGGTATCTCGTCAGGTCCAGTGGACTTTCCTCTGTTGAGTGATTCCAGTTGCTTTTCTATTCCTTGGACACTTATTTCGATGTCAGCCATTTTTTCGTTTGTGCGAGGATTTAGAGAAGGAACTGCAGTGCGGTCTTCCTCTGTGAAACAGCTTTGGAAAAAGGAGTTTAGTATTTCAGCTTTACGCGTGTCATCCTCTGTTTCCATGCCTTCATCATCCCAGAGTGTCTGGATATGCTTTTTCAAGCCACTTACTGATTTAACGTAAGACCAGAACTTCCTAGGATTTTCTGTCAAGTCAGTACATAGAATTTTACTTTCGAATTCACTGAACGCTTCACGCGTAGCCCTCCTTACGCTAACTTTGACATCGTTTAGCTTCTGTTTGTCTGAGAGGTTTTGGTTGCGTTTAAACTTGGAGTGAAGCTCTCTTTGCTTTCGCAGTAGTTTCCTAACTTTGTTGTTGTACCACGGTGGGTTTTTCCCGTCCCTCACAGTTTTACTCGGCACGTACCTGTCTAAAACGCATTTTACGATTGCCTTGAACTTTTTCCATAAACACTCAACATTGTCAGTGTCGGAACAGAAATTTTCGTTTTGATCTGTTAGGTAGTCTGAAATCTGCCTTCTATTACTCTTGCTAAACAGATAAACCTTCCTCCCTTTTTTTATATTCCTATTAACTTCCATATTCAGAGATGCTGCAACGGCCTTATGATCACTGATTCCCTGTTCTGCACATATAGAGTCGAAAAGTTCGGGTCTGTTCGTTATCAGTAGGTCCAAGATGTTATCTCCACGAGTCGGTTCTTTGTTTAATTGCTCGAGGTAATTTTCGGATAGTGCACTCAGTATAATGTCACTCGATGCTCTGTCCCTACCACCCGTCCTAAACATCTGAGTGTCTCAGTCTATATCTGGTAAATTGAAATCTCCACCTAAGACTATAACATGCTGAGAAAATTTATGTGAAACGTATTCCAAATTTTCTCTCAGTTGTTCTGCCACTAATGATGCTGAGTCGGGAGGTCGGTAAAAGGAGCCAACTATTAACCTAGCTCGGTTGTTGAGTGTAACCTCCACCCATAATAATTCACAGGAACTATCCACTTCTACTTCACTACAGGATAAACTACTACTAACAGCGACGAACGCTCCACCACCGGTTGCATGCAATCTATCCTTTCTAAACACCATCTGTACCTTTGTAAAAATTTCGGCAGAATTTATCTCTGGCTTCAGCCAGCTTTCTGTACCTGTAACGATTTCAGCTTCGGTGCTTTCTATCAGCGCTTGAAGTTCCAGTACTTTACCAACGCAGCTTCGACAGTTTACAATTACAATAACGACTGCTGCTTGGACCCCGCAGGTCCTGACTTTGCCCCGCACCCGTCGAGGCTGTTGCCCTTTCTGTACTTGCCCAAGGCCATCTAACCTAAAAAACCGACCAGCCCACGCCACACAACCCCTGCTACCCGTGTAGCCGCTTGTTGCGTGTAGTGGACTCCTGACCTATCCAGCGGAACCCGAAACCCCACCACCCTATGGCGCAAGTCGAGGAATCTGCAGCCCACACGGTCGCAGAACCGTCTCAGCCTCTGATTCAGACCCTCCACTCGGCTCTGTACCAAAGGTCCGCAGTCAGTCCTGTCGACGATGTTGCAGATGGTGAGCTCTGCTTTCATCTCGCTAGCGAGACTGGCAGTCTTCACCAAATCAGATAGCCGCCGGAAGCCAGAGAGGATTTCCTCCGATCCATAGCGACACACATCATTGGTGCCGACATGAGCGACCACCTGCAGATGGGTGCACCCTGTACCCTTCATGGCATCCGGAAGGACCCTTTCCACATCTGGAATGACTCCCCCCGGTATGCACACGGAGTGCACATTGGTTTTCTTCCCCTCTCTTGCTGCCATATCCCTAAGGGGCCCCATTACGCGCCTGACGTTGGAGCTCCCAACTACCAGTAAGCCCACCCTCTGCGACGCCCGGATCTTGCAGACTGAGGGGCAGCCTCTGGAACAGGACAAGCAGCCATGTCAGGCCGAAGACCAGTATCAGCCTGAGACAGAGCCCGAAACTGGTTCGTCAGACAAACTGGAGAGGCCTTCCGTTCAGCCCTCTGGAATGTCTTTCGCCCCATGCCACACCTTGAGACGACCTCCCACTCTACCACAGGTGACGGATCAGCCTCAATGCGAGCAGTATCTCGGGCAACCACAGTCGTAGTTCGATCGGGGGATGCGTGGGACGAGCTGGCCGTCCCCGACAAACCCCCATCCGGACCCCCATTGGCAACAGCCTCAAGCTGTGTGACCGAAGCCAACACTGCCTGAAGCTGGGAGCGAAGGGATGCCAACTCAGCCTGCATCCGAACACAGCAGTTGCAGTCCCTATCCATGCTAAAAAATGTTGTGCAAAGAACGTCTGAACTAATCTACAGAGAGCGCAAACAAATCGAAACAAAATTTAAACGGTTATTAAAATACAAGATTGCCTAGTAAATGCAGTAATGGTGCTACTTGCGCACTGCTGACACACTGCTCGGCGGCGGAAGGAGACTACGCGATTTTACACTATTCAGGCACTAAAACGCGATGCTACAACTATCAAATACTATAATACGCTCGAAATTTATGAATTAAACAATGCAAGTACCAAAAACACGCAAAGAAATTAAGAATTAAACTATGTAACAAATGCGTGAGCTAGAAGTATACTACTTGCTGCTGCAGCTGCTTATCCAAAGGCGGCAGGGAGCACACTGACTGTGACCAACCGACACTGGCCGTTCAAAACAAAAACAGAAGACAGACGACTACGCGAATTTACACTAATCAGGTACTAAAACGCGATGCTACAACTCTCAAATACTATAATACGCCCGAAATTTATGAATTAAACAATGCAAGTACCAAAAACACGCAAAGAAATTAAGAATTAAACTATGTAACAAATGAGTGAGCTAGGAGTATACGACTTGCTGCTGCAGCTGCTTATCCAACGGCGGCAGGGAGCACACTGTTGAATCAATTTGTGCTTTTTCCAGGTCAAGCTTGACTTGTGTGATCCATGGTATTCTTGACTTAACCACTTGTGTGTATGTCAGAATTCTGAATAAAAAGTGCTCGGTTTTCAATCCGCGTCAATTCGAATAAAATCCTGGAGCTTTCGGTGGCCATCTCCGCCATCGTCGTCACGAGTTCACTGACTGCCGGGACTGCTACGGTTTCTCGCTTATATAGACATGATGACATCATCAGCAGCCAATCAGATAGATCCAATTTAGAATGATAATTTTTCTTTCGATTTTGCGTTCTTCCTTCAGTATGCCTTCCACATCGGTTTCCGTATGAAGTGTTGGCGTCTCACTTGCATATAGGATTTCAGGCTTGATTACGGTGTTGTAGCGTCTGATCTTTGTCTGAATGGGTGAGCATTTCTTATACGTCTTGTGTTCTGCCGTAAACTCTATTCATTTTTTGTAGTCAAGTCTTCTGTGAAATCCTTTCTCCTCTTGTAGATTCGAAAATTTTACTCACGTATCTGCAATATGTAAGGCTGTTTATCTTGCCGTATTATGTGTCTAGGTTCTGTGTGTTTAATTTTGAATAGACGAATTCAGAGTTTTGGAAAGAGATCTGATGGCCAACTTTTTCTGCACATTGTTTTAATATTTCTATTTGTTTGGCTGCTGTTGCTTCGTTGTCCGAGGGTATGGCCTGGTCGTGTATGAAAGCTAGGTTTGAGATTCCTATCTTGTTCCGGGATCGTCCTAGATGGTTCCCAGTGTCCTTGGATTTTCAATTATTTTTCCCATCCCCTCATTATCTGGCCGAGGATTAGGTTAAACAATACTGGGGATAATCCGTCGCCTTGGCGTACACCTGTTTTGATCATGAAAGAGAAGAGATTTCACTCATGAATATCGCTTTCGATGTTGAGCCAGGCAATGTCTGCTTGATTGGTCGTAGTGTTTTCGGGTTGATTCTTTATTCTTCTGAGATGTTGAAGAAGGATTGTCGGTCAGCAGAATCGTATGCCTCCTTGAAATTTAGGAAACTGCAAGTGATTGGAGTATTCATGATAGCGTTGTATTTTAGAACTGTTTTCAGATTGAAGATTTTTTTCTGTGCATGAACGATTGGGGTGGAAACCTGCCTGGAATCCACCAATTTTGTCTTCTAAAATTCTTGTTTTCTCTGGATTAAGCACGCTGAGAAAACGTTGCAAGGACATTTCTCTGTAGCAGTTCACATACGCCCTATCTCCTTTCTTGTGCAGGTGGTGGATATTTGAACATTTCTACTCGTCAGGAATTTTTTCTGTTTTTCTGATGGTTGTTATTACTTGCGTAAGTTCCAGTAAAGACTTTGGTCCGAGGTTCTTTAGTAGTTCTGCGACGATGCTGTCATCACCGGATATCTTGTTTTTTGATTTAAATGTATGTTTGTGGATCTCTTCACGTGTTTATGCGAAAGATTCTGGGTGAGTGGAAGTGGAGCCCTGTGTTGGGAATCTTGTTTCACGTTCTGCAACAGAGAAATAACGTTCCAGTTCCAGACTGTTCTCTTGATTAGTTAATGTGAGTTTATCATACTGTTTTCTGAAGCATTAGTTTTGATGTATGTACCTCCCTTGCGAAAGTCCCGTAGAATTCCCTTGAGTTATGGTTGCGGACATTTTTCTCTATAGCGTGCAGTTACTTGCACCCGTGGTCCAGGGGTAGCCGGCACGGTAGCTCAGCGTGTTCGATCAGAGGGCTGCTCGCCCTCTGTAATAAAAAAACTGAGTAAAGGAATCAACTTGGACAGATATCTCGTGACGTCCGCCCAGATCAAACGCAACGGAAAAAAAGGGTAGCGTCTTTGATTCATAATCAAAACGTCTTCGGTCCTGGGTTCGGATCCCGCCGCTGTTCAAATTTTCATTAATAATCAGCATTGGCGGCCGAAGATTTCCGGCATATGAAGTCACCCTCATTCTGCCAACAGCCTTGTCAAAGAGGGCGGAGGAGCGGACAGAGATTCAGGGCATTCTCTTGTCCTGAGGGAGCGAAACTGCCCCTAAAGGCGGAAGAATCAGCAATGATCAACGACACGAGGATGCAGAAGGCAATGGAAACCACTGTATTAAAGTCACGCAACGTGTATGTAACGTGTATACACGGGACATGTGGACTGTAACTGAAGAAGTGTCATGATGATCTCTCTATTGGCAAAAGATTCGGGAACAGTCCTCCCATTCGGATCTCCGGGAGGGGACTACCGAGAAAGAGGTTACCATGAGAAAAAGACTGAATAATCAACGAAAGGATAACGTTCTACGAGTCGGGGCGTGGAATGTCAGTAGCTCGAACGTGTTAGGGAAACTAGAAAATCTGAAAAGGAAAATGCAAAGGCTCAATCTAGATATAGTAGGGGTCAGTGAAGTGAAGTGGAAAGAAGACAAGGATTTATGGTCAGATGAGTATACGGTAATATCAACAGCAGCAGAATATGGTATAACGGGAGTAGGATTCATTATGAATAGGAAGGTAGGGTTGTCGTTGGGTTGTTTTTGGGGAAGGAGACCAGACAGTGAGGTCATCGGTCTCATCGGATTAGGGAAGGAAGTCGGCCGTGCCCTTTCAGAGGAACCATCCCGGCATTTGCCTGGAGTGATTTAGGGAAATCACGGAAAACCTAAATCAGGATGGTCGGACGTGGGATTGAACCGTCATCCTCCCGAATGCGAGTCCAGTGTGCTAACCACTGCGCCAGGGAAGGTAGGGCAGAGAGTGTGTTATTGTGAACAGTTCAGTGACAGGGTTGTTCTTATCAGAAACGACAGAAAACCAACACCGAAAACGATAGTTCAGGTATACATGCCGACGTCACAAGGTGAAGATGAAGAGAGAGAGAAAGTGTATGGGGATATTGAAAGGGTAATACAGTGTGTAAAGGGGGGTGAAAACCTAATAGTCCTGGAGGACTGGAATGCAGTTGTAGGGGAAGGAGTAGAAGAAAACGTTACAGGAGAATATGGGCTTGGCACAATGAATGAGAGAGGAGAAAGACTAATGGAGGTCTTCAACAAGTTTCAGCTAGTAATAGCGAATACTTTGTTCAAAAATCACAAGAGGAGGAGGTATACTTGGAAAAGGCCGGGAGATACGGGAAGATTTCAGTTCGATTACATCATGGTCAGACAGAGATTCCGAAATCAGATACTGGATTGTAAGGCGTACGCAGGAGCAGATATAGACTCAGATCACAATATAGTAATGATGAAGAGTAGGCTGAAGTTTAAGACACAATCAATACGCAACGAAGTGTGATACAGAAGTACTAAGGAATGACAAGATACGATTGAAGTTCTCTAAGGCTATAGATAAAGCAATAAGGAAAAGCTCAGTAGGCAGTACAGTTGAAGATGAATAGACATCTCTACAAGGGGCCATCACAGAAGTTGGGAAGGAAAACATAGGTACAAAGAAGGTAACTGCGTAGGAACATGGGTAACAGAAGAAATACTTCTTCACTTGATTGATGAAAGGAGGGAGTACAAAAATGTTCCGGGAAACTCAGGAGTAGAGAAATACAGGTCGCTGAGGAATGAAATAAATAGGTAGTGCAGGGAAGCTAAGACGAAATGGCTGCAGGAAAAATGTGAAAACATCGAAAAGGAAATGATTGTTGGAAGGACAAACTCAGCATACAGGATAGTAAAAACAACCTTCGGAGACATTAAAAGGAAGGGTAATAACATTAAGAGTGCAACGGGAATTCCACTGCTAAATGCAGAGGAGAGAGCGGATAGGTGGAAAGAATTCATTGAAGGCCTCTATGAGAGGGAAGATTCTTTTGATGAAATAGAAGAAGAAACAGGAGTCGATTTAGAACAGATAGGGGATCCAGTCCTCCCCATGGTCTTTGCCGTTGGTGGGGAGGCTTGCGTGCCTCAGCTATACAGATAGCCGTACCGTAGGTGCAACCACAACGGAGGGGCATCTGTTGAGAGGCCAGACAAACGTGTGGTTCCTGAAGAGGGCAGCAGCCTTTTCAGTAGTTGCAGGGGCAACAGTCTGGATGATTGACTGATCTGGCCCTGTAACACTAACCAAAATGGCCTTGCTGTTCTGGTACTGCGAACGGCTGAAAGCAAGGGGAAACTACAGCCGTAATTTTTCCCGAGGGCATGCAGCTTTACTGTATGATTAAATGATGATGGCGTCCTCTTGGGTAAAATATTCCGGAGATAAAATAGTCCCCCATTCGGATCTCCGGGCAGGGACTATTCAAGAGGACGTCGTTATCAGGAGAAAGAAAACTGGCGTTCTACGGATCGGAGCGTGGAATGTCGGATCCCTTAATCGGGCAAGTAAGTTAGAAAATTTAAAAAGGGAAACGCATAGGTTAAAGTTAGATATAGTGGGAATTAGTGAAGTTCGGTGGCCGGAGGAGCAAGACTTTTGGTCAGGTGAATACAGGGTTATAAATACAAAATCAAATAGGGGTAATGCAGGTGTAGGTCTAATAATGAATAAAAAAAATAGGAGTACGAGTAAGCTACTACAAACAGCATAGTGAACGCATTATTGTGGCCACGATAGACACGAAGCTCACGCCTACTAGAGTAGCACAAGTTTATATGCCAACTAGCTCTGCAGATGACGAAGAAATTGATGAAATGTATGATGAGATAAAAGAAATTATTCAGGTAGTGAAGGGAGACGAAAATTTAATAGTCATGGGTGACTGGAATTCGTCAGTAGGAAAAGGGAGAGAAGGAAACATAGTAGGTGAATATGGATTGGGGCTAAGAAATGAAAGAGGAAGCCGCCTGGTAGAATTTTCTGCAGAGCATAACTTAATCATAGCCAACACTTGGTTCAAGAATCATGAAAGCAGGTTGTATACATGGAAGAACCCTGGAGATACTAAAAGGTATCAGATAGATTATATAATGGTAAGACAGAGATTTAGGAACCAGGTTTTAAATTGTAAGACATTTCCAGAGGCAGATGTGGACTCTGACCACAATCTATTGGTTATGAACTGTAGATTAAAACTGAAGAAACTGCAAGAGGGTAGGAATTTAAGGAGATGGGACCTAGATAAACTGAAAGAACCAGAGACTGTACAGAGTTTCAGGGAGAGCATAAGGGAACAATTGACAGGAGTGGGGGAAAGAAATACAGTAGAAGAAGAATGGGTAGCTTTGAGGGATGAAATAGTGAAGGCAGCAGAGGATCAAATAGGTAAAAAGACGAGGGCTAGTAGAAACCCTTGGGTAACAGAATAAATATTGAATTTAATTGATGAAAGGAGAAAATATAAAAATGCAGTAAATGAAGCAGGCAAAAAGGAATACAAATGACTCAAAAATGAGATCGACAGGAAGTGCAAAATGGCTAAGCAAGGATGGCTAGAGGACAAATGTAAGGATGTAGAGGCTTATCTCACTAGGGGTAAGATAGATACAGCTTACAGGAAAATTAAAGAGACCTTTGGAGAAAAGAGAACCACTTGCATGAATATCAAGAGCTTCGATGGAAACCCAATTCTAAGCAAAGAAGGGAAAGCAGAAAGATGGAAGGAGTATATAGAGGGTCTATACAAGGGTGACTTACTTGAGGACAATATTATGGAAATGGAAGACGAGGTAGATGAAGATGAAATGGGAGATATGATACTGCGTGAAGAGTTTGACAGAGCACTGAAAGACCTGAGTCGAAACAAGGCCCCGGGAGTAGACAACATTCCATCAGAGCTACTGACAGCCTTGGGAGAGCCAGTCCTGACAAAACTCTACCATCTGGTGAGCAAGATGTATGAGACAGGCGAAATACCCTCAGACTTCAAGAAGAATATAATAATTCCAATCCCAAAGAAAGCAGGTGTTGACAGATGTGAAAATTACCGAACAATCAGTTTAATAAGCCACAGCTGCAAAATACTAACGCAAATTCTTTGCGGACGAATGGAAAAACTGGTAGAAACCGACCTCGGGGAAGATCAGTTTGGATTCCATAGAAATCTTGGAACACGTGAGGCAATACTGACCCTACTACTTATCTTAGAAGAAAGATTAAGGAAAGGCAAACCTACGTTTCTAGCATTTGTAGACTTGGAGAAAGCTTTTGTCAATGTTGATTGGAATACTCTCTTTCAAATTCTGAAGGTGGCAGGGGTAAAATTCAGGGAGCGAAAGGCTATTTACAATTTGTACAGAAAGCAGATTGCAGTTATAAGAGTCGAGGGGTATGAAAGGGAAGCAGTGGTTGGGAAGGGAGTGAGACAGGGTTGTAGCCTATCCCCGATGTTATTCAATCTGTATATTGAGCAAGCAATAAAGGAAACAAAAAAAAAGTTCGGAGTAGGTATTAAAATCCATGGAGAAGAAATACAAACTTTGAGGTTCGCCGATGACATTGTAATTCTGTCAGAGACAGCAAAGGACTTGGAGAGCAGTTGAACGGAATGGACAGTGTCTTGAAAGGACGATATAAGATGAACATCAACAAAAGAAAAACGAGGATAATGGAATGTAGTCGAATTAAGTCTGGTGATGATAAGGGAATTAGAATAGGAAATGAGACACTTAAAGTAGTAACAGAGTTTTGCTATTTGGGGAGCAAAATAACTGACGATGGTCGAAAGAGAGAGGATATAAAATGTAGACTGGCAATGGCAAGGTAAGCGTTTCTGAAGAAGAAAAATTTGTTAACATCGAGTATAGATTTGAATGTCAGGAAGTCGTTTCTGAAAGTATTTGTATGGAGTGTAGCCATGTATGGAAGTGAAAAGTGGACAATAAATAGTTTAGACAAGAAGACAATAGAAGCTTTCGAAATGTGGTGCTACAGAAGAATGCTGAAGATTAGATGGGTAGATCACATAACTAATGAGGAGGTATTGAATAGAATTGGGGAGAAGAGGAGCTTGTGGCACAACTTGACTAGAAGAAGGGATCGGTTGGTAGGACATGTTCTGAGACATCGAGGGATCACCAATTTAGTATTGGAGTGCAGCGCGGAGGGTAAAAATCGTAGAGGGAGACCAAGAGATGAATACACTAACCAGTATCAGAAGGATGTAGGCTGCAGTAGGTACTGGGAAATGAAGAAGCTTGCACAGGATAAAGTAGCATGGAGAGCTGCATCAAATCAGTCTCAGGACTGAAGACCACAACAACAACAACAGGGGATCCAGTATTAGAATCTGAATTTAAAAGAGCGTTGGAGGTAGGCAGAAGGAATAGATAACAGTCCATTAGATTTTCTAAAGTTATTGGGGAAAGTGGCAACAAAACGACTATTCACGTTGGTGTGCAGAATGTATGAGTCTGGCGACATACCATGTGACTTGCGGAAAAACATCATCCACAGAATTCCGAAGACGGCAAGAGCTGACAAGTGCGAGAATTATCGGACAATCAGCTTAACAGCTCATGCATCCATGTTGCTTACGAGAAAAATATACAGAAGAATGTAAAAGAAAATTGAGGATGCGCTAGACGACGATTAATTTGGCTTTAGGAAAGGTAACGGCACGAGAGCGGCGATTCTGACGTTGCGGTTAATAATGGAAACAACACTAAAGAAAAATCAAGACCCGTTCATAGGATTTGTCGACCTGGAAAATGCGTTCGACAATGTAAAATGGTGCAAGATGTTCGAAATTCCGAAAAAAGTAGGTGTAAGCTATAGCGAGAGACGGGTCATAAACAGTATGTACAATAGAGATGGGCAAAACTGTTCTTTTCAGAGATTGGATCAGAACTGTTCACTCCCTGAAATGAATTAGCTCTTTTTCATGACTCACCACTCATTTACAATATAAAATAAATGGAAGGCACATTGCCCTTTAAACTTGGTTTATTCCAGTACTATACCTGTATTATGATCTTATTTGATCCTATTTTGAAGTAACACAGATAATGAGTAAGAATTTTGTATTGTTTATTGAAATTTCCACGATATGACAAAGTTTTTGATTATTGATTTATTTTGCACTATCGTGGTTTTTTGGGTGATCGGAAAATGTTGTAACTTGAGATTTACATTAACAATATATTTGGCTATAACGTATTAAAATTTCATTAACCTCATACAAATACATCGCAAGCCATATATTTTTAAAGTGAACGTTTCCTTTCGAAGACGCCTAAAATCGCAAAATCCGTACCAGAATAAGAAAAAAATATATAAATTTGACTGTAAAACGAAAGTGCTGCATATAGCCTTACGCAGAATAAAACAAGGAAAATATTGGTGTATCACATTTTGCGATACGTTTATCGGTTCGCTCGTAATTAAAGCGTAAATTCGAGTGTCTATAATAAAAATCCTATAGTAAGAGGAGTCATCAGGAACCTAAACTAATCAGTTTAAACAAATAAAAATAAAATAAAAACAATTGATGTATACATAACATAATAATGTAATATACATAGCGGCATTACTACGAAGAACAATATCCAGTGGGGACGAACTCCGATGCAGAGGCGCTGAGTCGAGCAGGTCGAGCCGCGAGCTGTATTACTGCGTGAGCTGAGACCGCAGAGACCTCAGTGACACGTGAGTCGCTTTGCTCGACGCTCTGGCTAGAGTCGAGACGGTGGGGCGAGCATTGAGCGGGCGAGTTCCGAGGGAGGGGGTAGCGGTGAACTCACCCGCTCCGAGACAAATAGTTCGTTCCCTTGCGAGCGGGTTTTTGCAAGTAGTTCCTATGTTATCCGCTAGGTGGCTCTCTGTCCTGTTGCTCGCATCAACTGCCCAGAGGGCAGGACGTGCGACTGAAACGATCGCCGACAGAGTGCGATGCGAAGTTAGCTGCGCCAGACACTGCGCGGCAGACGACGCACAGAGACGCCACGGCATATGTGAAACACAAAATCCAATGGGGCACTGCACAATGCAGGCAGCCAAGGTAGAAGCAGGGCAGAGGCCGGCGCTGGCTGTGTTGTGTGGCGTGCACTGTGCTGTGACCAGCAGAGGTGCTGCTGATATGCTCCGTCTCTCTCTCTCTCTCTCTCTCTCTCTCTCTCTCTCTCACTCTCTCTCTGCCGTGGGAAACGTTTGGAGCTACCGTTCTTTTTTTCTGAATCACTGATTGTTCACTCCTTTGAAAGATTGAACTCTATGAATTAGTTCAAGAGCGGATCCCCCATCTCTAATGTACAACAGCCAAGAGGGGATAATAAGACTGAACGCCCAAGAACGAAATGCTCGTATTAAAAAGGATGTAAGACAAGGATGTAGCCTTTCGTCCCTACTGTTCAATCTGTACATCGAGGAAGCAATGATGGAAATAAAAGAAAGGGTCAGGAGTGTAATTAAAATTCAAGGTTAAAGGATAACAATGATATGATTCGCTGACGACGTCGCTATCTTGAGTGAAAGTTAAGAAGAATTACATGATCTGCTGAATGGAATGAACAGTCTAATGAGTACAGAGTGTGGTTTGACAGTAAATCGAAGAAAGACGAAGATAGCCGGCCGGAGTGGCCGAGCGGTTAAAGGCGCTACAGTCTGGAACCGCACGACCGCTACGGTCGCAGGTTCGAATCCTGCCTCGGGCATGGATGTGTGTGATGTCCTTAGGTTAGTTAGGTTTAAGTAGTTCTAAGTTCTAGGGGACTGATGACCACAGCAGTTGAGTCCCATAGTGCTCAGCGCCAAAGACGAAGATAATGAGAAGTAGTAGAAATGAGAACAGCGAGAAACTTAACATCAGGATTGATGGTCACGAAGTAGATGACGTTAAGGAATTCTGTTATATAGGCGTAAAATAACCAATGGCGGAAGGAGCAAGGAGGACATCAAAAGCAGACTAGCAATGGCAAAAAGGGCGTTCCTGACCAAGAGAGGTCTTCTAATATCAAATATTGGCCTTAATTTGAGGAAGAAATTTCTGACAGTGTGCGTCTGGAGTACAGCATTGTATGGTGGTGAAACATGGACTGTGTGAAGACCGGAACAGAAGAGAACCGAATGTTGAAAATTAGGTGGACTGATAAGGTAAGGAATGAGGAGGTTCTGTGTAGAATCTGACAGGAAAGGAACATGTGGAAAACACTGATAAGGAGAAGGGATACGATGACAGAACATCTGTGAAGACATGAGAAAAGAAAAAAAGCAATAAATAAAAAAAAGGAGTCCAGTTTCTTCTTCATGTACTCTCTCTTGGACTGTCTAATTAGTTTTGTTGTTCTGCACTTGTTAAAACGATATAGGTTTTCGGAGATTTCTTACTATTGTATTTTTGGAATGCTTGTATGAGTCTTTCTGTGCATTTTTACATTCTGAGTGCCACCGTGGGTGTTTAGTGTTCTTTTCCATGGTACCAGTTCTTTGGCGTTTTTGTGATCTTTCTATGGAATTCTTCCCAACTGTTTGCTTGTTGTCTTTACCAGTCCTGCTTTATGTTGGATTCTATGATGTTTTCATGTATGTTCTTTCCTAATGGATTTTCTTCGGTGTAAATTTGATTTTGATTCTAATTAGATAGTGGTCTGAATCAACATTCACACCTCTGCGAACTTGAATGTGTTAGATATCTTTCTGACTGGGGACGATGTCGCTAGATAGTCTATTTTGAATCCTCCCTTCTGTTGTGGATGTGACCTCCATATTTTCTGTTTCTGCGGGGATTTCCTGAGGGATGTTGACACAACCTTCAGTTTGATCTGAGCAAAGTTTGATGAGCGTCATGTCATTTTCGTTTCTATAAACGTGTGCGTGAACCTTTCCAACTGTTTTCTGGTGATTTTTTTCTCTGCCGATTTGTGCATTGTAATCACATAGAAAAAAATTTATGTCGCCTCTGCATATCTTGGCCATCAGTGTTTCTAATGTTGCCCAGAATTTCTCTGTTGACTTGGTTTTTATTTTCGTTATTCCCATTCGTGGGGCATGTACGCTGATCATAGTAAATTTCTTGTTTGCGCACTGTAGTCGCATTGCTATTAGCTTGCTGCTTATGTGGGTGACTTCTCTGATTGAATTGCTTATCTTCTTGTATATCACAAAGGCCATGCCCGGAAATGGGGTACCCCTGGAGGCTTGTTTTTCTGCCTTGCTGTTGAAAATACGATAGTTTCCACAATACATTGTGTCCTCGTGTGTTATGTGTGTTTCTTGCATGGCAAGTATCATTATCTTTTGTTTATGGAGGTGTAGTGATAGGTTATGCAGTTTCCCTGGATGGTTCAGTGTGTTTATGTTGAAGGTTCCAAGAAACGTAGAAGTTTTTTTGTGGAAGTTTCCCCGAGAACTCCGATTTTCTCTGTGGTCACATGAGTCCAGGTTCCCCTGAATCCGAGTTCTTGGCTGCCGTCTGTTGACGGGTGGATTGGTTACCACCTGCGGTATTGTTGTTATTCCTCGCACTAGTCATGGATGCTTGTAGTGTTGTTGGTGCAGTGTTTTCACTGGGAAATTAGAAACAGGGATTGTTAGTTCCTGGAGCATTCCTTTGCAGCTACACCCTCTGGGTGGACAGACGCTGACTAGGAAGCCGCCCACTCTGGATTAGGGGTGGAATAAACCGATAAACCGATAAACCGACCGGTTAAAACTGATTCCGGTATTTTGGTTCTGAATAACCGGTATTTTTCGGTTTTTGTCTGGTCTTAGTTATAAAACTTTTTAAAATTTTTTTTTACTAATAACCGAGTAAAAAACGAAGTATCTATTAGTTATAGCAGCAGCATTGAATTTTTTAGAAAGAAACCTTTCTTTAAAAAGGACTAGTTTTAATTCGTAAAATTTTTATTGGTTTGAATATTGCATTATTATAGAAAATGGGAAAAGCGATCTGTGCTGTTTTAACAACAATGCCGACAGAAACCAGCATAAGCACTGGTACAATATTGCTGAGACAATACTATTCCTGTCGCCATGAGTCGTAGCTTAAGGTATGCCTGTACGTGCAGTGTGTAAGACTTGCCCCTAAGCTGATTTATACTGTCGTCGTCTGACAACAGCTATATTACGGAATGGCACCATTCCTAGTCTGCAAGTGTTTTACGAAGTGCGCTGTCAATGAAATGCCAGGCTCCATTTGCTTTAAAAGATTAGAAACGGGAGGAGCCACGAAAAACTTACAACATAATGTAACCAGAAACCTTAAAACTTAACAGATCATTCACAGTTTACAATAAAAATAGAGAACAGCTGATATCCATCATATGCCTACACAATACTCCTTTGTCTGCTTTTAGCCCTTGAAAATGCACAAATTAACACGAAAAGTAATTATTTTGCTTCAGGTTTCAAATAGTAATGCCCAAATAGTGGTATGATTCCCGATTACAATATGAATTTTTAGAAGAGTCTCAAAAAAATAGAAGCAATAGAAGAATACTGGTGATTTTTTGTAGTAGTCAACCACTTTTCACTTTTCGAGAAAAGCAGCGGAAGTTTTCTTTTATTTGCCAATGTAACAAAATATTTAGATTCTGTATATTTTTAAATTGAGCAGGGTCAAATATTTCAATTTTGTTCGATTTCTACATTACCACAGGATATAATAGGGATAAAAACCTAAAATCGGTTATTTTAGAAACCGGTTATTTTGAACGGTTTTACCAATGTGGTTAAACTGGCGTTGAAAACAACCGATATAACCGAAAACCCGTGATCTCAGCGATAACGCCGTCTCGGCTCCCAATACCGCCGCGCCTGGTTTTGGTATGCTAGTTTTTGGTTCGTCCCCAATATTTTACTTGCTCGGTAGACATCATATCTGATGAGTGTTCTCATGTGATAAACTGTACTGAAACATTTGGACAGTTCGTTTTCATATCATTATGTGCACACATCTCATTAAGGGTAAATACTAAACCGTAGTATACAAGAAGGATAAAAAATATTTATTTTATTATAAAGAAAAATTGTTATTGTATTCACTGTCGCAACTATAAGAAAATTCAAAATGGAGAGGCCAATGTTAAAAAGAACTCAGTGGCATTCTTGACATTCTTTGTCTCCTACGTGAGAATCAGTATCTGGATTAAAACTACTTAATTTCAGTCTGGAATCACTATCTACGTTGAGTCCATTCCAGTACTTATTTTTCAAAAAAAAGTTATGTTGAAAAGGCTCGTTCACATTGATAGGTTGTCAAAAAGCCGACCAAGTCTATCAATGCAAATGGAAATTGCTGAATACTCTTGCCGAACAATTATCCAGAACTGAATCAACGGTGGTCTTTTCAGAAACGTTTTTAGAGTTCATCACATGATATCTCAATTATTCTTTTTCATGTGATGACATTTTCAATTTTTTAAAGTTATCTTCTACAGAGGGGTTTCTGATCCATTGTATTAGGCCCTCGATATTAGGGAAGTAGTTCCTAAACATTAAAAGATTTAGATGCTGCTCTAAGTCTAGTTAGTAATAAATACACTATCACAGTATAAGACAAGTAACTGAAATAAATTACTATTAGTTTTAAAAATGGTAGCGTTCGAAAATTTAAGGGTTTTAGATAAAGTTACTGTGCATACAAAATTTGTGCTCACAATTAGACTTATTAAAAATATTTGCATAATTTTTAGGAATATATATAACTGCAAATTAATTGTGGCTGGAGGCCAAATGTAGGATGATATTTTATGGCTGTAGCTGTTGTTTTATCAATTTAGACTTCGTAAAACTTGTTACACTCTTTGAGTCATTCGTTGAAATTTCATTGTCATTGGTTCTACTTTGTCTTACACAAAAAACTTATGAACGACCTTGTTCTACAAAGTTAAGAACGTTGAAAGCTCGGAAATGTCCGCCAAATTGCCAACCATATCAACCAGTTTTCCTCAGTCACACAGTCTAAGTAGCAAGTTGCAAGTTTTCCATCACAATCTCCATCCATAAGAAAAATGCTGAGTTTGTCGCGGTGTTCTAAGAATTTGGATAATATTTTACATCTCGGCAGCCACCGAAATTCGCAGTGAAGTAGAAACTGAGTGTGTTCACTGCCCATTTCATCACACAGAACGCCGAACAGTCCTGAGTTTTCAGGCCTTGCCTTAATAATGTAATCACATGCAGCACCTGCTGCCGTCCTTAAGATGTTATTTGTTATATGGCTACCAGTTTCGGTGCTTCAGCACACTATCGTCAGGCCCTAACTGATGCTGAGGGGGTTAACTCCAGTCGCATCACGATTCCATTAGTGGCCAACTTCTACGAACGGGTTCTCGCAGATTACCTGTAACAACGATATTGCGTCTCCTACCAGTCTCCGGTTGATAACTGGAGACACAGCATCATCGTTACACGTAGTCTGCGAAAACCAGTTCATAAATGTTGACCACTGATGGAATCGTGTGTACGATTGGCTTTAACCCCCTCAGCGTCAGTTAAGGCCTGAAGATGGTATACTAAAACACCGAAACCGGTAGCCATATAATAAATAAAATCGTAAGTGAATGGCCGAAGACCCTCAAACGTCCAGTCAGAAGGATGGACATAAAAAAAACTTGTTTTAACGAAATTGACGATTTTTGCTGCACCGTCAAGGATTTTGTTGGGACACTCCTCCAAACTTTTAAATCTAAGAGATTCCCGAAATATGCTGTAATGTGCCCACTGAGCCAAAGGAGCAAGTGACCTAACACCTAACTTTAGCGTCTAAGCCATTATGAATACCAGACATAGCACAAGCCCCATCCACTGTTAAACCTATCTACTTTTCCAATCTACTTTTCCAATCTACTTCATTCTCTTTCATAAATTTGTCAATTTCAAAATCTCTTCGCCATTTGTTTTCGTCTGTAAAGAATGGCCAAACAACAGTTCTTCATGAACATTGCCATTCAACTCTAAATGGGGTAAAAATAATAAATTAGCCTGGTCAGCAAGGTGTGTACTCTCATGAAGCTACAGCGAAAAATATTCGCTTTGTTTGAAAGCACTAATGATAGCTTCTTTCACATTTTCTGACTTTTTCATCAATTCTTCTATTCACAGCGGTATTTGATAATGGAATTTTATTTATCTTTAGCGTACATTTTTCATCAAACAAATCATTACTTATTACTTTTGATACAGTTATAACATGTTCTTCTCCCATGGGGTAATCTAAACTTTTCTTTGCAATTAACAAAGATAGGTCGTAAAAAAACTCCAGTACTTAGTATGTTCTGTTTTGAAGCCTTTTTCATGGTGGATTTAGTCAAAGAAAAATTTATTATCTCGATTTGAAACAAAGTAGAGACATTCACACGGATTCTGGATGTTTAGTTGACAGACGCCTTTCAGGTTTTAAGAGTTTAATACATTCGATGGAAATGGTTTCGAAACAAATCACAGACTGAGGCATAGGCTCTTCCTTGACACCAAAAAAAAACCCGAGATTTATAAAATAGAGGCTATACTTGCGAAAATTAGTTTGTCTTCTGTGCTATTTTGGTATTAATTAGGCTCTACATTGACTTACTAAATATCTCACTAGTTACAAAATGTAATGCTGAAGTTCCTTCTTCACTTGACTGCTTCGTTTTATGACGAGACCCCGTCCCAAACAAAGCATCCATATTGATGTGAAGTAGCAGCAACTAACACAACCCTACTATTCAACACACAGCCACTAACTACAGGTGGATTTGCATACATGAGGGACACAACAGTGCGGTGACTGGACCGTGATCCCACCGACTTGGCTGGAAGTATTGTTGTATGAATTTAATTGGCAGTATTCGCAATCGTTCATGGTGTGACCACGACAGTGCAAACCGTGCTCTCGCCGTCGTCCTACTTATGTGCCACTCACTCTCCTCGGTTCCATGTTGATATATCCCTTCTTTAACGAGTTTCCTTATGTTGTCACGAAAACTCGTGTCTCATTGTGAGATTCATTATGACACACTGGGAAATTATAATGTTAAATTCTAATTGTACGACGAGCGTGCCTTAGCTGTTAGATTTATTTCCTTCCTCTGTTGTCAGTGATTTATCCATCGGAGCTAGGCATTTTTTAAAGAATTAACAGACAACATAGTATTTACAAATCACAACAATCTCAATCATTGAAGTCATTCACAGTGTCCATTATGCCTCTGCAGTTTCCAAATACGATTAAAACCGCGTCTGCACACAGAATATGCCAGCGATAGTGCTTCCTCAGCTGTAGTTTTCATTAAAACTATCGAAGATATTGAGCGATACACATCCACGTCGGATGCCAGTTTTAACAGTGAATATGTAATAAATATACTGATTGACTTTTCAATGAAATTTTACTTGTGGAAATTGCAGAAAAGATTTAGTAACAATTTTCTCTTTTCTCTCTCTCTGTTTTTATTTCTAAACGACTTAGCTATAAAAATTATTTTTCATACCGAAATGCCAGTTGCTGTGTATTACAGTAATTCCAGAATCCTGCACAAATACAAGTTCTATTAGCAGCAAATACGGGAGTGAGGGAGGTGGTGTAGTGGCTAACGCCAAAAGCTCGCAACTGAGGGCTATCCATATATCGGTTTTCTCCGGTCACACAGATCGCTCAGTGCAAGTGCAAAAATGGTTCAAATGGCTCTGAGCACTATGGGACTTAACATCTGAGGTCATCAGTCCCCTAGAACTTAGAACTACTTAAACCTAACTAACCTAAGGACGTCACACACATCCATGCCCGAGGCAGGATTCGAACCTACGACCGTAGCGGTGTCGCGGTTCCAAACTGAAGCGCCTAGAACTGCTCGGCCACAGCGGCCGGCACAAGAGAAAAAGCTGGGATCGACCCCCAAAAGGGCGATGGTCACTTTATTATTGTCCAGTAGAAAGAAAGCTTTGCTCAAAGCTCCGTATTTAATAACCTTAGCTGCGGACGGGTCGTGAAACACCAATCTTCCTTCCTTCCTTCCTCTTGTGCTTGGATTTGAAATTAGCAAATTCAAGCGAATCGCTCTTGTGAAAAATTGTGTCCGAGAAACTACAAACAATACAAACTGGCTATGTTGTGTGGTTGTGCCATGAGCCGCCAGTCAAGACCGCGCGCCAGTTCTTTAGCACAGTCTGCAGGAGTGTAGGTCCTGCACTTCCAATCGCCTGGTGGCACACGAAGTTAATGATTTTCAACCTTTAAAAATAAATAAATAAAAATCAGTTGCATTTCATATTAGCAGATTTTTTTGTATTCTGTCTGTGTGTAAGGAACACGGCAGGTTTCGACATGACAGGATTGACCCATTTGCTTATGAGTGGTATATGATAGCGACAAGGTATTTCAGTTTTTATTCCATTCCGCACTGGGTGACCTTGACGACTGACGAGTCAAATACCTAGCGCTCTCCATAAATTTTATCTTGGCGTCGATTCTCAACCAGCGTTCACGGCCCAGTGCCACATTGCTGGCGGCCCACAACTGGTCCGCGGCCCATGGCGTGTGACCGCTGCACTGGTTAATTTCAGTTATAAGGTCTCCATTGGTATGTTTCACACAAAATAAGTACAAAATGTCGTGTAAAACTGGTTCCAACCCTAACATTATAGATTATCTGTATCAACAAAAAAACCAATTCCACGTGAATATAAACTTGATTTATTACCCAAGAATACTATTAGATCTACAACTTTGCTTCCGCCGTTTTGCAATAGACGGCAGTAGCGGCAAGTGGGATTCGGGTGGTTGGTCATAGGTTTAATACAACAAGCTTAGGCATCTATAAACATAATGCCATAAAAAATTAGTCCATTTGTGATTGCATCATAAGGTTATTCTTGATTAAGTACGTCAACTTACATTCCCATTTATCGCCATTTGCGGGAAGTTTTAATTTTCTGCTTCAACATGAAGAAATCTGCGGCTGCGGCTCTCTTAAAATGCTGGGTAAGACCAATGGTGAGGGAACTATTAGTGGAAGAACGTGCAGAGAATGTTTTCAACGCCTGAAGAACGGTGATTTTGATGTCTAAGACCGGCATGGCGGTGGAAGACAGAACGCGTTCGTAGCTACTGAAACAGACGAAGACAGTCACAGGACATCATTATCGAAAGCAATTGATGCGTTCAAGCCCAGTACTGAAACACAAACGGCCACAATACAGCGATAGACACGTAAAGGAAATTTTTCAGCAGGTCAGCGCTCGACCCCATGTCGCAAAACGCGCCAAATATACATGGAAACGTTGAAATGAGAAGTGCTATCCCTCCTGCCGTATTCTCCATACGTTGCTCTCTCTGACTACCACCTTTTCCGATCAGTGGCATACAGTCTGGCTGACCAGCACTTTCGATCATATGAACAAGTGCAAAATTGAACTGATTCATGGATCCCGACAAAAGAGGCCCAGTTCGTCCGCCACGGGATTCGTATGCTATCCGAAAGATGGGAGAATGTAGTGGCCAGCGATGGGCAATACTATGAATCATATTTTTTTAAGCTTTTCACAATAAAGCCCAGAACTTCGAGAAGAAACGGCGGAAGCAAAGTTGTAGACCTAATAAATTTGTTAAAATCGCTTTATAGCCTTGCAAATCTGTTTAGAAAATACGGTGTGGACGTCGGGTTTTCGTCGACAAACTAAGTCCAGCATCGGTACATCCATAATGGAATAGCTATCAAAGACAAATACGCCGAATCCGGGTTCCAGAATAGAGCGCGTCGACTGTGAAGATTCATATGTGTGCCAGACTGGTAGGAAGTTTCGAACCAGATGAGTGAACATTTGCTTAACAAGCATGGACAACTTAAACAGAATCCGGTCTTTGCAGGGACCCTAAAAGCTAGTGGGCACCGCTCTCCCACGATTTACATGTATTCCAAACCGCCAGCAAAGAGAAAAGACTAAATTTTTTTTAGAGGAACTTGAAATTCTGAAACACTCCGTTACAGGGATATGTGTCTCACTGAATGGTCAATTGGTCTGTGCATCACCTTTAGGCGTTGCAAGTGGTAAAGACCTATCTGATACAACAATGAAAGTCGAACTGACAGTGGGTTCTTTTTAGGTACACCTGTATTGGACTTGGATAACTAAGAAAGTAAAGGGAATCCTAATAAACAACCACCGAAGTCAAATAATTACCAACGTACTACTAATGATTACAGTACCCACTATTCCAACCCACCAGCAGCTTTTATTGTGAATGTGACACTATCTTTTTTTATTCCTTATCTTCTAACTGGTTTTATCACTCTGACTAATGTTTTAGCATCATTTTACTGCTGGACAAGTTTTAAAAAATTAGCTTTATAGATTTCTTTTTAGCGGTACTAATTTTGTGTTTTTGTACCTATTTCTTTAACATTCTTGCACTAAATTCACTTTTAGTAAGTCACTGTTTTATCTAATTTGTCTTCCGCATATGTAATTTAGTCATGCATTCGCTTTTTGTAAGCACGTTGGTGAGCCGTCGCCATCTCCCTTTAATGTCTGGCACTACGGTTGTACAATCTTGCCTCTGCGGCTGTATGTTTGTGTGGCCGGCTTGGAGGGCTGGCGTATCCTGTTCTCGACCACACTATCTGCTATTTGTCAGCTGTACGCAACGCTCCGTGCTGTGTACGCCGGAAGGCGGTTGGCTCCGCGTTACGTAAGATATCTTAATTTTTCCTGTCCAGCAGGCACTGTAGCTGTACTTGGCATTGTATTCCCGGTTCCATGTTCCGTAGTGCTTTTATTCATCCCATGGCGGTAGAACGATGGTTTCCTGTAAAATTTTATCTTAATGCCATCTGTGGGCATTAATGGACGGATGTTGGTCTTCCACATTAACGTTTACGTAAGTTAACGCTATGGCTAATTGTCAAAATGGCTGCCCAGCTTGGAACTTGGCCTCTTTTGTGTTTTTTATTAACTCTATTTCTCCTTTTAATGTGCATATGCCTCACTATAGTCATTTTTCACACCTAGGTCAATCTCATCATGCCCCAAAAGAGTGAAACGCGTCGCGTCCTGTAAATAAAAAGATTTTGCTGTCATATTTCAACAAAATGTCCTTTTTACACCCTATACTGACAATACCAGGTTGACGGGAACAGCGAATTTGCACCATTTAAAATCGTAAATATTGCGAGGATTTAGTAAGAACTGCAAGTCTTTTCACAATCTCGCTGGTCATACGGTCCTTTACTTCATAACAATTAATCCCTCTGCTGGCAACTGAAGCCAGTCTTTCTGCCTCATTTCTCGAAGACACATTCACTATCAGTAATAATATCAAACCATACATCAAAATCGAATAATCATGCACTTAGCTCTACCTGCTCGCCACTTAACAGTACTTAAAGTTCAAACCACGAACAGATTCAGACACACTGCATGATACAGAAGACATAATTCCAAAAAACGATAAGAAACTCGCTAGCACGAGTCTATCACATACAGGAGTTGTGACCAAAAGGTATGGGCAACACCTTTAGGTGTTGCAAGTTGTAAAGACCTATCTGATCCAACAGTGAAAGTCGAGCTGACAGTGGGTTCTTTTTAGGGACACCTGTATTGCACTTGGATAGCAAAAAATGTTTAGAAAAGAGATTCCTAAGAAATAAGCACTGAAGTAAAATAATTACCAACTTACTACCAATGACTGCGAGCAGCTATACAAAAAGTGAGTTGGCGCTGCAGAGGATCTGTACGCTTCTCAAGTGCCACAAATGGATGATGATAGAAGACTGGCTGAGGAGATTCGGCACAACGACTCTGACGCCGAATAGAACCTTCTATGTTTTTATGGCTGAAAAACTCCATTCTCCACCTTCCCCCGAGGTAAACACAGGCGACCTGTCCTGCTTGACGCATTTTGAGTGCACCACTCAAGTGCTTGAAGTATGCTTGCGTTATTCAGGCGTCTGTGTACAGTGCTTTGTACGGGGCGAGGCTGACTGCCGACACAGTGGGGACCTCCTGCTCGTATGCCTTTGATCAGAGCTGTCAAGCCTAAAAGACTGCGTAGCTATGAAGTAATACAAGTAGACATTAGCAGCTATGCGCTCGCTGCAAGCCTGGTACTACTGGGTCACCAGACTCCTTGTTCAAGGTAGCAACTATCTCCAGTGGCGCCAGTCCAATGACCAAACAGATCCAGAGATGCAAATGTACTGTGTGAGACTAGCAGCTTGATTGTCTGTACTAACACTGACAAAGGTTTTCTGGGGATGGCACCGCGTCAAACTATAAAAACCTATTACTGATGAACCGTCGTTTCGACGACCGTTACAGTGGACGAAACGCTTGTTCATCAGTAATAGTTTTGCATGGCGCGGTAGCATACCCAGAAAACTTTTGTGTCAATTGACTGACAGAGGAAGCCTATGTAATTTTACGTATTCATAGTGTTTGCCTACCCACATCAGCTAGAGCTTCTGGTTTCGCCTCTCGGTTTCTCCCACATCAAAACTGGACGCTGTTGTCGTAGCCACAACGCAGCCACGTTAAGGAATGTCCTACTCCTATCCAGAAGAGAAAGTAAAATAAAGAGCAGACGGATGGAACATAACTAAGCAAACTGTTTATTTTATAAAAATAAATCGCCATAACTGTTAACACAAAATGGTTCAAATGGATCTGAGCACTATGGGACTTAACATCTGAGGTCATCAGTCCCCTAGAACTTAGAACTACTTAAATCTAACTAACCTAAGGACATCACACACATCCATGCCCGAGACAGGATTCGAACCTGCGACCGTAGCGCCTATAACCGCTCGGCCACAATGGCCGGCAACTCTTAACACATTTATCCCTTGTGAGACGAGACGATCATTGACTTCACAGGTAAATATTTTCGGTTGCCTGCAGAACTATGATTGTACCCAGGCGTGCACCTCTTCGTCCGAAGCAAATCAAGAACCACGAATATCTTTCTTCAGAGCAGGATGTGTAATGGATTCCCAGCGAACCTTCTGCAACGTAATCTAAACAATCTTGGCAACATATGAGCCCGCAGTCTTCTCTTCTACTCCCTGAATGGCAATAAATCGGTTCGCGCGTCTTTTTAAGACGACGCACACCGAGCTTCGCCCCATATTTCGGAAGACACGCACGATGCTGTTGATATTCAGTGATTGAAACTGTTAGCGAGTGATCGACATTTTAATACAGGCAGTTCAGTTATTCATATATGATAACCAGTGTGGTACAGACAACCACGAAACCTAAGTAATGTGCAACGTACTTTGCTTTATGATTACCTGACATGATCATTCAATGCAGGGCGCAGTCTATAATTTTGTACTGTACTCTTTTTTTTTGAAAACCAAATTATTTGACAAGATCGCTATGTTAATACAATTACTGGATAACTAGTTTCGGCTATAGGCATTGCCATCCGCAGATTCATAAAAACGGGCAGTGGCAGTTGGGCTTGCACCACTTTGTCACATGAGGATCTATGCATAAAACAGTCCAGGAATTACAATGACAAGCAAGGTGAGCTATCATAAAGTACTCGTGCTCGGAATTGTACATACTTTATAATAGCACACCTGGCATGACATTGTAGTGCCTCGACATTTTTTATCATATTGTATAGTTCTCATGTAACAGAGTGACGTAAGCATTATAAGACGTAATTGCCACTGTCCGGTTTTATAGATCTGAGGATGACAATAGGTAGTGCCGAAACTAGTAGTCCACTTATTGTGTTAATATAGCGATCTTGGCAAATAAAGTGGTCTTCAAAAGAAAACTACAGTACTTTCTTTACTTTGTATGTACTTTATGGTTCACTCATTTATTAAATGATTATAGTGCTCTACGTCACCTCGCATCAACTGCTGACACAACACTAACTGCTTTGTCAACTGTAAACATTCTTAGACCGACGTTTGCAAGTAATTCGGGACGATGTTTCGAGATAACCCATTTGGCTTCAAGTGGGACGTTTGTAACAGTTAACGGTTTTAAAAATATTTGAAACCGCTCACCAATAAAGCCGCTGCCTTGTGTCGAGCTGAATTTTCAGAACTGGACGTAACTCATTCCAAGTAATGTTGCAGTGAATCAGAGGCGAGGTTCCAGTGCTGAGTCGAAGCAACAGCTTTACTTCTCCTTTCGTGCCAGATTTGCCTTCTGCAAAGTTAAATCTGCTGGCGGAAAGGTATTTTCGATCCAGAGAGCAGATAAATAGAATAAAAGTCTTCAAAATTAAGTTTTGGAATCATAGTGTAAGTGACGAACACGTTCCTATAAGCGTAAACTTCACGGAATGTTAATGTGAAGTTGCAAAGAACTAGGTATACCTAGTTTACCTCAGTAGTTTCGTCAACGGCCTGAACGTGAAAAAGTGGGTACTGTACTTGGAAAATAATACTCAACTTACATGGAGAAGAATTGTCACTCGCTGTACTGTTCTTTTATTTACATGATTATCCATGATGCTGCATACGGTCCTTCCCTCTTCTCACGCCTGTCGCTCAAACCGTCTTCCCAATGTATGTAAAAAGTAGTCTGAAGGATGGATGCTATATTTTGAGTTCGATTACATACGTTAAAAACAACCCTGTTTGAATACGCAGCTCTTTGGCTGACAGAAGCCACGTAAGTGCTCATTGTGTACGAGTGACGCTTTTAGGAGCAGAAAAGTACCCACAGAACAAATCCTGTGGCTCAATGTAAGCTCAACACTATTAATACAGCGACACTGTGCTGCTAGAAGTAGATACTTTAGACACGCTGCGCGTACCAGTAACGCGTGGTAAATAAGGAAGCGGCCTTGAAACTCCGAGCTACGCTATGCTGCGCAGACAAAAACATACTATGATGATTCTACATTTATGTTATCCGCTTAACAATAGACCCTGTAGATATTATACAGTTATACCTGCGCTTTTCGCGATCCCCTAAATGCTTCTGGGTCTCGATCTTTAGAATACCTTTGGCCCTCTCAGCGATGCGTTTGCAGTCCCACCCGTACTTGTAAAACAAAGGTCCTTTAAGATCTTATTTTTGTAAACAAGGAAAAGAAAATGGGGCGATCTGGCAAGTATGGAAGCTGTATTGTTTTTGGCCAAAAAATTCTAGAACAAGCAACGAAGTACGAACGGATGCATTACAGTCGTGCAAAAGCTGTAGTGTGTTTGCCTCAGGCAAATGGCTTTGAACTTATAAACAGTAGGCTACTCATTAATCGCTCAACCTTGTGGAGTACAACGCCTTTGAAATAAAACTACACAGACAGCGCTATCTTCACGTTTGACCGTACTTTCTGAGCTTTTATCGGTCTTGGCGATCCAGAATATATCTATTTGGACGACTGAGCCTATTGTCGACATAAACCCGTGTTTTATCATCTTTTATGACACGTTCCATTATTTGTGCATCGTTTGATTTCGTCCAGGGACTCTAGCAACTTGCTTTCAACCCTGTTCTTATTCTAAATTCAACAGTTCTGGAACAAATTTAGCTGTCACACGTTTCAGTCCCAGATATTCGAAAAAATGTCATGGAATGAGCCAATTGATATGCCAGCATCATTAGCGACTTTTCTCATTGTGACTCAGCGATCGTTCATTATCATTTCTTTCAACTTTTTCCACCATTCCATCAATTGATGATGGGTTGGGGCGTCCACAGCGCTCATCTTTTTTAACATCTTTATGGCCTTCTTCAGAATACTCATACCACTCATATACCCTTCTTTTACTCGTAGCACGCTCACCGAAAGTAATTTAACATTTCTAGAAGTTGGATATTCTTTATTGAATTCTTATAGCAAAATGTAATACAAATTATCTGATAGATTTTTGTACAAAACAAATTATCAGTGATACTACCGCAACATATTTCTGACAGCTGACAATAGATTGAAAAACTGATATGGCTAATACTGTACAGATACTTTTCAGACATGATTACCAACACAACGAAAACTGCTGCTGATTCAGACTACCACAATACGTGAACTTAGAAAACTCTCGTTTCTGTCTGAACACACCCTGTATATCAGTCACCATATTTCACAGCTGCTTTCCAGAGAATGAAGTAGCATGGAAACTAAGTCTGCAAAATGTCAATTGATTCTAGAACTTACAAGCTACGTGTAACACAACACGTATACTTTTCAGTTGCTTGCCTGAGAGCGTCCTCACGTAGATGGGCATTGCGATAGTGTGCAAGTGGGAGTAGGAAGGAATCGATTCCATTTGGCAGCTGGTAAGTGGAAAAGATGTTGTGAAAGTGAAGTCAATGCACAAGCAACTAATATGATTAAATCTGTGGATCTTTTCACTGGCAAATCAGACTTGGTAGCCTACGCGGAGGGTTTTGTGTCCTGCAAATTTTTTACTGCTGATAACCATATTTACATCTACATCCATACTCCGCAAGCCACCTGACGGTGAGTGGCGGAGGGTACTTTGAGTACCTCTATCGGTTCTCTCCTCTATTCCAGTCTCGTATTGTTCGTGGAAAGAAAGATTGTTCAAATGGTTCAAGTGGTTCTTGAGCACTATGGGACTTAACATCTGAGGTCATAAGTCCCCTAGAACTTAGAACTACTTAAACCTAACTAACCTAAGGACATCACACACATCCATGCCCGAGGCAGGATTCGAACCTGCGACCGTAGCGGTCGCGCAGTTCCAGACTGAAGTGCCTAGAACCGCTCGGCCACACCGGCCGGCAAGAAGGATTGTCGGTATGCCTCGGTGTAGGCTCTAATCTCTCTGATTTTATCCTCATGGTCTCTTAGCGAGATATACGTAGGAGGGAGCAATATACTGCTTGACTCCTCGGTGAAGGTATGTTCTCGTAACTTCAACAAAAGCCCGTACCGAGCTACTGAGCGTCTCTCCTGCAAAGTCTTCCACTGGAATTTATGTATCACCTCCGTAACGCTTTCGCGATTACTAAATGATACTGTAACGAAGCGCGCTGCTCTCCGTTGGATCTTCTCTATCTCTTCTATCAACCCTATCTGGTACGGATCCCACGCTGGTGAGCAATATTCAAGCAGTGGGCGAACAAGTGTACCGTAACATACTTCCTTTGTTTTCGGATTGCATTTCCTTAGGATTCTTCCAATGAATCTCAGTCTGGCATCATGCAAGTATCACGTAACTCCTCCGTACCCCCGTTACCGAAAAATTTCATTGAGAAACAATTGCCTGAAGTTTAATGCGGAACTTAGACAGCAATTCAGCTTTGGAGTATCAGAATCGTGCTTACTGTCTTTTAGGTATCACTTAGCTGCTAGCAAAGGGCACTCTGAACTTGAACAAAGGGTTACAAGGAACACCCCCCCCCCCACACACACACACACACTTCGTAAAACAGGAAAAACTAGAGGCTGCACATAGCACAACTGCGCCTAGCCACCCAAGTGATCACTTTATGAAGGTGCTAAACCGAGTGATATCGATTGAGTATGCTGCAAGATGGAACAATGACGGCGCGGCTTACCTCATGGAAGCTGTTCACACGTCGCGCATCGGCGGCAGAGACGGAGACGGACCGCGAATGGCCACGTAACTCGACTTACGCCTGCGAAAAACTGCGACAAACTGCGAGAGGACAATAGGATGTTGGCGTTTTCGTACATTCGCGGTTCAAATTTTCCGTTCAACCATGGCCCCAGCACCTGATTTCAGTGTCAACACATGCGGGCTTCATCTGAAAGAGCCGCTCCCGGCTCTTTTCTAGCGGGAGCCAATGGCGGGAGTCTTCTACATTGGGCGGAACGTGGCCGATAAGAGAATAAGGCAGTGGAGGAGTTCAGTGTTCAGGGGTTATGGCGCTACCCTGTCGGAACTGTGAGTGGTCCCTCCTAGGCAGCTTTCTCGCCGTTCTCAGCAACGTTACTGTTTACTCAAATAAATGAGCTATTAATGTCGCACTACATGCAACGATACTAGAAATGGTGGGAGATTTTAGTGAGGTGATTAGCTGCTCCGGCAATTCACAAGTAGTATCTTTATTTGGAAACCGGACAAGGTTTACCAGTGCTTGCACAACAATTTTCTCTTTTCCAAGTCGACATAAGATGTACAAATGTAATAAATTCTTATAGCAAATGTTGGCAGTTGCTATCGGTTGATTGTCTGAAGACTCGCTTCTTCATAATTCCTTTTTTTTCTCTACTATCAGATACTTCAGCAACATAAAACGATTTCATATTCTTGATCAAACTTGTACTAGGGTTTCCCAGAAAGTAATGCGCTGCATTTTGTTACATATGTGCTATTTGAAGACTTCTGCGTGACGTTTCCGTCACTTCCGACAGATAGTGTAGCTGCAGGACAGTTTCAAAATGGCGTTTGTATGTGCTGTACGTTAAAAATAATGTGCCGTCGTTGAATTTGTCACTGCGGAAAAGAAGCTGTGGAGAATATTCACAAACGCTTGTGCAAAGTCTGTGGAGCATCTACTGTCGACAGAAGTACTGTTAGTCGCAGGTCACGGACGGTGTGGTCATCAGAAGGCGGTTCGGTGGAGCTCCACGATTTGCAATGGTCGGGGAGAACATCCACGGCTGTCGCAGCTGACATGTTGCAGCGAGCTGATGTCATTCGCGAGGACATTAAAAGGTGCCATTCGTCGAAGACATTTTGAAAACGACTCACATAGTGAAACGCTGCCTCCGCCACCAGTATAGGGAGTGGTACTTACAGGTGTTTCGCCCTGGAAGAAGTCCACAGAACGAGATGGAGATTACGTGGAAAAACAGGGTGCGTAGATAGAACACCATTTTTCGTGTGTGCAATTCTCATTATAATGATTATAAAGAATCCACCTCGATTGCAAATAGAAACCGGATGTTGACCTAGGTTTCGGCGCGGATAATCACTCCTGCTTCGGAACACACTAAAACTACAAACTGCCTAAAGAGGCATGGCCCAATGTTAATACAGAACGCCCATAAGGGCAAAAGACCCGCATAAAATGTAAAATAAACGGTACGTGTGTCCCATGTCAATAGCTGTACTTAGCTCAAACGTCAGAAGCGTGCTTCCCCACCCCAACCAACGTTCGGTGGGCCGCGGGCTCTCACAAGGGAACCTCCCCATCACACCCCCCTCGGATTTAGTTATAAGTTGGCACAGTGGATAGGCCTTGAAAAACTGAACACAGATCAATCGAGAAAACAGGAAGAAGTTGTGTGGAACTATGAAAAAAATAAGTAAAATATACAAACTGAGTAGTCCATGTGCAAGATAGGTAACATTAAGGATACTTTGACCCCAGCAGCGGCGTGGTCCCGTGGTTAGCGTGAGCAGCTCCAGAATGAGAGGCTCTTGGTTCAAATCTTCCCTCGAGTGAAAAATTTACTTTCCTTATTTTCGCAAAGTTATGATCTGTCCGTTCGTTCATTGACGTCTCTATTCACTGTAATAAATTTAGTGTCTGTGTTTTGCGACCGCACCGCAAAACCGTGAGATTAGTAGACGAAAGGACGTGCCTCTTTAATGGGAACCGAAAACATTTGATCGCAAGGTCATAGGTCAACCGATTCCTCCACAGGAAAACACGTCTGATATATTCTATACGAAACTGGTGACGGCATGTGCGTGACATGACAGGAATATGTTGTCGACCCACCTAATTTGTACACTTGGCGAATGGGTAAAAAGTTTCTTCTACCTTGCCCGATTTAGGTATTCTTGTGGATGTGATAATCACTCCCAAAAAAGTGATGAAAACATAAGAGTTTGTCACATGAACTGCAACAAATGAATGCAACAGTTTCACAGTCGCACAGTTTTCCCTGTGCTCTGTCAAAACATATGTTTTTAACGTTTTCAAATTTTTCCGTGTGTAGACCGTCAAATCCTGCATATGTCCAAGCATATCTGAACATGTCATGGAATTTTGGAGAGAGAAGTTGATTATGTGTGAGTGCCTTTGATAGTTGTCTAAAGATTATAAATTAAACTTTTCACTCGAGGGAAGACTTGAACCACGGACCTCTCGGTTCGGAGCTGCTCACGCTAACCACGGGACCACGGCGCTCCTGAACTCGCGCTGTCCTTGTTGTTGCCTATCTTGCACATAGACTACTCAGTTTGTATATTTTGCTTATTTTTTTCATAGTTCCACACAACTTCTTCCTGTTTTCTTGATTGATCTGTGTTCAGTTTTTCAAGGCCTATCCACTGTGCCAACTTATAACTAAATCTGAGGGGGGTGCGATGGGGAGGTTCCCTTGTCAGGTAAACTGAGGTGGCGCCGGCAGCTAGGCTGTGAGAATGTCGGTAAGGAACGCGCATGCGCACACTGAGAAATCGTCTTCTTTCATGTTATTGGCATAAAATGTGTTACGAAAGTGATCCGATGGGCGGGTCGAAGGCGCAGGAAGTTAATGCGTGTGCATGTATAATGTCCTAGCTCGAGGGCGATATTATAGAACTACAGAACGTGGATAGGCTGAAACTATATATGTGGGATAGCAAATCCCACGGATGGTCAAAACGCATGCACGCAGGACAGACAAAGTACCATCAGCTAGAAGCAGGCTAAAAATATGGGGATGAATAACCCATTTTCAATTACTTGGGGTCGGTGATAGTATTTGAAGACTACGCCTGAATAAGCATGTAAAGTTACTATATTAAATTCTAAGCGCTGTTGACCAGAAAAAGGTCAAATTAGTATGATAGGCTTAATGTAATTGCGTGAAAGGACGTACAACGTCGCCTTCGACATCCTTAATAATATAATTCTCATTATATTCGATAAAGAACTGTTGAAGAATAAAATGCGATGCATTACTTTTTGGGCAACCATCGTAATTAACGCAAACCAATAATATTCAGAAAATCTGTATTTTTACACTTCCTCCTCAATCCAGACACTATGAAGTACACGAATTTGAATTGAGTTACTTCTAGCGAAAATAATTTCCAGAAAACAAGATCAAAAATGAACTTCACATCAAATTAACCAAAGAATTCACAACGTACAACAAACCATAGACGGTACTTCAGAGGGAGTCTTACAAAACACCTATACTGGCCCTCAAAGTAATCACCATTAGCTAGAACAGACTTGTGACATAGGTTGTAAAGCCGCTGGAATCTGCCAGCGAGCGCTTTTTGTGTCACCGGGAGACGAGACCCGCTGCTACCAATAAGGTCCGGAGACCAAGCAACAGTCAATGTCATGATCGTTTCCCACACCTCCCTATGATAGAAATGCATGATGGATCTAAGCCCGTGCTATCGAAAAAGGCGCCCAACATCGTCCTAATGTTCGATTTTGTCAGTCGTCATTTTTTGTGAGGCCGGGAAGACTTTGAACACCATGCCACTGATTGTCGCTTGGTCTCCGCCTTGTATTGGTAGCAACAGGTCTCATCTCAGGTAATGATGCGGATATACACAAAAAAAAGAAAAAAAGAGAGAAAGAAAAAAATTAAATAAAAAAGTAAAAATAAAATAAAATAAAAAAATAACCACTACATCTCAGTGCTACGAGTGATTCCACTAGAAGCGACTGCTGATAGTTTCCGACAGTTTTACAACCGATGTCAGCAGTCTGTCGTAGTTAGTGGTAATAGTTTTGAAGATCAGTAAAGGTATTTTGTAACGTTTTTCCTTTATTTTTAGAGGACATTCACCGAACTTCAGCGGCACCTTGTAGCTAACATATACAGGGTGGCCCATTAATAGTGACCAGGCCAAATATCTAACGAAATAAGCACCAAACGAAAAACCTACAAACAAAGAAACTTGTCTAGCTTGAAGGGGGAAACCAGACGGCGCTATGGTTGGCCCACTATATGGTGCTGCCATAGGTCAAACGGATATCAACTGCGTTTTTTTAAATAGGAACCCTCATTTTTTGTTACATATACGTGTAGTACTTAAGGAAATATGAATGTTTTAGTTGCACCACTTTTTTCGCTTTGTGATAGATGGGGCTGTAATAGTTACAAACAAATAAGTACGTGGTATCAAGTAACATTCCGCCAGTGCGGACGGTATTTGCTTCGTGATACATTACCCGTGTTAAAATCTACCGTTTACCGACTGCGGAAAAGATCGATATCGTGTTGATGTATGGCTATTGTGATCGAAATGCCCAACGGGCGTGTGCTATGTATGCTGCTCGGTATCCTGGACGACATCATCCAAGTGTCCAGACCGTTCGCCGGATAGTTAAGTTATTTAAGGAAACAGGAAGTCTTCAGCCACATGTGAAACGTCAACCACGACCTGCAACGAATGATGATGCCCCAAGTAGGTGTTTTAGCTGCTGTCGCGGCTAATCCGCACATCAGTAGCTGACAAATTGCCCGAGAATCGGGAATCTCAAAAACGTCGGTGTTGAGAATGCTACATCATCATCGATTGCACCCGTACCATATTTCTATGCACCAGGAATTGCATGGCGACGACTTTGAACGTCGTGTACAGTTCTGACACTCGGCACAAGAGAAATTACGGGACGATAACAGATTTTTTGCAGGCATTCTATTTAGCGACGAAGAGTCATTCACCAACAGCGGTAACGTAAACCAGCATAATATGCACTATTGGGCAACGGAAAATCCACGATGGCTGCGACAAGTGGAACATCAGCGACCTTGGCGGGTTAATGTATAGTGCTGCATTATGGGAGGAGTGATAATTGGCCCCCATTTTATCGATGGCAATCTAAATGGTGCAATGTATGCTGATTTCCTACGTGGTGTTCTAGCGATGTTACTACAAGATGTTTCACTACATGGCAGAATGGCGATGTACTTCCAACATGATGGATGTCCGGCACATAGCTCGCGTGCGGTTGAAGCGGTATTGAATGGCATATTTCATGACAGGTGGATTGGTCGTCGAAGCACCATATCATGGCCCGCACTTTCACCGGATGTGACATCCCCGGATTTGTTTCTGTGGGGAAAGTTGAAGGATATTTGCTATCGTGATCCACCGACAACGCCTGACAACTTGCGTCAGCGCATTGTCAATTATGTGCGAACATTACGGAAGGCTAACTACTCGCTGTTGAGAGGAATGTCGTTACACGTATTGCCAAATGCATTGAGGTTGGCGGACATAATTTTGAGCATTTATTGCATTAATGTGGTATTTACAGGTAATCACCCTGTAACAGCATGCGTTCTCAGAAATGATAAGTTCACAAAGGTACATGTGTCACTTTGGAACAACCGAAATTACGTATTTTAATTAAAAAAAACCTACCTGTTACCAACTGTTCGTCTAAAATTGTGAGCCATATGTTTGTGACTATTACAGCGCCATCTATCACAAAGCGGAAAAAGTGGTCCAACTAAAACATTCATATTTCCTTACGTACTACACGAATATGTAATAAAAAATGGGGGTTCCTATTTTTTAAAAAAGTAGTCGTTGTCCGTTTGAACTATGGCAGCGCCATCTAGCGGGCCAACCATAGCGCCATCTGGTTTTCCCCTTCAAGCTAGACAAGTTTCGTTCTTAGTAGTTTTTTCGTTTGACGCTTATTTCGTGAGATATTTGTCCCGGTCACGATCAATCGACCACCCTGTATACCAGAGAGCTGATTTGAATGAAAATACTAAAATTTAATTCTCATTGTTAACAAAAATAAACAAACAAAGCCATGAATACGCTGTAGGAAGTGTTCCAAAGACTCAGTTTGCCAACCTTAATGCGACTGACACAGCTGAAACCGGCAAAAAATCTCAGGAGGCTGAGTAAGGGACGAGAGAACTGATTTCCCAACATAGGTGGAAGCTACTGAAAGAAACAGCATTCGCTCTTTTACACACTGGGATAGGCTTAGTTCGCAGCCCAGTGTTCACAGCCGTGGTGCTTAGTGAAATACTTGTAACCGTGAGTGAGCACTATGATTTCATATCGTTGTCTTATACTGTGTATGTTGCTATTATAGCTCTTAAATTAACTGCATGTCACACGTACTTCTCAAACTTTTTGGCGTGTGCTTTTCACAGGCACTAAGTAACTGAATTACAACATTTCTTGGACTTAATGCACTGTTCACTTTTTTAAACAAACCTATTATTACGTTCTACATCTACATCTACATGGTTTCTCTGCAATTCACACTTAAGTGCCTGGCAGAGGGTTCATCGAACCATTTTCATACAACTTCTTTACCATTCCTTTCTGGAATGGCGCCTGGAAAAAAGGAACACCTAAATCTTTCCGTTACAGCTCTGATTTCTCTTATTTTATTATGATGATCATTTCCCCCTACTTAGGTGGGTGTAAACAAAATATTTTCGTATTCGGAAGAGAAGGTTGTTGATTGAAATTTCGTAAGTAGATCTCGCCGCAAAGAAAACCGCCTTCGTTTCAGTGACTGCCACCCAACGCGCATATCATATCAGTGACACTCTCACCCCTATTGCGGTATAAAACGAAACCGAGCTGCCCTTCTTTGAACTTTTTCGATGTCCTCCGTCAATCCTACCTGGTAAGGATCCCACACCGCACAGCAATATTCCAGCAGAGGACGGACAATTGTAATGTAGGCTGTCTCTTTAGTGGGTTTGTCGCATCTTCTAAGTGTTCTGCCAACAAAGCACACTCTTTGTTTCGCATCCCCACAATATTATCTATGTGGTCTTTCCAATTTAAGTTGCTCGTAATTGTAATTCCTAGGTATTTAATCAAATTGACAGCCCTTAGATGTGTGCGATTTGTCGTGTACCCAAAATTTATCGGATTTCTTTTCGTACCCATGCTTAGTGCCAATTGCCACTTTTCGCGCCATACAGAAATTCTCTTTAGATAATTTTATAATTGGAATTGATCGTTTGATGATTTTACTAGACGGTAAATTACAGCGTCATCTCCAAACAGTCTAAGGGGGTTGCTCAGATTATCACCTAGAATCCTAGGTCATTTATGTAAACCAGGAACGGCAGAGGGCCTATGACACTACCTTGCGGAATGCCAGATATCACTTCTGTTCTACTCCATGATTTACTGTCTATCACTACGAAATGTGACCTCTCTGAGAGGAAATCACGAATCCAGTCACACAACTGAGACGGTACTCCATATTCACGAATTTTGATTAATAGTCGCTTGTGACGAACGGTATCAAAAGCCGTCTGGAAATCTAGGAATATGGAATCGATCTGAGATCCCTTGTCGACAGCACTCATTACTTCATGGGAATAAAAAGCTATCTGCGTTGCACAAGAACGATATTTTCTGAATCCGTGTTGGTTATGTATCAATAATTCATTTTCTTAAAGGTGATTCATAATGTTCGAGTACAGTATATGCTCCAAAATCCTACTGTAAATTGAGGTCAGTGATATGGGTCTGTAATTCAATGGGTTACTTCTATTTCCTTTCTTGAATATTGATGTAACCTGTGCTACTTTCCTGTATTTAGGAACAGACCTTTCATCAAGTGATCGGTTGTATATGACTGCTAAGAAAGGCGCTAAAGAACCTGATTGGCATACGATCTGAACTTGCCTTTCTTAAGTGATTTGAGTTTTTTCGCAATACCTAAGATATCTACTTTTATGTCACTCATGCTAACAGCTGTTCCGGTTTCGAATTGTGAAATATTTACTTCGTCTTCTTTCGTGAAGGCATTACGGAAAACTGTGTTAGTAACTCCGCTTTAGTGGCACCATCATCGGTAACATTTCCATCGCTATGGCGCAGTGACGGTATTGGCTGTTTTTTTGCCACTGGTGTACTTTAGATACGACCAGAATCTCTTTGGGTTTTCTACCATATTTTCAGACAATATTTCATTGTGGAAACTATTAAAAGCATCCGCATTGACGTCCGCACTAAATTTCGAGCTTCCGTGAAACTTTGCCAGTCTTGTGGTAACTAAACAATGTGTCATATTAAATATTTTTGATATATTATTATTATTTTTATCAACACTTTAGACATCTGTGGCACTTTAAAAGTGGGCATGACTGTAATTCAAATTTTGGAGGGAGGAGGGATAAAAGCAACACGTCACGTTGCTAAGATGAAATTCTATAACTTTTGGAGCAAGCAAACACGCAGATAAATCTCAAAAACTTCGAACCTCTCTTAAACTGTCGTTTAAAAGCGTGGCGGCGGCTCTGGGAAACGGAAAATTTTGCCCGTAGAAAATAACACTCGTTTTAACGTTATACACGAACAGCTATATTTATTGCTTTTTCAATTTAGCTGCAGGTGATTTAGAATCCCGAGACTCCAATTTCACGCATGAAATGAAGGAATAGATGTAATGTACATCTGCATGTGTATCGTCCGGGGTTGGTTAGGCACAAGCAACTCGCCGAACTGGCGGCCAGTAGAAACACTTGCACTAGGCAATTGAACCATTTGAATTTATTGTTATCTGAACATCAGGCAACTCCGTAAGCGAGCACATATACTTGCAAGCGTCAGATTTTAAAAAAGAATGCTTATCTAATACGGTATGGTCATCGTTGAAATTATTGTCTCGTTCTTAGACACTGTATGTGCTCACTTGTGTAGTTGGTGCACGAACACTGTCTAAGAACACGAAAATAATTTCTGCGATGACCAGTGGTATATTCAGTAAACATTATGTTTTAAGTACGAGGCAACTTGTTCATCCATCAGAAACCAAGCCTCCGATTAACGGATGAATGCAGCTGTGTGTCTTCGAAATAGATTGCATTTAAATTGGAAAACAATAAATAGAGGTTTGGATGCAGAATAAAAATGGAATAAATAGCATTAATTTGCGCTGTAGAAATGTTAATAGTTGTGATGAGTCATACCTAGTAAGTTACAAGACTAGACATTGGAGGTCGATACAAAATCTACCGGAGGTGCTCACTCAAATGAATGATTATGCACAACGTCGAAGAGAAAGTAAAAAAGACTTCATGCGACCACTCATTTGACTCTGTATATTATCAGAAGATAACATTATCCAATATAAGTGATGAATAGAAAACCCTATATTTTTAGATCCATACGAAAACAAAGATAAATGTCTTAGGTTAAATTTTACTTTGTTCCGCACGCCTCCTGAGAAAAATGTTATTTCCTTCCTTGAGTCTGGTTAAATATCGGAACAATGATAGTTGTGATATAGACAATGTGTCTTCAGTTATATCCTTTGAACGACAGGAGATAGAATATTGGAACTCCATGTTCTTTGCGGGAACTCAATTTGATATAGTTCTTAAGTCGTCGACAAGTTCGTAAAGCCCTTAAATGCCTTATCTACAATCGCAGAGTAGAACAGGCATATAAGTATCAAGCGTGGAGACTCCTATACTGAACAAATACGCAATTAAATTAATACTAAGAAAAAATTACATATTTTGTAACTAATAATAAAATGGAATAAATTTATTCTTCACATATAAGAAACAACGAAATAAGAATCTTTTACTGTGCTTAAAACAGAGTGCACGTAAATATTTGCAGATTAAAAGTTTTTCGCTCCATAGCGGGGCGTACGCCGCTATGAAACTTTCACACAGATTAAAATTGTAGTTTTAATCCACGATGAAATTTGCCGTCAGATTAAAACGACAGTTTTAATCCGTCGGAAAGTTTGTAACACCGTGCGCCCCACTACAGCATGAAACATCGCTAGGCTGTGGCAAGCGCAATCTCCGAGAGATCCATTCCCGCAGCAATTGATGCAATGCGTGCAGACTCTGGGGTGTAGGTGACAGTTGCTGACACACTGGAGCCAAGAGATGGGCAACGAGAAGTGCATGAATAGCTCGGGCGATACCACCTCAGACCTTGATTTCCTGTCTGGAATACAGTTTCAATCTCTCTTCCCGCAAGAGAAGTAAGTTTCCCGGTTGTAGTAAAGAGGAGGGGGTAACATATACCGTTAATCATTTGTTTAGCTTCAGAATTTATGCATTTGGTCGGAGCGTACGAGACAAGGACACTCTGATTACCACATGATAAAGCTTTTTTTCATTTTTTCTGTTATTTGGATGTAGCCTATATCAGCAAATCTGTAATTTAAGGTAATCATCAACGCTATGTCGAAAGCTTCAGGTTTTCTGTCAGTAGAAAAAAATCTCATTTGGAACGGTATTCTCAAGAAAGCATTATTAATTTGTATCATTTCTGGATCTTGCAGTAATGAATACATTATTTTATTCATGTCTGTAACTTTGAGTAACGTTAGTACTATATTTTTTTTAGGATAAAATTCAGTGACGAGTTGCAAGTAAATTTTATTGTGTTTACCGGTTTCGGCAAATTTATTTGTCATTTTCAGAAGCCTACAAAATTAGCAATATTATAAATCCTTAGACCTTGGCTATACATGCACGTGAAGTACACTGAAGAGCCAAAAAAACTGTTACACCTGCCTAATATTGTATAGGGCCCCAGCGAGCACGCTGAAGTGCCGCAGTACGACATGGCATGGTCTCGACTAATATCTGAACTAGTGCTGGAGGAAGCTGACAACATGAATCCTGCATAGCTGTCCAAAATCCTTAAAAGTACGAGGGGGTGGAGATCTCTTCTGAACAGCATGTTACAAAGCGTCCCAGATATGCTCAATAATGTTTATGTCTAGGGAGTTTGGTGGTCAGAAAGTTTAAAGTCGAAAGAGTGTTCCCAGAGCCACTCTGAAGCAATTCTGGACTTATGGGCTGTCGCATTGTCCTGCTGGAGTTGCCCAAGTCCGTCAGAATGTGCAATGAACATGAATGGATGCAAGTCATCATACAGGATGCTTGCGTACGTGTCACCTGTCAGAGTCGTATTTAGACGTTAAGGGTCCCATATCACTCCAACTGCACATGCCCCACACCTTAACAGAACCCCCACCAGCTGACATGCAGGGTCCATGGATTCATGAGGTTGTCTCCATCCGCTAGATAAAATCTGAAACGAGACTCGTCCAACCAGGCAACATGTTTCCAGTCATCAACAGTCCAATGTCGGTGTTGACGGGCCCAGGCGAGGCGTAAAGCTTTGCGTCGTGCAGTCATCAAGGCTACATGAGTGGGCCTTCGGCTGCGAAAATCCACATCTATGATATATCGTCGAATGGTTCGCACTCTGACACTTGTTGATTGCCCAACATTGAAATCTGCAGCAATATGCGGAAGTGTTGCCCTTCTGCAGTCGTCGCTGGTCCCGTTCTTGCAGGATCTTCTTCAGGTTGCAGCGATGTCGAAGATTTGATGTTCAATCGGATTCGTGATATTCGTGGTACACTCGTGTAACGGTCGTATGTAATGGTCGTACAGGAAAATCCCCACTTCATGCAACCTCAGAGACGCTGTGTCCCATCTCTCGTGCGCCGACTATAACGTTCAGCCTCCCTTAAATCTTGATAACCTGCCATTATAGCAGCAGTAACCGGTGTAACAACTGCGCCAGACGCTTATTGTCTTATATACACGTTGCCGTCCGCACCGCCGTATTCTGCCTGTTTACATCTCTTTGTATTTGAAAACGCATATCTATAAGAGTTTCTTTGGCGCTTCAGTGTATATGTGAACATGTCCGACACCATTTTGATCCTGCAGCCACTATGAATCAAGACACAACAACTTTCTCCATTATGTGTAAATCAGTGCTGACTGGCAGCTAATGTCTTTAATTCCTTTGTGTCAAGTAACTTTTACTGAATGCTGTACTGCGCTTCAAAGTTACACAGGCACATGACATTTTTTTCACCAAGTGTCTAACAACGGATGGAACATTGGACTAGCCGTTCAATTTCTCGACGATAGAAATCCGCTACTTGGTTGCAGCCATTCGAGAACCGCTATGGGAACATCCTCAACAATGGAAAATGTCCCCCCGCTCTCTGCAGATGTTCTTGGAACCATTTCACTACTGCATTGCATTTGGAATTTAGGGTAAATCTGTGTTAAGCTTAGACGTTTTGTTCGCAAGAGTCGTAATGACACGCGTACTTCAACAGTAGAGAGAGTTACCAGTTACCACGCCATTTCACTTCCACAATGTGATACACCTTTTATCCGCGCCACAGCACAACTGTGTTCGCACGAAACCCAGAAAATGCACTCTCTTCTGACAAAACGCCACTCTTTTGTGCAATAGTCTTAGCATGGGCCGCCATGTGTAACTTACTTTCTGAAGTCTCTACATAGTTATTGTTTGGTTTCATGGTGTTCGACATAGAGGTTATCAACACCTGTCATGAGCAATCGAAGCAAAGTAGATGTCCACAGGTTTCGAGGATACAGAATGTAGTCTTAGCATGTGCCGCCATGTGTGACTTACTTTCTGAAGTCTCTACATAGTTATTGTTTGGTTTCATGGTGCTCGACAAAGAGGTTATCAACACCTGTTACGAGCAATCGAAGCAAAGTAGGTGTCGACAGGTTTGGAGCAAACAGAATATGCTGACAGAACATCGAAGTAGTAGTTAGAAAGGCTGAAATGGAGACTGCAGGCCATATTTCTGTATTCAGTGTTCACATGTTGCTCAGTGTAAGTGACTGCTAACATTAACCAGTGCTGACGGAGGCTAGTTTCCCCACGTTTAATGTGAAGTGTGGATCAAGTGTAGCCGCGTGATAATGAGCTATCGGATGGCTGCGACAGATAACAGACCACCTGGCCTCGACAACTCATCAGCCCCCACACAACACCAGCCCCCCCCCCCCCCCCGTCCCCCCATACCACCTCACGTCATCGCTGCTCACTGGGGTTCTCGTTACAACCTTCGTCTACACGCAGTACGCTTGTCTGTAACAACGAGATAGCAGCGGAAGATCACCCGTAGTAAAACGGACAAATCCAAAGCAGTACTGGCCTATGTAGCTTTACCACGAGCGCACTTTTTTTTTTTTTTTTTGGCAACATAGATTTGACAGGCACTTCGCCATTTTAAATTTGATTTTTAACGTGCAACGATACACAGCAAGCATCTCGAGTCCCTTACTACAGATTTGCTCTAAGCTGAAATAGTATGCTTATAATTATTGCGCTTCAAGATATATTACTATAATTTTATACTGTAGCAATGCATCTGAAAACACATTAATTATCTGCATACAACAAAACGTATATGACAGGCCACTGAGGATATTTCGCAAATATACAGAAGCGAAAAGCGTATGGCATAAAAAAACAGCCTTTTATTTAGTTACATAGACGGACCACATCTCCAAGAACGTATTGATAACAAAAACGTAGATGAAACCAAAGCACAGCAAGAAGTCAAAAAGAATATGAAGGTGTTTCTGTTTGCGACGTCAATTTGACACGAAGAATGTTGCGAAAATTATGAAACTAGACATGAACAATAATACCAACTATGAACGCCTCTCACTATGGGTACGTATCACCTTGAGTAAATGAGATGAGACACATGGGACTCAATATACGCAGAAGCTGTGACTACCATGCTGCCAGGCATGTGAAAGGAATGATTTTTACTATGTAGCAAAAAAGCACAAATCAATAACACTGAGAAGCACGCAGAATAAGGAGAATTAACAATTCCAGTTCGAAAATATACATAAATTAATTTTCACTAGATCGAAAGAAGTCGTACATGGGAAACCAACAGACACTCCTATGTCAGGAAGTTACAGCTGCCACCAGTAGTAGGGTGGGAATAGAAAATCATCACAGCTCTATATACAAGCTGTCTATGTACTCCGTATATTCCGCTATTTTACATTATGTAAGTCTTCTCTACAGAGAACAATCTTCATACCACTGATATTTAGCTTACGTACCAAGGACGAAAGTAATTTCCATGAAGTGTGTCACAGCTCGATGAAACTTGGACTATACTTTGAAAGAACTACTAAAGTATAGTGCAGAAGGCAATTGAAAGAAAAACTCAGTGAGAGCAATAGAGATGACACTTTTATACACTTTTATTAAACTGAAGTCACCGTGATTTATGATGGTCGAGCCAGACATGGTTCTTAATAGGTGTGTGATCAACAGGATGGCAATGCATGTTCAACATCGTGCTCCCATGCCGACCACAAGCTTGGTGAGGGCGTTCCAGTCTACATCTACATCAACATTTATACTCCGCAATGCACCCAACGGCGTGTGGCGGAGGGCACTTTACGTGGCACTGTCATTACCTCCCGTTCCTGTTCCACTCGCGTATGGTTCACGGGAAGAACGACTGCCGGAAAGCTTCCGTGCGCACTCGAATCTCTCTAATTTTAAATTCGTGATATCCTCGGGAGGTATAAGTAGGGGGAAGCAATATATTCGAAACCTCATCCAGAAACGCACCCTCTCGAAACCTGGACAGCAAGCTACACCGCGATGCAGAGCGCCTCTCTTGCAGAGTCTGCCACTTGATTTTGCTAAACATCTCCGTAACGCTATCACGCTTACCAAATAACCCTGTGACGAAACACGCCGCTCTTCTCTGGATCTTCTCTATCTCCTCTGTCAACCCGACCTGGTACGGATCCCACACTGATGAGCAATACTCAGGTATAGGTCGAACGAGTGTTTTGTAAGCCACCTCCTTAGTTGATGGACTACATTTTCTAAGTACACTCCCAATGAATCTCAACCTGGCTCCCGCCTTACCAACAATTAATTTTATATGATCATTCCACTTCAAATCGTTCCGCACGCATACTCCGAGATATTTTCCAGAAGTAACTGCTACCAGTGTTTGTTCCGCTATCATATAACCATACAATAAAGGATCCTTCTTTCTATGTATTCGCACTACATTACATTTATCTATGTTAAGGGTCAGTTGTCACTCCCTGCACCAAGTGCCTATCCGCTGCAGATCTTCCTGCATTTCGCTGCAATTTTCTAATGTTGCAACTTCTTTGTATACTACAGCATCATCCGCGAAAAGCTGCATGGAACTTCCGACACTATCTACTAGGTCACCAACCCTGTTGACAACTGGTGGATGGTCATTGCTCGATGTGGACGTGCTGCAATACGTGTCTCCAACGCATTCCACAAGTGCTCGACAGGATTTAAGTGAGGAGACGGGCAGGCCAGTCCATTCGCCGAATATCCTCTCGTTCCAAGAGCGAGGACCTGCGCTGTTCGATGCGAGCGCGCCATTGTCATCCGTAAAAATGAAGACAGGACGCAATGCATGACTGAAAAGAGGCACACGGGGAACGACTACAGTGGCCGAATAACGCTGAGCGGTGAGTATAGCAGCAGCCAGCTCACATGCAACCACAACAGTCCAGGAATTGTCAACAGCGCTGATGGAGGGGTGGAACGCTCCGCCACTTGAACTTTTCAGCAACCTCGTGGCCACCATGGAAGCACATTGGAGAGCGTGCATTGCCGCCCGTGTTGATCACACAGCCTATTACGAACCACATCTCGCCCTTTGCAATGTCCAGAGGACCACATAAATCTCTATGACTTCGGGTAGTTATTTTCTTTGAATAAAAGTGTCATTTCTGTTGGCGTCATTGCTATTTTTTTCAGTTACATTCTGTACTGTACTGCGTTATTTCTTTCTATTTATGGTTCACGTTTCATCGAGCTAAGTTATTTGGCTGTGACACAGCATGCGAAAGTTGCTTTCGCACAAACGTTTTGCACACCTTTATATTTCCTGTTACGAGTGTCAATGCAATCTTTGTGAAATGACTGACACAATAGGTGTGATATAAAAATATAGAGTACGGTTCATTTCACGTGTAGAATTATGTATGTGAAAGGTTTTTATCAGATGAGTGCGCATTTATTGAATGCTGCCTAAACGTAAGCGGGAAACCAACTGGATCCTGAGATACGTTTTCACTAGGTACTGAAGTTTTCGAATTATTCAAGTAAACCTACAAAAGGATCTTCAAGGGTGTTTCTCTTGAAAAACTGAACTACATTGAATTTCCTACAATAAGGTCCTGATCATTTTTTCTCTAGGACTGAGGACTAATAGTTTACGCATAGTGAGCGAGAGAATATGAAAATCTCGCGTGTGGTCTTTGACGGTCTAGCGGCTTGCATAAAATCCATAGCTGGAGGCAACTGAATTACCCTGTGTACTCAAACCTTTCTCATGGATCAATCTATAAGTGAAAACTGTACCAAAAGCCCTATAGGTGGTCTTGAGATTAGCCCGAACATACAGACAGAAACCGCGGCAGAGGACTTTGTAATATATAGACGTCCATCCTCGCACCTACTTTGTGGGCGCGCGCTGAAATACTGATCACTGTTGCGTGCCGCGGACGTGGTGTTGCAATTTTAAAGACCAGGAACGTACACGTACGAACCGTGACATCTGTTGGCGGGCGCTGTGGAGCGTGTTACGACGCTGCCAAGGTCGAGGGCAGCGCCTCATGCGTGCCCGTTGTGTGCCAGTTGGTCTCTCAATAGCTCGACAGCGCGTCGCTGTGCCAGTAACGACCTGCCACGTCTCCTCATACATTCAAGAGGCTTCAAGGCTTACGTGGCCAAGGGGAATGGGATGAGAAGTTGTTTATCCAGCACCATCATCGTTGTGACAGTTCGCTATAGCTTGCATCTACAATATATACTGACGCGCCAAAGAAACTGACATAAGCATGCGTATTCAAATAAAGAGTATGTAAACAGGCAGAATACGGCGCTGCGGTCCGCAACGTCTATATAAGGCAACAAGACTCTGGTGGACTTGTTACATCTGTTACCGCTGCTACTATGGCAGATTATCGAGATTTAAGTGAGTTTGAACGTAATGTTATAGTCGGCGCACGAGCGATGGGACACACCGTCTCCAAGGTAGCGATGAAGTGAGATTTTCCCATAAGACCATTTCACGAGTGTACCTTGAATATCAGGCATCTGGTAAAACATCATATCTCCGACATCGCTGCGGCGGAAAAATGATCTGCAAGAACGGGACCAACGACGACTGAAGAGAATCGTTCAACGTGACAGAAGTGCAACGCTTCCTCATATTGCTGCAGATTTCCATGCTCGGCCATCAACAAGTGTCAGCGTGCGAACCATTCAAAGAAACGTCTTCGACATGAGCTTTCGGCGCCCAAGGCCCACTCGTGTATCCTTGATGACTGCACGACAAAGAACTTTACTGAACCCATCAACACCGACATTGGACTGTTGATGACTGGAAATATGTTGCCTTGGACGAGTCTCGTTTCAAATTGTATCGAGCGGATGGACGTGTACGGGTATACAGACACTCATGAATCCATGGACCTTGCATGTCAGCAGGGGACTGTTAAAGCTGGTGGAGGCCCTGTAATGGTGTGGGCCGTGCGGATGGAGTGATATGGGATGCCCGACACGTCTAGATACGACTCTGACAGGTAACACGTACGTAAGCATCCTGTCTGATCACCTGCATCCATTCATGTTCATTCTACATTCTGTCGGACTTGGGCAATTTCAGGAGGACATCGAAACACCCCACACGTCCAGAATTGCTACAGTGTGGCTTCAGGAACACTCTTATGAGTCTGAACACTTCCGCTGGCCTCCAAACTCCCCAGACGTGAACACTATTGAGCATATCTGGTTTGCCTGCAAAGTACTGTTCAGAAGACATCTCCATTCCCTCGTACTCTTACGATTTTATGGACAGCCCTGCAGGATTAATGGTGTCAGTTCCCTCCAGCAGTAGTTCAGACGTTCGTCAGGTCTACGCCACGTCATGTTGCGCCACTGCCGCAAGTTCTCGAGGGCCCTACACGATATTAGGCAGGCGTACCAGTTTCTTTGCCTCTTCAGTGTGTTTATAACAGTAGAGTTTTAACATGAATTACGTAACCTCTACAATATATGCATAACAGTGTAGTTTTAACATTAATTACGTACAAACTGCAATTGAAGTTTACTGTGACAAGCAACGCAGCCAGGAGGAATGATCAATCGATTTTATTCAAGAGCTATGTTATGTCTTGTCTGTTTCCTTTTTGTAAAGTAATTAAAGCTGTGATTCATGCAAATGTTCTGTAAATATTTTTCCTACTTCTGTTTCTATTAGTTTACCCCCCAGCTTTAATCATTCCTTTTGAAGTAACACCATGTCCAAGTGTCTTTTCGTCCCTCATACATCTAGATCTACTTCAGACTTCGGAAGCCACTTAACGGTGTGTGGCGGAAGATACTTCTGGTACTACCAACTGATGCCCGTTATCCTATTCTGTTCGCGAATGGTGCTTGGGAAGAATTATTGTGGGCAAGCCTCTGTATTGGCTCTAATTTTTCGAATTTCCTCTTCATCATTACGCGAGATGTATGTGGGAGGAAGTAATAACTTTTCCGACTCTTCCTGGGAAGTGCTCTCCGGAAAAATCAATAGTAAACCTCTGCGTGATGCACAACGCCTCTCTTGCAGCGACTGCGAACGGAGTTTGTTGAGTACCTCGGTAACGCTCTCGCGCCGACTGAACGATTCCGTGACGAAACGCACCGCTCTTCTTTAGATATTCTCTCTCTCTCTCTCTCTCTCTCTTTCTCTCTCTTATTAATTCTACCCATACTGATGAACCATACGCAAGAATCGGTCGAACAAGCGCCTCATAAGCCAATTCCTTCGTGGATGAGTTCCATTTGCTTAAGATTCTTCCTATCAATGTGTCTGGCATCTACTTTACCTACTATTGGTTTGACGCGCTCATTCCCTTCAAGATCGGTCTGGGTAGTTACTCCTAGATATTTTATGGTAGATACTGTTTCCAGCAGTTTCTCATCAATAGTGTAGCTACGAAGTAGTGGCCTTTTTCGTATGTATGCGCAATATATTGCATTTAAGTACATTCAGGGCCAATTGCTGGTCATTTTGCAAATTAATACTGTCTTCTGGCGTTACTACTTTGTTGTAGACAACCGCATCATCTGCGAACAGTGTTAAAGCGCATCCGACGCTTTCTGCTAGATCATTTATAGACTTTGTTAACAGTAAAGCTCCTATCAAAGTTCCTTGGGATACTCTGGAAATAACCTTAAAATTTGTCAATTTTGTTCCGTTAAGAGCGATGTGCTGAGTTCTGCCTGCAAGGTAGTCTACAATCCAGTCACGAATCTGGTCCGATAGTCGATAAGCTCGTAATTTTTTTCACGGTGTCAGATGCCTTCCTGAAGTCAAGGGACACGGCCTTAACCAGAGCGCCGTTGTCTACAGCGCTATGGATCTCTTGGGGAACGAGAGCGAGCTGAGTTTCGAAGGATCTCTGTTTGTGGAATACATGTCGATTTTTATAGACCAGATATAATGGATTTATTTACTAAAATAGCGCGAAAGACATCGCGGTCATCAGTGCGTCGAATATGTAAATCGTGTCATACACGGGAAGAAAGTAAGTCTGTAGGAACCATCTGAAGAAGGGTTTGTAAGACATATGAAAACGGTAATGGTTCGATTTTTTAAAAATCATACTTAGGGCTGATCGCCGTTTAAAATTATATACATTATAATAATATTACAGCCACGGTTCTCATAATATTTATTTTCGACAAGCTAGCGCTAAGGGTAAGAATTAGTCTGGCGGTGGTCAAAGAGCTTGTCACCTAAGGAAGGCTGTTTTCTTAACATGTTCGAATTTATGTATCCTCAGATCGGCTGTCCGCTGCGTGAGTTTAGAGCTAAGACTACGTGGTAATACATTAATTTTGTCTCTCCAGGAGCTAAGGCAAGCTCCCTCTTTATTTGCTATTAAATCAGTTGCACCTATTAAGAAAATGTGGTGGGGAGCGAAGAGAGTGCTATCTGCAAACAGCGGAGCAGATAGGAGCTGTTATATGGTCAGGGGTCAGAACGGATCGATTGAGTGCCATTAACTGTGCACGCAGCCGTCGGCGCCTAACGAACCGAGGCAGCAGCCGACACCACACTGCCGCCATGCGTGTGGCAGGGCAAGGGGTACCGCTTGTGTAAAAAGTATACGCCCTCTGTGGCAGGCTGCGGTCAGCTTTCCGGTGTTTCATACGTGTAAACAGGTTAGTTCAGAAGTAAAATGTAAGTGCAAATTTCGTGCGGAACTGTTGACTGGGGAGCTCCGCGTGGCGCGTTCAGTCGGCTGTAGGTAAGGGAGTTCTTCCTATGTGGACATTGTCCCCTGTGGATATGTGAGCGTTGTGTCGAATTTGTATTTTTAAAGTGAAGTTGAGTGGAGTGGGTGCGTGTATAGTGTACTGTTATGTTTATGTTGTATCACGATGATGAGAGACGGGAGAGGCACATAGTCTACAGTAGTGAAGTTGAGCGGAGTGGGTGCGTGTATAGCGTACTGTTATGTTTATGTTGTATCACGATGATGAGAGACGGGAGAGGCACATAGTCTATAGTAGTGAAGTTGAGCGGAGCGGGTTCGTGTATAGCGTACTGTTATGTTTATGTTTATCACGATGATGAGAGACGGGAGAGGCACATAGTCTACAGTAGCGAAGTTGAGCCGAGTGGGTGCTTGTATAGCGTACTGTTATGTTTATGCTGTATCACGATGATCACGATGATGAGAGACGGGAGAGGCACATAGTCTACATAGCACCAAGGAAGCGGACTGTTCACCATTAACAGTTACCAACCCTCACTTCACGAGGCACTGCGAGGAAGTTTGGAATCTAATGCAGGACAATGGAGCAAAGAAAGGCGATCAGAAACTTTACGTCACTACCTCCCCTCCCCTTGCCGATCAAATACTGTCAGTGAAAAAATTTCATCCACCAGTAGGATTCAAACGGACTTACCTCTGTGTCGAGCACAATCGCGCACGCATCCGTTAGCGACCTGTTTTTATTCTATTTTTTATTTGTATGTTCAGATTTTATTTAATTTTTATTTTTGTTATTTTTACGTTATTTACTTTTTAATCTTTAGTTTTTTTGTATTTTTAAAATATGTATCTATGAGACGAGAGTGGGTCAGCATATGAGCCCACTCCTGGGACTGGGGGAGCTGTATGGTGGCCTGAGATATCACGAGCAGACAGACACGTGAACTAAAATTTAAATTCAGAAAAAAATTAAAAAAGCATTCAACCGTGCACTTAACCGTGCACACATTCAGGTCGCCAGCCTGGACATTGTACGCCGCACTGTTCCTGAACGAACGTACACGTGTCAAGAATGTAGGACGTTGGGTACTCCGGAACTAAGAGGGGGGGGGGGGGGAGATTGTTGCCAAGCTGTGCGCATATAGTTGCCAAAGGCTCGGCAATATGTAGGGAAATGTTCGAGCGTATTGTGAGCTTCCAGTATATGGCACAAAAAAAGTAAAGTGTGGAGTGTGTGGGATAATGGGAAAGGTAGGCGATCGCCTGACCTCGGATCTACCTGATAGCGTGGTGCTTAGCTGGGGGAGGCAGGAAATTTGGGTAGACCGTTGCTGGTGGAAAGTGTAATTAGCAGGCCAATATGCATTGTGTTAGGGACCAGACCTCGCTTTTCTTAGTGACTGTAAGGCGGCGCTCATCGGTGATCTCAGCTACGGCGAGGGGTTAGTTCAGAACTGATTCCCGAAAAGACTACATTGGTATGCCTCACACATCTTGTCAAAGCAGTGGTTACGTTGCTAATGACAGCGTAATGGACATATCATTAAATTTACGGAATAGAAAAGGAAACCACAGGTTGGCCCACAAAAAGCAGAAAAACTGGTTCCCCAATCAACAGCGTATGGCGTTGCTTATGTTTGGAGTTGATCAAAATAATGTCGGTCCCCATTCACTACAGCAACAACAGAGGATGACACGCGCAAAGCTGAAATACTAAACACATTTTTCCAAAGCTGTTTCACAGAGGAAGACCGCACTGCAGTTCCTTCTCTAAATCCTCGCACAAACGAAAAAATGGCTGACATCGAAATAAGTGTCCAAGGAATAGAAAAGCAACTGGAATCACTCAACAGAGGAAAGTCCACTGGACCTGACGGGATACCAATTCGATTCTACACAGAGTACGCGAAAGAACTTGGCCCCCTTCTAACAGCCGTGTACCGCAAGTCTCTAGAGGAACGGAAGGTTCCAAATGATTGGAAAAGAGCACAGGTAGTGCCAGTCTTCAAGAAGGGTCGTCGAGCAGATGCGCAAAACTATAGACCTATATCTCTGACGCCGATCTGTTGTAGAATTTTAGAACATGTTTTTTGCTCGAGTATCATGTCGTTTTTGGAAACCCAGAATCTACTATGTAGGAATCAACATGGATTCCGGAAACAGCGATCGTGTGAGACCCAAATCGCTTTATTTGTTCATGAGACCCAGAAAATATTAGATACTGGCTCCCAGGTAGATGCTATTTTTCTTGACTTCCGGAAGGCGTTCGATACAGTTCCGCACTGTCGCCTGATAAACAAAGTAACAGCCTACGGAATATCAGACCAGCTGTGTGGCTGGATTGAAGAGTTTTTAGCAAACAGAACACAGCATGTTGTTATCAATGGAGAGACGTCTACAGACGTTAAAGTAACCTCTGGCGTGTCAAAAATGGTTCAAATGGCTCTGAGCACTATGGGACTTAACATCTACGGTCATCAGTCCCCTAGAACTTAGAACTACTTAAACCTAACTAACCTAAGGACATCACACAACACCCAGCCATCACGAGGCAGAGAAAATCCCTGACCCCGCCGGGAATCGAACCCGGGAACCCGGGCGTGGGAAGCGAGAACGCTACCGCACGACCACGAGATGCGGGCTCTGGCGTGTCACAGGGGAATGTTATGGGACCATTGCTTTTCACAATATATATAAATGACCTAGTAGATAGTGTCGGAAGTTCCATGCGGCTTTTCGCGGATGATACTGTAGTATACAGAGAAGTTGCAGCGTTAGAAAATTGTAGCGAAATGCAGGAAGATCTGCAGCGGATAGGCACTTGGTGCAGGGAGTGGCAACATATCCCTTAACATAGACAAATGTAATGTAGTGCGAATACATAGAAAGAAGGATCCTTTACTGTATGATAATATGATAGCGGAACAAACACTGGTAGCAGTTACTTCTGTAAAATATCTGGGAGTATGCGTGCGGAACGATTTGAAGTGGAATGATCATATAAAATTAATTGTTGGTAAGGCGGGTGCCAGGTTGAGATTCATTGGGAGAGTCCTTAGAAAATGTAGTCCATCAACAAAGGAGGTGGCTTACAAAACACTCGTTCGACCTATACTTGAGTATTGCTCGTCAGTGTGGGATCCGTACCAGATCGGGTTGACGGAGGAGATAGAGAAGATCCAAAGAAGAGCGGCGCGTTTCTTCAAAGGGTTATTTGGTAAGCGTGATAGCGTTACGGAGATGTTTAGCAAACTCAAGTGGCAGACTCTGCAAGAGAGGCGCTCTGCATCGCGGTGTAGCTTGCCCGCCAGGTTTCGAGAGGGTGCGTTTCTGGATGAGGTATTGAATATATTGCTTCCCCCTACTTATACCTCCCGAGGAGATCACGAATGTAAAATTAGAGAGATTAGAGCGCGCACGGAGGCTTTCAGACAGTCGTTCCACCCGCGAACCATACGCGACTGGAACAGGAAAGGGAGGTAATGATAGTGGCACGTAAAGTGCCCTCCGCCACACACCGTTGGGTGGCTTGCGGAGTATAAATGTAGATGTAGATGTAGAACACTCCACAAATCAGTCTTGTGGATTTAATCAGTGAAATGTGATGAAGCTGATGGTTGCACTCGATTCCAGGTGTCTGCTCCAGAACTTCACTGACAGTGTTAGGCTGGCTATGTGCAGTATACACCTAGGTGACAAAAATAGTTGGATAACGATGTGCAGATATAGAGATGGCATAGTATCGCATACAAAAGATAAGAGGTCAGTGCACTGGTGGAGCTGTCATTTGCACTCAGATGATTCATGTGGAAAGGTTGCCGAAATGATTAAAACCGAAAGGTGGGAATTAACAGACTATGAACGCGGATTGGCAGTTGGAGATAGACGCTTGGGACATTCCATTTCGGAAATGGTTATGGAATTCAATATTTACAGCTCCACAGTGTCACCAGCGTGCCGAGAATACCAAATTTCAGGCATAACCTCTCACCATGGACAACCCAATGACCGACGGCCCTAAAATTAAAGACCGAGAGCAGCGGCGTTTGATAGAGCTGCCAGTGCTAACAGGCAAGCAATACTGCATATCAATGTGGGACATACGACAAACGTATACGTTGTGACCGTGCGGCGAAATTTGCATTAAAGGGCTGCGGCAACAGATGACAGTTGATATTACCTTTGCTAACAGCACGACATCGCCAGTAGCTCCTCTCTTCGGTTCGTGACTATATCGGTCGGACGCTAGACGACTGGAAAACCGTGTCCTGGTGAGATGGTAAGAGCTGAATGTAGGCTTTGAATGTGGCGCGGACCCCAAGAAGTCATGGACCCAAGGCACTGTGTCAGCTGGTGGTGGTTCCCTAATTGTGAGGACTGTGTTTACATGGAATGGACTGGGTCCTCTGGTCCAACTAAACCGATCATTGATTGGAAATGGTTGTGTTCGGCCCTTAGGAGACCATTTTCAGCCATTCATGGACCTCATGTTCCCATACAATGATATAATTTTTTTGGATGACAATGTGCCTTATCACCGACCGCAATTGTTTGCAATTGGTTAGAAGAAAATTCTGGACAATCCGAGCGAATGATTTGGCTACCAACATGATTCCCATCTAACATTTATGGGACATAATCGAGAAATCAGTTCATGCACAAAATCCTACACTGGCAACACTTCCGCAGATATGGACGGCTATATTTCTACAGAGTACTTCAAAGATTTGTTGAGTTCATGCCACGTCGAGTTGGTGCATTACGCCGACCAGAAGGAAGTCCAGAGCGATATTGGAAGGTATTCCATGACTTTTTTCACCTCAGTATATGTGAAATACAAGTACTGACAAAATAAAACATGTCTTTACAGCTCAGTATTTATTTCGTAAATAACTGTCAGAAGCCGCTCATGGCCGACGCCGGACACGTTTTTACACTGTTGCCGACCAACATTTGGTTGACATTCACAAAAAGTAAAAGTACTGCTGATATACATGCCCTGCCACATCAACTCACTCTCTTGTGACGCTTGGAGTCTACCCAAGATGATTTAAAGACGCCACATTCCCCAAAAATTTACGGAATGAGGTGCCACAAAACGAAGTATAAAAACATATTTACTAACAGAATTAAACTGCCTGAAGCCTAGCTCTATTTAAATTTATATTAGTACTAACTTAAGAGACATTTCCTGTTCCATGCTAAATTCGTTTGAATGTATATTAATATGGTAGCAATCATTTTCGAGACCATCATTAGATCCTAAAACTTGTCTGCCGTCTCAGCAACACAAAATGAGCAAAATTTTTGTGAAATTTGAATTAACTTAGAATTAATATATAAAGTGTTCATTTAAAAGGAATTTTATGGTGATTCCAAAACTAATCTTAATTGTTTCAAGTCTCTAATATATCCGAAATTATGGATAATTTTTATATTATTATTTATACTTCAGTAATATTAATTCAGCTAGTGCGTTTGTATTTACAGTTGCATATGTAAATCACGATATTCTGTAGTTCAGCATTTATCAGCATTTACGTAATAAATGTTGCTTTTAAAAACAGCTCCTTAATTGTATCTGACTACTACACAACAGCTTCCTTTGTTCATGTACAATAAAACTTTGTAATTAAACAAATCAGTTGGTCTCCGTGAGACTTATTGTTATTCTGTGGTTTTTAGTTGCTATCACTCCTCATTCATGTCATCAAAATGTCGGGTGATGAATTAAACTTTTCACAGGAATTATAAAATATCATTTCGGAAGGATTGTATGGTACCAATCGGATAGGCAAACAATACGCAATGTTGGGCTGTTGTCATAAATACGTCTTAACAATAGAAAATGGAATTCACACAATATAAATGTTGGTTAGTTTCAAAGATTATGTTGTTATGTATCGCGGTCGACTTTGCTTCGATAATCGATTACGAAATTATATCACTATGGGCAGCCACACATTTGTTTCCATGGGAACATACATGGTACAAAAATACACTCTCGTACGTCGGAAAGTGCAAATCTTTCAGCTGTACGCAGACCTAAAGTGCATACAGTGTTGTTAACGAACACACTTATGTTCGTGAAATATATTGCATATTTCAAAACACTCCGTTTTCAGGTTACAAGTGGCCCATCAGGACCATCTGACCGCCGTGTCATCCTCAGATGAGGATGCGGATAGGAAGAGCGTGTGGTCAGCACACCGCTCTCCCGGTCGTTACGATGGTTTTCTTTGCCCGGAGCCGCTACTATTCGGTCGAGTTGCTCCTCATTTGGCATCACGAGGCTGAGTGCACCCCGAAAAATGGCAACAGCGCACGGTCACCCATCCAAGTACGGGCCGCGCCCGACTGCGCTTAACTTCGGTGATCTGACGGGAACCGGTGTATCCACTGCGGCAAGGCCGTTGCCGCATATTTCAAACGTCACAGAATATTGTACTTTGTCACGTAAATGCCTTAAAAATTGCGACAAAACGAGCAACAATTTCTGTTGAAGTAACTCCAAATTTCAATAACTAGGCTAAAAATAGACATAAAATCACCAACTTGGTCTCATTTTAAAGGGAAAGGATGAGCAGTTGTGTCAGTACCACTCTGACTTCCACGACGTCCGAACCCACGATTTTCGAGTTTATGAAATCGACGCAATACGTAAACCACATCTCAGAGATTAAATATCTAGGTCAACCTTGTATTTTTTGAACAGGAGTGTATGTATTGAAACTCATCGTGGGATCCAAGTGTGCAATTTAAAAAAAGGATACGAATCAATGAAGATGAAAAAGTTTGAAAACCAACCTTCAGTACCGCAGCAGCCATAGGTAAAATCAACCGACTGGGACATCTTGAGCAACACCTGTATCAAATGTGTATGTGGAATTCGTTTTTATGAGTTAGAGAGTGTAATAGCGGTGAGTCCAGACACATTTGGCCCACAGTGCATACTCAACATTGTACTGGGTCCCCTAACTGTGTTTATATCCGAGAAATAACTTATTTCCAAACGAAATCTGTGAACAAATGGTTCAAAACAATAACTTCAGTTAATTTCAATATATATGACTGCTTGATTCTTAATGTGGTATTGGAACACCACATTTTGACAGTTGCGCCTTTCTTCCTTTCCAATTTTCTTACTGCTGCACTTCACATCTATACAATGCCAAATCTCGAATACACTGTTTTAGAAACCTCTCCCCTTTCCAATTATTCTAGAGCAGGATTTGATAAAAGTTGATGTGTCTTTGAATTGGGGCAGTTATCGGGGAGCTGGCAGCAGTAAGGTACTGGAAAGTAAAAATTGACGTTTACGCCAGGAAAGAATTTTATTGGGGAACATCAGTTAAAATTAATTACCGTAAAAATTCAAATATTTCGCTTTGACTTTTATTACAAAAAGTTTGCTTACGGCACGAGGATGAATGACTCTTACAGCTCAAAAAATTAAAAAAACGTGAAAGACTGATAATGTTAATTAGTGAGTAATAGGGCAGAATAACGATTCAGTTAGCTGGAGTGAAAAGTATCATTCACTGCAATGTTCTGCTCGCTCAAGATGAAATACTTTGTTTGCTGTAAGCACTCTGTCTTGGGTACTAAATTCCTAACTCTATTTGGACATCTTGTCCCATGCGCTTTAGACGCTGAGGGTTCTGTGAACTCCCTGTATACTGACGAATTTGTCTGCTGCTGCGGTATGTCAAGTGTTCTGAACTCGTAGGGCTTCCTTGCCAATGGCGTTGCGCAGTACGTCTGTTTCAAAGTGTGTGGAAGAAGGAACCTTACATTGCACTGAAAAGAAAAGTGAAGCCTTTACGATACTAGTCAGTTGAGCCGAAGCAGTGACTTGATGGATGGAAATTGTCCACGAAAGTGTTAACTGGTTAGCTTGTTAATCTAATTGAACTTTCTAGTTAAGTTGAGCTGTTGTGGTCTTTTCATGTGTCAGATGCTGACTGCTTATAGTTGTTTATCCCTTGGTACACAAAAAGTTATACTTTTACATGTCAATGTGCTCTTGGTGGTTGGGTGAAGTTAAGCACGTTAACCTGGATTACTACTATTGTAGAATTTCTCCGGCGGAGATGTCTGATCAAGGACTTGGCTTGGGCGGTTAGGACTGATTTGATGTTTTTGTGGTTCAGACGATAAGCGGTAAGGGTGTAATTAAAAACATTTGCTCAGGTCTCTGTGTTGGCAACAAATGAATTTCGGACCAAATAACTATTGTCGGTCTGTCATTTCTAACCTTTTTTCCTGCTGGTTTTGGTAATTGTGCAAGAGTTGAAAATATGAATTGTCGAATGTGCATTTGTAATTCTCTTTTTATTTTAGCATTAGTAGCTATTTGTAACAGGCTCCGGAGAAACCTGTAAAGGTGTGTTGTCAAGATAAGTTGAAATTGTTCTAAGGAAAGCTGTTGGGTACCAAATAGTATGGTACGTCTGCTGTTGCTAAATTCTCGTGCCTGTTGGTTTCTAAGAGGGAAAAGAAGTGACTAATATCTCACGGTGGCCATTCATTGATATTATGTATTTTTTCCTTAATTTTACATAATAGTAACTTCTCAAATTTGATGTTCTAAGAAGGAAAACAAGAGACTGATAGTTAATTGCTACACTGGATGTTCATTGACATTGTGTATTTTGTTTCTTATTTGTAAGTTATTGCAACTATTTCAAATTTGATGCTAGTAGCAGGGTATTCTATGTTTCAGGCCTTCCTGGAAGGGAAGGTTGTCAAAAGAAAATAAATGAAAGTTGCTTGACCATGTATTTTCGTCTCAACTCAACGTTACCCACATCCACTGCAATCCTGTTCTTGCTACAAAAACATTATTTGAGAAAATGAGTAACAATTTAAAAACACTGAGACACCATTAACATTATTACAGGAGGTACATAAAGGTGAAATTTAATTAGTTGTAGTTTTCACTGTCCCTGGCTCAGTCTATACCAGACAAAGAACATTAAAATAGAGAAAGAAAACTATATTAGAGGTATTGATGAGAAGTAGAATTCGAGAAGGTTTACGAATCGGTCACAATCCACCAGTGAGCAGTCATAATCAAAGGCTATAACAGCAGGTCGACGCATTATATGTGCAATTAAGGAAATGGCGGCCCAGTTAGTGAACGAACAAGAGTGCTCATAATACTGAACTTAAAACATAGTACACGCTACACATGTAAGAATACCTTTTCAGTAATCATATAAGTTAAACAGAGTTCCATAGTATACTAATAAAATTTAAAATGGCAACTACAGAGCAAATAGAATTTAGACTCAAAAGATGGTTTTTTAATTTAAAAGATGTTTAAGCAAATGAACAACAGATTAAAAAAGTAAGGTACCAGTCACTTAGAGGCCGAATGACTGAACTAGTTCATGCAAAACAAAACCACTTCACCTTGTCCTGCACACGTAGCTATGCTAATCACAGAACTTCTCAATGGAAAAAAAAAACACGCTAACACCAAAAGACAAGTGCTGTAACCCCTGAGTGCAAGCATGCCATAGGATGAAGCAAAATGCTCACCAAACAATTCATGTGCGTCATGTGCGTCCACTATACGCTTTGTCCTTATATCCACGGACCAAGCAGCAAAGGCGAACCAAGGCTGTGCTGGAACTCGCGCGTCGTGTTTCTCAGGCAAGTGGGCTTAGCAAACGAAGATCCGCTCACAGGGCAGTCGCTCGGAACGACTATCCGTTGTTGCTCAGGATCTTCTAAGTAGCGGCTAGATGGAACTGAATAAGAGTGAAAGCAGCGACGCCAGGAAAGAGACTGCTTAGCGACCGTCAAACATGTAGCCACGCGCTGTCGATGAGGATCGATAGCACCGCTCAATTTCTTTCAGAGAAATCCCTTTTCATTTGCACCACTCTGTTCCCTGTATGTTCCCAGCTTCGGATGTCTTGTTTATCTTTACTTTTCCTGATTTCAATTGTTTGTCTCCTCTTCCACTGTCTCGAATAAACAGACTCGCTATCAAATCGTTGTTCACCGCTCTGTTGTTCTAACAGCTTCCACGCGCGTTTTATTATCGTTACCCCGAATTATATATTAAAATTGAGGAGCGCCGGAACAAAACCCGATATATCCACTTTTACTGTATTCGAGTGTTTGAGCTGTAGGTGGGAGATACTGGAGTAATAATACATGCTGCCACAAAATAATTTTCAGCACAACACGACATCAAGTGTTTCATGGCGTGTTTCTTCTTCTTATAGCTTGTGGAGCCATTTAGAGATCACTGTTACTTTCTGTATTAACAGCAAATGCGGATTCATCGGGTTTTGTTCCGGGGCTCCTCAGTCTGTCCGTTTTACGGGATGTGCATAATCAAAGGTTATTTTTCCAGGAGGCGACACAGACTGTCATTTGAAGCGGCCAGTATTAGCCGAGCGATCTAAGGCGTTGCAGTCATAGACTGTGAGGCTCGTCCCGGCGGAGGTTAGAGTCCTCCCTCGGGCATGGGTGCATGTGTTTGTCCTTACGATAATTTAGGTTAAGTAGTGTGTAAGCTTAGGGATGACCTTAGCGGTTAAGTCCCATAAGATTTCACACACATTTGAACATTTTTTTGAAGCGGCCAAGGATGTACAATTCATAACGAACAGAGCAAATTTAAGAACATCACATTTTTTTCTAGTGGCGAATAGTTTCTGTACCTACAAGAGACAATTACTTGAATTTTTTGAAAAATACGTTAGATGGGCAATTTGAGGACGCTTCCTTGACCAAACGAAAAAAAAATGGTTCAAATGGCTCTTTTTTTTTTAATCTCATTTTGTTCTATATTGTTCGTTGCGGACGTCCGATGACACTCGTTTTGATTGTTCGTTGATCCGTTCACGCAGTTTTTTTTAATACAGAAGGTAGCTAAACCCTCTGACCGAACACGCTGAGCTACCGTGCCTGCATGCTCTGAGCACTATGGGACTCAACATCTGTGGTCATCAGTCCCCTAGAACTTAGAACTACTTAAAACTAACTAACCTAAGGACATCACACACATCTATGCCCGAGGCAGGATTCGAACCTGCAACCGCAGCAGTCGCGCGGTTCCGGACTGAGCGCCTAGAACCGCGAGACCACCGCGGCCGGCGACCAAACGAAATGCAGTGGTATTTTAGTATGATAGAGCACCGCAACACTTCTTCACGGGCGACGCAGCATCTCAATCACAGTTCTCTATTTCATTACTTTTCAGTGTTTGTACCAACATTAAGACACCGCTATCTCCAAACAGCATAACGCTGCTTTTCTTTATAAAAGTGTGCAAAGGAAAGTGAATATTTGAGATAAACTGCTGAGTCGCATCACAAACACTCGCTACCTCACAAAGAGTTATAGAGATGCAGTGAGACTAACGAAGCATTATGTCTCCCGTGAGGCTACACGTGCAATGGAGTTAATGATGGACTTCCTGAAACTTAATTGTACATTGATTTGAGCTGCTGTCAACTTATTTTTTCCAGCTATCCTTTCTCTATGTTATGGGCACTAGCTTCTACTTGTCCCATTTAGCACTCATAGCAGTGGAAATACCTTGTATCATTTATCCCTAGTTACACAGCATCTACAACCGTTTAGTCAGTTGTAATGTTTCGCCTCTATTTTGCGATAATTGAAACTGAGATTCACTGTGTGTGCGCGCGCGAGCGCCACGCACACACACAGTGAATTTCAGTTTCAATTATCGCGTGTGTGTGTGTGTGTGTGTGTGTGTGTGTGTTCTTCGCGTCTGAGAGAGAGAGAGAGAGAGAGAGAGAGAGAGGTTTGTCGGAATGCCGCCCCATTTCCGCCTCTCTGGCTTTGTTTACCGGCCGGCTACAGCGCCGTAATTCTATCGTCTGGTCCCAGATGCCGCCTCCCGCTTCTGCCAACAGCGTACACTTCTGACACCTTGTAAAGGAATCCTTACCAAGCTGAAGGCTATGAAGCCCTGCAATAACTTTTATACATCCGCTACTGTTCACAACGGAATTGGTAAACTCCCGGCAGCGCGCAATTCAATTACAGTTTCCTTCTAGCACAAGAGAAAATATCAAGGCCTTCCAAGAACTTACGGTTTCTTTTTCTTTTCAATTTTCGGAGTCGTATAAATTATTGTGTAGTACCGAGAATAATACACTTATATCGGATGAAAAGTGCACCTACTCATAGAGATCGAGTGTGGGCTATATTTATCATGTGGCAGCGAAATTTCGACATATGCTAACGGGTTAAAGCCGAACTGATTTACACTGAAAAAAGATTAGTTCCAATTTCGGCCACCAGGTGCAATTGTGGCGCTGTGTATGCAAGAAAGACGTACAGAAATGTTTTCGTATGTAACCGATTAGGAACGGGAATGGGCAGGAAACGTCAGACAGGCGAGGGAGGCATAATTTTGATCTTATTACTAACCACCGCTTACACAGTTCTTTTAATACGATCACCGGAGCCGTCGATGAGATGCTGCATAAATAAAACGACGTGATCAATAGTTGTTCGCAGCAGTTCCGGTGGAATTTGAGCAACATGCTCCTGTATACTGGACTTCAGATCAGACAGAGACCGAACGTGTCCCTGGTAAACGTGTTCTTTTGGATATCTACTGAGACGATAGTCTGATGGATTCAGATCAGGTGACCTTGCAGACCATGCTTCTGACAAACATCTGGAGATAACACGTTTGTGGAAGGTTGCATTAAGCAGATCTTTCATTGGAAGAGCGAGACGTGTTGTTGCCTCATCTTGCATGAGAACAGTGGTGTCCACAACTGACAAGCCCCATGTGTGTATTCTCTTCAAAGAATAACAGACAGAGAGTACAAGTTCTTGTGAGTCCACACCACAGTACCATACGGCGATTGCAATGGCCCTTAGTGCCCCACATGCGGTTTAAAAGTATTCCAGGTTCAGTAGTTTTGTGTATTCACTGCACGCTGTAGTGTGTCTCGTCACCCCGTAGAATATTGCCCGGCCACATGTCATCAACTTCGTTTCGAGCCAGAAACCGAAGGGCTGATTCAGAAAGTTGCTGCGGATCATGAGGTTTCAGTTTCTTCCCCGTCTAGATATTGCAGCAGGGTAAAACAGATCACAAAACTTTCGGAACTGTTGACTATGAGATGGACAATTCTCGTGACTCTGCAGGAGCTCTAGAACTACCCGCGCACATGCTGCATGATCAGTTACAGCAACAGCAACCGGGTCAATAACTTCCTTCGGGAAAGGATGCATTCCTCTTCCAAGTGTCAGACAAAGATCACCTTTGTTTTCTAATTTCATTATCATCTTCTTTAAATCGTTCCACACCTCAGACCTTTTATTCGGCGATATCCTCTCATTGCAGCAGTGTGATTGCTTCTGTTCACATAGCATAATTTCACTTACAGTGCACAACGTCTCTTCTCGATAGCCATACTGTTCACTCACTTTATGGTTTGTCAGATGACAGCGTGGATGTCATACCGTCACACAAACAGTGCACAGCGACACCTTGTGGCCAAATTGGAACTAATTATTTTCCAGCGTAAACAGATTTCACATTAATGCATTAGCACATACATCAAGTTTTGCTGCCATACAATAATTACAGCCCACACAGGACCTCCGTAAGTACCTGCACTTTAATTGTAACCACCACATACATATCTCAACATTGCACATTATGCCGAACATCATTGGAAAATAAAGAAAAAATGCAAACATAAACATATTTCTTTCTACTATGAGAAAAATCGTACAATACACTGACCAAGAAGATGGAAGGGACACTTAAGGCTAACATATCTGTGAAGGCAATTTAGATGTATATGTTAAATAACACACATTATAAAATCGACAACCATTTTAATAACATAGAGTATAGACTTACAGAAAGGTAATATACTCTCACTGTGTAATGCATCTCACTGAAAAGTTGTATGTCCAAGGTGCGTGCCATGGATAACACTGATCTCCGTTTACTATCCTGAGTATGGGGAAAGAGGGGGAGGGGGAGGGTGCTGACTCCGTTTTTCAGAAAGGCAAATGGCGAACAATGAAGTTTATAATGGGAAGATGAAGCGTTCATTATGTTTATGATGTTAGAGGTGAACCTATATATACACTCCTGGAAATTGAAATAAGAACACCGTGAATTCATTATCCCAGGAAGGGGAAACTTTATTGACACATTCCTGGGGTCAGATACATCACATGATCACACTGACAGAACCACAGGCACATAGACACAGGCAACAGAGCATGCACAATGTCCGCACTAGTACAGTGTATATCCACCTTTCGCAGCAATGCAGGCTGCTATTCTCCCATGGAGATGATCGTAGAGATGCTGGATGTAGTCCTGTGGAACGGCTTGCCATGCCATTTCCACCTGGCGCCTCAGTTGGACCAGCGTTCGTGCTGGACGTGCAGACCGCGTGAGACGACGCTTCATCCAGTCCCAAACATACTCAATGGGGGACAGATCCGGAGATCTTCCTGGCCAGGGTAGTTGACTTACACCTTCTAGAGCACGTTGGGTGGCACGGGATACATGCGGACGTGCATTGTCCTGTTGGAACAGCAAGTTCCCTTGCCGGTCTAGGAATGGTAGAACGATGGGTTCGATGACGGTTTGGATGTACCGTGCACTATTCAGTGTCCCCTCGACGATCACCAGTGGTGTACGGCCAGTGTAGGAGATCGCTCCCCACACCATGATGCCGGGTGTTGGCCCTGTGTGCCTCGGTCGTATGCAGTCCTGATTGTGGCGCTCACCTGCACGGCGCCAAACACGCATACGACCATCATTGGCACCAAGGCAGAAGCGACTCTCATCGCTGAAGACGACACGTCTCCATTCGTCCCTCCATTCACGCCTGTCGCGACACCACTGGAGGCGGGCTGCACGATGTTGGGGCGTGAGCGGCAGACGGCCTAACGGTGTGCGGGACCGTAGCCCAGCTTCATGGAGACGGTTGCGAATGGTCCTCGCCGATACCCCAGGAGCAACAGTGTCCCTAATTTGCTGGGAAGTGGCGGTGCGGTCCCCTACGGCACTGCGTAGGATCCTACGGTCTTGGCGTGCATCCGTGCGTCGCTGCGGTCCGGTCCCAGGTCGACGGGCACGTGCACCTTCCGCCGACCACTGGCGACAACATCGATGTACTGTGGAGACCTCACGCCCCACGTGTTGAGCAATTCGGCGGTACGTCCTCCCGGCCTCCTGCATGCCCACTATACGCCCTCGCTCAAAGTCCGTCAACTGCACATACGGTTCACGTCCACGCTGTCGCGGCATGCTACCAGTGTTAAAGACTGCGATGGAGCTCCGTATGCCACGGCAAACTGGCTGACACTGACGGCGGCGGTGCACAAATGCTGCGCAGCTAGCGCCATTCGACGGCCAACACCGCGGTTCCTGGTGTGTCCGCTGTGCCGTGCGTGTGATCATTGCTTGTACAGCCCTCTCGCAGTGTCCGGAGCAAGTATGGTGGGTCTGACACACCGGTGTCAATGTGTTCTTTTTTCCATTTCCAGGAGTGTATATAAATGTTCCTCTGGCCGTGTGTTCCTTGTGTGTTGCAAGCTGTGTGATAGACGCAGCGAACTGTAAGCAGCAGAATGGTCCGGTATTCATGTCGGGAACAACCCGAGATGGTGTTTGTATATGGCCAAGCAAATGGAAACGGTCGAGAAGCAGCACGGCTATACCAAAACAAGTACCCTCACAGACACCAAACATATCACACAACATTTAAAGCCCTTTTTGGGCATCTATCTGAAAGGACCCATGATCATACAAACGCTCAAAAAGGGCTTATGTTATGTGATGTGGTTGGTACCTGCGAGAATACTGGACATCTGTCGCCAGCGTTACTCAGACCTGCCGACATTGGACGCCAGCAGTGATCATCCATGGGCTGAGTGAGGCCATGGGAGAAGTGATGTTGCATGCCCAGTCCACATGCCGCTTTCCAGATCAACCTGGTTTGCCCCTGGAAAACACCGACACCTCCTCCCAGAGAGTTTTCTTTCGTTTTTCTTTTGTTCCAGGCACGGCCTCACTCCCCTCTTACGTTGATAACATCGATTTGCTGCTGCCTCAACAGGATTCAAACCAGGGATGTCAACCCATCTCGACCCAGCTCCTAGGCCAATAGACATCAACCACAGTCCTATTGAGTCACCAGTTCCACAGGCAGGTCCACACTTGCCGTTGTGCTACATCCTCTCGTCCTTCATGGGAGTATGTTGTGTATCGGCTGTTAGCCTGACAGATCCGCAACCTCTCTCACATCTTTGGTAAGCAAGCAGCCTAACAGTAAAGGGGCTACATCAGCAGACGACAGAGCCACGAACGAGCACGATTGCTACTCCAGCAGACAACAGAATGTACGCCACTATAGGTCACTGGTCCCGCAGACATATTTGCTTTAATAGGCCACACGATCACAAATAGTTCCTCTAGTATTGCTGTGCTTCCTGGGTATTTAGGCCGTCGTGGAGTCTCTGGGCCAGGCGCTGATATCACCCGTTTTCTTCAGTCAGAGTCTCACTGGGAACTTTGTAACCATTGAACAGTGGTGTGAGCCAGCCACCACCGAACGAGGGAGCTGCTAGTGTCTGTCACCTCCACCGCTGGGGTGTGGCCCCTACATTGTGGGCTGCAAGGACTTTTGTTACTGCCTGTCGACATTACCGCATGTAATATTGTTGCGCTATCAAGCGAACTTAAGGCTTAACTTATTCTTCACTAAAGCCATCAGCCGGCCAGTGTGGCCGTGCGGTTCTAAGCGCTTCAGTTTGGAACCGCGTGACCGCTACGGTCGCAGGTTCAAATCCTGCCTCGGGCATGGATGTGTGTGATGTCCTTAGGTTAGTTAGGTTTAAAAAAAAATGGTTCAAATGGCTCTGAGCACTATGGGACTTAACATCTATGGTCATCAGTCCCCTATAACTTAGAACTACTTAAACCTAACTAACCTAAGGACAGCACACAACACCCAGCCATCACGAGGCAGAGAAAATCCCTGACCCCGCCGGGAATCGAACCCGGGAACCCGGGCGTGGGAAGCGAGAACGCTACCGCACGACCACGAGATGCGGGCAGTTAGGTTTAAGTAGTTCTAAGTTCTAGGGGACTGATGACCTCAGAAATTAAGTCCCATAGTGCTCAGAGCCATTTGAACCAACTAAAGCCATCAGCTCAAGTTCAGACTTGTGTAGATTCAGTGAATATTACGAAGCTTCACAGACAGTTGCTATGATTAACTTTTCGTCCAAGAAATTTTTTTTTTCGTTTATGTACTTCTTGATAAAATTGTTCTCTATCGTTTATCTGGGCTTCGCTCTTACTGCGCTTGAATCTGCGCAAGACTTATAATATTGAATTTGTGATATCTGCCAGTTACGTCAGTTTCTTCAATGTCTTAACAATTTTAATTTTCTTGTAAACGGAAATTTCTGTTACTTGTCAACTTGTAACTTCTAACTGGCTTTTCATAGTACTTCTTCTTAATTTGATTACACTTACTGGTGATTGGCTTATAGTAGAGTAATAAAATAACGCATAAGCTATTAAATGCAGAACTGACGAATTTTATGGATTGCTGTTTTACTTATAAATTTGAATAGAATATGTGTTCCTAGGTACATGATCAAGTTTTATCTTGGAACAGTATTTCATATTAGTTTTCCGGAGAAATCTTCATAATTCCAGAAAAAGACACTAGCACACATGAAGAGCACGCTATCTGACACGCCCTGCTAAACCCGCAGGACAAGACAGGACTAGTAGTAGGAATTGTGGAAGGGGGACAGAATGAGCGGCTGTCAGTTACACTCCATACATAACACTTTATTTAGTTGTCCAACAATTATAGCGCAACTTCTAAGCTTGACTATCGACAGAAAATGTCTTTAATTCTAAAACGGCTGAAGGCCCATGAATTAAATAGAGCTTCTTCTTCTTTTTTTTTCTAGGCTTTAACCTTAAATAGTATTTAAGGCCAAGCGATGTAAGACTTGACTGGTCAGATGGATTAAGTTTTTAAAAGCGGCTGAAGGCCCATAAATTTGAAACAACATAACTACAATAACCTTTCAATAGGCAAAAAAATGGTTCAAATGGCTTTGAGCACTATGCGACTTAACATCTGAGGTCATCAGTCCCCTAGAACTTAGAACTACTTAAACCTAACTAACCTAAGGACATCACACACATGCATGCCCGAGGCAGGATTCGAACCTACGACCGAAGCGGTCACGCGGCTCCAGACTGTAGCGCCTAGAACCGCTCGGCCACACCGGCCGGCTTTCAATAGGCAGAAGGCCCAAGCTGTGTGACCAATAAGAAACCGTACTTCAAACGGCTGAAGGCCTTTGTTAAAAAAACTGCAACCAATTTTTCAAGGCAGAAGGCCCAAAGATTTTAAATTAGATAGTATTTAAGCCCAAGTGATGTAAGACCTGATAAATAAGAATCCAAAATTTTGAAGCGGCTGAAGGCCCATCATTTTAAGAACAATACAACTACAGTAAATTTTCAACAGGCAGAAGGCCCACAGCTTTATCTTGAAAGAATGTAATACTTCATAAATAAGAACCTTACAACTTAAAGCGGCTGAACGCCGATGCTTTTAAAAAACAATACAATAAATTTTCAACAGGCAGTAGGCCGAAGCTTTGTCTTCAGACAACGTAAGATTTGCCCAATTTAGAAAAGCTTACCTTTAAAACGGCTGAAGGCCTTTGTTTTTAGAAACACAATTACAAGCACACAAATTCCAACCATCGGCTATGAGCCATTTAAAATACACAATTAAACGCTAATAAGAAGGCAGTATAGGCAACGGCGCTCAGAAGTTTCTAGGGCGCTCGGTCTGCCCTTGAAATCTTAACGTTCGCTTAGGTGAGACAAGAAGTCGGCCCGACTATACTCGATCCGCCGGCAACACAACCAAGAGACCTCAGAGACTCACCGACAAGACGACTTGCCAACCACCATCCAGTATACGAGAATTCTAAAGCAAAACGTTACAGACATAGCCGCCCACAAACAAAAATACATTAAGCTGTCAAAAACTACACACCATGTTGGACAGCGACAACAGGTGAGGAGGGGACACTGCCTGAATTTACGTCAGCGACCAGGGCAGGTAGCCCGAACACTAACGGCCACAAGGCAGAAAATTCCGCTGGTGCACTTGAATTTCAAATCGACAAATATAGTTAATTCCACCACACGGCGGCTAAATCTTCACCAACTCGAACACTGGTTGTTGCTCCCAGGAATACCACCAACAGCTAACCACCGACCAACTGGACAATGTGAACAGACGTGGCTTCTGTAATTAAATCACCACTCAACTTTCATGTCATGGGTCGGTGAGCCACGAACCTCGCCGCACTCGGAACAGCCCCCACACGCTCCGACACTGCGTAGAGACCCCACGGGCCCGGCCGACTGCGCCGCGCGAAGGCTTGCTTGCTGATCCGCTCCAACCGACCGACTCACTGCCAGTACGCCGACAACATTTAAAACAAGTCGTCACTGGAAATGACACCAACTACACACATAGTTTGACAAACACTTGCATGAAGACTTGAACGGGACTCAGCAGTGGCTGTGCAATCACACACACACACACAGCCAACCCATAAGCGATCTGCTGATCCAACCCGACTGAACTAGTGCCGCGTTCCCACTCCACGACTGGCAGGTCCGAACTGCCCTCCTGGCACGTTCCAACTCACCCCGCGACAGACGACAACCGGGAAGTAATAGCAGTGCAGCAAAGAGAGTACGTGAGGGCTTTATCGATAGGCGCTGCTGCTGCCGCTGACGGGCAGAGAAAGCAACAAATCAGTGACAACAGAAATTGAAACTAACATAAGGAGGTGGCAACACGAAAAACTACAGGATGTAAAATAAGAGATGGTACGAGCGCGAGCCACGCACTGCTATCATTTCAAAACAGAGTAAGAAATATATTCCACTTCTATTACAGGGCTTGCTAGAGCCAAAAGTCTGTAAAGTGTTCCAAGGTATACACTTTCCTTATTAATGGGATTATTCAGTAGTTTACAAAAAGCCAACGGCAAAATTTCAGTCGTCTACCTTCATCTGCTTGTGAAAGTGTTGAACCCAATGGACGATAATGAGGCCGTGCAGACGTAATGTCTGCCATATTATTATATGCGAGAAACCAATAAGTGTAAAAATTCTGCGTGTGCTTGCTGAAGAACTGCGTTTTAGTAACTGAATAATGCCTTATACTTCACCAAAACTCTGTTCATTTGCTCGTTCAGACGAGATACGAGTGCTGGGCACGGCACCAGTCCCACTCCGTTTAGCGGAAACACGAGTAACGCTATTAATCCTGCGGTTAGGAAATTATCTACAGTATTCTCTATATGCATCAGTAGCGTTCCATTACAAAGGCAAAACAAACGCCGTCCGAATAGGCCTTGAAGGCCTATCGGTACCGAGAGGCCGCCGTGTCATCCTCAGCCCTTAGGCGTCACCGGATGCTGATGTGTGTGTGGGGGGGGGGGGGGGGGGCGGGGGGGCATCTGGTCAGCACATCCTCTCTCCTGGCCGCTGTCAGTTTTCGTGACCGGAGCCGTTACTTCTCAATCAAGTTGTTTTGCCTCACAAGGGCTGAGTGTACCCCGCTTGCCGACAGCGATCGGCAGACCGGTTGGCCACCTATCCAAGTGCCTAGCCAAGTCCGACAGCTCTGAACTTCGGTGATCTGACGGGAACCGGTGTTACCACTGCGGCAAGGCCGATGGCACTGTCATCGAAATCGAATACACTCATCAATAATCTAATATTCACTCAAGAAAAATAGTTTTTCATCTCCAACTTTCAAATAAGACGACACTGATCTATTTTATGGTTTCCAAGTTACAAACGCAAATATCTATCTCGGAGAAAGTACACTACTGGCCATTAAAATTGCTACACCAAGAAGAAATGCAGATGATAAACGGGGTTTCATTGGACAAATATATTATACTAGAACTGACATGTGATTACATTTTCACGCAATTTGGGTGCACAGATCCAGAGAAATCAGTACCCAGAACAACCACCTCTGGCCGTAATAACGGCCTTGATACGCCTCGGGATTGAGTCAAACAGAGCTTGGATGGCGTGTACAGGTACAGCTGCCCATCCAGCTTCAACACGATACCACAGCTCATCAAGAGTAGTGACTGGCGTATTGTGACGAGCCAGTTGCTCGGCCACCATTGACCAGGCGATTTCAATTGGTGAGAGGTCTGGAGAATGTGCTGGCCAGGGCAGCAGTCGACCATTTTCTGTATCCAGAAAGGCCCGTACGGGACCTGCAACATGCGGTCGTGCATTATCCTGCTGAAATGTACGGTTACGCAGGGATCGAATGATGGGTAGAGCCACGGGTCGTAACACATCTTAAATGTAACGTCCACTGTTCAAAGTGCGGTCAGTGCGAACAAGAGGTGACCGAGACGTGTAACCAATGGCACCCCATACCATCACGCCGGGTGATACGCCAGTATGGCGATGACGAATACACGCTTCCAATGTGCGTTCACCGCGATGTCGCCAAACACGGATGCGACCATCATGATGATGTAAACAGAAACTGGATTCATCCAAAAAATGACGTTTTGTCATTCGTGCACCCAGGTTCGTCGTTGAGTAGACCATCGCCGGCGCTCCTGTCTGTGATGCAGCGTCAAGGGTAACTGCAGCCATGGTCTCCGAGCTGATAGTCCATGCTGCTGCAAACGTCGTCGAACTGTTCGTGCAGATGGTTGTTGTCTTTCAAACGTCCCATCTGTTGACTCAGGGATCGAGACGTGGCTGCACGATCCGTTACAGCCATGCGGATAAGATGTCTGTCATCTCGACTGCTAGTGATACGACGCCGTTGGGATCCAGCACGGCGTTCCGTATTACCCTCCTGAATCCACCTATTCCATATTCTGCTAACAGTCACTGGATCTCGACCAACGCGAGCAGCAATGTCGCGATACGATAAACCGCAATCGCGATAGGCTAGAATCCGACCTTTATCAAAGCCGGAAACGTGATGGTACGCATTTCTCCTACTTACACGAGGTATCACAACAACGTTTCACCAAGCAACTCCGGTCAACTGCTTTTTCTCTATGAGAAATCGGTTGGAAACTTTCCTCATGTCAGCACGTTGTAGGTGTCGCGACCGGCGCCATCCTTGTGTGAATGCTCTGAAAAGCTAATCGTTTGCATATCACAGCATCTTCTTCCTGTCGGTTAAATTTCGCGTCTGTAGCACGTCATCTTCGTGGTGTAGCAATTTTAATGGCGAGTAGTGTAGCTCTGTACGTGGTAGGTAAAGTGTACTCGATCACACTCTGGAAGTGCGTTCACTGTCTTTCGTCAAATGAGTCTACGCTCTCTCATCGTCTCCTATGATTGTAAAACAAATACGCCTTAGGAGCGCATTGTCTGTAACTCCTCCGTTTTCTCCCTCTGGCCTCTGCCTCGCTTGTCACCTCCTACGACAATAGCGGAGATTACCAGAGAAGGGGCACCAGTCGGAAACCGCAACTTAGTCGTCAGTTAGCCGCATGCACTATCCAGTTCTAGTCTAAATCAGCGACATCCGGGGCAGAGAACTAGCTGCGGCGAGCGATGGTAGGCAAGGAAGCTGCCGAAGCAAACACTCCATCATTCGTCTGCCGGGATACAAAATCCGGAAAAATTTGAAACTGAACGTCTAGTTGGGAATTAGAACTCTGTTTCCTTGTTTTTCCAGAATACTCATTCAAAGTTTTACCCACCATCACTTGGTTGTCATGAGAATTACCAGATAAGACTTTCAACGTGAGATGATTGATTGGGGAAGAAAGCAATAGTTGCAATAACCGTGTTTATTGTGCATGCTGGTTCGTACGTTGCACTTCCATTGTAACCATTTCCTTCTGTTCCTGAACTTACGTTTTATGTTTGAATGCAATAGTGTTCGTCTATCATGCTTGTGACGAATGGTGAGCCAATATATGTCAAAATCGCAAAAGGTGATGTGATGTAATTATAATTTAACATGTTTCAGATTTTTTACTTTTCTTGTATTGTGAAAACCTACTGCTTGCTGAATTTCATGAATCTAGGTCAATGCACCGTATAGGCTTTGGTGAGTGAGCTGTCGAGTACCAAAACACGTGACATAAATGGCCGAATCTTCTGATTGCATTGCCTTAGAAGTTTAAATTTTTTACACCACCAGGGGATCATAGACTTTAGTACATAACATAAATCTGAACTTTATACGCCATCTAGTTCCAGAGGAAAAGCGGCCTTAAAAGACGGACAGACAGATAGACAGGCAGAAAGAAAATGACAAAAATTCACTTTCGCGTGATATACTTACTAATTAACAATTTTCGGGTTTTTTTCCTTTACTTGTACTGTCAAACCTTGCTCCTTGCCAGATTTCACAATTCTAGGTCAATGGGAAGCACTTTTTATGAGCGATTTTCGAGTATCAAAATATGTAACATAAATGGCCGTATCTTTTGACTTCGTTGATCTGGAAGCTTACAATTTTTACACTGTCAAGGGACCATAGACGTCAACATGGGTCATAAATTTGAACTTGAAATGTTCACCTGTTCCTGAGAAAAAGGGTTCTTAACAGTCGAGCAGTCAGATCGACAGACAAACATCAAAACGATCTATAACGGTTCCGTATTTACAGACTGAGACACGGAATCATAAAAACGTACGCTTACGGCGATTACGAGCTGGTTATCCTGTGTTGCATGGACCAGTCGATCACTAAGAAATTATTTCAGTTCCAGAATTCCAAATCTTTGAGGATGAGGAAACTGCTGCCAGCCACAAAACGTAATTCCTCTGCTGCGGGCGCAATCGAAGTATCGATAAGCATCTCACGTTATTTATTACGAATTTCTCCGCAAAAAAAGAGATTTGCCTGTGAGTATACGCAGCCACGGGTAGCGCATTCGGAAGGTGGGTGTCAAAACTTTGTATCCGATGATGACACATTGTTACATACGTGTGTCACCACACAGCCGACAATTCAGGGCCAAACAGCGTCTGTTTGCAACACTCTAGGGGATTATTAGAGAAATATGTCCACCCTACAATGCTATCTACACTCCTGGAAATGGAAAAAAGAACACATTGACACCGGTGTGTCAGACCCACCATACTTGCTCCGGACACTGCGAGAGGGCTGTACAAGCAATGATCACACGCATGGCACAGCGGACACACCAGGAACCGCGGTGTTGGTCGTCGAATGGCGCTAGCTGCGCAGCATTTGTGCACCGCCGCCGTCAGTGTCAACCAGTTTGCCGTGGCATACGGAGCTCCATCGCAGTCTTTAACACTGGTAGCATGCCGCGACAGCGTGGACGTGAACCGTATGTGCAGTTGACGGACTTTGAGCGAGGGCGTATAGTGGGCATGCGGGAGGCCGGGTGGACGTACCGCCGAATTGCTCAACACGTGGGGCGTGAGGTCTCCACAGTACATCGATGTTGTCGCCAGTGGTCGGCGGAAGGTGCACGTGCCCGTCGACCTGGGACCGGACCGCAGCGACGCACGGATGCACGCCAAGACCGTAGGATCCTACGCAGTGCCGTAGGGGACCGCACCGCCACTTCCCAGCAAATTAGGGACACTGTTGCTCCTGGGGTATCGGCGAGGACCATTCGCAACCGTCTCCATGAAGCTGGGCTACGGTCCCGCACACCGTTAGGCCGTCTTCCGCTCACGCCCCAACATCGTGCAGCCCGCCTCCAGTGGTGTCGCGACAGGCGTGAATGGAGGAACGAATGGAGACGTGTCGTCTTCAGCGATGAGAGTCGCTTCTGCCTTGGTGCCAATGATGGTCGTATGCGTGTTTGGCGCCGTGCAGGTGAGCGCCACAATCAGGACTGCATACGACCGAGGCACACAGGGCCAACACCCGGCATCATGGTGTGGGGAGCGATCTCCTACACTGGCCGTACACCACTGGTGATCGTCGAGGGGACACTGAATAGTGCACGGTACATCCAAACCGTCATCGAACCCATCGTTCTTCCATTTCTAGACCGGCAAGGGAACTTGCTGTTCCAACAGGACAATGCACGTCCGCATGCATCCCGTGCCACCCAACGTGCTCTAGAAGGTGTAAGTCAACTACCCTGGCCAGCAAGATCTCCGGATCTGTCCCCCATTGAGCATGTTTGGGACTGGATGAAGCGTCGTCTCACGCGGTCTGCACGTCCAGCACGAACGCTGGTCCAACTGAGGCGCCAGGTGGAAATGGCATGGCAAGCCGTTCCACAGGACTACATCCAGCATCTCTACGATCGTCTCCATGGGAGAATAGCAGCCTGCATTGCTGCGAAAGGTGGATATACACTGTACTAGTGCCGACATTGTGCATGCTCTGTTGCCTGTGTCTATGTGCCTGTGGTTCTGTCAGTGTGATCATGTGATGTATCTGACCCCAGGAATGTGTCAATAAAGTTTCCCCTTCCTGGGACAATGAATTCACGGTGTTCTTATTTCAATTTCCAGGAGTGTATTTACCAAGATTGTTAAACTGACCGTGGTCGTTTCTGCTAATGGCACGTAATAGAACTGTAATTAGTCACCTGAGGAGTTAACTATTGAAGGGACTTAATTTTATTCCACCGGAAGTCGAAACGAAGCTGTGATATTTAAAAATAAAAAAATGGGTCAAACAAATGAATATGGTCACCAGCCTAATCAGCCAAATACAGTTTGAAGCAAACGTATTACAAACAAAGTAAAGTTCACTTCCAAGAGAGATGATTGTTCAGTAATCGGGCACGAAAATCAAAAGCACTCACTGGCATCTATTAGCAAATTAACTAGTTATGAGCAGAGATGATATCTGTTTAAGTTTAGAGGCAACAAACTACTTCACCTCAAAGTACACTACTTGCTTTATTGTGTAAATAATGTTAATTACAACGCACCACTAAACAGGGGAAAAATACTGGTCGTTTGAACACGAGATGGCCCTTAAACTTCATTCCTGAAGGTCACCAAGGTATTATTTTAACTAACATGAATGCAAATAGTTTTCATAGACTGTATGTAACTTTTGCATAGCACGGAATACGAGTTGTACTTGGGGACACTGAATCTGTTACTGTTTAAGTATGGTATTGCATCCTTTTATTCTAACAGCACATCTAATCCCATACTAATTACCGAGTGAGGTGGCGCAGTAGTTGGCGCACTGACTCACATTCAGGAGGAGGACGGTTCAAACCCGCGTCAGACCATCTTGATTTAGGTTTTCCATCATTTCCCTAAATCGCTTCAGGCAAATGCGGGGATGGTTTCTTTTAAATGGCGCGGCCGACTGCCTTTCTCATCCTTCCCTAATCCGATGGGACCGATGACCTCATTATTTGGTCCCCTCCCCCAGATCAACCAACCATACTAATTAATTAAGCTTTGCGCGAGCTTTCACGGTGGCTTACTGATTAAATGACTACAAAACGGTGGGGACGGAGCATCCTAAAACTGATCAGCCTCACAACACATTTCTAGATTAAAGTTTTCAATAATAAACAATAGTAACAACATACATAAACACAATGGACACAAAAAATCGCTATTTACTCTTCTACGAGGCTCGCGCCGAAGTAATGACTCCTATTTGTTTCTGGGGACTCCGTATATCCGCGCCAGATGTCGTTGCTGTGATGCTTATACTTGAACATTCCTCTTTCATTTGCGGGTGGTTCCGTTGTTCTGCGGTAGTTTGCACAAGCAGACAAGTGTTCCAAAATGGAGTCTGATACGGATGCCTGTATGAAACAGCGATGTTTGATTGTATTACTCACCGCTGAAGAAATTGCGCGGATTGAAATCCATCGAGGCTTGCTAGAGTAGTATGGAGACCATAATAGAAGTGAGCAATGTGAGTCAATGGGTACGACATTTTCCAGGTGATGAAAAGGCTATGCATGACAAGCTACGGCTCGGTCGACCCTGCACAGCTGTCATTCCTCGCAATGAAGAGCGTCTTGATCAAGTCATCCGTACTGATCGGCGGATAACGAACAGAGAATTGTGTGCAAAGCTGAATGTCGACTGTTATCCCTTGGAAACAATGTTAGAACATCTTGGTTACCGCAAAGTCTGTGAGAGATGGGGTCCCAAGGATGCTCATAGAAGAATAAAAAACTTATCGAATGGAAATTTGTCAGGAACTGATGGACCAATATGAAGCTGAAGGAGAAAATTTTCTGAATAGTATTGTCAATGGAAATGATGGGTGATGTCTCCATTACGAGCTGGAATTCAGAAGACGGTCTCTGGAATGGCGACATGCGAATCCTCCGTCAAAGAAGAAATTCAATACACAGCCGTCTGCAGGCAAAGTGATGTGTACAGTCTGTGCGAGATGGGTCCCATGGACGCTTATAGAAGAACAAAAAACTCATCGAATGGAAATTTTTCGGGAACTGCTGGACTGACCAAAAGACTACAACGCCAGGTTGTGGTTCTGTTGGATGTCCTGGAACCTAGAGAAACTGTAAATTCAGCAGACTATAAGACGACACTGACTAAGCTGAAAGCCCTAATTTCCAGGGTAAGGACAGAGAAGAAGACCAACTTTCACCTGCAACATGATAACTGCAGGCTCCACGCCAGTTTTGAGCCCACGCAACTCGTTGCAAAATTCGGCTGAACAGTCTCATCACATCCACCGTACCGTCCTGATTCAGCGGCTTCAGACTTCCATCTCTTTGGGCCACTGAAAGATGGACTGCGTCGTGAACGTTTTCAGGATTCGGGTGCTGTGTTCAAAGCTGTAAGGAAGTGGTCAGCCTCAGCAGGTACCGATTTTCACAATGGCGGCAAGCAGGCTCTGGGTCATCGTTGGCAAAAGTGCAAAAGGAACGGTGGTGACTATGTGGAACAATGACAGTCTGTGGTTGAAAAATTTTGTATTTAGTTGTGTAGTTGTGATTTGCGTATCTTCTGTACTTTGCATGAATAAAAATACACTCCTGGAAATTGAAATAAGAACACCGTGAATTCATTGTCCCAGGAAGGGGAAACTTTATTGACACATTCCTGGGGTCAGATACATCACATGATCACACTGACAGAACCACAGGCACATAGACACAGGCAACAGAGCATGCACAATGTCGGCACTAGTACAGTGTATATCCACCTTTCGCAGCAATGCAGGCTGCTATTCTCCCATGGAGACGATCGTAGAGATGCTGGATGTAGTCCTGTGGAACGGCTTGCCATGCCATTTCCACCTGGCGCCTCAGTTGGACCAGCGTTCGTGCTGGACGTGCAGACCGCGTGAGACGACGCTTCATCCAGTCCCAAACATGCTCAATGGGGGACAGATCCGGAGATCTTGCTGGCCAGGGTAGTTGACTTACACCTTCTAGAGCACGTTGGGTGGCACGGGATACATGCGGACGTGCATTGTCCTGTTGGAACAGCAAGTTCCCTTGCCGGTCTAGGAATGGTAGAACGATGGGTTCGATGACGGTTTGGATGTACCGTGCACTATTCAGTGTCCCCTCGACGATCACCAGTGGTGTACGGCCAGTGTAGGAGATCGCTCCCCACACCATGATGCCGGGTGTTGGCCCTGTGTGCCTCGGTCGTATGCAGTCCTGATTGTGGCGCTCACCTGCACGGCGCCAAACACGCATACGACCATCATTGGCACCAAGGCAGAAGCGACTCTCATCGCTGAAGACGACACGTCTCCATTCGTCCCTCCATTCACGCCTGTCGCGACACCACTGGAGGCGGGCTGCACGATGTTGGGGCGTGAGCGGAAGACGGCCTAACGGTGTGCGGGACCGTAGCCCAGCTTCATGGAGACGGTTGCGAATGGTCCTCGCCGATACCCCAGGAGCAACAGTGCCCCTAATTTGCTGGGAAGTGGCGGTGCGGTCCCCTACGGCACTGCGTAGGATCCTACGGTCTTGGCGTGCATCCGTGCGTCGCTGCGGTCCGGTCCCAGGTCGACGGGCACGTGCACCTTCCGCCGACCACTGGCGACAACATCGATGTACTGTGGAGACCTCACGCCCCACGTGTTGAGCAATTCGGCGGTACGTCCACCCGGCCTCCCGCATGCCCACTATACGCCCTCGCTCAAAGTCCGTCAACTGCACATACGGTTCACGTCCACGCTGTCGCGGCATGCTACCAGTGTTAAAGACTGCGATGGAGCTCCGTATGCCACGGCAAACTGGCTGACACTGACGGCGGCGGTGCACAAATGCTGCGCAGCTAGCGCCATTCGACGGCCAACACCGCGGTTCCTGGTGTGTCCGCTGTGCCGTGCGTGTGATCATTGCTTGTACAGCTCTCTCGCAGTGTCCGGAGCAAGTATGGTGGGTCTGACACACCGGTGTCAATGTGTTCTTTTTTCCATTTCCAGGAGTGTAGGAGGTATTACTTTTGGAATGACCCTCGTATTATACGAGCATGACTGTTGTGGGCCTTCAGACTTTTATGACCTACATTTCGTTCCTGTAATTACTATTCTGTGAATAGTGAGTTTCGTATTCTGATAAATGATTTTCATAATCTTTGAAAGTTTCACTTCAGAATGAAATAGTATTGAAATATGCTTTTACTATAGATTGAACTTAAGAACTTTCACTATGACGTGGAGCACTTCACCCAAAAGACTATTTGTAAAAGCAGATCTTATTACTCCACAAAATTTAGAAAGTCTTTTAATTGTTGCAATTTATCATTTAAGTATTTTTTTCTCCAGAAAAGGAAAACTCGGAAGATTTTTGTAACAGAACAGGATCCTGTCAAAGTGAATGACTTAGGATAGAACACGGTTCATGATACAAATTTAGTTTTAAGCGAGAATTATTTCAAATCTTCAGCAAACACTGGTCCATGACGCATTCACAAAATAAAATATTACTTTGCCTGAATGTGGATGCAGTTGTGGTCTTTTGAGGAGTAGGTTCTTCATGGCTCCTGATGCAATATGCCCTGTAAAACATCTTCTTGGCCTTGTAAGTGCAGATTTTAGAGGAAACAAATAAATGCCATGATACACTGTCTAATAACACGCCTTATTCGAGACATAATTTCTCCACTTTTCCACAAATCTTTGCCTCATTGATCACTTGAGATATTGATACGTCGAGAGCTAGTTACTGATTATATTACCACAAAGTCTTCTTGCGCCAAATCGCGTGAGTCCACATTTTACATTCCCATCTAATACTTATCGTTGCGGAGGGACTTCCATTCAGCTTTTCTGTTGAGTACAATCATACGTTCCGTAAGCATCAACCAATTATACTTACAATTCAATATATAAAATGACATACCATCAGAAAAGACGTTTAGAAAATATTTCCAGATTGCATCATATTAGAGGGCGATAAAAAATATTTGCATACATCTCAAGTCAAAGAAGTTACAGAATAGAGATACAGTATCGAGAATCGACATAAGTGTTGCATAACATAAAGATAGCATGTGTTCAAACATGAAATTGCGCCACTGTCTTCCGAAGAGACATAAACGATACTCTTCGGAGAAGTTCGTACATACTACTGAGTGTTATTCATGAAGAAGTAAGGAAAGCAACGATATCATAACCCAAGCCCTGTTTTTCTAAACAGTATTTTAACGATGCTATTAATTTATTTATTGAAATTTTATGTGAAAGACATAGACAATTCATAATTATTTTTGCAGTGTAACAGCTAGCTACTCCACATTTACGAGAGATTATTTTCTTAAAATGTCCCTTCTGGAACTATCTTTCTGCCCAGTGAATACTGTCCTTGCGGAGGCAAGACATTTTTTGCCTATTTAGAAAATTTTCCAGGTGGTAACCCCTTTGGTTAGCGATATCCGATTAATGAACAAGTCCGCTACAAAAACAGAGTACAATTAATATGTTCTCGAGAACGATCTGAACGCTTGATGCATGCCAGTGAAGCCCAAGGGGATCGGCGGGCTACACTAAAGAAGTCAGAGTTCTAGGTACGAGTGAGCTGCAACAGAAATGTTGTCTGCTTTCGGCCAAAACGAATAGGCATAGGCAACTGATTTCCTCTCTGGAGAAATAATGCTTAACAGTCAGGCCGATGTCGCATACATACGAGGACTAACCACACCCTCTTTTCAGGGATCTAAACAACGGTAGAGAACCGATTTCATTATTATTCAAATTAGAACGTCTCATAGGGCAGCAAATCATGTTCCCATTCTCTAAGTTGGTTTAGTTGGCAAATATTTGTTGGTTCTCGTCCAGCTCTTCACTGTCAGCGAAGTGATGTTGAAAATAGTCACAACAGTGCAGTGAAAATAACAAGATGTTCCCGTTTTCAGTGCTTCACCAAATTTTGAACAAATCATGCTGACATAGCGTTTTGATAACGTATAGGTGACTAAATACTGAAAGTGGAATAGCTATAGAGGTATATAATTAATAGCGAAAATAGGCACAGATATATGCTAACTACAAATGCTGTGTAGGTGAAACGCTTAAACAGAAAGCCGAGGTTATTTTCGGCTCTTCAGGTTATATTTGACAACGTGTGATACGCTAACTAATTTTTCTTATGGTACTGTGAGGGTGTGTTTAGATTTTGTAGTTATTGTTGTAGGAACGAGACATCAAAAAACAGGTTGGTTCACAGTTTTCCTGGCATAAGGGTGTTCACACACAATTCACTGTCAAACAAATGGTATTCTCATGAAAGATGCAGTAGGATTAAAGAATTTATCTGCAGTCGCATTGTTATTGTTACATTATGAAAGTACCTGACAGCACATTTCTGAGATGTATACTTGTGCTACATGAGTTGTCGTAATCAAATAGAGACGCTCTTTTTACCAGACATTCGTCGACCTGAGCGGGTTTCTAATTTTTGTTTACCGGAGAGGATTAGTATGCAACATGCTACAAACCAATATTATTTGCCTGTGTTTTCAAACTGTTCCGAAGAAGTAATATACAACAGAGTAGGAACCGTAATTCGTTAATGTTGTTGATTTATCAATCCTCAGTTATTAGAAACATTGCTACTAATACTAGATTAATAATTTTGAGGTTACATTTGTATGATGAATAAGTGTAACAATAATGCACCTAAATCTATGAGGTAATGAAACCATAGCGTTGCAGGCATTTCCAAAACGCCGACGAGATGATTTTTTAGGTGGACCTCTTCGTGAACAGTAAAAAATGCAGACTGATATAGCCATGGTCTTTGCGAAGTCATCCACCATTGGAAAAATGAGTCACATTGAAGAGTGAATACGAAGAAAATGGCTAATACCAAGTTTCATAATCCCTATCTTGTACACTTTCGTTCCTTGACGTCGTATCGGATGACATTTTGGGTCAACTGTGTTCAGGCAAAATGAGTGGTTTTAACTCAGATCAAGCCACCAGGGCCTCACGTGATGTTAGATAATGACCCTAGTGTAGGCTTCTATTAAGTAAGGTGTCGATTCATTGCAGTAGACCTACTCGACCTGAAACTTCAGGAAGAAACTGCAGGACAGCGCCTACAGTTACGAGGGTGCTGCATGGGTCCCAGATCACATGACCTCAGTGCTAGTGAATGTCTGCGTGCCGCAATAGAAAAATACGTGAGCGCCTTGGGGATACCGACGACCCGTCTCCGTAGCCAAAGAGAGGTAGTCGACACCCGTGAAGCAACAACATGGCTCCCCAGCACTTTTTGTTACACATGCAGTCTATGCCATGATGAATTGGCATCACCAGCGTGGCAAAACGGGACTACACGTGCTGTTAGCTAAGTGCGTCTAACTCACCTGCCCACTGAGCCGTGCGGTTCAGCTTCCTTCGAATTCCCAGGAGCTGTCTGTTCGCTTCTGAGATGCACTTTTTCTGGTGGACGTACGCGCCCCGAGGCGGCAGCTACATTTCAGCGACGGTGGCCCCGGGAGGACGCTTTCGGCAGTACGGCAGATGGAGCGATCGATGCAGGGCTGTCGGGTGGAGCGGCTCTGGATGGACGGAAGTGGCAGCATGAGTTAGGAAGCAACCGCCAGAACAGGCAGGAGGTGCCCCCATCGCTTTTCAGAACGAGAGGGCCACAGATGTTTGCATCCGGTTGAAGGGGATCATCATCCACCCTGGTCGTGACCTTCTTTAACATCCGTTATCTGGCGCACTGGCTGTAGTGCTTTGATCCCAGTGACAAACTCGGACTTATGGCTTTGCTTTTTGCTCATTCGCATTCCTGGAAGAATGAGGCTGCATAGTGTCAACTTCCTGACGCTTGCGTTATATTTATCCATCTAATCTGAAGGCCCACCCGGTGTTCTACTCTGGATACTTCCCGACATCTTCGGGATAATAGGTGTTTATCAACAACTCCACCTGGCAACTGAAAAAGTTGCTGCCTCCTCCGAGGTGACCTAAGTTGGGAGCTGTGTGGACTAACCTTTGAATCTGTCAGCCATCCCTTGAGTTGTTCTGAGTCTCCATAACTCCTCTCTGGTGTTTTGATTCGATAGGATCACGTGGAGTTGCGAACCTTGGTTTCTGTCCGTTGCCTTTTGAGCCCCTTGTAGCTTGGCGTTTCCATATTGACTAGTTTTACAAAGGCACAGTGCTATTTTGCACTGGACTTATATTTCTCTCCCGTAGGTCGTGCTGCAACCCGATTGTTTAGTGTTACGCTTGGCTGTCTGTCTCACCTAAACTGTGGTTAGAGTTTCCTCCTCAGGCCGATCCTTGGAACACTTCTGAGCATCACTGTCTGTTGTTTGTGATTGTCATTTTATTTAGTCGCAGGTACTGTGCCAGGCCACCAGCCGTGTATTAATATTGTCTGTTTTATGTTTAGTATATGGCCTTCAGCCGAACTTCATAACAATTGCCGGCCGGAGTGGCCGAGCGGTTAAAGGCGCTACAGTCTGGAACCGCACGACCGATACGGTCGCAGGTTCGAATCCTGCCTCGGGCATGGATGTGTGTGATGTCCTTAGGTTAGTTAGGTTCAAGTAGTTCTAAGTTCTAGGGGACTGATAACCACAGATGTTAAGTCTCATAGTGCTCAGAGCCATTTGAACCATTTTTGAGAAGAGGTATCTTAACGTGTTATGTGATTATGTACCTCCAACGCTGTTGAATCCACAGGGTGACTTCCCAATCTTCTTCCAACAAGACGGTGCACCTGCCCCCTATGCTACGGAAGTCAGATAGTTTCTGAATGAACAGTTTCGAGGTCACTGGATAGGTAGGATGGTTTTATCCAGTGGCTACCCCGGTCTCATTATTTTACACCTAGTCACTTTTATCTGCAGGAACATTTAAAATCAATTGTGTATGAGGTAAAAAATGAACAATGTAGTCCATCAGTAATTAAAACTTCCGGGCTAAGAGGCCGTGGTCCAATAATAGAAATACTTCTCCCTGACGTTTCGTTGCCAGCTGCGGGCAACATCATCTGAGGTGAGTCTACGACAGTCGTAGACTCACCTCAGATGATGTTGCCCGCAGCTGGCAACGAAACGTCAGGGAGAAGTATTTCTATTATTGGACCACGGCCTCTTAGCCCGGAAGTTTTAATTACTGAAGACGCCGGCCGTGAAAGCCTACACGCTATGAATGTAGTCCATCTTTGCCGGCGTATTGAGAAGGCGTGTGCCTCTGGTGACCCAAAGATCCTGAAATGCATACAGCAGGGCTGGCAAATAAGACTCCTACTGTGTGTGCAGCGCAATGGAGGTCATATTGAGCATATGCTGTAATTCCGACTTTGACAAAGTTCCTAAATTTTAACAGTTCAAAATGATGTGCCACATGACCCCCTTTCCATTTGAAACACGTAGCCAAAATCCAAGAGGGCGCGGATTTCAAGATGCCCGCCGCTGTTGCTATAGCTTCTGTAAGTTGCCCCCCCCCCCCCCCCCCCCGATAGACACCGATACCTGAGGCCACTGTGAGTTCTGACACCGTCCGACTTTTATAGGGGTCTATCCAGAGGTTTGCCTCACCCTATATTTATGTGGCGAGCGTCGTAAGATATGGCGGAATAGCCTATTGTTGAACTGGATAAGCACTTAGTGACGTTTGTTTGCTGTTACATTCCCCCGATGTGTTGTCTGGTGTCAAATGGCAGGCGTGGGTGCATCTTCCGGTTCTGGAGATGGGGGTGGGGAGGGGGGATGGGGGGGTGGGGAAGGAAAGGAAACGTGTCGCATTTTGTTACTCTCTTTTCTCCCATCCTCAAATGAAACTTGTAACATGCCATAGATTGTACTCTTACGATTTTAATAATAATAATTGTTGTTGTTGTTGTTGTGGTCTTCAGTCCTAAGACTGGTTTGATGCAGCTCTCCGTGCTAATCTATCCTGTGTAAGCTCTTCATATCCCAGTACCTACTGCAGCCTACATCCTTCTGAATCTGCTTAGTGTATTCATCTCTTGGTCTCCCTCTACAATTTTTACCTTCCACGCTGCCCTCCAATACTATATTGGTGATCTCTTGATGCCTCAGAACATGTCCTACCAACGGATCTCTTCTTCTAGTTAAGTTGTGCCACAAACTCCTCTTCTCCCCAATTCTATTCAATACCTCCTCATTAGTTATCTGATCTACCCATCTAATCTTCAGCATAATTCTGTAGGACCACATTTCGAAAGCCTGTATTCTCTTCTTGTCCAAACTATTTATCGTCCATGTTTCACTTCCATACATGGCTATACTCCATACAAATACTTTCAGAAACGACTTCCTGACATTTAAATCTATACTCGATGTTGACAAATTTCTCTTCTTCAGAAACGCTTTCCTTGCCATTTCCAGTCTACGTTTTATATCCTGTCTACTTCGACCATCATCACTTATTTTGCTCCTCAAACAGCAAAACTCCTTTACTACTTTAAGTATCTCATTTCCTAATCTAATTCCCTCAGCATCACCCGAATTAATTCGACTACATTCCATTATCCTCGTTTTGCTTTTGTTGATGTTCATCTTATACCCTCCTTTCAAGACAAAATAATAATAATAATAATAATAACAATAAATGAGCCGGCCGGAGTGACCGTGCGGTTCTAGGCGCTACAGTCTGGAACCGCGCGACCGCTCCGGTCGCAGGTTCGAATCCTGCCTCGGGCATGGATGTGTGTGATGTCCTTAGGTTAGTTAGGTTTAATTAGTTCTAAGTTGTAGGCGACTTATGATCTCAGAAGTTGAGTCGCATAGTGCTCAGAGCCATTTGAACAATTTTTGAACCAATAACAATAAATGAAATGTTTAAGCATAATAATAAAATTTTAACTACCATAAAATATTGTAATTTCTTCTTCTTTATGGGGGCGGCATGTCAGTTGCGGGATATGCAAACGTTGGTGGCAGAGGGTGGCCTGATGCCCCCTTCCGCCCCCCGCCCCCCATAAGCCACCCTGTCACCGAGGACGGTATGTGTGTACCTCATCTGACTGCATCTAACGTTAAGCCCTATGAAATTGTGCGAACGGATTCGAAACCTTTGAGAATTATGTAACTAAGGCGTGATGTGGATACCAGCTCGGTATTCACCTAACAGGATGAGGGAAGCGACCTGAAAACAACATCCAGGCTGGCAGGTACATTAGCCATCATTAATCCGCCAGGCGAATTCGATCCGGAGCCGTCACGTCTCCGTGAATCCTGAAAGCTGCGTGCTAACGCGCCCGGCTATCCTGGCAGGTCGATGAACTACTGTACTGTAATGTGCGGGCAGGCAGTACCTTGCTGAAATGTATGCCCACGATGGCTTGCCACGAAGGCCACCATAACTTTGCGTACAATATCATCGACGTATTGCTGTGCTGTATGGGTGGCGCGAAAGACAACCGAAGCGGTCCAGCTACGAAATGAAGTGGCACCCAGATAATGACTTCTGGTCGTTGGGTCGTATGGCGAATGACAGCCAGTTTGGTATCCCACCACTACCTGTGGCGCCTCCTGACACGTCTTTCCTGGTCTTTGGGGCTCAATTCGAAAAGGGGATGGCATATCACAAATACAATTCTGCTCCAGTCACTGAGATTCCAGGTTCCGATGACTAGCAAAGACGTATCTGGAGACGTCCTGGACAGTGGTAGGATACCAGTCTGACTGTTACATGCCACACAGCCAAACAACTAGGGGCCGGCAGCGGTGGTCTCGAGGTTCTAGGCGCTCAGTCCGGAACCGCGCGACTGCTACGGTCGCAGGTTCGAACCCTGCCTTGGGCATGGATGTGTGTGATGTCCTCAGGTTAGTTAGGTTTAAGTAGTTCTAAGTTCTAGGGGACTGATGGCCACAGATGTTAAGTCCCATAGTGCTCAGAGCCATTTGAACCATTTTGAACCAAACAACTACGGGTGATGATGCCATTTCTTTTCTTTGGTTCTCATCCATGGCACCCTTACAGCACAGCGGTACCTCGACCATATTGTACGCCTCATTTTATTGCCCTTCACGGCAATCCATCCTGAGCTTGCATTGCAGCATGATAGTGCCCTTCCAGCAGTTTCTACTGCTTGTCTTCGTGCTTGTGAAACCCTATCTCGGCCAGCAAGGTCGCCGATCTGTCCCCAAATGAGAACGTTCGGAGCATTATGGGCAGGACCCTCCAAGCAGGAAGGTATTTTGATTGTCTAACGTGTCAGTTGGACAAATAGGCACGATATACCTCAAGAGGACATCTAACAACTCTTTCAATGTCAAGCCGAATAGCAGTTATTGCGTAAGTCATAAGTCCAGAGGTGGACCAACACGTATTGACTTGCTAGTTTGTGAAGCTCTTTCCCTTGAATAAATGGTCCAATTTTTTCTGAAATTGTAATCATTTATTTGTACCTGTACGTCACGTCTACTAATTTCCATCACATCCGGATAATAATTTTTTGTGTCTTACAGTGTAAAAACGCTTCTACTAAAAATGTCTTGTGTGTGTGTGTGTGTGTGTGTGTGTGTTTTTGTGTTTGTGGGGGGGGGGGGCGAAGATACCGTGGATCCCATGACACTACTTTCCTCTCTCTCTCTCTCTCTGGATTCGCTCCTGTCAAGTGGGTATATGTATCGCCAAGGTGGACTGTGGTAGCGCTTGTGCACTGGTGTACTGTTTCGCTGTGGATGACTAAGAAATGAAAGGAAAAGAGTTAGTTGAATATCGTCGTAGAGAGGCAATGAACTTGACGATACTAAAAGATGGTTAACATCAATAACGTCACGTGTACCGACTCCATGACACACAGCGCAGTGTGGCAAGTGTTTGGGTTCAAATGGCTCTGAGCACTATGCGACCCAACTTCTGAGGTCATCAGTCGCCTAGAACTTAGAACTAATTAAACCTAACTAACCTAAGGACATCACACACATCCATGCCCGAGGCAGGATTCGAACCTGCGACCGTAGCGGTCACACGGTTCCAGACTGAAGCGCCTTTAACCAAACGGCCACGCCGGCCGGCGAAAGTGTTTGGGTCTTACGAGTGATCGAGTGGCCAAGGACAACGTAAGACGATCAGGAATTTCGCGCCACCATCTATCATCCTCTTGATTGTCAAACACCGCTGAATACATATCTTCCGTTACCTGAATTCAGGTCACTTACTTTCGAGTCGAGTGCCATCTGCGTTAGTGAACTTTCAGTTGTGCTTCCATGTCGATCCTATAGACTTGGCACTAACTGCAGCACAGAGAATGAATCTCCGCCTCACTGTTATATTCACACATCGAATAATAATTTAATCAGTCATTTCGTTCATATTACTTTCCAGTGTCTCTCAGGTCTTGCGAAAAGCTAGAGCCGTGGATCTACCAGGGGTTTAAGCTTTTAGTAAACAATTATAATTTATTGGTACACCATCGTAAATGAACGAATAAATTCTAATGTAAGCGTATAACACCGACCTAAATATGGCTTTAGTGTTTAATCCATTGGAGGACGACAAAGTCGAGTCGCTTAAAAGGCAGCTTTTCGAGGAAAGTGATATATTGCTTGCAGAGTACTGTCTGAGACTCGAAAGTCAAGAATGTGATATGAAATCAGAGTGGGAGCTACGATATTTCTTCAAAGCCTCTGCTAATGCAGCGACGCGTAGCTGTTACAAGGCAGTATAAAAAACAAATATCTCGACGATATCTACCGTACTGAAGTTCACTGTAGGCCGAACTGACTTCAAAATACTTCTTCCCCTTCTCATCTGGCTAAATACTTTTAAAGAAGAAGGAAACAATGACAATTCAAATAGCTCCCAAGAAGATTCCTTAATTTCGTTACCTCGAGAACTCGTATTCGCCGCAAAAGCTGCATTTGGCTCTGGAACAGAAATTGTTGAAAGGGAGCTATTTGTCGTCTGTGGAGTACGCTGTTAAGCTTTGTGGAACCATATAACTTGGCAATAATGAGAGGATTTTGTGATTTATGTTACCTGAGAACATATGTATCTAGCTGTCGCTGGCGTGGGAGTGAGAAAGTTAGATTTAATTTCAGCGAACAAACGACATTTAATTTGGTACAGATTTGGGTTAGAAGGCACGAATACTTCTGGCATTCACGTCTAGAGCGGCGAATCACGAGAAACTGCAACAGGGATGAGTGTGCAGGAAAGTGAGTTCCCTTTTCCCCACTACGACTACAGACCCTTAACCACTGCCCTATTGCCCTCGGTGACTAGCTCGCTTTTGTGACGTCCCCTCTCCCCTTTTGTTGTCGCTGTTGATGTTGAGCCGCTGCTGCCACAGCTCGCTCGCGGGAATGGAGACGCGGCGCGCAGTAATGGTTGTCCCCGTCGGATAACGTGGAACAGCACCTGAAAATCTCTAAAGAAAGTTGTTCCTCGCGTAATGTATGAAAGTCCGTTTGCGAGTTCGCACAGTCTTCTCAGCGATGCGACCTGCTCATTTTAATTGTGTGTATAGTTTTATGATGATTTGCTAAGCTCGGTTAGTTAGTTATTGCAGTATTGGGTGAATCATTTATCACCGGCGTCGTTTCACACCACTGAAGCGAGGAAAAATTCATTTGCGGTTCAGTATCAGTAGTTGTTGTTACGTTGCTAGGCAGAATTGTTCACTGCGGCACGACGCAAATCCAGAGATAATCTATAATGCTATTTTGCTTTCGAGCGTCGTAATATTATTTCGGCAAAACACCCCTTTCAATGCTCAGTGTTCATCAAGTCACTCTTTCAATTAAAATGTTCACAGTTAATTAATTTTGATCATCAACTATCACACAGTTCAATAAATGATGGAGCCAATACGTGAGATTTCCATTACTGACGGACAATTTTTATTGTTCCTTCTTAGCAGTTAGTTTATAATTATCACACCACACGAACACCGAAGGATCAGATCAGTTACTATTTTTTTCAGTTCGGTGATCGTGACAATTACGACAGCTTTTAGAATCGGCGTATTTGTATTATCTTCGTGTGATCGTATTAATGTTTCCTACTCAAGGCTAATCAGGTACTGCAGTCTTCGATACTATGTCCATTCTTCGTTGTAACTGTTCACTTTGATGAAGGTTGAGTCCAAAAATAATATCTCCAATAATTAAAGTTCATTAATTCGTCGTACACTATCATAATATCACTTCAGTTCGAGTTCCAAATCAGAATAACCGAGAACAAAGTCCGCGCATCTCTGTCATGCAATTGTACTTTTTTTTTACTAGAAACAATGTCGTAGCGTTCCGTTTGTAGTACTATAACAAACGGTGCTCTCTCAGGACTTCATAGCAAGCAAGCTACCAAGCGACTAACATTTCCATGACTGAGCATTATAGACGTATTGAATTTGCTTTTCGCGGCGTTTACAAGTCTCTTTCACAATAAATGGTATCTCTGACCGACTTATTACTTTGGACTTAATTTAGTCGTACTGATTTGCAGTTATTACTGAGATGTTTGATAGCTAATTAAAAATAACCTCTCTTCCTTTCTATCTCTATATCATGACATACTGAGTAATTATTGAAACTGGTGTCCATCAAAACTTCAAGGTGTTATATTATTATCAAAGTTGTCGTACCTGTCAGGATAACACTGTTCCCTACTTTAAATTATCATGACATTCTTATTTGGGTTTTCGGGTTTCTTGGGATGTTACACTTTTCCAACACTTTTACGTTCGTCTTTTCAGTTGGCATCTGCCTCGGTACTCGAGGTCTGTGATGCGCGCATACGCGGCGGCACTGTATTGGGAAGTAGCCGTTTCGAATCCAGGTGTGGAAGAAATTGTGGCAACAAGCTGACGTATAATTCGTGATCAGCCAACATTGCGTCATTGTCCACAGTGGCTCACGGAGTGAGGGCACGTGCCACTGCAGATGGCGATCCGTCCGCCACATGCGACTCTGCACCAACTGCTACATGACTAATTTGCAACTCACACTTAAGTGTTCGCCGGACTGTTCACAGATCCACTTCATACTATGTCTCGACCGTTTCGCTCTCGAACAGCACGTGGGAAAAACGTACACCTAAAACTTTTCGTGCCACCCGTGATTTGTCTTATTTTATTAAGACGGTGTTTTCTTCCTATGTAGTTGGCAGTCTTACGGGATTCGGAGGAGAACACTTGAAATTCCAAGTACAGTTGTCGCCACAACATAGAATGCATTTGTTATAATAACTATCACCGCAACTCGCTTGCCATATCCGTGGCATTTTCTCCCAGGTTTTATGATAAGACAAAGCGATCTGCCCTTCTCTGAACGTCTTTGATGTAGTAAGTACAGTAAGGAGAGCCCACAGCACGCAGCAGTACTGTAGGGGAGGACGTACAGCGAAGTGTAGGCAATCCCTTTAGTAAATTTGGTGATATCGACATCATTTAAATACTTTAAATAAATAAAAATGAGACGTTCCATGAAGGAATTCTCCGAAAGGGACGGAAATCGATAGATGTGACGTACATGTACAGAGAAACAAATGATTACAATTTCAGAAAAATTGGATGATTTATTCAAGAGAAAGAGCTTCACAAATTGAGCAAATCAGTAACGTGTTGGTCCACCTCTGGACTTTTGCAAGCAGTTATTCGGCTTGGTATTGATTGACAGAGTTGATAGACGTCCTCTTGAGATATATCGTGTCTACTTCTGTGCAATTGGCGCGTTAGATAATCAAAATACCTACCTGACTGGAAGGCTCTGCTAATAATGCTCCAAACATTCTCGTTTGGGTAGAGATCCGGTGACTTTTATGGCCAAGGTAGGGTTTGGCAAGCACGAAGAGAAGTAGTAGGAACCCGCCGAGAAGGGCAACAACATGGGGCGTACAGTATGGTCGACGTACCGCTGTACAGTAAGGGTGCAACGGATGACAACCAAATGGGTCTTGCTATGAAATGAAATGGCACCCCAGATCATCACTCCTGGTTGTCGGGCCTTATGGCGGGTGACAGTGAGGCTGGTATCCCACCACTGTCCAGGGCGTCTCCAGTCATGTCTTCGGTGGTCATTGGAGCCTGGAATCTCAATGACTGGAGCAGAATTGTCTTAGTGATGTGCCCTCCTTCGAACTGAGCCGATCAGTAAAGACAAGTCCGGAGACTCCCCAGACAGTGGTGGGATACCAAACTGGCTGTCACTCGTCATACGACGCAGCAGCCAAAAGTGGTGATCTGGGGTGCCATTTCATTTCATAGCAAGACGCCTTCGGTTGTCACCGACGGCACCTTTGTAGCACAGCAGTACGTCGACGATACTGTACGCCATGTTTTGTTGACCTTCATGGCAAGCCATACTGGGCATACATTTCAGTAGGATAATGCGCGCCCGCGCACGGCTGTCTGTTTTAGTAGTACCCAAATTTATACTTTTCTTTATTGAATTCTGAGACAGGACTTCCTGAGGTGAATCTGTATACCGCAGTCAATCGCATGTTTTCAAATCTGAAATTTTTATTGATTACATTTGAATTACTAAACGTCTTTTACTCATTTTCTTGGATTGTTATGAATAACTGCACTTATTTGATTTTCTCAAATTCGACATGAGAAAAAATATAATAAAAGTTTGCACAACTTGCTAATATACTCGGCTTATCTCTTCTAGTGAGTGTTGTCTTTTTGATCTGATACCTTGCCTCTGCAAGTTCCTCGCTTTCTGTCTTTTTCACAAACTGATAATTATAGTAATTACTGTTAGATTACTTTATATATGCATGTTAGGTGACACTTGTGAATGTGGAGCAGTCGGTATCCCGGATCATATCGTCTGTGAATGCACCATTAGACAAGATGTTACAGACCAGGACGGGAACGCCTTTGATAATACCACAGTCTATAATATAATAAGGAATGAGAAATAGTGGCGTAATCTTAATTCACTCACAGCTAAAATTTCAGCTTAAGAACTGCAAGCCTACATGCCTGGCAGACAACCAAGAAGAAGAGGCCATACACCATGAGAACGAGACCTGCCACTGTAGAACATTCACCTACCGCAGTCCTCTGGTAGCATTGAAGCGAGGACCTGGACAGATTTCTTGAGACCCTGACAATCTCTACACCTTGGGTGGCACAGAAGCGCAGCCCCTATGAAGCCTGAGTTGTACTCAGCGCGTCGGGGGCTAAATGCCTAGGCAAATGAAAAATCCAGCTCGGTTCTATTAAAAAGTACAGTAGTGTAGTGTATTGCAGTATAGTGCTGTGTAGCGTAGTGCAGAATTATAAATTCCTAAATTTTTGTCTACCAATGCTGCATAGTGTACTAAACCAGTAGCATATGCCTTCTGGATTCCGGATGAACATATGCCTGTGCATCAGATGGCAAATGATAGTATGTAGACATATTTTTGTTCGTTTAAAAATATTTTCCTTTTTATGTAGATATGGTATGTAAATTATACCCCCTTAAATAACATAATGCTTAGCTATACAGACACATTTGAAGTTATGTTAAAATATTATGTGCTCTATTCATGTGTGCAACATTTGTCTCTGCTTAACTAGATAACAGGCTAAAGAAAAATAGCAAATAAATAAATAATACACTCCTGGAATACACTCCTGAAATAAGAACACCGTGAATTCATTGTCCCAGGAAGGGGAAACTTCATTGACACATTCCTGGGGTCAGATACATCACATGATCACACTGACAGAACCACAGGCACATAGACACAGGCAACAGAGCATGCACAATGTCGGCACTAGTACAGTGTATATCCACCTTTCGCAGCAATGCAGGCTGCTATTCTCCCATGGAGACGATCGTAGAGATGCTGGATGTAGTCCTGTGGAACGGCTTGCCATGCCATTTCCACCTGGCGCCTCAGTTGGACCAGCGTTCGTGCTGGACGTGCAGACCGCGTGAGACGACGCTTCATCCAGTCCCAAACATGCTCAATGGGGGACAGATCCGGAGATCTTGCTGGCCAGGGTAGTTGACTTACACCTTCTAGAGCACGTTGGGTGGCACGGGATACATGCGGACGTGCATTGTCCTGTTGGAACAGCAAGTTCCCTTGCCGGTCTAGGAATGGTAGAACGATGGGTTCGATGACGGTTTGGATGTACCGTGCACTATTCAGTGTCCCCTCGACGATCACCAGTGGTGTACGGCCAGTGTAGGAGATCGCTCCCCACACCATGATGCCGGATGTTGGCCCTGTGTGCCTCGGTCGTATGCAGTCCTGATTGTGGCGCTCACCTGCACGGCGCCAAACACGCATACGACCATCATTGGCACCAAGGCAGAAGCGACTCTCATCGCTGAAGACGACACGTCTGCATTCGTCTCTCCATTCACGCCTGTCGCGACACCACTGGAGGCGGGCTGCACGATTTTGGGGCGTGAGCGGAAGACGGCCTAAAGGTGTGCGGGACCGTAGCCCAGCTTCATGGAGACGGTTGCGAATGGTCCTCGCCGATACCCCAGGAGCAACAGTGTCTCTAATTTGCTGGGAAGTGGCGGTGCGGTCCCCTACGGCACTGCGTAGGATCCTACGGTCTTGGCGTGCATCCGTGCGTCGCTGCGGTCCGGTCCCAGGTCGACGGGCACGTGCACCTTCCGCCGACCACTGGCGACAACATCGATGTACTGTGGAGACCTCACGCCCCACGTGTTGAGCAATTCGGCGGTACGTCCACCCGGCCTCCCGCATGCCCACTATACGCCCTCGCTCAAAGTCCGTCAACTGCACATACGGTTCACGTCCACGCTGTCGCGGCATGCTACCAGTGTTAAAGACTGCGATGGTGCTCCGTATGCCACGGCAAACTGGCTGACACTGACGGCGGCGGTGCACAAATGCTGCGCAGCTAGCGCTATTCGACGGCCAACACCGCGGTTCCTGGTGTGTCCGCTGTGCCGTGCGTGTGATCATTGCTTGTACAGCCCTCTCGCAGTGTCCGGAGCAAGTATGGTGGGTCTGACACACCGGTGTCAATGTGTTCTTTTTTCCATTTCCAGGAGTGTATCTATGTTAGGAGATAACCTGCCACTTTGGAAAAAAATCACTGTTACTCCGCGTACACTGCCAGACAAAGTAAGTGAAGGACTCAGAGGACACCGTCGGGTGTCAATTTAACTTCGCGCACATACGATTGCACATCGTCAGTGGCACGCAAGACGGCTACCAAACTGCGTTAGTGTTGTTTGTGTTTGGTGTAGTTACCAGGACTGATAGTATATGTGAGAGGGCGAAAAGCGTTAGGTGTTGAGTGACCACTGTGAAGGACACGCAGAAGCCCCATTTACGTCGGAGACAACGTTATCAGCATCTGACAAGAGTCTGACGGGGTCCTCATTGTGGGACACGGCCTTCTGCTCGTATCTCGCAATATCTAGGTTTGTGAGAGTTCAGATGTAATAGTGGGCCGATGCTGGAATGCGCGAGCGCGTGGGGGCAGCCATACTCGTCTTCAAGGTTCCGGTCAATACGTCTGACCATCACAACGGAGGATGGCTATATTGTGCCTCAAGCAAATCGTAACCCCTTCACATCTGCATCTACCAACCGAAAACCAGTAATGGACTTCCTGGAACACCCCGTGTCGTCCCGCACCATTGGTAAGAGTCCAGCAGGAGCTGGACTAGGGAATTAATGTACCACGCGTAGGCTGCCGGTAACCTCATAGAGCAGACTGTTGCTTTTGGAGTGGCGCAGCAACAGGGAACCAGGGACTGCTGATGAATGGCGTCGCGTTGTCTTCCTTCAGTGATGAATCCTGGTCCTGCAATACCCCGGATGAACATCGTCGACGAGTATGGTGACGAGCAATGGAGAGATCCCTTTCTTCTACTGTTTTGGAAAGGAACAGCGGTGTTACTCCTGCCGTTCGTGGTGGGGGGAGCCATCGGGTATTTTAGGTTTCAGCTGGTATGATTGAGGGGACTCTAACGGCACAACGGCACGAAAAGGACATTCTACGTCCTCATAAGTTACCTCTCAAGCGACACTACAGCAATGTCATTTGTCAACGGTGCAATGCTCGTCCGTACGTGGAACATTTTTCTATAAACTGTCTGCGTGATATTATGGTACTTCGGTGGACAGCATGATCCCCAGATCTGTCCCCGACAGAACCTGTGCGAGGCCGGCTCGGACGTCAACTCCATCCCGCTGCCGGCATCCAGGTTATCAAAGACCAGTCACAACAACTGTGGGTCAACTAGCGTCAGAAGAGGATGCAATATCTTTGACTTAGCAGTCCAGTCAGTGCATGCATCGTCACACTGATAAGCGGATTCATACTGCCAGCCAGCCTATGTGGCCGAGCGGTTCTAGGCGCTTCAGTCTGGAACCGCGCGGCCGCTACGACCGCAGGTTCGAATCCTGTCTCGGGCATGGATGTGTGTGATCTCCTTAGGTTAGTTAGGTTTAAGTAGTTCTACGTTCTACGGGACTGGTGACCTCAGCTGTTGAGTCTCATAGTGCTCAGAGCCATTTGAACCATCATACTGCCAAGTTCATGTAATTTTGACTCTATTTTGTAATCACTGCACTAATATCATATTCTCTTTTAACCTGTCAAATTTCATTTCGTTTCCTCCTCTCATTCTAGGTATTCAGGATACGTGGAATAATCAGCTGCTCTTATTATATAAAACTTCAAAGTCTTTTGACATTACACAAATTATCGTTAGCTGCCTACATTCTGGCAAAATCAGGATCGGTCTGGAAAAATATTAGAGTTAGCTAGAATTTACATTCTGCAGTCTAGCAACGAAAGATCACCAACTTTACCTCACATTTTAAGGAGAAAAAAGACAGAAGTTGATCCCATGAGAAATTTTTGGCCGTAATTCTGACGGTCCGTGGTTATAACCCTCTGTTTGTACAGCTATTAAATTTTCGTGCGCACCAGTTGTTTGTCACTCTCTCCCCTTCATTGCAGTGCCAAAAGCCCGACCGCGAAATGCAGTACAGTGGAGTGACAATCAGAACCCTCCTATTCGGGGGATATTGAAATCTTGTTTGACAACACGTTATTCTACTCGATAAATATTAAGTAATGAGAGTACGTAATATGTCAATTGCACAAACATATGCATTTCATGTTGTTTTAACAACATTCTCGTATTGATATTCTGAAGCTATATATACGCCTCAAAATCAAAAAGAATAAATCTAAACAAGTGAAGAATTATTATGAAGTTAACGATTGCCGATTTACAGTTTAACCACGCCAATAATGTTGAAGAACAGCCTATCTCCTACAAATGTGCTTGACTTTAATAGCGCCTTTTTTAAAATCGAAATAAAGTAACGCTCAATGACAATGTTAATAACTAAACAGCAGCGCGCAATTTATTTAATGACACAATCATTCGTTTCATTCTTTTGCAGGGCGATTGTGAATCGCAATACAAACAGGTTTGCAGCAGAAATATCTCTGGCACCAGCTACGTGTTAGAAAAAATACACCTAACAACAAATTTTTGAAACGTTGTTCATGGAAACAACAGCGGTCGAAAAGCACTATTAACATTTTTAATTAAGACAGACTCTTGACTGCAGAGAATAATTTATTTCTGTTTTGAAATGTGACCGGTTTCATCCTCTGTGAGACCATCTTCAGAGCACTTACTCCCTGACGACTGTTGGTGACACGGAGCGGGAACTGCTGATCTCCACGCCTTGCCGCACCGTCTTCTGCGGGCTGCCACCGTCTCCAACAGTCACGGAGATGACCTCACACAGATCGAAACTGGTCACCTATTAAAGCGAAAATAAATTATCTTTTGCTTTCAAGACTGTGATTTTGATTACATTTCTTACTAATAACCTGTGCATATCACCAGCATCAGAACAGTAGCTTAAAAGCCCGTTATTCGCTCCACTGCTCTGTGCTTTTATGCTCGGGCATTAAGCGGCTACAGTGAGGCGGAGCGAGTGACAAGCGATGCACGAGGAGGGTGGTTGGTTGGTTTGGGGAAGGAGACCAGACAGCGTGGTCATCGGTCTCATCGGATTAGGGAAGGATGGGGAAGGAAGTCGGTCGTGTCCTTTCAGAGGAACCATCCCGGCATTGCACGAGGAGGCTTATAAGCTGTTCGTTCAGAGGTCATAACTGTAAACTATCAGAGTCACGACCAAAATTTTCGCCGTTATCGGTTGCTGAGGCTGTAATGTACTTTTTTCAACTAAAAGTATGAAGTCGGTGATGTTCCTCTGTAGGTACTCAGACTGTGGAATGAATGATTATAAAATACTCTTCTACTTTATGTTTAAATATTCGATGATTTTAGATTTCCTGACTGAAGTCCATTGGCATCCTGTTTTAGATCGTTGCCCCAGAATGGGAAACCCAATTCAGAATCCTAGAGAGAGATGTGTAGAATATATGGAAATTGTTTCTACTTCTGGTATTGTGGATGTAAACTGCTGAGTTCACCCTAATTTCACTCCTTTTATTAACCATGAATAGGGAGCATATGTATTTTCATGTACGGATAAGTGTAAGAATACCTATGTCCTTGAAGAGGCTTTTGCGAGAAGTTATCAGATTTATACAATATTTTCACGAGCTGCGACATAGTCGCGGAATAGGTGATTTCAGGAAGTGCAGAGTAAATTTATTTCCGTCAATGATCAAAAAACTTTTGATCCTTAAACTACCGGTTTCGGTCAGCAATGTCTAGCTACAGATCTGCACCAAAGCATGGGAAAGGAAATAGACTAGTTGACAGTTTACGTCTTAAAGGAATAAAGTATGCCACAATCAAAAATTATTACTTTCAAAGATGTGGAAAAATTCGCTTGAAATAAGACGAAGCATACCTGTTTTGTAACGTGTCCTAATATAATGAAGCCATAGTGGCATCGTCACAATGTATGCACAAGATCAACTTAGCATTGTCGTACATATTTAAACTATGGTCTAAGCTAGACCACAGTCATGCTGTCACTAGCGCTACTGTTCATAATAAACTGCTGTACAGTAGCCACAACATATGTTTCTGCAGTGGGCGCGTTACATTTCGCTACTGTAAGTCTACACATATTCGTCCATTATACAACTGTACAGAATTCAATGAATGAAGAGTATAGTAGGTACATTGTATAGTAGACTTAACAAATTTAAAACTTATTAGACTCATAAAATGTAATAAATTAGAAACATGAATAAATTTAAGTTTCAAATTGTTAAGAAAAAATGTCTAAGTCAATATGTGATTCTGACATGCTCTTGTGGTCATTTCAAACAAAAATAATGGCATGCACAAGAACAAGCTTATGGAGCTAATAAAATAATATAAAATTGATAAAACAACTAGGAACAGAAGCGAAATGGATGAAAACACAAAGACTAAAGCCAGACGTAGCAGCCAGAATGCAACATAGGAGAGAAGCCGGAGGAACTTAACCGCTAGAGGGTTTCTCGTACCCTGTGACACGCTGTTCCTAGGTAAGTATACTAAAATATTGTGTTAGTCGCTTAATAAGAATATCTTGTTAATGAAATGTATTGTATGAACAAGGAAGGTACATTCAAACTCGAGAGTAATACGATCAACGTAACGAAACGAAGCAAATATGTGAGGAACTCTTACTATGTGACGAAAGTGTAAGATGTATTACGAAAGGCGTTCAATAATTAATGTTAAACATTCTGAAATAAAGCAAAGTAGGCACTGGATACAAAATCGCGTTGGCCAATGAGCCCTTTTGCTGGCTTCTGTTATTTGGCTTTGTAAATTTCAAGCTTTTGCTACTGTATAAATCGAGAGAACGGCCTATTTGCACTCTGTGAAGAAGGCGCAAATTTTTCTCAATGCTCCCTATAGTATGGCCGTTCTCTGCTAACGAAGGAAACTCCCCATAACACCTTCCTCAGTTTTAGTTGTAATATGGCCCAGTGAATAGCCCGTTACACACTGAACACAGTTCAAGCATGAGAGCAGGAAGAAGGTGATGTGAACTGTGAAAAAAATAGAAACAGTGAACGCTCCAAGCTTAATACGTGCAGCATCAAGCTATACTCTGAAGCCTTGCCGCCGTCGTAATGTGGTTACGGTGTTGGACCGCGAAGGGGAGGGTCCGTGTTCAGATCCCACTCGTGTCGCCCCTAACCCCCTTTTTTCCTTCAGAAAATTATGAACTTTCCGTCCTGTTGTTGACGTGTCTTTTCTTTTTATGTAATCTTGGCAATTGTCATACTACGCAATGGTTGTAGAATATGGTAAGGTATAACAGTCGCAAAAAAAATGTAATGAATAATGGGCGCAGATTAAATCCGGCATCGACCTTTCACAGAAATGGAAGCAACAAATAAGCGGATGCGGACTTTTATAACATAGGAATTCAGAAGCCAAACATTCCAAAACCGAACGCAAGGGTCAACATGCGGAACTTTTGTTGAACAAATAGGAGGTACGTACGTATAGAGGCCCCTTTCTTGCACCTCGCTGTTGCAAACGGACGTTACACTACGACACTGACACAAATCTGAATACAGCGAACACACACGTCAATAACCAGACGGATAGTTCATAATTTTGAGAAAAAAAATTTGGCCTCGAGTGAAACTTGAACGTGGTTCACCCTTTTCGTAGCGCAACACCGTAACCACCTGATGGGTACGTAAATATTATCGACGCTGCAGATCTTGAACTTGGAGGGTTCACTGTTTATTTTGTTTTTGTTTTCACATTTCAGTACACCTTCTTTCTGTTTTCATGACTGTCTGTATTCAGTTTTTGACGGGCTATCCACTGGGACACCTTTCGACTAAATCGGTGGGGGGGGGGGGGGGGTTACGATGGGGAGTTTCCCTTGCTGCTTGGCTGTAGATGCTATTTAAACCTTACATTACAAGAGAAAGCTGTTTGGCCGATATAAAACTTATCACAATTATTACGCTCTGCACCACAGCCGTTAAATTTTTCATGTGCTCTTCTCAACTTACGTTTCATGTGAATTTTGAACGCATGTTTCCACATCTATGAAAGTAATAATTTTCCGCTATGACGTATTTTTTTTTTAATATATAGATTCGTTGTATTTCAATGGCAATGTTTTACTGCAGATCTGAAGATGGTCATTGCTGACCGAAACCGTCAGCCTAAGGACCAAAAGTTTTGTGATCATGGATGTAAATAAAAGAAATTTATTTTAGTAAATAAATGGAAATGCCGTGTGGCTACGGCCTCCCGACGGGTAGACCGTTCGCCTGGTGCAAGTCTTTCCAGCTGACGCCACTTCGGCGACTTGCATGTCGATGGGGATGAAATAATGGACAACACAACACCCAGTCCCTGAGTGGAGAAAATCTCCGACCCAGTTGGGAGTCGAACCCGGGCCGTTATGTATGACAGTCCGTCGCACTGACCACTCAACTACCAGGGCCGGACATTTTACTTAATATTCTTATAGCACACTCCTGTAGAACTGTTACTTTTTCCAGTCCAGCTTCAATGCCCCAGATAATTATGACATCGGGCGGAACTGAGCAAAATGTACAAAGTATACTAGCAATCTTATTTGTAGATCAGCACAATGAGAAAGATTTCTGAATGAAAAGTTGTTTGGTTAACTGGCACTTGCTTGTGACACCTCATTTTATTAACCATCCGGATACCCAGAAACTTCACACATGAAACCTCCTTCATTGTGTGCTCATAGATCCCTGCTTCTGGTACTTTCAAGGCACGGTTAAGCAGAGGAAAGGGCAGTGACGTAGCGGCACATGGCTGTGATGGGCGAGATAGCGGCTGCCGGCGTGTTATCGCATTTCTGACAGCTGCCGGTCTCGCTGCTAGGGGAGAGTCGATAACGGATTAACTGCGCGCGAATTGCTTACTGGGCCCGTGGTCTCTCGTGAAGACACAGGCAGCACAGGTGAGACCAGAAAGCAGCCTAACAAGCCTGGTGTCCAGAATGAGATTTTCACTCTGCAGCGGAGTGTGTGCTGATATGAAACTTCCTGGCAGATTAAAACTGTGTGCCGGACCGTGACTCGAACTAGGGGATTTTCCTTTCGCGGGCAAGTGCTCTACCAACTGAGCTACCCGAGCACGACTCACGCCCCGTCCTCACAGCTTTACTTCTGCCAGTGCCTCGTCTCCTACCTTCCAAACTTTACAGAAGCTCTCCTGCGAACCTTGCAGAACTAGCACTCCTGAAAGAAAGGATATTGCGGAGACATGGCTTTGCCACAGCCTGGGGGATGTTTCCAGAATGAGATTTTCTCTCTGCAGCATACCGGCCAAACAGCTTTCTCTTGTAATGTAAGGTTTAAAGAGCACCTACAGCCAAGCAGCAAGGGAAACTCCCCATCGTAACCCCCCCCCCCCCCCACCGATTTAGTCGAAAGGTGTCCCAGTGGATAGCCCGTCAAAAACTGAATACAGACAGTCATGAAAACAGAAAGAAGGTGTACTGAAATGTGAAAACAAAAACAAAATAAACAGTGAACCCTCCAAGTTCAAGATGTGCAGCGTCGACAATATTTACGTACCCATCAGGTGGTTACGGTGTTGCGCTTCGAAAAGGGTGAACCATGTTCAAGTCTCACTCGCGGCCAAATTTTTTTTCTCAAAATTATGAACTATCCGTCTGGTTATTGACGTGTGTGTTCGCTGTATTCAGATTTGTGTCAGTGTCGTAGTGTAACGTCCGTTTGCAACAGCGAGGTGCAAGAAAGGGGCCTCTAGACGTACGTACCTCCTATTTGTTCAACAAAAGTTCCGCATGTTGACCCTTGCGTTCGGTTTTGGAATTTTTGGCTTCTGAATTCCTATGTTATAAAAGTTCGAGTCTCGGTCCGGCAGACAGTTTTAATTTGCCAGGAAGTTTCAAGCCTGGTGTCGTTTACGGTCGGAGATGCGCGTTAAAGTGTTGCGCACCCTCGCGTCAAGGAAATTTCAATGGCACTTTCGTCTGATCCGATCAGTTGTGGTAGCATGTGGGAAAAGCGGAAGATATGACGAAGTGTTTGGGACGTGATGCTACAGGAGGTTGGAACCCAAATGGACTTAGAAGACAAGGCTGAACATCCAGTGTAACCGGATTCGTCCGACGAGTTTGACGGTGGTACACGACTGCACGTGGCCGGCTAATCGCAAGGCATGTAGCGGCACTGACACCGTCGCTGCCGCTACTTGAGGACGGATCCCAGTGAGATGGGATCGATCAGACGTAGTCGGTGCTGGCGAGCGCCTGTTGTTCCTTGTGCACGTGTCTTTCGCACTTTAACCATTCCATATCAGAATTATTTTGGTTTCCAAAATCCTTCCATATTTAAATTCAAGGTGTTTCAAAATGACGTTTTAAAAACAAGAAAAAATAAGAAAAATGTCCAGTAAACGTGGGCTCTAAAATGTGCATCTTCAGAAGTACGAGCACTTGTTCATCTTCACTACAGTGAAACACATCCCTTCTACCGAACAAGTACTCATAGCGCTTCAGGTATGCATTTTATAGGCCATTTTTACTGGATATTCTTTTCATGTTGTGGTCCATACTACCCCCTTCAGAAATGGTTCAAATGGCTCTGAGCACTATGGGACTTAACAGCTGTGGTCATCAGTCCCCTAGAACTTAGAACTACTTAAACCTAACTAACGTAAGGACATCACACACATCCATGCCCGAGGCAGGATTCGAACCTGCGACCGTAGCAGTCGCGCGGTTCCGGACTGCGCGCCTAGAACCGTGAGACCACCGCGGCCGGCTACTACCCCTCCACAATATGGAAAGCAAAGAGCTTGCGGCAGAATATCTGTGGTTCACAGTATCGATAATGAACAAATGCTCATAGCTCTTAAGATACACACCTTAGAGCCCATTTTTACTGTACATTTCTTCTTTTTTTGCTGTTAGGAAACTGTCCCCAAATTTTTAAAACGTCATTCTGAAATACCCTGTATATTTAGTATAGTAATTAAAGTATCACAAGTCTTAACATTTTACCAAAATAGAACTGATTTTAGTTTTGTTTGTATCGCATTTTTTCATTGGCAGGTTTTTCTGCCAGCGGTAAACGAAGGGAGCAAATAATGAGCAGCTGCAATAAGCCCGTTTCAACATAAAACGAATTAATGTAGTTTCTAAGGAATGACCCAATTTTCATAATAACGAATAAAATCGAACTTCGCATGCCTTAAACTATATACACTACTAGCCATTAAAATTGCTACACCACGAAGATGACGTGCTACAGACGCGAAATTTAACCGACAGTCAGAAGGTGCTGTGATATGCAAATGATTAGCATTTCAGAGCATTCACACAAGGTTAGCGCCGGTGGCGACACCTACAACGTGCTGACATGAAGCAAGTTTCCAACTGATTTCTCATACACAAACAGCAGTTGAACGGCGTTGTCTGGTGAAACGTTGTTGTGATGCCTCGCGTAAGGAGGAGAAATGCGTACCATCACGTTTCCGACTTTGATAAAGGTCGGATTGTAGCCTATCGCGATTGCGGTTTATCGTATCGCGAAATTGCTGCTGGCGTTGGTTGAGATCCAATGAATGTTAGCAGAATATGGGATCGGTGGGTTCAGGAGGGTAATACGGAACGCCGAGCTTGATCCCAATGGCCTCGTATCACTAGCAATCGAGATGACAGGCATCTTACCCGCATGGCTGTAACGGATCGTGCAGCCGCGCCTCGATCCCTGAGTCAACAGATGGCGACGTTTGCTAGACAACAACCATCTGCACGAACAGTTCGACGACGTTTGCAGCAGCATGGACTATCAGCTCGGAGACCATGGCTGCGGTTACCCTTGACGCTGCATCACAGACAGGAGCGCCTGCAATGGTGTACTCGACGACGAACCTGGGTGCACGAGTGGCAAAACGCCATTTTTTCGGATGAATCCAGGTTCTGTTTACAGCATCATGATGGTCGCATCCGTGTTTGGCGACATAGCGGTGAACGCACATTGGAAGCGTGTATTCGTCATCGCCATACTGGCGTATAACGCGGCATGATGGTATGGGGTGCCATTGGTTACACGTCTCGGTCACATCTTGTTCGCACTGACGGCACTTTGAACAGTGGACGTTACATTTCAGATGTGTTACGACCCGTGGCTCTACCCTTCATTCGATCCCTGCGAAACCCTACATTTCAGCAGGATAATGCACGACCGTATGACGCAGGTCCTGTACGGGCCTTCTTGGACCAGCACATTCTCCAGATCTCTCACCAATTGAAAAAGTCTGGTCAATGGTGGCCGAGCAACTGACTCGCAACAATACGCCAGACACTACTCTTGATGAACTGTGGTATCGTGTTGAAGCTGTATTGGCAGCTGTACCTGTACACGCCATCCAAGCTCTGTTTGACTCAATTCCCAGGCGTATCAAGGCCGTTATTACGGCCAGAGGTGGTTGTTTTGGGTACTGATTTGTCAGGATCTATGCACCCAAATTGCGTGAAAATGTAATCACGTGTCAGTTCTAGTATAATATATTTGTCCAATGAATACCTGTTTATCATCTGCATTTCTTCTTGATGTACCAATTTTAATGGCCAGTAGTGTACTTACGTGCTTCATCAACATTTTATTAATTGTTTCTTTCAGCACGCTATTTACTGTACATGATGAGGGTTTCGATACTTACGCTGTAGGTCAATATTATATTTTTCACATCTTGCACCTTGCATCTTGAATTTGGCTGCTCACCAATAATCGAGCCTTAGCATTATATCTCACGCCAGTGTCAACCATGAATATTCACGTCCGGTGATTTTCCAGGGAAAGTTGAAGGTAAGAATTGTTGGGGGAGGGGGGGGAGGGAGGTCAAAGATCCATTGTCGTTGTAAAGTTCAGAAGAGGAACACTACGCTGGCCGAGAATTTTGTAGCGGCGTCATGCATTTACAGCTAACGCGTTGAGTGTCCTGTTGAAGAAAGGCCGTCGTCACTTCTTTGACCTTATCTCCAACGATTTGTAACTGCATACTTGTGATGTGCATGTAGACCTCCAATCTGTTTACTGTAATCAACAACACACGGAAGTTGAGGAACTTCCGTGCTTTTTCTTTTCTCCCAGAGGAAGACCACACTTAAAATTCACGTCCGTATTGGAGTAGTCTTGTTGGGAGTAGCAATGGGTTTCCTTCTGCTTCATTGTCTGACATATTGGAATCAGCTTCAGTTTCTGCTTCTGCAGATTCAGCAGGTGGAAACATGACAAGACCCACAGTGTTTTTATCACCCTCGTCACCACTTGCTTCCAGCGCATCGTAATTTCAGTGGCCGATAAGCCCCCAGAAAGGATAACCATTGCTCATTTACAATAATCCAACCTTCTTATAATGACACTGTTATACACCAATGGCAAGGAAAACCTGCCAGGCGTAATCAACAATATAGCAAAGCACAGTCGTAAAGGCACCACTAAATGAAGTGCACCTGTCATTATAGACCAACTGTGATGTGTACACGTGTCCACTTACCTGCACTTACGCCCCTAACACCCAGTATGTAAGCTAAGTGGTTAAAAACTAACATTAAATGATATGAGGGGTACGTTATAAAATTAAAAGCTGTAAACTCTGCGTTTAAAAACCATTGCAGATAAAAGTTAAAACAAAAACGGCTACATGTTTGTTTAGTTCATTCACTATATCCCCAGAGGGCACGCCTGTTTTGTTTATTTTCAACTGCCTTCTAGAAAGACAAACACGAACCAGCTGTACCTGACAGGAAAACCTGCCACTGGTATAAAATGGGTTAATTACCAACTAAAGACATAGAGAAGCTTGTAAGTCTTGTGAATAGAACTGATCAGTGAGGAATATGCGAGAAAAGGGATTCGACTGTCCGACTTACACAGAAACTACGGTTGAAGGTTACAGAGGACATGAGTCTGGAAGCTAAGAGGAAACGCCAATCGTAACGTACCAGAAAACACAACATCATGTGTTCAGACTTATCGAATATCTGATGTGACGTAAAGCGTACTTTAAAGAAGACTGTTTAAATAGTATTTAAAAACAAGATTGAGAAGGACCTACAGGCTCCCCATAACCCCGTGTTGTCTACGTCTGTCAGATCATCTTAATGCGGCGTGGTGACAGAAATAGTGCAGATCTTGGAAGATAAAGCACATGTTGCGATACATTTCTATTGAAATTTCTGCTATTTTTGTACATCACAGACCAATTGTAAGCACTCCAGTCAGTGAGACTGTTCGAAAACTTTTGGAAACCGTATTTAAAATAAAAATTGAGAAGATCACCTCCAACCATACGTTCACGCTATGTAACAAGCATTCTCTGAAGCTCTCCATCTTGCTGGGGTTGAAACAGGCCTGCAACTTTTATGTGATTAGATTAACTGTTAAAGAAACCGTCTTAAGATGGGTAGGAAGTTTTATTTGTTTTTTGATGATTCGTTTCGGACGGCTTGTCCATTATCAAATCATGCATGTACATAAGTCTTGCCGTACAAGCAGACGTGTATGAAAGTTACTGGCAACAAAACATAAACGTGACAATATATAATGTAGCGTCTACACATGAACATCGCGTCATATGTAGACGCTACATTGTAAATTGCCAAGTTTATATTTTGTAGCCAGTAACTTACATGCACGTCTGGCAAGACCTATGTACGTGGATGAATTCATAATAGGCTAGCAGTCCGAAACTGGTCATCAATAAATGAATAAAACTTCCTACCCAACTTAAAAACCGTTCTCCCAACAGCTGAGCCCTCCTTTTATTTTCATAATTGCTTCTCCGGTGTATAAAGTGAACTGCAGGACCTAAAGACTACATCGTCACACTGTTTTTAATCCGAGAACCTTGTTCTTAGTCTTCCGGTCTTATTGTTCCCTCCTGGTTCTTGTACATTTATACATCACCCGTCATTCCGTACAGCTTACCTCTATTTTTCTCATAATTTCGAACATCTGGCACTTTTAGACTTTGTCGAACGCTTTTCTGGGTCCGCAAATCCTATGAACGGATCACGATATTTCTTCAGTTTTGCTTCCATATCAAAAGCGTCAGAACTGCCTCTCTGGTACCTTTACCGCTCCTAAAGCCAAACTCATCGTTGTCTAATAGACCTTCAGTGGAGGTCTGCTAAAGCGAAATGGCTGCATGAAAAATGTGAAGAAATTGAAAAGGAAATGATTGCCAGAAGGACTGATTAAGCATACAGAAAACTTAAAACAACCTTTGGTGGAATTAAAAGTGATTTGTGTTTCAGTATTGCTGAATTTCCCTGAACATGTTTTGTATTTCCTTCTTTCGTCGATCAGTTGAAGTATTTCTTCTGTTGCCCATGGTTTGTTACCTTCCTTGTTACTACGTTTTCCTTTCCAACTTCTGTGATAGCCATTTTTAGATATGTCTATACCTCTTCAACTGAACTGCCCACTGAGCTATTCACTATCGCAGTATCTACAGCCTCAGAGAACTTCAAACATACTCCTTCATTCCGTAGTACTTCTGTATATCATTTCTTTTCGCATTAATTATTCCTGACCAGTCTCTTAAACGTCAGATGTAATCCAACTGGAATCTTCCCGCATCTCCCGGCCTTTTCAAGGCATACCTCCTCCTCTTGTGGTTCTTGAAGAGAGTATTCGCTATTACTGGGAGAAAATTTATTGGAGGACTCAATTAGTCTTTCTCCTCTCTCAGTCCTAGTACCAACCCACTATTCTCGCTTAATTCTTCTTCTGTTCCTTTCCCTACAGCAGCGTTCCAGTCCCCCAAGACTATTAGATGTTCATCTCCCTATACGTGCTGAATTGCCCATTTATTATCCTTACATAATTTCTCTAAGTCTTCATCTGCTGCTTGCGATATCGTCATGTATATCTGAAATATCATCGTCGGCGTTGGTCTACTGTAGAATCTGGTGAGAGCAATCCAATCACTGAACTGTTCACAATAGCTCATGCTGTGCCTTATTGTCCTACTCATAACAAATCTTGCTCCCGTCGTCCAATTTTCTGCTGCTGTTGATGTTACCCTATACTCATCTGATCAGATATCATTATCTTCTTTGTATTTCACTTCATTGACCGCCATGGCCTTTGTGCTTCCCTGTTCACATTTTCTAGCTTTCCTACTGCGTTCAGATTTCTGACATTCCAAGCTCCGACTCGTAGAACTCGCTCGGGATCGACGACGTTTTAGTTAATAATGAAACACACTAACCCCTCTTTTTTTTATCTACAAAGAATCGTTCCTGGTGTTCAGAGTGAGGGATTGGGGAAAAGTGGACAAGAATCGCAACACGTGACCTGGCCATCACGTTCAGTTCCCTCTCCTAGGGACCAAGGAAAGCGTAGGGAATGTGAAGTAGTGGTACATAGCATAACAAATGATTTATTTATTTTATTTATTTAATATTTTTTGTTAATACCACCTAGCTTAGCCGGAAACCGATATCGCGAGGAGGTGGGAGCGGCAAGTCACCACACTCGGTGGCACTATCAATGCACAGTTTTTTTGGAGAAGAACATCCAATGATCAGAGAATAACCGGTACTAAGAGTAAAAATGAGTGGATCAGCTCGCGCAATAACACCCCAACTCTGGGGTGGGTTAAGAAGGTACTAAAAAGAAATTTAGAGAAATATTATCTATATTTGGGACATATTTCGCCATCAGCAAACAAGTAGTGAACTGCGTGTGCACAAATCCACTTCACAAAGTTCGTCTTCATTTGTGTGAGGTATCCCGAATCCGGAAAGAGGAGAAGGTCTGATGAAGAGTGGTAAGATGATTAAGGTCAGCACAAGAACAAGACACCTATCGCCCATCCGCACACTATGCGATACTCGCCCGTGTCCAGAACAACATAGGCGACACACAATGGGGTTTCTGCAAGGTGAACCCCTTGAAGGCGTGACTGGGAGACGTGCTTCCCATAGACTGTAAGACAGGTACCACAAGTTTTGCCATAGATGGTAAACTATGCCAATGACTTCCTGACCTCACAGCTTCGCCATAGGTGGCAGACTATGCCAATGACTCCCTGACCCCAACGCCGCTACGAAGAACGATGATGTGATCGTCTGCATAAACAGAGGCAGCAGAATACATAGCCACCAATAGACATCCCAGACAGGGGTTGATGGAAGCCACGGAGCAACAATTCTATGGTGAAAGCATACAACGTTGCAGAGAGCGGGCAGCCTTGACGCACTGAACGATGGATCTAGATAGGAGGAGTGAGACGGCCCTTGTAGAGGACACGGGACGTCGCTCCGCGAAGGAGACGTTTTACGACGTTGACGGTTGTATCAGGGTATCCCATATTACGGAGCACCCCGATCGGACGCCTGGATGAAGTCAAGAGTGGCTAGAAGTCCAGGCATACGATGAGCGATTATGTCTCAATAGCGACAGAGCCAGTGCGGCTTTTATTAGCACCTCCCAAAGAGATTTTATCAAGGGAAACCACCTACTGGGCCGTTCATTTAAGGCACGCAGCCAACAACCGAATAAAGACTTTCGCATCGTTGTTGAGCAACGTCAATGTACCCTGAGGAAATCATCTAAGATCTGTAGGAGAAGCGATGTAAAGTCCCGACAAATTTCCATCTACACCGGCGCAACTTGTTCGTGGAATTCGCTGGATATTATGATGAATTTCGTCCTCCATGACGTCGGCAAACAGGTCCATCGTTGCATCTCCAGGAACCGAGCCAAAGAAGAGTCAGGAGGCCATCGTAATGCTGGCACGGTCGTGACGTTGTGCAGCAGAGTACAGTATAATACGTTGTGCTTGAAGACCCTACATCGCGTTGGGCATCTAAGCGCCACCCGTCATCAGCCATGGAAACATTAATCAATTCCTACGACGGCACCGTTCAGCCATCACATGGTTCGTAGACGGATGCTACGGGGATAGTCCGTCATGTGTGCGCGCCTGACCATAGCTCCTTTAAGGTGACGTCAAGAGAGGGCAGTGCACCGCGCCTAACGCTGTGGTGAATATATTCCCAGAGAACGGTGAAGCAGAAATCCTTGGTTCGTCGCTACCACGCCACGACCTCCCTTCTGCAACCAAACAAGGCCTTGCAGAGGTCAGGCTTTGCACAAAGGACCCCCCCCCCCTTTCACGGGTCAGACTGATATGCATAACGGCACCGAAAACAGGCCGTTCACGTGATCGCGATGAGCTGCCAGCAGTGGGATGAGAAAAGATGGATAGTCTTCAGTTTCCATGGTCCACGGCCTAGCTACACCCTTTGGCGGCGGAGATTTACGGCAGGGATATGTGCGTCATGTTGCCCGCATCTCGTGGTCGTGCGGTAGCGTTCTCGCTTCCCACGCCCGGGTTCCCGGGTTCGATTCCCGGCGGGGTCAGGGATTTTCTCTGCCTCGTGAAGGCTGGGTGTTGTGTGCTGTCCTTAGGTTAGTTGGGTTTAATTAGTTCTAAGTTCTAGGCGACTAATGACCTCAGCAGTTGAGTCGCATAGTGCTCAGAGCCATTTGAACCATTTTTGTGCGTCATGTTCAGAGAAGGCAACAGGCCAGACTTCAGCAGCCTGCACACCACCGACGATATCGCGGGAGACAGAAATACGACCGAGGCGTCTGGAAAACTGGCTAGTGTCATATACAGGGTGGCCCAGCTATCTTGTCCACCCAAAATATCTCTGGAACAATAACATCTTTTGGAAAACGACTTTCACTGGTATCAATGTAGGGCTGGGGCCCATGAATGTACATATTTGGAAACATTCTAAAACGAAAGCATATGTGTTTTTTAACACAAACTTATGTTTTTTTAAATGGACCTCCTATATTTTTTCTTCAGCAATCCATAGCATGACAAAGCACATGCACAATGGCGTTGATTGCATCGCAATATTCCCATTACATCCCGAGATATTGAGACGCGAAGTTGACGCTTGAAACACCCACCATGCACTGCTAGCGCACGTCCTGAGGCTCAGGCGTGAACCTCATGCTGCCCGTAATCGCGATGTGGTTGACATGTGTAATCACACCTCCATACTTATAAAGAGGGACACTTACTTGTCAATCACATCGCGATTACGGGCAGCATGGGGTTCACGCCTGAGCCTCAGGACGTGCGCTAGCAGTGCATGGTGGGTGTTTCAAGTGTCAACTTCGGGTCTCAATATCTCGGGATGTAATGGGAATATTGCGATGCAATCAACGCCATTGTGGATGTGCCTTGTCATGCTATGGATTGCTGAAGAAAAAATATAGGAGGTCCATTTAAAAAAAATATAAGTTTGTGTTAAAAAACACATATGCTTTCGTTTTAGAATGTTTCCAAATATGTACATTCATGGGCCCCAGCCCTACATTGATACCGGTGAAAGTCGTTTTCCAAAAGCTGTTATTGTTCCAGAGATATTTTGGGTGGACAAGATAGCTGGGACACCCTGTATAAACTCCGGACGAACACCATGAACATGCTGCCAAGAGTACACAAGGCTGAGGGGCAGGACAATTGCCACTAGCGCAGCGCACGGAGAGTGACAGGCAGTTGTTGGTCTTCGGGCGCCTGGGTAGAGCTGAAGTCGCATCCCACGATTAAGGCATCCTGCCTCGAAGAGGAAAGTGGAACGTTCACGGCGGCGACCCGAGCCAGATGGCACATGGACGTTAATGATCCCGATCCCACAAAATGCGAGAGCTATACCTCTGGCATCCAGTAGATAAGCAACTGCATCAGCGAGAATAACTTCACGTTACAGGATAGCGACCTCACTACCAGTAGGTTAAGCATGAGAGACGTGTGTCGTAAAGACATGAGGAGCACAAAAGGTTGCAACGTGCCCTCCTAAAGGAGAAAGCTTCCGCAGCACACAGCATTTCGAGGAGTAGTTTATGGCGTAGTCGAAAGGTAGTGACATTGACCCTGTCTATGCGATAAGTTTGAATATTTGCCATGGCCAGGAGGGCAGGCGATGCAGACATGGAGTAAGCACGGGGGGACTCCCCGTTAGGCACCCATGTAAGGGGAAATCACTGTGACGGGGAGGGAGCCGACCCCACCCGCTATGTACAGCTCTAGAACGACCATCGTCAGCATCGACGATCGACGTCGCCCTCTCAGGAGACCATGTCTCACCGGGCCGGTTCACTGGAACGCTATCACAGCTGCGCCCATAGGTAGCGCCAGACACAGAAAGGGGGACAACCGGATCAGACACAGACATTGATGCGCGCCGGGGATGGTCAGTGTATGTAGGTGGACGCTGACTGGAGACAGGTGGGGGGAGACATCACGTGGTCCAGTGCCAGGGGGTCGGAGGACAGCGCATCATCAGTAGAAAGATCGTCATACTGTGCACACATCCGATAGAGGCAGTCATCAGAAGGGGTATGTGGCTGTTGCCTCCGTTCCTTCGTTGACCGTTCCTTCCTAAAATGTTCCGTGTCGACACGTGGCCAGGTGGCAGAAAAGCGGAGGTCCTTACAGCTCCATACACAACATGGGATCACGACAGACGGCACTGTCTCCGGCGGCAGTGTAGGAGGGACAGTCAAAACGTCCATCGCGTCGTCGAGAGGAGACGACGTCGGCGTCGACTGATGCAGAGGGGGCGCAGCAGGCAGCCCCGCGAAAGACAGAAGTAACATAGTGGGAGCCGCAGGGAGAGCGACGTCTCCGATCGGCGTCTGAACCAGTCTACGTCGGAGACATTTAGAGCGGACCTGGCACTCTTGGCCACGACCTGAACAAGTGCACGGCTGGCACATGATGTCAGCCCTACAGCCGGCAACAATCAAGTAAGAAGGCACGTGTTTTCTCACTTCAATTTTCATCCGACGGACACCACCGAGAACACGGCAGGTTTCGAATCTCTTCCACGTTTCAGCAACATTACTGACGACGTTGCCGTAAGCTTTAAAGGCAGCCACCACAACGTCCGACGGCAACTCAAACGGGAGCTCGAAAACCTTCAAAGTTCAGAGGACATGACCACGACTGTCCCTGCATGGCTGTCAGAGCATCGGAACTTGAGATCGGTATCATGGCACCGCGCAACGTCAGCGCATAACTCTTTATTCTCCATATTTATGTACTACACAGTGGTACTGAGGATAGAAAAATGAATCCCGAGAACATTTTGCGGTGACAGGCGCATTTCGTCCCGCATGAATTGTTGTACGCGTACTTCATACGCTTTTCGTCCGAAGGAAAAGTAAATTTAACCGCCGATTGGCAACAGGAAGTCGCCTTGATGGTCAATTAGTTCGAACACGAAGACAAGCCGTTACACGGAAGCAAAAGAACACGCGCTTGCTCGGAAGTAGCGCAGCAGGCGACGGGCGAACATGGGCTGCTCGCCTCAACACTGCCGACGGCAGGCTGCCAAAAGGTGACTTGTTACGCCGCAAGTCTTCGACCGCTATTTCTGATGATTTTTATTCAAAACGTAAACAGTGGCGCGGTTCGAACTCGAAGTTTTGATTAGTAGTCAAAGACCCTACGCCTTTTTCTTTTTCGTCATTGTGTTCGTTACTTCTCTCGGCATTTGGCCTGTGCGTGCATCATATTACATTCATTCAAAGTCATCGTCGAATCCTTCACTCAGTTCTTTTTTTTTTATCTATCTGAATTAATGAGCAGGGAAGGTGAACTGTCAACTTGAGACATAAGCAGCAGTGATGAAAGAGCTGCCCATCTACCAAACCAGTTAAGTGTCGGAGTTGTTTAACAACGGTTCTAAGGGAATGAGTCTTCAATGAATCAATGAATGGCTCAGTCTGAAATGTCAGTTATAGCATGGGTTGTCTGATTGATTATTGACACATGAATGACTGTTGACTGTTTAATCTGTAACCTAAAAGATCGTTAAATTTAAAGAAAGATGTTATAGTTGTTGATTTTTCTAAGACAGCTACTGCTGACGTTTATTAACAAGCATCTATCAAGGTTATTATTACCTTCCTTTCAAAACAGGCAGAAATACTTTATTCGACTATTTCAGTTCTGAAAATTGTAAATAATGATTTCTTGTACGTATTAAGAATTGCTTTAATTATAACGAAAAAAAAAAGACTTAAGGTTTGCTGTCCTCCAGAGTCAGCAAGAGAAACTCATTATTTATCAAACAGTCGTTAAGTTTCCAGAATGAGATTTTCACTCTGCAGCGGAGTGTACGCTGATATGAAACTTCCTGGCAGATTAAAACTGTGTGCCGGACCGAGACTCGAACTCGGGATCTGGCAGAAGTAAAGCTGTGAGGAGAGGGCGTGAGTCATGCTTAGGTAGCTCAGATAGTAGAGCAGTTGCCTGCGAAAGGCAAGGTCCCGAGTTCGAGTCTCTGTCCGGCACGTAGTTTTAATCTGCCAGGAAGTTTCAGACGGTAAGTTGTTTATATTTCTTGAAAATAAGGAACATCTTCCCTTTGGGATTCTATTTTTAAGGGCTTTGTTCAGTTATAACGTTGACTGCCACGATGCCACCGGCGCGCACAGCAAAGCCACTTGTGTGACGTCGTAGCCAGGCCTGGCTGTGAAACGTCCCTCACTATATGTGCGACGGTCAATATGTTAAATATTCATAAATTGCTCAAACTTAACCTCTGCTGTCTGCTTTGCTCCAATCAAACACGCCATTGAGGTTACTGTCCACTACCGTTAGAACACGAACCTTTATTGTCGCTTGGTTCCCATTTCTCCCAATGTTTTCAGAAAATCCGAAGGAACGTTATCTATGTCTCTCGCCTTACTTGGTTGCAAATCTTCCAAAGTTCTTTTGACATCTGCCTCTGATAACAGATTCTCTATGTCTTCTATATCGATTCCCATTTCTTCCTCTAACACGTCGACAGGCAAGTCTTTCCATCGTATGGGCCTTCGATGTCCTGTTTCCACCTATCAATTCTCACCCGTGCATTTAACAGTGGAACGCACATTGTACTCTTTACGTTGGTGTCATCCTCGCTCTTAATTTCACGGAAGGCTATTTTGAATTTTTCCTATATGCTGGATCAGCTATTCCGACGATATTTTTTATTTTTTATTTTTTAAAAGACATTGTGTACACGTGATGTCGTTGGAGGATTTTTGAAGTTCGACATGTGCTAAAGCATTATCTTGCTATTTTGTAAATAAATACCGTCTACCGTGAGAGCGAAATTGATGTCTTTAAAAAGTTCTGGGCCGGCCGCGGTGGTCTAGCGGTTCTGGCGCTGCAGTCCGGAACCGCGGGACTGCTACGGTCGCAGGTTCGAATCCTGCCTCGGGCATGGGTGTGTGTGATGTCCTTAGGTTAGTTAGGTTTAAGTAGTTCTAAGTTCTAGGGGACTTATGACCTAAGATGTTGAGTCCCATAGTGCTCAGAGCCATTTTGAAAAAGTTCTGGGTCACCGTGAACCCCAATCGTGAGAAGTTAATTTCTTTTCCGATACCTTGACATTTTTCCTGAAGCCAATTCTCCTTGGTTTCGTTGCTCTTCCTGTTTTTCATTCCTAAGTGAGTAACATTTCTGCATTCCTAAATTTCCCTCAATACCTTTATACTTCCTCCTCTCGTCGATCAGCTGAAGGATTTTTCCTGTTACCCAACGTTCGTTCGCAGCTACCTTCCTTGTACAATGTTTGTCTGTCAGACTTCTGTTACTGCTCTTTATAGAGTATCCATTTCACTTAAACTGAATTCCTTGCTGTGTTACCTATTAATGCAGTATGTATAGCTCAGGGAACTATAACGTATCCCATAATTTCTGAGTACTTCAGAATCCCACTTTTTCCCACATACATTGTCCGACGAGTCTCTTAACGTTCACCGCGATCTTCATCATCACTAATCTGTAATCCGAGTCTATATCTGATCCTGTGTATTCCGCATAATTTAATACCTGATTTCTGAATCTGTCTGGTCATGACATATTCCACAAACTCCAGGTCTTTCCCAAATACATTCCTTCTCTTGCCATTTATTACTAACTGAAATTTGTTGCAGAACATAAATAGTCTTTCTCCCCTCTCATTCCTACTACTAAGCCATTATTATCCTGTAAGTCTTCCGTCCATTCATTGCTCTACTGCCGGCCGCGGTGGCCGAGCGGTTCTGGGCTTCAGTCCGGAACCGCGTGACTGCTACGGTCGCAGGTTCGAATCCTGCCTCGGGCATGGATGTGTGTGATGTCCTTAGGTTAGTTAGGTTTAAGTAGTTCGAAGTCTAGGGGACTGATGACCTCAGAAGTTAAGTCCCATAGTGTTCAGAGCCATTTGAACCATTTCTTGAGGCAACGTGCCAACAATACGGTGCACAAACACTCAGACTTTATTCATCAACAATTTGAAAATGTGAACGGTTAGCGACTTCCAATAAATTTTAAACATAATTTCGAATCTCCATGGCAGTTTCTCTCGCTGAAACTCCGCACACATAAAAGAATGAAAGGAAAAACTTTCATAGCTTATGCAGTCAAACTTCAGCATAAGGCTTGACGTTTTAATTTATTACTGCTTTACTATTAACTGTACGCGCACCACATGTTTGCAGACAGTACCCACATACAGCACTGAGTGTGCCTACAAAGTTATATCATTCTGGAACACACAATTGAGCACATATGATGTCATAAACATTTTGCTTGAAAGGCAGCCTACACTCATCCATTTTTCATAAGTACAGCACTTAGCGACTTCGAACAAACTGTAAACATTTCTAAACTTCTTGTCACGTAATGCTTAGCGTCAAATATTTTACACCTTCATTCGTTTGCGAAGTAGCAAGAAGTGTGAAGCTGTTTTACAGAAGCAGTTCGAATCTTTGAAAATTAGGGGTTTACTGCTAAAGTTATAAATCATCTGTCGTGAATGCTGAATAGTTAACACAAAGAATGGAAGTACTGAACGAGAACGAGCGGACAGAGTGAATGGATTACAGTTGTATCAAGAATGGTGAAGCTGGAAGGAGGGACGAGTGATCTGCCGAAATGAGATCCAGGAGGGAGTGAACCAAATGGATTACGATTGTTTGAAGAACGGTGAAGCTGGAATGAGGATCGAGTGATCTGCGAAAAAGAATGAGATCCAGGAGGGGATAGAGGAACGGAGAATCGGAATGGAGAGTGAGACCGAGCAAACGAGAATGGAGCGGGAATGAGTAACGGAGAAACTGGAACGAGGAACGAGACTGACAGAACGAGGCTGAAGTGGGTACGAGATCTGGCGAAATTGGAGAGAGGAACGATATCGACTGAACGAGATCGACGCGGAAACGAGACTGACCAGACGGAGCGATGAACGACAGTTCCTTAGAAGTCGTTCCTCGGTCCTTTTCTTCAGTTTAATAAACCGTTCGTTTGGGGCCATTCCTTCGTGAACGACCCACCTCTGCCTTGCGCGATATTGTTGTCTTACATCGAGCATGAACCATATTCCTCAGATATGGACCTTCGTTGAAATTTGAACGCAATCGGAAAGATTACATTTCAAATACGTTGTATTAACTGGGGTAATATTTCATATAAAGCCAGTGGCAGCTCCTAGCCACACATTCCCACTTAACGGTTGGTTGGTTGGTTTGGGGAAGGAGACCAGACAGCGTGGTCATCGGTCTCATCGGATTAGGGAAGGATTGGGAAGGAAGTCGGCCGTGCCCTTTCAGAGGAACCATCCCGGCATTTGCCTGGAGTGATTTAGGGAAATCACGGAAAACCTAAATCAGGATGGCCGGACGCGGGATTGAACCGTCGTCCTCCCGAATGCGAGTCCAGTGTCTAACCACTGCGCCACCCCGCTCGGTCCCACTTAACGAACAAACGTCTCGTTTACTGGAACTTTTTTGCTTCTATTGATTCTATTGTCGGTTGCACCTGTGTCAGTTTTCGTTGATAGTTATGATAGACATTGTATAAGGGAAATACTCCAATCAGTGCTCCAGGTCGCAACAGTTCTTAATTTGCAAGAGATTAACAGTGACAAATCGCGTGGACTAATCATTGAAAACCTAGCAGGATAACAGCAGATAGGCCGACAATTACACAGCTGTGTGTGGAGGCCGTGAGCTGGCGAGCCTACTGAAACGGCGGACAAAAGGCTGACGATGGTAATGGAGGACCGCGGCTCGCGCGCCTGCAGTGTCTCTGGCGAGGTCGCATCTCCGGCGGCTCTCCACACAGTGGTGTGTTTCAGCGCTTACACAACAGAAGCGTGGTTTGCATCCAAGTAGCGTTTAAAGTACGACGACTATTCGGAACCTACAAAAAACGTTAGTACATTGAGAGATGTTTGCTGTACAGGTGTCCCAGGAGGAATGTTCAGTATTCAGGGATATGACAAGAGCAATCATTTGCAGCAAAAATGCATGCCTCAAGAACTATGAGCATTTCCCCATCTTCGCTCCTTCAAAACAAATCCCTTCTACTTCTCTTAAGGCACGCATTTTAGAGCCCATTTTTATTGCACATGTTTTTCTTGCTTTGGTCCACATTATCACCCCTCAAAAATTGGAAATCAAAGAGCTTTCAGTGAAAAAGATTTGTTCACAGTATCCAAGATAAACGAGCGCTTGTAACTCCTAATGTATGCATTTTAAAGCCCATGATTACGAGCCTTTTTTTCTTCATTTTATCGTTCCCGTTCCTGTTACAACTTAAACATGCAGCTGTCAGCTATATTTCTACATAACTGCCTCCTACATCACTGCACTTTTCATGCCGAAGAATGAGTTTCTCAGTGCACTCTGCCGCCTGTAAGCTTCTCAGTGCTTTGACACTCCTTTATAACTTCTCATCTTCAAACCGCTACGACCATAGCCATTTGCTCATTCTTGGAAACAGGTTAAGGGTGATCACACTGCTCCCAACTGAAACAGTTATGCAACTTTCTTGTGTGTGTGGCCGTATGAGGGCCTAGCGTTATCGTGCACAAAAACTCGACATTACACGCCTTTTGTTCTGGAGGGCCCTTCTGACCTTGTTTAGTATTTCACAGTAAATTTCAGAGCTGACAGCAGTGTCTCTTTCCAAAAATCAACAAAGACTTCCCTCTTTCTGCGCCAGTAATTGGTTACCATCAGTTTTCGCGCAGTTTGGTCGCGAGGTAGCATGGCCTCACTCCATTGACTGATTTGTGCCTCCACATTGACGTACGCAACTCATGTTCCATCTCCTGTCCCAGAGTGATCGAAGGCTTCGACTCTTTCTGAATCGTTTTTGTACACGATAACGCTCAGTCACATACTGCCGCAAGCACACAAACGTCCCTTAATAGTTTAAACTGGGAGTTGTTTGATCATCCTCCCTACAGACCTAATTTATCACACAGTGATTTTCGCCTGTTTCAGAAAATGAAATAATGTCTAGGATCACATCAGTTTGAAGATGACGGCGAGTTAAAGGAGGCTGTCAAGGAGTGGCTAAATTCTACAACGGTGGCATTCAAAAGCTCGTTCGTCGATGTGACGATTGCCTTAATGTAGCAGGACATTTAATAGAAGCACAGCTGAGAGCTGAAGTTTTAAGCTGTACACAAAAAAATTCTTTTATGTACTGGTGGCTATTCACAAAGAAAGGAACGATCGGTCATGATGTGGGAACCACAGTGAAAATCCGATCAACCTTTTCACAGATGTGTTGGGCATAGTCTCTAATAGACAGCCTCATGTCGCTCTTGTCATTTCTGAACGCACCGTGAGTGCGTAAAGATGGCTAGAAAATAGTGTCTTCCGCCAAACATGGGTGGGTGCCGAGAGGTTTCATGCGAACCTACATGACGTAACTCTCAGGCATTTCCTTCTTCTTGAGAGTTTTTGGCAGCGCACTGCAGGGACAATGGGAACATTCCTGCAGCGGTTTCGATGGAGAGTGTTCGATCATCCACCATGCAGCCTGGATTTGGCTCCCTCTGATTTTCATTTCTGCTATATGGAGATAACATTTTGGCACAGGCAACGAGATGCAGTCCAGCGCAGAAAACTGTCATAATACGCAGGAGGCTGCCTTTTATGACGAGGGTATTGGAAAGTCGGTACAACGCTACGACAGATGTCTAAGTCGGAGCGGTGACTATGTACGGAAGTAGTTGGGAGAAGTAACAAACTGTTGCAAATAAAACAGTGTTGATTATCACTGCGGTTTCCATTTCGCGAACAATGGTTCCTTACTTTGCAAATAGTGTTACTACATTAGCAGAACTTACTTCCCAAATAGTCTCCTACGTGACGATGTCATTTTGATAACAATGATCAACTTCGGAATGAGTATATGGGGCTCGAAATAATGATAGGACCACATCGCAAACAAGTTGCGTCGCATCCACAGATGAATATTTCTAAGAATAGGTGACACTTTTAGACTAGTTACTTATGGTATTGTTATGAATTTCCCTCATAGACATAAATGTACGGTATCTAGTAGCTTGTCACTGGTTGCACAGAGGCAGTCTAACAGTAGTGCAAACATTACTGGTCAGAGCGTCAATGGGAGAAAAAAATGAAAACGAATGGATACTTGCCGAATAGGAAAGGAAGTGGGACATGGGAAGCAGCGCATTATGTTGGATGGGTTTTTCCCAAACATCCGCGAAAGACTAGTACTAAATTATATAAAATTTCACAAAGAAACGATACAGTTTTTGGTATCACATGATCCAGGCACTAAACATACTATAAATTTACGTGGAAGTAACAAGATTAGGACACAGTTGACTTCATAGGCACACCTGAACATACTTTGTTTGAATGCGATTAATGACCAGAGTTGATATAAGATCTGCATAGACTGTGACGAGGAAAAGCGGCAGCTACTCGATACTGCAGTGAATAATACACTCTAAGACAAAAAAAGTCGACGCACCACGATGGAATTATCTGAATGCAAAGGAAATCGGTAGATGTGACGTTCATGTGCAGAAAGACAAATGATTACAATTTCAGAAAAATTGAATGATTTATGCAAGAGAAAAAGCATCATAAATTGAAAAAGTCAATAATGCGTTGTTCCAACTCTGGCCCTTAAGCAAGCAGTTATTCTGTTTGGCGTTGGTTGATAAAGTCGTTGGGTGTGCTCCTGAGGGATATCGTCCCTAATACTTTCCAGCCAACGGGTTAGATTGTCAAAATCCCGAGCTGTTTGGAGGGCCCTACCCATAATGCTCCAATTGGGGAGCGATTCGGCGACTTTGCTTGCCAGGGTAGGGTTTGATAAGCACGAAGACAAGCAGTAGAAACTCTTGCCGAGGGCGGACGAACGGGCGTTATCTTACTGAAATGTAAGCCCAGGATGGCTTCCCATCAAGGACAACGAAACGGGGCCCAGTTGGAAGAGGGCTCGTGACTGAAGACAACTCTACTCCCGCCACTGAGATTACAGGCCGAAGGCGTCTCTGGAGACGCCCCGGACAGCGGTGGGATACAAACCCGAAAGTCGCCCGCCTAACGGCCCGACAACCAGATGTGATGGTCTGGGGTGCCATTCCATCTGATAGAAGGACCCCTTTGGTTGTCATCCTCGGGACCCTTGCAGTACAGCAATTCGTCGCGGTATTCTAGGCCCCGTTTTGCTTTCCTTGACGGCAAGCCATCCTGGGCTCACATTTCATCAATGGGTCCTCCAACCATTTCGTGTCTTTGACGATCTAACGCGCCAATTGGACGGAATTTTGGACGATATCCCTCAAGAGGACACACAACAACTCTAACAAGAAATGCCAAGCCGAATAACCGCTTGCACAAGGGTGAGACATCGACCGACGCCTTACTGACTTGCTCAAATTGTGAAGCTCTTCCTCTTGAATAAATCATCTAATTTTTCTGAAACTGTAAGCATTTCTATGTCTGCGCGTGTAAATCCTACCGATCGATTTCTGTCCTGTTCGGATTATTCCTTAGTGGTGCGTCATCTTTTTGTCTTAGCATGTTCTTTGTCATTCTTTAGACGTGAAAAATTACCGGGCTTATCCTCCAGATTATGGGTTGGGCACTGGGCTAACAACTCGTATCTAAAAAAGGAATCTGTTACGAATCGTCGAGAACATGCCTTTGGTGAAAATGGAAACAAGGAACATCTAAAACGGTTTACGAACAAGGACCTACTATTTGGAAAATGGAGCATTAGAACTTTGAGACACATGGGGCTCTTAATATTCTGTCGGAAGAACTCGACAGGTATCGATCGAGTTGCACTACAAGAAACAAGATACCCAGGAATGGGAAAGCTGGTGATGGACCAACACATTCTATGCTACAGCGGATCGGAATATGGGAAATTCCAAAATGGAGTAGGTTTAATGGTCAGTATCAGAATAGCTGCGGCAGTAATTGAGTTTCTGCCAATTTATGGCAGAGTAGCTGTTATGAGACGAAGAGACAGATTCTCAATTACAACAATAACTACGCTACAACTCCCAACTGATGTAGCGGAGGACGACAAGAAAAAAGTTTCTATGAGATACTTGAAGAGGTAATCAGTAAGACATCAGGATGTGATATGAAGTTAACTGTTGGAGACGCCAATGTTGAAGTCGGTACGGAGACCGTTTGGAAGGGACTAGCAGGGGTAGAAAGTTTACACGCTGAAAGTAATGGAGGGAGACTTTTTAGTTGTGCAGACTCAGCCAACTTAAGGATTATGAACACATACTTTCATCGAAATGACATTCACAAGACAACCTGGGTAACACCAGACCAAAAAAGGAACTAGACCATATCCTGGTAGACAAAAGGCATAAAAACGGCGTAATGAATGAGGAAACCATAACAGGCACAAATGACGACTTACTCATGGCAGCAGTACGACAACAAGTGCCTTCAGAAAAGCCAGGGGGTGAAAATAGTATAAAAGACTAGAATACTGACTCGGACAAATTGAAAGAGAATGAAAAGGCTCGTGAATTTGTCAGTAAGCTTCAAACCAAATTTGAGTTTCTGACAATGGAAGACAACCTCGACATTGAAGGACACTGGGAAATGATAAAAACAAATATGGGAAGAGCAGCAATAGAACTGTGGGGAAAAAGAAAAAAAGGAAGAAAAATCCATAGTTTTCGGAACAGCGTGAGTGAAAAGTAAAAGAAAGAAGAAGAGCAAAGGAAAAACGCCTACATAAAGATTCCAACGAAAGCTAAGAAGCATGAGAAAATTCTAATAGGGAAACTAAAACTCTTTCCAAAAGGAAAAAGAGAGAGCATGTCGAAAGTCTAGTGAACAGAGCAGGATAGCATAAAACGGAAGGGAATTCAAGAAATTTTTACAGATCAGTTAAGTTCTTCAGGATGACGGATGTATGAGATTATAGATGAAAATGGCAACACAGTCTTGGAAAGAACAAAAGGTATGGAAATTTGGAAGCACTCTTTTGAAGAGCTTTTAAATGTTGATGGTGGAATCACGAAAATGGGGAACAAGATAAATATCAGAATGTAACGCCTTTATCTGCACCCATGAAACTGAAAAAAGAAAGAAACAAATTAGAAAAAGAAAAAACTCAATACCAATCCATAAAAAGGGCGATAAACAAGACTGCAGGAATTGTAGACGCAGATCACTAATTATCACAGTCTACAAAGTGTTCTCCAAGATTCTCCAGAAAAAAATGTGAACCATATTTAAAAGAGATAATAGATGAGAAGCAAACGGAATTTGTGAAGAGTCGATATTCCAGTGATCAGATATCTGTATTGAAAGAAGCCAATCAGAATGTTGGGAATATAAAAAACGATGGCAATATTGTTTGTTGATTTTAAGAAAGGCTATGGGTGGCTAAAGGAAAAGGTTATGGGACAAGATCAAAAGTTTGGAATACCAACAGGTCTTGTAAAAATTACACTAGAAGGCTCAAAACAGGTAGGGTAATGAATGGACAACATTCCACGGCTTTTGAAATAAAAACAGGGTTTAGCAAAGAGGTTGAATGTCACCACTCTTGTTCAGTGTAATAATACAGGAAGCACTGGATGCAGCAAGCGAAACAGAGGCAGGAATTAGCATAGAATGAAAACGCATGTACCGTTCCTTGCGGATTATGTAGCATTTATGGCTGAACTAGGTGACCTGAAGTCAATGGCAAAAAAGCTATTACAAAAAGCAAAGGAAGTTGAATTAGAGGTAAATGACTAGAAAACAAAACTCAGGAGGATAGGACGAAATTGCATGACAAAGAGCGGAAAACCATACGGATTGATGACCAAGTGTTTGTAGAAGCAGAAGAGTTTAAATATCTAGAGTTGGATGGTATAACAGAAATTATGAGAAATAAGAAATAGGAGCATAAAAGTGGCGTCCAGAACATCATATTCACTCAACAAATTACTGTGGTACAAATTTTTATCGAGATGAATCAAAATAAGGCCATAAAAGCTATAATCAGACTAGTTTTGAATGTAAACGTCTGGGGAAGATAGTTAAAATGGCTCTGAGCACTATGGGACTTAACATCTGAGGTCATCAGTCCCCTAGAACTTAGAATTACTTAAACCTAACTAACCTCAGGACATCACACACATCCATGGCCGAGGCAAGATTCGAACCTGCGACAGTAGCGGTCGCGCGGTTCCAGAATGAAGCGCCTAGACTCGCTAGGCCACACCGGCCGGGTTATGGGGAAGATACCTGGACCAATTTGTGAGGGAGGAAGAAGAAAGGGGCGAAGAAGAAAGAACAGGGAGCTCGGGTAGGTATATAACGAACCAGATATTGTTGCGGAAGCCAAGATAATGAGGCTCAGGTGGGCTGGGCACGTCTATAGAAGACAGGAGGGATCAAGACTGAGAGAAACGTAGGAGAAGAAAGCCAAAATGTGAAGATCTTCAGACCGAAAACAAGGCGGAGAGACCAGGTGGCCAATGATCTTTAGACACTTGGAGCAACGAAAGAAGATGCCAACGAAAGAACGCTGTAATGGTGGCTGTTTGACGAAGCCAAAAACCAACTGCGATTTGTGGGGCCAAGTTAGTAAGTCTTGTTGTATGGTTAGAATATATTTCGAGTGTCTGTGCACCAGTTGGTCGAGGAATATCGCGTCAGGAATTCTTAAATAGAATTAAGTAGTCATTTTTGTAGGAAAAACCCGTAAATGGTCAGCTTGTATTTTAAACACACACATCGTTCGTGAAAATTGCGATACCCAGAAGGAATGGTCTGAATCGGTCCAAAATCGAAGGATATACGAAGGGCTTATTTCAGTAGTGGTACAAGTCCATTACATCCATTTTTCTGCCTATAATACTTCTGAAACTAATGATCCAAACAAACAGAAAGAAAGGTTCATCTCTAGCAAGAAGCCATATGCTTGAATATTTCTGGTATCTCAACTGCTGATTTTTCAGCGCTCATTTAACTTTAGGACTCTGTATCTCAAAATGAACAAAAATGGACTTGTACCACTATTGAAATAAGCCCTTCTTATATAGCAGTGGAAATCTAACAAGCGCTTAAGATTACAGAGAAATGGCGTACAGTCGGCTCAGGAGCGCCCTCTTTTGTGTGACCGCCTTTCGGTGCAGAGACGTCAAATGAAGTGGAAAGGCGGAAACAAGTGCCTAGGTTTATAGTTCTGCGACACTGGGGATCGAACGCGGCAGGCTTTTGCCGCAATGATGTGTGCGTGTGTGGAACCAGTGCATAGAAGACGGCCGTACACAGCGGCGGGCAGGTACTGAACCACAAAATATGACCACAGCGCGGGAAGACCCACATCTCGTCCGCATGATTGTGTTGTAACCAACAAAACAGCTTCGTCCACAGTACTGGCTCTCCGTGGAGCACTGCAACAGGTGTGGACATGTTTGCGTGGTATGTGTTTCAATCCCGTTTCTTGAGGGCTTGATGGTGATACACATGTCACTGCGTCGGCTTCCATAGAATGGAAACTACCAACCCCTCAGACGACCTTCATCTACATCTACATGATTACTCTGCAATTCACATTTAAGTGGTTGGCAGAGGGTTCATCGAACCACAATCATACTATCTCTCTACCATTCCACTCCCGAACAGCGCGCGGAGAAAACGAACACCTAAACCTTTCTGTTCGAGCTCTGATTTCTCTTACTTTATTTTGATGATCATTCCTACCTATGTAGGTTGGGATCAACAAAATATTTTCGCATTCGGAAGGGAAAGTTGGTGACTGAAATTTCATAAATAGATCTCGCTGCGACGAAAAACGTCTTTGCTTTAATGACTTCCATCCCAACTCGCGTATCATATCTGCCACACTCTCTCCCCTATTACGTGATAATACAAAACGAGCTGCCCTCTTATGCACCCTTTCGATGTCCTCCATCAATCCCACCTGGTAAGGATCCCACACCGCGCAGCAATATTCTAACAGAGGACGAACGAGTGTAGTGTAAGCTGTCTCTTTAGTGGACTTGTTGCAGCTTCTAAGTGTCCTGCCAATGAAACGCAACCTTTGGCTCGCCTTCCCCGCAATATTATCTATGTGGTCTTTCCAACTGAAGTTGTTCGTAGTTTTAACACCCAGGTACTTAGTTGAATTGACAGCCTTGAGAATTGTACTATTTATCGAGTAATCGAATTCCAACGGATTTCTTTTGGAACTCATGTGCACTTGATCGCCATCACCGGTGTGCTGAGTGGCAAAACGTAGTGATTTTGAACGAATCACACTTCATCTTGTTCTACAGTGATGACCGCTTGCGTATTAGTCACTGCTGGGACGAAAGCAGTCAGTCAGACTGCACTGTTGGACGGTATAGCGGATACAAACCAAGTATCATAGTTTGGGGCGCCCTTGTCTATAACGTGCGGTCTCGCTTCCTTAGTCGTGTCTTCCATGGTCGATGGATGGGACGAGAGGGTCCAGTTACATGGGCTGCTCATTCACCGGATCTCAGCCCGTGCGATTCCTGTGTTTGGGGTCATCTTAAAAGTATCGTGTATGCAGAGACCGTTCCAGATGTAGAGATACTGGAGCTGCCTTTGACACTATTCGGATGGAGCCTGACCGTCGTGAATGAGTGAGACAACATGCTACAGCGCTTAAACGCATGCGTTGAGGCACATGGAATTCATTTTCGAAACGTGATATAACTGTGGCTGCATGGTACAGTTCGTCTTAGACCGCCGTCTCTGTAACAATGTATGATTGAATAAATGGTCCCTAGCATGGGAACCATGCATTTCCGGACATAAGTTCATTAAACCTTTTTGTGTTGCGTATTCTCTCATCGATCAGTTCCTAGAGTTCCACGCACACACACACACACACACACTATATATATATATATATATATATATATATATATATATATATATATATATATAATATTTTTTTCTACCGTGAAGACAGGAGGGATCAAGACTGAGAGAATCGTTGGAGAAGAAACCCGAAGCGCGAAGACCTTCAATTACACCGAAAACAAGATATGTATCCGCAATGGCACTTCTTCCAGCAGGGGAGACAAAGTCACTCGCAAGAAACGGCGATAATTCCAGCCTGTTAGGCGACGTGGAAGTAAGATTGGTTCCAAAATACGGTTTCCAAATTACGCCGGCCCACATATTGCGGCTGAACCGTCGCTGATAATTCACTGTCATCATACCATGGGGGTTCTGCATATCATCCCACACGTGACTGTTATGAAAGCCGGAGGTGGCCTCATCTGTGAATAGGACGGATGACACAAATCTCAGAATCATGGTTGCCTGGTGAAGAAACCAGCGGCAAAACTCTTCCCGCTGTGGAAAAATCTGTCCCTAGTAAGCCCCGCACACCCTGTAAGTGGACGGCCGCTGTGACCGAGCGGTTCTAGGCGCTCGGGAATGTATGTGTGTGATGTCCTTAGGTTTGTTAGGTTTAAGTAGTTCTAACTCTAAGGGATTGATGACCTCAGATGTGAAGTCCCATAGTGCTCAGAGCCATTTGAGCCATTTGAACCCTGTAAGTGGTAAGGGTAGTAACAACTGTTATGGAGAATGTTCCACGCAGTCGTCTGGCTTACCCTATACTGGCGAACCAACTGCCTCGTACTGAAACAGCGGTCGCCTTGGAGAGTGTTAATTACATTTTCCTCCAGGTCTGGTGTCCGAATATTTCGGGTACGTCCTTCGTGGATTCCTACTTCCTGAAACGAATCTGTCTCAGACAAATTGTGAAACACTGTTGTAAACATTGAATGCTGTGTTTGTTGTCGGTGCGGATAGGTCTTTTGATACATCCTTGCTGACCGCCGACCGTTGCCATTTGCCTTTCCGTAAGTAAACACATGTAGGCAAGCTGTCGATTCGAATACGGAAACATTGAGTACAACGCTGTGTCCCGCCGACTACAAGATGATCCAGCAAGAAGACTGAATCGGACATAACATTACCAGTTACTATGGCAGAAGAGAGCGCTAGTGCATGGCTTTGGGGGACAGTACCACCTTCTAGGAAAAAACCATGCACACTGTAACTGTGGCTGCATAGTACAGTGCGGATGAGATAGCAGTCTCTGGAACAACGTGTGATTGAATTAATAGCCTCTCGCATCGAAACCATGCACTGCAGGCCGCTGTGATCGAGCGGTTCTAGGCGCTTCAGTCCGGAGCAGCGCTGCTGCTACTGTCGCAGGTTCGAATCCTGCCTCGGGCATGGATATGTGTGATGTCCTTAGGTTAGCTAGGTTTAAGTAGTTCTAAGTCTAGGGGACTGATGACCTCAGATGTTAAGTCCCATAGTGCTTTGAACCATTTGTGCCAAGCCACCAAGCCACGCATTTCCGGACATAAGTTCATTAGACCTTTTCTGTTCCGTATCCTCTCATGGATCAATCCCTAGAGTTCGTACCCAGTGGAATAAATCATCCTATATTCTTGTGCCTTTTGTCCGGCTTCGGTGCACGCTCGGCATGGATATAAACGGGTTTGGAATAGTCGCCACCCCGTTACCCGCCCCCTCTCCCTCCAGCTCCCCCCCACCCTTCCTCCCGCCGGGACGGAATATGTGGACCTCAACTGTCTGCGTGTAATGGTAATCATGTGAATGTGAGCTTATGTTTTCTAAATGTTTTCGAATCGTGTATCTTAAGCGGGATCCGGGTACCAGTCCGGTATTCACCTACCACACGCCAACCACCTAAAAACTTGTCGTGATTATATATATATATATATATATATATATATATATATATATATATATATATATATATATATATGGTGTTACAAAAAAGGTACGGCCAAACTTTCAGGAAACATTCCTCACACACAAATAAAGAAAAGATGTTATGTGGACATGTGTCCGGAAACGCTTAATTTCCATGTTAGACCTCATTTTAGTTTCGTCCACCTACGCTCAATGGAGCACGTTGTCTTGATTTCAGACGGGATGCTCTATCTGTGCTGCTAGAACATGTGCCTTTACAAATACGACACAACATGTGGTTCATGCGCGATGGAGCTCCTGCACATTTCAGTCGAAGTGTTCGTACGCTTCTCAACAGCAGATTCGATGACCGATGGATTGGTAGAGGCGGACCAATTCCATGGCCTCCACGCTCTCCTGACCTCAACCCTCTTGACTTTCATTTATGGGGGCATTTGAAAGCTCTTGTCTACGCAACCCCGGTACCAAATGCAGAGACTCTTCGTGCTCGTATTGTGGACGGCTATGATACAATACGCCATTCTCCAGGGCTACATCAGCGCATCAGGGATTCCATGCGACAGAAGGTGCATGCATGTATCGTCGCTAACGGAGGACATTTTGAACATTTCCTGTAACAAAGTGTTTAAAGTCACGCTGGTACGTCTGTTGCTGTGTGTTTCCATTCCATGATTAATGTGATTTGAAGAGAAGTAATAAAATGAGCTCTAACATGGAAAGTAAGCGTTTCCGGACACATGTCCACATAACATATTTTCTTTCTTTGTGTGTGAGGAATGTTTCCTGAAACTTTGGCCGTACCTTTTTGTAACACCATATATATATATATATATATATATATATATATATATATATATATATATATATATATATATACAGGGTTATTACAAATGTCTTGTCTATTGCTGATTTCACAGCTCTACAATAACTTTATTATTTGAGATATTTTCGCAATGCTTTGCACACACATACAAAAACTCAAAAAGTTATTTTAGGCATTCACAAATGTTCGATATGTGCCCTTTTAGTGATTCGGCAGACATCAAGCCGATAATCAAGTTCCTCCCAAACTCGGCGCAGCAATGAGTTCGAAAGCATCGTTGATGCGAACTCGCAGTTCTGGCACGTTTCTTGGTAGAGGAGGTTTAAACACTGAATCTTTCACATAACCCCACAGAAAGAAATCGCATGGGGTTAAGTCGGGAGAGCGTGGAGGCCATGACATGAATTGCTGATCATGATCTCCACCACGACCGATCCATCGGTTTTCCAATCTCCTGTTTAAAAAATGCGGAACATCATGATGGAAGTGCGGTGGAGCACCATCCTGTTGAAAGATGAAGTCGGCGCTGTCGGTCTCCAGTTCTGGCATGAGCCAATTTTCCGCGGGCTGCGCGTGAAACTTGCCCGCACGCGTTCAACCGTTTCTTCGCTCACTGCAGGCCGATCCGTTGATTTCCACTTACAGAGGCATCCAGAAGCTTTAAACTGCGCATACCATCGCCGAATGGAGTTAGCAGTTGGTGGATCTTTGTTGAACTTCGTCCTGAAGTGTCGTTGCACTGTTATGACTGACTGATGTGAGTGCATTTCAAGCACGACATACGCTTTCTCGGCTCCTGTCGCCATTTTGTCTCACTGCGCTCTCGAGCGCTCTGACAGCAGAAACCTGAAGTGCTGCATCAGCCGAACAAAACTTTATTAGTTTTTCTACTTATCTGTTGTGTGTCGTGACCACATGTCAATGAATGGAGCTACAGTGAATTTATGAAATCGCTTCAATCATTTGTAATAGCCCTATATATATATATATATATATATATATATATATATATATATATATCGAAGAACTAATTCACACATAAAACAACACATCTACTCAAAGTGATACAGCATAGTCCTTAGTTTTAGGGGATTAGGTGGTAGATTCTTAGAATAGATTATTCTAGTTGAAGCAAAAAAGTTCAAATTGTTGTGATATTATGAATGCTTTGTTGTAATGTTTATCATAATCACAGTTTGTTATTACACAACCTGAATTTTGTAACAAGATTACAGGTTTAATCTGTAACAGCAATAAATAAATAAATAATCTAACAAACAGACGTCCTGTATTTTCTGAACCATTGTTAACGTCCCAAGTGAAATTTGTAGTTTGTAAGGGGATGAATTGGGAGAGCTACAAAATGAGCCATTGACAACAATGAGGAGCCGCTGGAATGCGAAGCCGCAGCCAGGTTCTTGACGTATGCACAGACATCGTATTTCTGCTCGACAAGGAAGAAGCTGACCGAGCTGCCGGCGCCCACGCAAACAGAAGACGATGCCTGGAGGAAACTGTGTCCCAAGGCGTAATACTTGAGTTCCGTGTCCAGCGGGTGAACCCTGTATGATTATTCTGTGGTTACACGACGTATAAAAGTAAAGGGGGAACCACAGCTATCGAGTGTTTCTCACCGTCAGACGTTGACGTAAAATGTTGACGTAAAGCGTTCTGCAATTAGAGCGGGGTGTAAAGTATTTATGTTGAAAACGTCTTGCTGCCACGCAGTGAATAGGTAGAATAAATTACATGGAATTTATAAGTCAAGGAAATGTATAGTGACAAGTTTAAAGTTCAGTCAGATTCCACACGGCAAAAATCAAGTTCTGGTCAGAACTTGAATACTCTCAGAGAACCCCCAACACCACGCACCACGATCCCACTATGCGACTTGAATGGGATATCGGCAGGAACACGGACACAAAGGGAGTTTGTCAGCACACAAGAAGAGATATGCCAATGGACAGGATATAATAAATGCATGTAGAATGATCACCTTTCAACTAATGTCCACATACCTTAAGGAACCCTCAAGGAAAAAGACCACATTTACGTAATCAATCAACGGTGTAGGTGAAAACCAGACCGACCATATAGCAATCACTACAAGAATCTCCTCGGAAATCATGAACATACGAGATGTCTTTAACATGCAATAAGCAGTGCTAGCCGGTTACAACACTCTCCATGCCGAGCGCGGAAAACCAATGCACAAATTTCCACGCACCTACCTTTTTAGTTTACATCATTAGTTGCACGGGATGGTTGTATCGTTACATTGTACATGTAGCTTATGCTCAGTTGCAGCAATTACTTTTGCCATTATTCAAAATTTCGTTCAATTTTATGCATCTGCACTTCAATAGCCGCCCTGTTGTGAAACGTCCCCTTAGAAAAATTATGAATGATTGTGCTGGTAAACTTCTACGTTATTTGATACAAAGACAGCTGAGTAAAACTGAACGTACTCAGACAGTTCTCTCTTTACTTATTCTGATCATCACTAAACTGACACACAATATTTTTTTAGCGCAACGCAGTCTGACTTTCAATAATCTCTACAAAAGAATGGCCCTGACTAACAATAACGTATACTTTTCATGAATCACTTACCTAATAAAAATCTTCGTTACTCGAACTACTGCAATACTGTGAGCGCCAGTTGTACCAGCGAAATAAAAGATTCTAACTACTGAAGGCACTAACTACTGATAGGCATAGTTAGCAAATGAAAGATTTTGATAGAGAGCAAACAATGTATTTACCTTATTAGCGTTCAAAAGTCATTAATATATATATATATATATATATATATATATATATATATATATATATATATATATATATATATATATATAAAATTTTGTGACAGCCAATTAAACAAATTTCCTTTTTTTGACGGACACATGTCACGTCCTGATCGTCCGCTCAAAATTCTGGCATCTCTCTCTCCACATCCATCACTGATGGCGGCTCACCTCCAACTGCACAACGCTACGCGCTGTTCACATCCAACTGACCAAAACTACACAAGCGAATATTCTAACAACGAGTCGACCCAGCCACAGACTGCACACAGAACAGTCAGTGATTTTCATACAGAGCGCTACGTGGCGTTACCAACATAAAAACCTAAACAGCCTACTTACAGTTGTTTTGATTAAACTGTATTGTCTGATGCTCTAGACGACACTTCATAAATGGTGTTCAAGTATTTTGCTAATGTTTTTGATAACACTGCGATTGTGGCATAAAGAAACTCTATGAATGTATCTGGAATATGTGTATCTAACAGTTGGTTACAATTAAAGTGCAGCAACTCACAGAAGTCCAGTGTAAGCTGTAATTATTGCACGGCAGCAAAACTTGGTAAATAGTCTACTGCGTTAATACGGAATCGATTTATGCTGGAAAAAAATTAGTTTCAGTATTAGCCACCAGATGCAAATCTGGCGCTGAGAATTCAAGAAAGACGTATAGAAACGTTTCCATATGTAATGGGCTAGGAATGGGACGTGGCCAGAAAAGGTGAAATACGCGATAAAGGTACAATGTTGCTTTTATTATTAACGGCAGATTACACAATTTGTTCAATATGAGCACTGGAGACGTCGAAGAGATGCCATACAGCGCCAGATTTGCACGTGGTGGCCAAAATTCGAACACTTTTTTTCAGTATAAATTGGTTCTGCATTAACGCATTAGCATAACTACCAAGTTTCGCTGGCATACGACGATACGACAATTACAAGCCACAATGGATCTCCTTGAGTAGATGCACTTTAATTATAACAACCCGGTACATAGGTGTATCTTGCTTTTCCCCATCACTGATAGTGCGTTACAACAAAAAAAACCAGAAAGCTGCACTGGGAACAGTATTGTGTTGTGATGAGAATTCTCATCGTGTCATGCATGTCAGCAGACCAGTTTGGCACATACCCACCGCTATCAGCATTTAACGATTTTTACCTGTCTGGGACGCCAACGAAAAAGCTATATAAGACTTCTGCAGCTATTAGATTATTCTCACAACGCGAAGTGCAGATAACCAATGACCCTAGGAGAGATATTCACTCAGTGTGCCGTGCCTTAATGGAGATACTCCTATGCTCCATGGGCCTCGGGCTGACTGAAACTTCGACTCGTACAGTTTTGTCACTCTCTGGCCATAGACGACGTGACCAGAAACGAAGTAAAGGCTCTGAATGGACGACGAAGGAGAGAACCGGCTGTGGTGTCTAAGGCATCATCCTAACGTTCGAGTGCAATGATTTAGGTAAATTACGAACGAGTAATTGAGCCCCATAAACGCGTACAGAGTACTGACCACTGCACCAACTGGCTTGATATGGGCGTTATAACCCACGAAAATACACTCCTGGAAATTGAAATAAGAACACCGTGAATTCATTGTCCCAGGAAGGGGAAACTTTATTGACACATTCCTGGGGTCAGATACATCACATGATCACACTGACAGAACCACAGGCACATAGACACAGGCAACAGAGCATGCACAATGTCGGCACTAGTACAGTGTATATCCACCTTTCGCAGCAATGCAGGCTGCTATTCTCCCACGGAGACGATCGTAGAGATGCTGGATGTAGTCCTGTGGAACGGCTTGCCATGCCATTTCCACCTGGCGCCTCAGTTGGACCAGCGTTCGTGCTGGACGTGCAGACCGCGTGAGACGACGCTTCATCCAGTCCCAAACATGCTCAATGGGGGACAGATCCGGAGATCTTGCTGGCCAGGGTAGTTGACTTACACCTTCTAGAGCACGTTGCGTGGCACGGGATACATGCGGACGTGCATCGTCCTGTTGGAACAGCAAGTTCCCTTGCCGGTCTAGGAATGGTAGAACGATGGGTTCGATGACGGTTTAGATGTACCGTGCACTATTCAGTGTCCCCTCGACGATCACCAGTGGTGTACGGCCAGTGTAGGAGATCGCTCCCCACACCATGATGCCGGGTGTTGGCCCTGTGTGCCTCGGTCGTATGCAGTCCTGATTGTGGCGCTCACCTGCACGGCGCCAAACACGCATACGACCATCATTGGCACCAAGGCAGAATCGACTCTCATCGCTGAAGACGACACGTCTCCATTCGTCCCTCCATTCACGCCTGTCGCGACACCACTGGAGGCGGGCTGCACGATGTTGGGGCGTGAGCGGAAGACGGCCTAACGGTGTGCGGGACCGTAGCCCAGCTTCATGGGGACGGTTGCGAATGGTCCTCGCCGATACCCCAGGAGCAACAGTGTCCCTAATTTGCTGGGAAGTGGCGGTGCGGTCCCCTACGGCACTGCGTAGGATCCTACGGTCTTGGCGTGCATCCGTGCGTCGCTGCGGTCCGGTCCCAGGTCGACGGGCACGTGCACCTTCCGCCGACCACTGGCGACAACATCGATGTACTGTGGAGACCTCACGCCCCACGTGTTGAGCAATTCGGCGGTACGTCCACCCGGCCTCTCGCATGCCCACTATACGCCCTCGCTCAAAGTCCGTCAGCTGCACATACGGTTCACGTCCACGCTGTCGCGGCATGCTACCAGTGTTAAAGACTGCGATGGAGCTCCGTATGCCACGGCAAACTGGCTGACACTGTCGGCGGCGGTGCACAAATGCTGCGCAGCTAGCGCCATTCGACGGCCAACACCGCGGTTCCTGGTGTGTCCGCTGTGCCGTGCGTGTGATCATTGCTTGTACAGCCCTCTCGCAGTGTCCGGAGCAAGTATGGTGGGTCTGACACACCGGTGTCAATGTGTTCTTTTTTCCATTTCCAGGAGTGTAACTACAACCTACTGCACCGCCATAACGCTCTACCATTTTGGTTCCATGTCGCCCCTCTCTGACCGACACTACTCCGAACGTATTTTGTGGTGCACATACGCTGATCCGACAGAACATTATGACCAGCTACCAATTAGCCGATATTTCCACCTTTGGCACAGATAACAGCGGCGACGCATCGTGGCGTGGAAGTGAGGCCTCGGTAGGTTGCTGGAGGGAGTTGGCACCACATCTGCACACCTAAGTCAACAAATTCCAGTAAATTCCGGGGAAAGCGGTGATGGGCTCTGACGCCACATTCAGTGACATCCCAGGTGCATTCAGCCGGGTTCAGATGTGCCGACTTAGTGGGCCGGAACATCAATTGGAACTCGCCACTGTATTTCTCTAAGCACTCCATCACAATTCTGATCTTCGGACAAGAGGCATTATCTTGTTGGAAAATGCTACTGCCGTCGGGAAACACGAACTTCATAAAACGATGTACGTGGTCTGCAATCAGTGTACGATACCCCTTGGCCGCTAAGGTGCCTTGCACAAGATCCACAGGACCCATGGATATCCACGTGAATGCTCCCCAGATAATAATGGAGCCGCCGCCAGCTTGCCTCCGTCCTGCAGTACAGCAGTCAAGGAGCTGTTCCCCTGGAACACGACAGATTAGCGCCATCACTTCGGCATAATGAATAAATTATCGGGACTCATCAGACCATGCAACGCTCTGCCATGCGCCAATGTTCAGTGCTGAAGATCACGTGCCTATTTCAGTAGTAGTTGCCTATCTCGTGGTGTTAAAATTGGCACATACATAGGTCGTCCCCTGCGGAGGTATTTCATTACGAGTGTTCCGTGCTGAGCCGTGCTCACTCCCAACTATGCGTTTTCGTCAACTTCGCTATCTGTGTTTGGTTTCCCGCCCTTTTTGCGGTTACGTCGTGGTTCTTCTTCTTTCTACGTGTGGCAGCAGTGATATGTATCGATATTTGCGCCGTGTACCATCTTTGGTTTGGTGCATATAGTTTCCGGCTAGGTGATCTGAGGGAGTCGGTCGGTTGTTGTGGACGAGGGAAGTTAACTCCGCGCTGTGCAGTCGGCTGGGGCCGCTGGCAGCCCCTGCGCAGTGTCGGAGCGTGTGTGGAGCTGTCCGATCGCTACGAGCTTAGTGGTTCACCGACCCAGGACGTCAAAGTTGAGTAGTGTTTTCAACTACCCAAGCCACGTCCATTAATGTTGTGGTGGTTCGTTTCGGTGGTTTGCTGTTGGGAACGTTTTCCTTTGAACAACGCTGAATGTTTCTACTGCTGAAATTTAGCCGCCATGCGGTGCAATTAACTATTTTGGTCGACTACAATTTGAGTGTACCAGTGGAATTTTCTGTCTTGTGGCCGTTAGTGTTCTGGTTACCTGCGCTGGGCACTGACGTAAATTCAGGCAGCGTTCTTTTGAGTGAAGTTAACTACATTACGGTGTTTCAAATTCAAGTGTACTAGCGGAATTTTCTGCCTAGTGGCCGTTAGTGTTCCGGTTACCTGCCCTGTCCACTAACGTAATTTCAGGCAGCGTCCTTTCCTCACCTGTTGTCGCTGTCCAACATGGTGTGTAATTTTGACAGCTAATACATACTCCATTGTGGATTATCACGTTTGTAACCTTTCCGGTTTGAGTTCTCATGTACTGATTGACGGGAAGCAAGTCGTTGTGTCGGTCGGTCCGTGGCTGTCCCCTCGTTGGGTTCCGACGGATCAAGTATAGTTAGGCTCACCACCTGTCTCGCCTAAGTGAACGAGGGCAGACCGACCTCCCTGGAGGCTTCTGAGTGCCACCAGTGTTTAATTATCTGTTGTCAGCTACTTTAAATTCAAGGCTTATGGTATTTTTTTTAATTTTCTCAAAAATTTTGCAAAATTAATTTTTAATATTATCTTTCAAGCTTAAACATTGCGGCCTTCTTCCATTAAAAGATTATGGTAATGTATTTTAATTTTGAAACTTAATTGTGGCCTTCAGCCATTGGAATTGCACCTTACATATGTATGTTCTATCTGCTTTGCCTTAAGGCTTTCCACGTAGCCGTGATACGTTTCTTTTATTTATCTGATTTACCTCTTTAATTGCATTTTAATCTTGTTGATTTTTTAAATATTTCTTGTTGATAAACATTCTAGCCTTCCGCCTTTAAAAGTCTATGGTAATAGATTCTAAAATTTAGAAATTTAGCTCTGGCCCTCAGCCATTTGCATTGCAATTTGCATATGTTTACTGTCTTTTTAAATTATTTTATTGCTATGTTAATTGGATTTTAATCTTGTTGATGTGTTAAGATTTCATGTTTGGAGGCCTTCAGCCATGAAAGAGTTGCATTCGGTAAAGCTCCGGCCATGTGCCGCTTTGGTTGTAAAGGTTATTAAATTAGAATAAATGACAATTAGAAGGAGAAACTGACCTCAACCTTTGGACTCCTTCCACAGCCCTGTTACCTGTCTGCCCAGCGGGTTAAGCGGGCGTACCAGGTACACTGCGTGTTCGAACATATCTGTAATCCGCCCAGCATTAAAATCTGTTGTTGGTTCTGCTACAGTTCGCCGCCTGTCCTATTTTACCGATCTGCCCAACCTACGACGCCCGAAATCTGTCATGAGGGGTGGCCGTCCAACCTCACGACGTCTGGCGGTGGTTTCCTCTTTGGATTCGAAATGTGCTGAAGACATTGATCACAGCACTCCTCGAACACCCGAAAAATCGTGTATTTTCCGAAATGCTCGTGCTGAGCCTCTTGACCATCACAATCTGCCCTCTGTCAAACTCAGATAGAACGCGTGACTTACGCATCCTACACGCAGGGATAGCATGCTCACTGATACTACATGCAACTTGCGTGTGTATGACTAACAGTCACATCCCGTCAGGTGACACTGCTATCGCCTGTACGGGCTTATATCAATAATAGATTGGTGGTCATAATGTACTGGCTGATCAGTGTACCCTCAGGAACACAGAAAATAGTGTACCCAGAGGGAAGAAAGGCCAATAAGTACAGTGAGATCCGTTATACAAATTACCCACGTTTGGTGCCAGTGTGCATGTCCGCAGACCCTGAAGTGACCCTGCAATCGGGCAGGGGCCCTATTTAAACGGCGCATAGTGGACCAGTCATACACGTGTCGATTACACCCCCACTCGAGCAGGACGTTAATAGGCGCAGAATGCCAGGCAGACGTGTTAGACGACGTTTGTCACAGCTGAGCCAGTTTCAGAAGGGCACAATCAAATTATCAGTACGAAAACCAAAGGCTGGTCGACTCGCCGTGCGCCTTGCCAGGTCGATCGTTCGGAGTGTTCCGTTGGAAGCTGTTGGGATTAATGGAGTGACCAGGAAGACGACGAGGCAAGATGATCGATCCTACAGTGACTTGTTCCACGATACAAACGGATGCACGGAAGCCAGTTGTTCCGCAAAGCTTTTCGAGACGTTTTGAAGATATGAATTTGCAACCCAGGCGCCATTGTCCTGTACACATTGGTGGCTATACTGGTGCGAAGCCAGAACGACGTCGACTGATATGAACATGGTGTTTAGTGATAAACCTCGATTCTGTTTGGGGACGGATGATAACCGCATATGGGTGTAGAGGCAGTCTGATGAACGGTGCAGTTCTAACCACACTGTCCAGCTGGCGTAACGGTCTGGAGGGCCAAGCCAATGATAGGCTGCCCCTATATTTGTGGTATTTGATGATATTAACGGGCCAGCTTTCTGCTGAAGACATTCTCCGCCCCTTTGTGGGACCTCCCCTACGTGGTCTACCAGGAACCCTTTTCCAGCAAGATAATACTCGTCCGCATACACCTAGAGTTGCTCAAGACGTCTTACGTCATGTTGCGATTCTTCCATAGCCAGCCTGCACTCCGGACATGTCCCCTACAGAGCATGTGTGGGACCAGCTGAAACGCCAGATGCCGAAGTGTCCTTCTGTATCTGATTTGGAGGTGACTGTTCAAGATTCGTGAGCCAGTCTGCCCCAGGAAAACATCAGACTAATAACTAGTGTGCAGTTGGAGTGATATTGAAGTACTGATACGTCTACATTCGACTCTGATAGGTGACACGTACGTAAGCATCCTGTCTGAACACGTGTATCTATTCATATCCATTGTGCAGTCCGACGGGTTTTGGCAATTCCAGCAGGACAAAGCGACACCTCACACGTCCAGAACTGCTACAGAGTGGCACCAGGAATATTCTTCCGAGTTTAAACACTTCAGCTGGTCACCAAACTCATGAACATTATTGAGCGTAACTGGGATGCCTTACAACGTGCTGTTGAGAAGACATCTCCATCCTTCGTACTCTTATGAATTTATGAACATCCCTACAGAATTCATGTGTCTGTTTCCTCCAGCACTACTTTAGACATTAGTCGCGTCCATTCCATATCGTGTTGCGGCAATTTTGCGTGCTCGCGGAGGGCCTACTCGATGTTCGGCAGGTGTACCAGTTCTTCTGGCTCTTAAACAGTGTACATTTATTGTACGTAGCTACGAAAAGTAACTGGTTCTCCATTCACATTTCACTTATTTCTCTTTACATCCGTGGCAACGAAAGTACTGCACCATAGCTGTTACTAAAACTCAAACGTGCGGAAACGTTTTTAGAACAAGGTGAATACGTCTAGTATTCAAGTTTCCCTATTACCGAAAGTTGTAGACAGTGTCATGCCAAAATCAAGTGAATAGGCCGGTCTGATGTCGAGAAGATGCGCAGATATACATACTCTGTGAATTGCCCCCGTGACCTTCACGTGAATACGCATTGACCCTGAACACTAAATCACACAGTCGGCCTGTCTGAAAAATGGAAGTAAATTCGTCTGAGAACGTCACCATGGTCTGCCCCTGTCGCACACATCGTGACTCTTACAGTTTATCACGGATGAGAGTGCAGCCATTCGGTCGAGGTCCTACGAATCGGTTTTAGTCTGCGCAGTTGTGATCTGGTTCTGGGGAAAATTTGGGTTTTTGGAACACTACTAAATTTTGAAGTTTCACAACCTAAGCAATGTACATGAATTGCTGTTCTTTGGGTACCAGGTGTTTTCATCAGTCATTTCTAACGCAATGGAAAGTGTGCTGACTGACCGCTCTCAAGCAAATCGAAAGCCTCTCGTCGATCACACTCACTTGGATTACGCCTTATAGCTACTCTCCAACAGTAGTATTCACTATAGACTCGAACAACTTGTTTTGATGTCATCTGTTTTCTGACTGGTTCGAAGAGGCCTGACACGAATTCCTCACTTGTGCCAACCTCTTCATCTCGAGTAACACTTTCACCCTGCATCTCAATTATTTGTTGGATGTATTCCAGTCTCTGTCTTCCCCTACAGATATCTCTAGTACCATGGAAATTGTTGCCTGATATCTTATGTTCTATCATCCTGCTTTTCCTCAGTGTTTCCTGTAAGTTCCTATCTTGGCCAATTCTGCGGAGAACATCATACATTATCTTGACACTACACTACGGCTAATCCAATTCCCTTTCGATAATCTCCTAATGTCAACAGGAGTTATTTGATAAAGCTGTTGCAAGCACCAGTGCAATAAACCTTTTAGGTACTGCCATTAAATACAGAGTAACAGATTGAAAATTAATGTTTCTAACAGGCCATCCTGCTTACTCAGATGTAAACGTGAGATAAAAAACTGTGACTACTGGAGTTGTTTACATTTATATTTCTCTTCACCTACGCAAGCAAACAAAGTGCTTTGACACGCGATCCAAAATATTGTTTTGTTCTTGTTTTTCTCACAGTTGGCAACATTATTATTTCATATCTTATTCGTACTTTTTACGGTCTAGGTAGATACCATCCTTGCTCAATTCAGTGTTTACAATGCATGTGTGCTTTAGGTCATGTAACACGATAGAAGAAGGAGCCCGTAGCCTCCGGAGGTAGTTTTAATTTTAAATTTATATTTTTGTTCATCTTTGCATTCAAAGATCTCCACAAAACTATGAGCCATGTACTAAAATAGTGCTTTGTTTTTGTCTTTTTCTACCGATAGTGCGGTGGTTTACCTCAAATAGCAAACACAGCACATACACAAAGTCCACCTGAAGATACTTCTGAAACGTGTAGTAGGAAAAAAACAAATTGTGTCCGGTAACAGTATACTTGTCTCAATCGAATCAGTAGCAGTCCCGGTCATGCCTTAACCTAAAATGTTTCGCATTCAAACGGAGAAACAGGGCGTTTTAGGAGGAGTGGCAAACTTTTAGAAATCAGATACTAGTGCAGCACGGCACATACAAGACAAATTATCAAGAAATAGCAATACTGGGCATGTTTAAAAAATAAATTATGTGAAACGCGTAGACTAATATTCAAAAGGTACTTAGTCGCAAAGGAGAACACCACACAATGGAAAATCACAAGTCCATCTACATATTTGCCTATCGGTTATTCGCGGTGGCTGAAAAGCCTTGAACAGAAATGACAGATCAACGAGAGTTGCTGGTCAGCGCCGAACGAGCATTAGCATTCTCCCGGTGATCTCCGCAGCGTGCTATAATGGCACCACGCAGCCAGCATAGACGTCATCTGTTATAATGGAGGCGCGGCCACCATTGACAACGATGCTGGCTGCTAACGACAGTTAATGGCATCAAGAGATTCCAGCGTACATCTTGCTTTGTATGCTCTTCTGAGCGATCGTAGGAGCACAGTTCAGATATGTCTCTAATAGATTAACGATTCGTGAATTTAAAAACTTGGCTTTTATTGGGTTGGTGCGTTATGAATCACCTTGAAGAAAATGACCCATTGATACATAGCCAACAGGGATTCAGAAAATAGCGTTCTTGTGCAACGCAGCTAGCTCTTTATTCGTATGAAGTAATGAGTGCTATCGACAAGGCGTCTCAGATCGATTCCATATTCCCAGATTTCCAGAAGGCTTTTGATACCGTTCCTCACAAGCGACTATTAATCAAATTGCGTGCATATGGAGTATCGTCTCAGTTGTGTGACTGGATTCGTGATTTCCCCTCAGAGAGGTCACAGTTCGTAGTGATAGACTGTAAATCATCGAGTAGAACAGAAGTGATATCTGGCGTTCCGCAAGGTAGTGTCAGAGGCCCTCTGCGGTTCCTGATTTACATAACTGATCTAGGTCATAATCTGAGCAGCCCCCTTAGATTGTTTGGAGATGACGCTATAATTCACCGTCTAGTAAAATCATCAGACGATCAATTCCATCTACAAAATGATCTGGAGAGAATTTCTGTATGGTGCGAAAAGTGGCAATTGGCACTAAACAAAGAAAAGGGTGATGTCATCCACATGGGTACTAAAAGAAATCCGAAAATAAAACAAATAACCGAAGACTAAGGGAAGTAGAATGGCAAGAGGGCCGACTCACACCTTTTAATTAGATAGCTGGTTCCGTAGCTAATTTGCACTGCATATTACAAAGGATCGAGTCACTTCTCAGATTGTCTAGGACCATTCATTTTACACATCACTGCAAATTGCAGATAAATTAATATACACAACACTGAGAATAGCTAGTTCAATAACTACAGAAGGTACGGCTAGTCTTCCAAACTATATGCTGTATATCGCACGTTAAGACTTTTTCATATATACATATCAGTGATTTTGTTATCTGCTTGCATTTGACAGCAAAGTGCTAATAAGGTACAATTTTTGTTCCAAAGAACGTACCCTACGTCACTCGAACATTGGAGGACGAGGAGTATGATTGGAATTTAATTTCCCGTCGACGACGAAGTCCTTAAGAGATCGCGCATATTCTCGGAACGGAGAAGAAGAGAGAAGCAAATTGACCATGTACTAGTCAGAAGAATCGTCTCGGAATTTGTTTCAATCCACTCAGAGAAACCACGGAACCGAATTATGGGTGGCTGGAGTGGTTACCGTAGAAAGTGAGTCCACTGCGTTTGACCCTGTGCCACCTCTCTCCCTATAGATGTAGACCAATGAAGGCCGCAAACAGAACCCGAAAAATATTTCTATACCATCTCGATGTGTGTTTGAAACATCTTTTTAATTACCTTGAAGCAGAATCGATGTTATCTTTTTACATCGTTATAGAACAATGTAGCCTGTATTGTCAATCTACACTGTGTCCGCCCCCGGTAGCTGAGTGGTCAACGCGGCAGAATGTCAATCCTAAGGGCCCGGATTCGATTCCCGGCAGGGTCGGAGATTTTCTCCGCTCAGGTACTGGGTGTTGTGTTGTCCTAATCATCATCACTTCCTCCCCATCGACGCGCAAGGCGCCGAGCGTGGCGTAAAATCGAAAGAATTGCACCCGGCGAACGGTCTACCCGACGGGAGGCCCTAGTCACACGACATTTACATTTAGCTACACTGTCTGAAGCAAAGTATCTGGACACCTATTAGTGGACATTAATATAGGGCGCGTTCATCCTCCTCCTCTGTGGTAGGTGGAACTCTGCTGGAGGATGTGTCTGTTTCTAGAGGAATGGAAGCCCACTCTTCCTCAGGAGCCGAAACCAGAGAAGGTTTTGATGTTGGATGCTGGGATTTGGAGCAAATAGACGTTCTAACTCATACCAAAGGCGTTCCATTGGCTTCAGGTCGCGACTCTAGACAGGCAAATCGATATCAGGAATGTTACTGTACACAAACCATTGCCTCACAGATGATGCTTTATGACACGCTGCATTCTCATACTATCAATGATTGTCTCCGAACTGTTCCTCTACTGTATGTAGCACACAATGCTATTAAATGTCTTTATATCTTTTCTCGTTTAGTGTTTTCTTAAGTACAACAAATCATACCCTAGGCACGAGAAACGCCCACATACCGTAATCTCAGATTTTCCATACTCCATTGATGGCACTACACGTGACACACTCACCAAACCCAAACCATTTCATGGTATTCCCACAGGGCATAGCATCATTCATCATCTCAAACCGTTCCTTTGCAGTCATCCACTGTTTAGTGGCGTCGTTCTTTACACCACCTAAAGCATCGCTTAGCATTGCCTACAGGAATACCGCGCGAGGTGGCGCAGTGGTTAGACACTGGACTCGCATTCGGGCGGACGACGGTTCAATCCCGCGTCCGGCCATCCTGATTTAGGTTTTCCGTTATTTCCCTAAATCGCTCCAGGCAAATGCCGGGATGGTTCCTTTCAAAGGGCACGGCCGACTTCCTTCCCCGTCCAGAAATATGTGGCTTAGTAGGAGCTGCTCGACCGCTGGACGTCATCTTTATAACTCCCGGCGCATCACTGTTATGCTAGCTGGACTGCTGGGAGCACTTTGCAATCTACAAGTGATTTCTTGCGCTGATTTCATCCGCAATGCTGGACGGTCTTTGTCCGTCAGTACATAATGTCTGCCTGGTCCTTGATTGGCTACGGTTGTTCCTTCGCTTTTCCGTTTCACATTCACGTCACTAGCAGTCGACTCGGCTAGCACTAGAAGGAGTCAGGTGACGTCCAGTGAGTATCCCATGTTCGAAGTCACTGAGTCTCCTGACCGACCCACACTGCTGGCATTGCTTTTGTACTAACAACACAGTACTCCTCGGTTACTTTTCTAATGGCGGGTCCTCCTCCCTTGACATACAATAGCTATTACACGTTAGTTTGGGGTGTCCGGATATTTCTGACAAGATAGTGTGTATCTACAAGATACAGCAACACCTGTACGTCAGTCCTCTACAAACCACTGTGAATTGCGTTGTAGCAGGTGCTTCACATTTACCATGTATTGGGATCTCCTTCACTGCTGTTCGCGTGTGGAGCGATGTAAGAATAACCGTACAATTTCTCCTGCACCTTAATTTCTCCTGCACGTGCTGTATTTGATGTAATCTTCCGTTCCCGGATTTCTAGACAGCGACACCTTGGGGGCTATATAGTATTCCTAAATTCTTACTTAATAGTGGTTGTTGAAACATTGCAACTGGGCCTTCGCGGTAGAGTTGTCTACTTCAATACTCCGACAGTACCAATTTTTTCTAGCGTTTCTGTGACACTCTTACGTGAGGGGAAAAAAAACCCTGTGTCCATTCGTCCTCTGTTATTCTAAGCGGTATGGGTCGCCCACACCTGAGCAGTTTTCTAGCATTGTCTGCTTGAGGGATTTGTAAGCTACCTCTTTTGTCTACTGACTGAATTTCCCCGGTATTATCCCAATTAACAGAAGTCTGCCACCCGATTTTGCGACGACTGAGTCTAAATGATTATTCAGATTCATATTCTCACAAACTGTTACGCAAAAAAATGTTCAAATGTGTGTGAAATCTTATGAGACTCAACTGCTAAGGTCATCAGTCCCTAATCTTACACACTACTTAACCTAAATTATCCTAAGGACAAACACACACACCCATGCTCGAGGGAGGACTCGAACCTCCGCCGGGACCAGCCGCACAGTCCATGACTGCAGCGCCTTAGACCGCTCTGCTAATCCCGCGCGGCGCTCGGCTAATCCAGCGCGGCGCTACACCCATATAATTGTAAGCGTTGACTGAGTGCTGTTGAGACTCATTGATATTGTAGTCAAATGATATTACATCTTTTTATTTATTTATTTTTTACATTTCTGAACATTAAAGCAAGGTGTAATATTTTCAGATCTTATCAACATCCGACTGGATATTTGTGCAGATTTTATCAGATAATACTTCACTGTAGAAAATTGTAGCATCTGCAGGGGCTTACGCATTGTCCTTTTGACACCCCAACATGTTTCGTTCGATATCTATCTATCTACAGCTCAATATTTTACTTCTCTTTTGCAGTTTACGATGTCTGTATATGATAACAGGACGAGGAGAAGCTCTTCCTACGCGAACTGTTTTATTAAGTGGTTATAATTAGTAATTAATATAACTGAAGTTCACCTTCTCACGGAGGCCCTTTGCGGGCTGTATTGTGGCGTCGAAACTTGGTAGGTATTCTAATGCGTTAATGCGGAACCCATTTACGCTGGAAAAAATTAGTTCCAATTTTGGCCACCAAGTGCAAATCTGGCGCTGTACAGCAACTAGTTGACATCTCCGATGCTCATACTAAACGAACTCTGTAAGCGGCGGATAATGATAAAATCAATATTGTGCCATTCTCATTTGTTTGACCTTTTCTGCCCACCTCCCGTTCCTAATCCATTACATGTGCAACATTTCTATATGTCTTTCTTTCATTCACAGTGCCAGATTTGCACCCGATGGCCAAAATTGGAACTAATTATTTTCAGTGCAAATCGCTTCCGCTTTAACGCATTAGAATATCTACCGAGCTTCGCTGTCATACGATAATTGTCCGCAGCTCGTGGTCGTGCGGTAGCGTTCTCGCTTCCCACGCCCGGGTTCCCGGGTTCGATTCCCGGCGGGGTCAGGGATTTTCTCTCCCTCGTGATGACTGGGTGTTGTGTGGTGTCCTTAGGTTAGTTAGGTTTAAGTAGTTCTAAGTTCTAGGGGACTGATGACCATAGCTGTTAAGTCCCATAGTGCTCAGAGCCATTTGAATCATACGATAATTAACAGCCCACATTGGACCTCTGTGAATAGCTGCACTTTAATTATAACCACCCGGTACATACCTATCCAGTGTTTTGTGAACTATTCTTTTAAATTTGAATTACAGTTGCTCTACATGATCCTGTGGAGAGCTAAATGTTTCAAGCTCATCCTAGAAATATCACACTACTGCCTTTATCTCTAGTATACTGAATACATAATTCGTTCTAATCGTTTCCGTGGCTCTTTATACTTTAATAATCTGCACTGCTACAGCTACCTAAAGGTCACAGACCCCAATTTCAATGTGGATTTGCTCGAAGAGGTCAGGACTGCATGTTGCGATCAGATCTAATAAGCGTATATTTCTGTCATGAGTGATCTCCCGAACTAGCTATTCTAAGTAAATTTCAGAGAAAGAACTTAGTATTGTTTCGCAGTATGTCTTGTAACTTCCACGATCTACAGAAGGTTAACTATCCTTATCAGTTACTGGATAATGAGATGCTAATGCAATGATGACAGTATTACTGGGGAAGATATGTATTAACGAACTGAGGTTTTGATGTTTCTGCTACCACGCGTCTCTGGAAGCGCCGTTGGAAAGGGCTGCATTCAGTTATGTTGAAGGAGTGCCTTTGGACAGACGCACATACACTGCCGCACAGCTCGTGTCGCCAGAGCGGGCGCGCTGGAATCACACCTTTAGCTGCGCCTCCCTGTCATTTCACAAATCCCTCCCAAATTTCCTCAGCTGGCAATTCCTGTGTCCAGATACCAGTTCGCCTGGCAGAAAAGTCTTTGACTCTACAATGGTTCATTATTCGCACAGCCCACAATACCTAGAGAATGAAAACTGTACAAAAAAAGCGCCGTTGTTATCGTGACAACCTGCTTGTCATGACCGCGCATGCTTTATTTTAGAGATTTTATTGGGTTATGATTTTCCCGAATCAGTGGAAATCAGTGGCGCTCATCGTTTTTATCGGGAGAGATCCCAGAACGACAGCGTCTCGACAGGAGTCTGAAGCATTTGATCATAGTCTTATCGAGTAATGGTCAGTCAAGCCTACTATTCGCGTCTGGGTGAGGCTTAGAAGGACGAGGACACCTCAAAAGGGAGGAGAAACTTTTCCGTGCACATTTAGGTTGACAATCAAATGAAAAGTACTGGCATCCCGCACCACCACTCTTGGCTGTCGGGCCATATCGTAGGCGACAGTCAGGTCGATCTCTCACTGTTGCCCAGGGCATCTACAGACATGTCTTCGCTGCACATCGGGGTTCATTTAGAAGTGGGACTTATCGCTGAAGACAATTATACAGGGTGTTTATAAATGAACATCGGGGTTTTAACGCTTGATAATATTTATTAAATTAAACTTACAGTTACAATTGATATGTCAAATGAAAGAGCAACTCAAACAGTTTTACTAAGAACCTTATAAATGTTGAATGTGAGCACCATTTGTCACATGGTACACATCAAGTCTATAGCCGAGTTCTTCCCAAACGTTGATAACTGTGTCTTCAGTGATTGTAGCAACAGCTGCTTCAATCCGGTTTCTTAATTCAGGGAGGTCTGCTGGTAGCGGAGGCACGTACACACGATCCTGCGCATGCGCACTGGTGCCAAACACTATTGTTTGAGTTGCTCTTTCATTTGACATGTCATTTGTAAGTGTAAGTTTAATGTAATAAATATTATACAGCGTTAAAACCCCGATATTCATTTATAAACACCCTGTACTTCAGTCAAAGGGATTTCAGGCCGAGGACGTGTCTGGAGGCGCCCTGGACAGAGGTGAGATACCAACGTGGCTGTCCCGCTGTACGGTCCGACAGCCAGGAGTGACTGTCGGCGGTGTCGTTTCTTTTCATAGCAGGAACCCTTTGGTTGTCATCTGCGGCACACTTACAACCCAGCGGTACATCGAGATATTACACGCCCCATTTTGTTGCCATTCATAGCAAGTTATCCAGTGCTTACACTTAAGCAATATAATGCCCGACGGACACGGCGAGAGCTTCCACTGCTTGTCTCCGTGCTTACTGCCCTGTATCTTGGCCAGCAAGGTAGTCGGATCTCTCCCCAACTGGAGCATTACGGGCAGTACCCTCCAATCAGCTCGGGATTCTGACGATCTAACGCACCAATTGGACAGAATCTGGCACTATATCCCTCAAGAGGACATTCAACAACCCTGTCAATCAGTGCCAATCCGAGTAATTGCTTGCATAAGAGCCAGACGAGGACTAACGCGTTGTTGACTTACTCGGTTTGTGAAGCTCTGTCTCTTCAATAAATCATTTAATTTTTTTCTGAAATTGTAATCATTGTTTGTCTGTACACGTTCATCTCAGCTACCGATTTCCATCCCATTCGGGTAATTCCTTTGTGGTGCGTCTTTTTTTATCTTAGAGTGGATACTCAACATAATTTGTGTAGTCCATTTTCCCTGTCCGAATTTAAAACTTGATCATTTTCAAATAGCATCGTCATTATATAATCTCGTAATTTCAAATTAGACGTATACTAATGCTGTAGTTGCTTTCCAAGGTTCAGGAGGTGGTGGGACGGACAAAAACAAGAAAAAGTCCAGTACAAATGAGCTCCAAAATACATACCTTAACAGTTACGAGCACTTATCCAATTTCGCTGTTGTGAAACACATCTCTTCTACTGTACAAGAGCTCATATTTCTTAAAGTATGCAATTTAGAGCCCATGTCCATTTTTCTTGTTTTCGTATAAGTAACCTGTCCACAAATTTTTAAAAAGGCGTCCTGAAACACCCTGTATATTATATATTTTTGAAAATTACAGCTAATAGAAAAGAGGAGTCTAGAGTCCAGCAGGAGAGGACGAATGAGTAAAAATGTGGATGTTTCTGTTGAAGATGATGATTGTGTCGATAATGGCAAAGATAGTGATTATGATTACCTAATTGTGGCAAAACACTTATTCACGTTTAATAGTTATCTCCAAGGACAGACGTTTGGCCTGATTTCGTGGTCGTAGATTGTGGCTCAGGCCACAGGCCCTGTGAACTGCCGCCAGTATGGATCTCCTTCTTAACGAATGCTGCATTACCCACTCGTTCCATATTCATGTAGCGGTTACCACGACACTCCGGCGATACACGCACCGTAGCCGCCGCACTGGAACACTCGCCCTATTTAAGGCGACAGCCCACTCGAAACATGCTACCCGGTCTCTAAAGTTAAATCTTTTCATTCACTACCCTGTCAGATGGGTGTAGGATATTCCTATATATTCCTGGCATTGTGCCGGAATGGGGCTATCTGAAGTGTAATAGAATCAGAAGAAAAACTTCAAAAACCAAGGTCGCTAGTAAAGCATGTATTTCGATAACCGCTCTCGGTTATTTTGTGAATTTGTAGACAGTAAGTTTCGAAGATGGAAACGCATTCTTAGCGAATTGGTTATCGAAATAAAAGCTTTACCAGCGACTTTGGCTTTCTTACGTTTTTATTCTGAGTTTAATGGGTTATTTGTAAACGGAATCTTATCCGCCACCGGAACCTGACAGCGCAATGATGCATTGGCACATGATGCGTAAGTAGCCAGTTAGACGTATGGTGGCGGGGTACATTTTCATCACCAGTAATTCGACGATTAAAGCAGGGTAACAGCCTGCTTCCCTGACCTTTCTAGAAGGAGTGCAGATAGCATTGGGACGTTAAGTTTGGAGCCATGTTGGAGTATTCTTTAAGCATTCTCGCGTCACGACAGAGAAAATCTCCCATCAAATAGATATTCAAGAGAAGTGGGCTTCATATTCATTGAGAGGTATCCTCTTTCATGTGTCTGTGGTTTCCACAAGTTACCACAGGCCATTTCTAGGAAGATTCCTTCAAAAAGACCACCAGCGATTGTTTTTCCATCCTTGTAGTGATGAACCCCTGCTCTCCCTCTAAGAACATCAACGTTTACGCTACGTCACACAAATCCTGCTGCCTTTCTTATATAGTCCACTCCTCAACTTCTTTCCTTCTACACAAAGAGCTTGTTGCACTGATCTTTATTTTGTTGGTTAAATATTCAGTAGATGAGTCAGTTTAATGATCCGGATTTGTTTGTGATGTTACGGCACAGGCTCGAGTGCCCAGCAGGTGATTTTGCCAGTTACGAAAATCCAGTGGCAGGCAATGTAATATCGCTACTTCAGCGCGCTGCACTGCGCAAGTTGCCTTGCTATGGACCGGCTTCACCCTCGTACAACAACTGGGGCAATGCTTTTCAGCTGTACGTCATAACAATCGGGGCTTTTTGTCACAAGAACGCAACGGACGAGTCGAGTGCGCGTAGAGTAACGTGGCCGGTAGATGCGCAATCGGCGGGGCTCTCGTGGGGGGAGCGGTAGAGTTGCGGGTTAAGGGCAGGCGCTGTAGGGGAGTTTTCGAGCGCTGGAGGGGACGTGCCGTTCTAAACTCAAGGCTAAGCTCACACTTTTAGTAAATATTAAGTAGAGCCCCTACACACCCTCATTTGCATGGTGACCACTCAAAAAGATTTGTTACCACAGCATTAGTTATCATCTAAAATGTAGGCACACGTGAGGCAGTACTGACTCTACGACTGATCTTAGAAAATAGATTAGGGAAAGGCAAACCTACGTTTCTAGCATTTGTAGACTTAGAGAAAGCTTTTGATAATGTTAATTGCAATACTCTCTTTCAAATTCTAAAAGTGTCAGCGGTAAAATACAGGAGCGAAAGGGTATTTACAATTTGTACAGAAACCAGATGGCAGTTATAAGAGTCGAGGGGCTCGAAAGGGAAGCAGTGGTTGAGAAGGGAGTGAGACAGAGTTGTAGCCTGTCCTCGATGTTATTCAATCTGTATATTGAGCAAGCAGTAAAGGAAGCAAAAGAAAAATGTAGAGTAGGAACTAGAATCCAGGGGTAAGAAATAAAAACTTTGAGGTTTGCCGATGACATCGTAATTCTGTCAGAGATAACAAAGGACTTGGAAGAGCAGCTGAATGGAATGGACAGTGTCTTGAAAGGATATAAGATGATCATCAACAAAAGCAAAACGAGGATATTAGAAGAGGAGTTTTGCTATTTGGGAAGCAAAATAACTGATGATGGTCGACGTAGGGACGATATAAAATGTAGACTTGCAATGGCAAGAAAAGCGTTTCTGAAGAAGAGAAATTTGTTACCATCGAGTATAGATTTAAGGGTGAGGAAGTCCTCTCTGAAAGTATTTGTATGGAATGTAGCCATATATAGAAGTGAAACACGGACGTAAGCAGTTTACACAAGAAGAGAATAGAAGTTTTGAGAAGTGGTGCTATAGAAGAATGCTGAAGATTAGATGCGTAAAATACGTTACTAATGAGGAGGTACTGAATAGAATTGGTGAACAGAGAAATTTGTAGTACAGCCTGGCTAGAAGAAGGGATCGGTTGGTAGGACACATTCTGAGGCATCAAGGGAGTAGCATGGAGAGCTGCATCAAACCAGTCTTTGGACTGAAAGCCATAACAACAACAACATGAGAAATGTTGTGGGTGTTTCACTTTGGCTTTCTCACTGGCGCGTGCTATCGCAAATGGCCGTGCTACGTTGGATCAATTTTCTTGAGATTGTGACCGATAAAGATCACAACCCAACTCTAAAGAAAAAGCAGTATTTCAGTAAAATTTAATACACAGTAACATATTATGTAATATGTACCAAACACAAAATTATAGCAACCCCAATTTTTCATTGGAAACATTTTTCGAATTTCGCACATTGCAAATATCACAATAGCTCTGACTACTAACGAAATAATTTGCACATCACAATGAAGCTGACATAAAGCTAAAAGTAAGGCAAAATGATTTTTTCTTAAGGAAAATTTTCCACACAATCGTTTGAGAAAGATTCCAGGATTGTGTCTACGTCGACCGGCCAAAAAAAGGGGAGAAACACTGTCGGTCTCCATTTCTGAACTGTCAAATGAACTCGCCTAGCGCTTTGGACGAAAACTGGTCACTGTGCATCGCTCACCGTATCTTGCGCGCACTCTATATCTGGGCCTCCAGCTCACCCGAAGGTCACATGCATTGGGAAATTGTCTCTCATCACCCTACACCAAATCTGACATGTCCTCACGTCAGAGTGAGCTTCTGTCGCAACTACCACCAGGGCCAAACTGCCTTCAACCTCAGACTCATGTCCGCCTCGGTAGCTGCCCGTCAGATTGCTGGTCAAAGGGGCCCTCCCGGCCGAGTCGGCGATTTTCTCCGTTCGGTTCAAATGGCTCTGAGCACTATGGAACTTAACATCTGAGGTCATCAGTCCCCTAGAATTTAGAACTACTTGAACCTAACTAACCTAAGGACATCACACATATCCATGCCCGAGGCAGGATTCGAAGGTGAGACCGTAGTAGTCGCGCGGTTCCGGACTGAAGCGCCTAGAACAGCTCGGCCACCGCGGCCGGCTCTCCGTTCGGAAAATGGGTGCATCGTCCTTACGTTCTTATCGTCTTAACTGACATTTCACTGTTAAGATGGTTGTACGGGCAAGTACTGAAAGCCAATAAAGTAAAAAAAAAAAAAAAGTCTTAGATTCGAGCTCGGCTTCAACACAATCTCAGTACCAGCCAACTGCCTCCTTTCTGCACCGACTGCTACACGCAGTCAGAGACGTGCTAGCGTCAGCTAGCCTGATGCTCATGAGCGCCGAAGTGGGTCCAATACGGTGGAGCCGTTCGGTGCACGCCATCACCTAGCAACGTCGTCTCCGGAGGTCCTGCGTTCGTCCCGAGCCACGCTGTCAGGGCCGCCAACTGACCCCTCTGCCCCCCCACCATGCTTACAGCACTCAGCACTCATTGAGGGTTGCGTCTCCTCGGAAGGCTGAGGTGACATCGCTTATTCAGCAAGGCTGCCCCAGCCGGCTGCTGTCAACACTGCTGATATTGCATTTCGCCACTATTCCTGACTTTGGCCACTGGCCAACCTTGCAGTATTGAATGAGCTTCCAAATGCAGCTTTTCGTAGTCTAAGAGCGTTCTAAGTGTTCGCCATCGCCATGGAATTACACTACTAGCCACTAAAATTGCTACACCGCGAAAATGACGTACTACAGACGCGAAATTTAACCGATAGGAAGTAGATGCTGTGATATGCAAATGATTAGCTTTTCAGGGCATTCACACAAGGCTGGCGCAGGTGGCGACACCTACAACGTGTTGACATGAGGATAGTTTCCAACCGATTTCTCATACACAAACAGCAGTTGACCGGCGTTGCCTGGTGAAACGTTGTTGTGATGCCTCGTGTAAGGAGGAGAAATGCGTACCATCACGTTTCCGACTTTGATAAAGGTCGGATTGTAGCCTATCGCGATTGCGGTTTATCGTACCGCGACATTGCTGCTCGCGTTGGTCGAGATCCAATGACTGTTAGCAGAATATGGAATCGGTGGGTTCAGGAGGGTAATAGGGAACGCCGTGCTGGATCCCAACGGCCTCGTATCACTAGCAGTCGAGATGACATGCATCTTATCCGCATGACTGTAACGGATCGTGCGGCCACGTCTCGATCCCTGAGTCAACAGATAGTGACGTTTGCAAGACAACAACTATCTGCACGAACAGTTCGACGACGTTTGCAGCAGCATGGACTATCAGTTCGGAGACCGTGGCTGCAGTTACCCTTGACGCTGCATCGGAGACAGGAGCGCCTGCGATGGTGTATTCAGCGACGAACCTGGGTGCACGAATGGCAAAACGTCATTTTTTCGGATGAATCCAGGTTCTGTTTACACATCATGATGGTCGCATCCGTGTTTGGCGCCATCGCGGTGATCGCACATTGGAAGCGTGTATTCGTCATCGCCATGCTGGTGTATCACCCGGCGTGATGTCCGCCCCCGGTAGCTCGGGTTCGATTCACGGCTGTGTCGGAGATTTTCTCCGCTCAGGGACTGGGTGTTGTGTTGTCCTAATCATCGTCATTTCATTCGCATCGACGTGCAAGTCGCCGAAGTGGCGTCAAATCGAAAGACTTGCACCCGGCGAACGGCCTACCTGACGGGAGGCCCTAGTCATACGACATTTATTATTTACCTGGCCTGATGGTATGGGGTGCCATTGGTTACACGTCTCGTCACCTCTTGTTGCCATTGACGGCACTTTGAACAGTGGACGTTACATTTCAGATGTGTTACGACCCGTGGCTCTACCCTTCATTCGATTCCTGCGAAACCCTACATTTCAGCAGGATAATGCACGACAGCATGTTGCAGGTTCTGTACGGGCCTTTCTGGATACAGAAAATGTTCTATTGCTGCCCTGGCCAGCACATTATCCATATCTCTCATCAATTGAAAGCGTCTGGTCAATGGTGGCCGTGCAATTGGCTCGTCACAATACGCCAGTCACTACTCTTGATGAACTGCGGTATCGTGTTGAAGCTTCATGGGCAGCTGTACCTGTACACGCCATTCAAGCTCTGTTTGACTCAATGCCCAGGCGTATCAAGGCCTTTATTAAGGCCAGAGGTGGTTGTTCAGGGTACTGATTTCTCAGGATCTATGCACCCAAGTTGCGAGAAAATGTAATCACATGTCAATTCTAGTATAATATATTTGTCCAATGTATACCCGTTTATCATCTTCATTTCTCCTTGGTGTAGCAATTTTAATGGCCAGTAGTGTAGATAGATGTGTACCGAGCAACATTTTGGGGGATGAAAAAGACTTACCGGTGTTCAACAACGGTGTTAAAAATGTTAGGAAGGTGTTACGAAAGCACAGGGAGCTTCACTGGAAATTTAAACTTAGTCAAAGACGAATAGACAAACAAAAACCAAACGAAGTTAAAATTAGCATAAGGAGGGCTATGCGTGAAGCGAATTCGAAAGGAAAAGTCTATTTACCGACTTGGCAGAAAATCCTAAGAAGTTTTGGACATATATCAAAGTTGTAAACGGACTGAGTCCATCTATCCATCCATCCATCCATCCAGGCATTCTGTGACCATAATGGCACTGACAGAAAATGGAACAGGAGAGGCCGAAATACTCAACGTCTTTTTCAAAAACTGTTTCGCAGAGGAAGGCCGTACTGTAGTTCGTCCTTTAAGTAGTCGCAGGAACGAAAAAATTACAGGTATCTAAATCAGTGAGTAAACGATTTAAACAAAAAAAAACAGCTATCACTGAAGACAAGAACACCCACAAGACCTGACGAGACACCGATTCTACACACAGTATGCGGAAGAACTTCGTCTCCCTTCTACGAGCTGTATACCGTAGGTCTCTTCAGTAGAAAAGTGTTCCTAATAACTGGAGAAAAGGACAAGTCATTCCCGTTTTGAAGAAGAGGTGTCGAACAGACGCACAAAACTCTATGCTTACGTGTCTGATGTCGATCTGTTGTGGAATTTTGAAACATGTTTTATGCTATTACAGCATTTCTCGAGACCGATAATATCCTCTATACGAATCATCATATTTTCCTAAAACAATGATCGTACGAAACACAGTTTGTCCGCGAGACACACAAAGCAGTACAGACAGGCTAGATGCCGTGTTACTTGGTTTCCACCGAGCGGGGTGGCGCAGTGGTTAGACACTGGACTCGCATTCGGGAGGACAACAGTTCAATCCCGCGTCCGGTCATCCTGATTTAGGTTTTCCGTGATTTCCATAAATCACTCCAGGTAAATGCCGGGATGGTTCCTCTGAAAGGGCACGACCGACTTCCTTCCCAATCCTTCCCTGATCCGATGAGACCGATGACCACGCTGTCTGGTCTCCTTCCCCAAACCGACCAACCAACCAACTTGGTTTCCGCAAAACGTTCGATGCAATTCCCCAGTGCTGCCTAATGAACAAAATACGAGCGCACGGAATATCAGCGAACTGTGTGACTGGATTAAAGAGTTCCTAGCAAACTGAACACAGCAAGTCATTCTGAACGGAGAGAGGTCTTCAGACGTAACATTAACTTCGGGCGTGCTCCAAGAAGTGTTACAGAACCATTAATTTTCACAATTACATAAGTAATCTAGTAGATAACGTCAGAAGTTCCATGACGCTTTTCGCGGATGATGCTGTTGTATACAGAGAAGTCGTAACACCAGAAAATTTTAGCGAAATGCAGGAACCTGTAAAGGTTCGACGGTTGGGGCAGGTTGTGACAATTGACCCTCAACATAAACCAGTTTAACTTACCAGGAATAGATGTACAGAAAGACTTTTGGATATAGTAAGTGGGTAATTTCCCAACCCCCACAAAATAAAAATATTAAGTGTCATGTAATATTTTGTCTAATGTAATATCTTGTATAGACACCTGTTATTAACCTGACACGTTCCACATCATTACGAAGTGTAGTATTCATGATCTATGGAACAAGTACTAATCTAATCTAATCTCTCTCTTTATTGTATGGTTACACGACTGCGGAACAATCAGTGGAAGTAGTTAGTTCCGTAAAATATCGTGTCCGCAGCTCGTGGTCGTGCGGTAGCGTTCTCGCTTCCCGCGCCCGGGTTCCCGGGTTCGATTCCCGGCGGGGTCAGGGATTTTCTCTGCCTCGTGATGACTGGGTGTTGTGTGATGTCCTTAGGTTAGTTAGGTTTAAGTAGTTCGAAGTTCTAGGGGACTGATGACCATAGATGTTAAGTCCCATAGTGCTCAGAGCCATTATGTGTTTGAAAACCATTAGACTGAAAACTGTATGTCTGTTCCACTGACAGCCCACCCCTCTCGCCCACGTGGACCAAAGAGGACTAATGAAAAAATAAGCAACAGTGAAATGAGTGGCGTTACAGAGTTCGCGGTGCCTGACGCTGTGCAGGAATCTCAGTGGCGTCAGCAATTATCCAATCGAGGAGACGATGCGAGGCCGTCGGCCAGCCAATGCCAATTTTCTGGCCTCCAGCGGCAGCAGCCGCCGCCCCGGGGGCCTGCGCGCTTTGATCCAGGCGAGTTTCTCATCGAAGCCGCAGCTGGCGACGGAACGTACACGTCAGGGCATCACCCCTGAGAATATCTGCTGCAAACAAGTGTTTCATATTTTTACGAGAAAAAAATAATATATCTTGAAGTTTCTACTTTTAGTTATTTCAGGTTATTGTTTCAAAGAAACCGAATATGTTGTGACATAATGTTCTGGGATAACTAATCACTTAGACTATATTGACTGTACAAAAGCGAGCAGTGGTGTTCACGAACAGTCATCTTGTAGACATCTCTTGAAGGACTTAGCCATTTTTACCTCTCCTTGATAACACGTATATCCACTAATGAAATTCAAAAGAAATAACGAATCATAATTTGAGAAGAACAGTAATGACCACAAATACAACACTAGAACAGAAAAAAAGACCTACATTGCTCACTATTACAGCTGGCAGTGTCTCAGAAATCAGAACACCATGCAGTCACAAAAATTTTGATCATTAAATGTGAAACAGGTAGTAAAGAAAATTTTAAAAAGTATAGCTTAAAATCATTTCTTGTGGTCAACTCCGTTCTATTCCATATAAGAGCTCTTCATTAAAATATACTAGCATGAATAGCTAAAAAAATATTACTAAATTTTCTGTAACAGAGAAACGGCGAACTGCGGAGAAAGGGAAAGGGGAAATCATGACTTGCAGCCACACAGGGTCCTGCGGTACTGCAATGGCAAAAACTGAAAATTTGTGCCACACTGTCTTTAGATCCCGGACACTCTGCTCCTCTACAGCAGATGCCTTAACTGCCAACCAGACAAGCTTCCTGTCCAACCAAAATTCTCAACTTACCGCACACCGCATTGAAATGTCCCTCGCCCATTACGCCTCCTATTCGCAAATTCTTGATTCCCGTAGGGCTTCGAATGATATTTGTGTATCCGCACCAAAATATATGTCATGGAACCATTGCGTCCAATTATACTACTGTAACTGAGAGTTGTTTGTTGTGCTGGACCTGCCTGACAGACCAGACAACACTCAGTTACATTAAGTTTATCACTAGTTCCAGGAATAGAACTGAATGCAAATGCTGGCCGCGGTGGCCGAGCGGTTCTAGGCGCTCAGTCCGGAACCGCGCGACTGCTACGGTCGCAGGATCGAATCCTGCCTCCGGCATGGATGTGTGTGATGTCCTTAGGTTAGTTAGGTTTAAGTAGTTCTAAGGTCTAGGGGACTGATGACCACGGATGTTAAGTCCCATAGTGCTCAGAGCCATTTGAACCATTTTTGAATGCAAATCTATGCCAACCTTTTCATCTTTGAAAAGTGCTTTCATCCAACATCCTCTATTAATTGTTGAATGTATTCCAATCTCTGTCTTCCTCTTTTTATTCTCTACAGCCCCCTTTAGTACCATGGCAGTTGCCCGCCTGGTTAGCCGCTCGGTCTAACGCACTGTTTTCCGGGTGGAAAGGCGTGCCGGTCCCTGGCACGAATCCGCCCGCCGGATTAGTGTCGAGGTCCGGTGTGCTGGCCAGTCTGTGGATGGTTTTTAAGCCGGTTTTCATCTGCCTCGGCAAATGCGGTCTGGTTTCCCTTATTCCGCCTCAGTTACACTATGTCGGCCATTGCTGCGCAAACACTCTCCACGTACGCGTACATCATAATTACTCTACCACGCAAACATTGGGGCTACACTCGTCTGGTGTGAGATGTTCGCGGGGGCGGGGGTCCACCGAGGGCCAAAACGCACAATAACCCTGGGTTCGGTGTGGGGCGGCGGTGGGGTGAGTGGACTGCTGTAGCTTGTTGTGGGGTTGTGAACCACTCAGGGCTACGGCGGGGACGAAGCCTCTCCGTCGTTTCTAGGTCCCCAGTTACATACAATACAATACAATACCATGGCAGTTATTCCCCGATGTCTTAACACATGCCCTACTACTCTGTTCTGTCTCCTTGTCAGTGTTTTCCATGTGCATCTACGTCTATAGCCTGCAAACCACCTTTCTGTTTAATGGCGGAGGGTGCTTTGTATACCACTCACTTCCCCTTTCTCCTGTTCACAGAAAGAACGATTGCTGGTAATCCTCCATGTGGGCTTGAACCTCTCTAATTTTATCTTCATGGTCTTTTCGTGACATATACGCAGTGTTACGTGGCGCATTTTCTCTATAACAGTCACAAAATATATTTCAGGATGTCACATACTTATTTTTTTGATCAATGTACTCGTCATTTTATGCTGCTTCATTAATGCAGACAACACTCACTAATACCAGCGGTCACTCAGTTTAGTGCTTTCTTTTTCCTTCTCTATGAACGTGCTGAGGGACCGCACAGTTGAAAGCCTTTGAGCTGGATGGAAAAAGATAAGAGGTTTCTTAAAAGCAAAGGGCTGGGCCACAAATTTGCTAAGAGTCCAAAGCTGGGTTTTAGCACAGGTTGCTGGCATGGCACATGCATTCCTGAACCCCCACACTCTGGGCATTTCACGGGGACAGCTACGTATCTGCCAAGAAAACTGCACTGTTTAAATAGCCCTTTTAGAAATGTGAAAATCGAGCTGGGTGTCCCTTTCCAGAAGCGAACATGAGAACCGCCCTTGCCTTAACAGCAACTCTACAGAAGAACGATGCGTATAAACTTTTAGAAACATACTGTTTCATAGTGTTATTTTCCATAGAGCATGTACTTTCTTGTACGGGTCTATGTGTAACCTTTCACTGTGTCTGCTGCAGAATTGTATAGTGAAATGACAGAAGTCTCCAGGCTTCCTCCTGACGCAATAGCACTGTTGGTTAACAATAACGAAGTTCGCAAAAATAGGGGTTTGTTTAAACTCATAACTAAATTCTCATTGGGCGGAACTCGCAATGTCTGTCGATACTAACCGGCGAGATTCCTGCTCTAAGAGAAACAGCTAAGTTTCAGTGCGTTAAGAAAGAGAATAAAATTGGGCCGATAATGGAAGGGTAGAGAAGACTGATGAGATGAACCTTGCTGTTGTAAAGAAGGATGCCTCCAGTTTAGCACTTGAGTGCAGAGGGCAAGCTGAAGTCAAAAACCCCCAGCCGCTAACCTTGTCGCCTTCCGCATTCTCGCTGGTCGAGTGTGGCGAGAACGGGCAGTTATTGCAAGTAATGATGCGGTACAGACGTAGTTCACTTCCCTCAGGAGCCATTTTTACAGTTTTAACGTTTCGTAGCCAGTTAATTGCTTTCATTATGCAGTTTGGCGATATTACCATCTTTTTTTTTCTAAAGCAATTTCCGCCATTGGACTGTTTTTGTCCATTTATTTTACACTATCACGATTTTGACTTTGCAGCCATTCTCAAGAGCATAACGAAATGTTAAAGATGTCTGACATTTCCCCCCCATGAAGGAAAGATCTTACTGATGTTTCTACCCATTTTTCAATGATCTTTCTGTAATCAACTAACCATTCTTGCAGTCATTAGTAATATCTGCGAATTACTTTTGTAACTACGCTTTTATCGTGCACACCATCTGTGCCAAGATTAAATCTTGTCAGTTACAAGCCCTTGTTCAATTAGTATCCTATATGTTGATGTTTTACGATAGTTAACCTTATTGTTATAGCGACCACGTGTTTCTGTTATAGATAAATGATTCTTCATCTCATCAATATGTCTGTGTGTGTGGCGTGATACCCATATTTTCATGCTTGATTGGTCCACCCGTTCCGTTGCACGACATTATCAATTCCTTAAAATTAATTTGCATGATCATATGGAGTGTTTCCCTTTTCTGAAGATCACCAGAGATCGGATTATAACATCATAGGGGTGTGCTGATCGGCGAAACCGGGACCCCACAGTATGAGGAAGCAGTATATTGCTTGACTCTTCTAGGAATATGCTCTCGGAATTTTAACACTATCTACACCGTGATTCAGAAAGCCTCAATTGCAGCGTCTGCCGCTGAAGCTGCCTAAGGATCTACGTCACACATTCGCATTTACTAAATGATCATGTAACGAAATGTTCTGCTCTTCGTTGGATCTTCTCTATTTCTTGTATCAACCATGTCTGATTCGGATCCCAGACCGTCAAGCAATATTCAAGTATTGGTCGAACGAGTGTTTTCTGCGCTACCTTCCTTCGCTGATGCACTACATTTCCTAAGGATTATTCCAACGAATCTCAATCAGCATGTGCTTTACTCGCAATTAATTCTGTGTGGTAATTCCACTTCAAATCGCTCTATATGCATACTCCACGATATTTTATGGTTCAAATGGCTCTGAGCACTATGGGACTTAACATCTATGGTCATCAGTCCCCTAGAACTTCGAACTACTTAAACCTAACTAACCTAAGGACATCACACAACACCCAGTCATCACGAGGCAGAGAAAATCCCTGACCCCGCCGGGAATCGAACCCGGGAACAAAATAATAAAAAAATGAAAATTTAAATATATTTTAAGAAATTAAAAACTGTTCAATGCGAGTAGGACTCGCGCGCTGATTGTTCCAAGCAAACGAACTTAATTATGTATTCCATCCTGTGAATCGAGAATCTCATCCATTTTGCCCGTTTTCGATACAGATACTGGCAAGACATCGGTCCAGGTAATTTCAAGATCATATCAAAATCTCTGGAGTAGTTCCTAGCGCAGTCATGAAAAAGAAAAGCCGGCCGCTTTGGTCGAGCGGTTCTAGGCGCTTCAGTTTGGTACTGCGTTGCTGCTACGGCCGCAGGTTCGAATCCTGCCTCGGGCATGGATGCGTGTGATGTCCTTAGGTCAGTTAGGTTTAAGTAGTTCTAAGTATAGGGGACTGATGACCTCAGATGTTAAGTCCCATTGTGCTTAGAGCCATTTGAACCATTTCTGAAAAACAAGCGACCAGGGGACTTCAGTTTATATAAGCAGATGTAGAAGATTTAATAAAATATTTTTTCTTTGTTCACTGAAACATGACTACAACTAATATGATATGTTTGCAGGGAGTGATGTTCGTCTATTACGCTTTTGATGGATGATGCATGCAATGTATATTCTAATGGCAACAAGATATTTTATGTGGTATAATTACAACTTAACAATTTTCGGACTTTTTTTATACTTTATTTGCACTGTCAAATCTTGATTCTTGCCAAATTTCGTGACAGTAAGTCAGTCGGAAGCACCCTATAAGTTTTGATGAGTGTGTTTTCGAGTATCGAAATATGCGACATAAGCGGACGTATCTTTTGACTGAATTGACATAGAAGCTTAAATGTTTTCCACTTCCAAGGCATCATAGACTTTCGCATACGCCTCCGTAACTGTATTGTCAGCATGGCTGGCTATCACTCAGGGGGTCCGGGTTCGTTTCCCGGCTGGGGCGAGACTGTATCCTCTCGAGGACTGGATGTGTGTCGTCTTCATCATCATTTCGTCACCATCGACACGCAAGTCGCAGAAGTGGCGACAAATAAAAAGACTTGCACTAAGTGGACGAACAACCCCAGAGGAGCTTTCCCGCCAAATAATACCATTCGATCATTTCCTTTCCTACCTTAGTATGTGACATAAACCTGAACTTGATATACCAACCTGTTCAAGAGCAAAAGGGGTGTTCATGGACGGACAAACAGATTGACAGATAAAAAATGACATTTTTTTTTATTTTATGAAATTAAAAATTTACTATTCTCGGGGTTTTTCCCCTTTACTAGTGCTGTGAAACCTTGCTTCCTGGCAAATTTCATGATTCTGGGTCAATCGGAAGTACCCTACAAGTTTCGATGAATGCGTTTTCGAGTGCCAAATTATATGACATAAATCGCCGTATCTTTTGACTGAATTGGCTTAGAAGTTTAAAATCCTTACACCGCCAAGGGACCATAGATCTTAAGTATGTGATATAAACTGCTGTTTGATACGCCTATTCGATCAATAGAAAAGCGTCTTAATAGTTGGACAGACAAGCGGACAGATGGACCAGAAAGCGATTCAGTACGGAGTCCGTTTTTACAGATTAAGGCACGGAACCCTAAAAATGGTTGACATTGGTGACATGAAAATTAAAACTGTCGATTTTGTTGTTGTTGGAAAAGTTACTCAGAAAACAGAAAGATCTTGAAATGAATCAGTACAATGCACTAATAAAGCAGAACTTACAGTGGGAAATGATAGAAGTAGATGAGGAAAGGTTATTCATTTTGTTTGTTTATTTATCAAGTTTTGTGGAACCAGGCGAAACAAAACTAATTATTCGTATAGTGAATCAGTACACAGTTTACAGAATGCTCATTAGAAATTGAGAAACAACAGAATTAAAGAATTAATAAAATACAAAAAATTATATACATAAAGAACACTTTGCCGGGAAAAGTTTCGAAGTACTGCGAGGAATTCCCGTACAGAATAGGAGTGTGCCACAAAGAAATCTTTCAGCTAGTATTTAAATAATTGAGATTTATCATTTGATTTTTCCAGTTCTGCTGAAAATCTATTACAAGGGAAACCTGCTGAAGAGCCCCCAGCTTTATGTACAGTCTTAAGGAAGCGTTAACAAAGTGCATATCGTTAATCCGTCCACTGTTCACTGAACGAATATCGCATTTTCTTCTGAATGAGCCACTATTGTCAACAACAAATCCCGTAATGGAATATCTGTAAAGACACGGCAGAGCTAGAATGCCGATATCCAGGACAATGGCCTACACTCAGTTCGCCAACTGACAACGCTCATCAGTCTGACCACTTGTTTGTGTACTAAGAATATTCTTGGTGAGTGCACAGAGCTGCTCCAAAACCTAACACCACACGAGATAATAGAGTGAAAGTCAGCAAAGCCTTTACACTTCAGAGTCAGAGACAGTGGAGAACATTCTTGTAGTGAAGATAGCCTCACTTAATTGCTTCATAAAATCTTGAACTTGACACTTGTAAGAAGGATTTACATCTATCAGTGTCCTAAAAACTTAAAATTATCCGCTTCCCTGACTGTTTGATCACTCTCAGACACTAAAATTTCGACTTTACGGACGTTCCGAGTCAGAATCTACACGCCGTGCCTTTTGTTATAGTTAAAGTGTTAATCCGTTAGCCGGCCGGAGTGGCCGAGCGGTTAAAGGCGCTACAGTCTGGAACCGCACGACCGCTACGGTTGCAGGTTCGAATCCTGCCTCGGGCATGGATGTGTGTGATGTCCTTAGGTTAGTTAGGTTTAAGTAGTTCTAAGTTCTAGGGGACTTATGGCCACAGCAGTTGAGTCCCGTAATGCTCAGAGCCATTTGAATCATTTTTTTGTTAATCCGTTCTCTGAATGCCACTTGCTGATTATTTTATCGACTTCATTATTTACGTTGACTATATTATTACGTTGCATACGTCATCTGCAAAGGGAAAGTTTTTCATAGCAACCTGTCATGTTTAGTGGATGATCATAAACATACGCTGGTATCCAAGATTAAAGCAACAAACGGAAATCTTACAAGGCAGTGTTTATTTTGCCACAAAACTGTATAACAGGTGATAGTAAAGTAGAAAAAAAATGTGAAGAATACAGAACGTAAATAACTGCACTAAGCGTATCGGTAGACAAAAATGTTTTGCGTTTTTTCCAGTTTAACGGATTTGCACACACATTCCGACAACTGGTTTATATGTTCAGTATGGGGGTCGGCGACCTCTGTCAACAACACAGTCCTGACAACAAAAGGGCATGCTGTGAATGACCTCACCAATCTCATGATGAGGCGATAACGCCCATTCTTCCCGGAGAGCTGCTCACAAATCTTGTAGAGTGGTTGGTGGATGCTGACGTCATACAACCCGTCTCCGTAGTGCACCCCAGACATGCTCTAGGAAGCGAGCTGGCCACTCCATACGGACAGTATCTTCCGTTTCCAAGAAAACATCAGCCGCTCTTGCTCTATGAGGTCGATCATTACCGACCGTCGGTACGAAGTCTGGGTCCGCACCGCCTAGCAACAACTGCGTATGAAGTCCCAAGATCTCGTCACGATACCTGACAGCAGTTAAACCTTGTCCATTCACCCACACAATATCATGAAGAGGTTTTCATGTGGTCATCATAAACCGTCCCCAAAACATGTAGGGGTCCTCCTCGATATCGGCCTTTTCCGTAATGTTTGGATCCGAAACTGTGTTGCACGTTTCCTCCAATTGCGAATGCGTCAAGCATCACTCTCAGACCAAATCGGGACTCGGTTGCGAAATGAACATTGGCCCACTGTTCGACTACCCAGATGGCATGTTGGCGACTCCATTCTAGACGTTCTCTTCTATGGAGACGCATAAGAGGTACACATTCTGCAGGTCTCCAACAATAAAGGCCACTCTGTTGAAGCCTTCTGTACACTGTTTGGTTCGATACAGCATGTTCGGTAAGATGCCAGGTGCCGTACAATACCAGGGCGGTACCGTCGTGCCCTTACATGCAAATAACGGTCCTCTCTTTCTGATACATGCCGAAGGCCCTGCGTGGTCTTTTGGGTTCTATTCCGGTCTCTTTGAATTGCTGCTACGTCAGAGAAACAACAGAACGATTCACTTTAAGCCATCGGGCCTCATTAGTTTGCGACTGTCGTGTTTCCATTCTTCTCTTGACCCTCCACCCCAGAGACTCTGGTAGGCGTCTTCTTTGAGCGATAATGCACCGTCGTGACTGTATACAAAGCGGTTGTGGGTGTGGAACTACTCGGACAACACCACCCCATTTGACAGGTACCCCGACGTCATCGTTGACGTAGTTGTCCGTTGATCCGAATGCCGTTTTCCGTGCAGAACACGATTGTATGGACATCTGTTGATAGTTTGCGCGATTATACGATGAATTAGACACAAGAAGGGGAAATAGCGGTTCGTTATTTTAATTTTGGACATCAGTATATATCATTTCCCTGCTTGTTGACGCTACAGTACAACCAACTGCTTCCAATTTTCCAGATATGAAATGAGCTATTGTTGAGCTTTTTCCCTAATCCAAAAATGTACTAACTTATGCAAAAGTCAAATGCTTTTGTTAAATCAAATGAAATACCGATTCTCTTCAGTCTATCATTGAGCCGTGATCGCAGCCCATACACAAGAGATTAAATTGCATTTTCTGTGGATACTCGTTTCCTGAAGGTAAACTGCGAATCTGACAGCAAATTACGTGTAATGAGAAGTCCCACTACTCTCCTGTATATCGCTTGTCGCTTTCATTGTTTTTATAAAGTTATTTCACTAACAAGTATTTCAGTTTGTCAGGAAAGTGACCACTCCTGAAAGAGAACCAGCGCGGGTGACTGAGTACAGAACTAACATACAGTGCAGTGATTCCCACAATATTACTTGAAGTTTCATTGTGCTCATGGGATTCTTTACGCTCATGATGTAATATTTGATTCAATTTAATATTTTGCTTGTAGCTGCAGTTGACGTTGCCTCGGAAAACCAGGATTTGACAGTTCTGCATATTTACCTGTACCAATAAAATTTTGATTTAATATGCCGACTACGGGTATGAGGTGTTTATTAAATATCTTGTGCGATTCTTAGTAAATCGCTAAAATTTTCATTCACACAAGAGAGGTGTAATATATTAAACACCCAAATCCTGCCCCAATTCCTCTTTCTCAACTTAATGTATAGTTTCAATTTTGTTCGCAGAGATTTCACCTCTCTTGGTTTAATACATTGTCTTGACCTGTCTGATGATATTCCTCAGCACTTTGCAGTATTGTCTGCAGTGAAATTCTGTTACCGGGTCTAACTGCACTTCATGTTAGGATACAACTCTCTTTTTCCCCTAAATGATATTCTTAATCCCATTAGTTATCTAAATCGGTTGCTTATTAGTACTGCATGACTGCCTGCAATTATTTAACGGGAAGAGCTATCAAAGCGAGTGATCACGGTGTGACGAAATGCATTATGCTTGTCTTTCAGTGACTGTGTTGTGGACTTCTTGCCAAGTTTCACCTTCGAGACTGGATTTAAATGTCGGCATTGCAAGTAGACTCGTATCTCTAAATCCTTTTCCTCTTCCTTGGGATGGAGTTTCTGTAAGGTCGTAGGATGTGGGTGCAATCAAAGGGATCAGATCTATTTTAGATGTGGAGATGAGGGTACAGGGTTGGGTGGAGAGCAGGCCATGATATGAAGAGGAACAGGGAAACCGAAAGGAGGAACGGATGGCGGCGGGGGGGTAGATAAGTCCTGATATGAGGTAGGTCAGGGAGGGAAAAGCTAGATCGGATAGGAAGGGCAAACATCGGGGCGGATTTCGTAGTCCGCGAGAGGGAGGCTGTGTAGTATGATAGGTGCAGGATAGTGGGATAGATCGTTACAAGCGCGGTAGCATTCTGGGATTGGAAAGCAGAGGGTTCAAATGGCTCTGAGCACTATGGGACTCAACATCTTAGGTCATAAGCCCCTAGAACTTAGAACTACTTAAACCTAACTAACCTAAGGACATCACACACACCCACGCCCGAGGCAGGATTCGAACCTGCGACCGTAGCAGAAAGCAGAGGGTTAAAATGGGGTTATAGGACTCAAGTTTTCTGATGGCGTACGATGCACGGACGTGTTCAGTGTGGGTCATGGATCTGATATCCAGGCAACTTTGGCTTACGAAAGCGACAGGTCGAATCACAATTTTATAGTTGTATAGGATGATGCTGGGATGGAATCCCCATCTTCGGCGGGATCGTCACTTCAACCTGTCGTGAGCTTTCTGTTAGTAGGATAGATTTCCGTGTTAGCTGCTTGTCGAGTGTTATTCTGTTGTGTTTTAGTGTTCTCACTAGTGCAATCCATTCGAATATTTGTTAGTAAATTTTAAGAGTAGTCGAGGCGGGAAACAATAAGGAATTTTATAAGCAGCTCATTTGTAATTTACACTTCATCCTGTTCAGTATTACATTGTCTACTTTTTTCACTAACTCTTTTGTACGGTAGAGCGATTTTCTTCAGTGGGAGTCAAAGATGATGCGCTCAAAGGTATGTATGATCAGAGATGTAAAGTGGCAACAGAAGCATTGGATACGAGTAAAACTGGAAACAGCGGCGGACAATATCGACGGTACTAAATTTGAAAAGTGCTTGCGATGCAACCTAAAGGAAACGCGTCTAGGGAGCGAGTGTACACTTTAACAAAAGTAGTAAATACGTTGTGTCAACAGCAATACCTTTGCAACAGGATGGCTCTTTTAATTTATTTAATAATTACAGAAGGTACTTGGCCACATTTACGAAATGCCATGTAACATTGCAGAAATATTAATAACCAGTGTTGCTCATTCAGCGACGATTGTGCGATGAGGATTCCTCCGTTTCGTGAAACTATTTAAACACGCTGCTCTGATGCAATACTAAAGTCACCGTGTGTCTGAGACAGTGATGGTAAATTTATCTATGATGAATTCGAACAATCTTTAACAAAGGTGTTTGTTTTTCATAACTAGGTACAGACGCACGGGAGTTTGAATGTGGAGGAAGCAAACGAGTGTGATGCCCATTTTGAAATGAGTATCATGTACGTAAATACGTACATTGTTCAATTGAGGGTAGAGTTTAGAAGAGTGATTCAGGCTTACATAACGCTAAAGTCGTCAGCAGTAGTGCCGACGTATTGCTATCGTCAGTGCTGTACATATGGTGTAATCGATGCCTCTCGTACTCTTAATAAAGTATGCGCATAGCGATTTAGCTATCGTAGTCGTACTTTAAATTGTAGCAGAAATTACATGAAGACCAATAAGCACCACTGACAGGCTCCAAATAGGTATCTTTTGTAATGTACATTTTTCTGCTCTATAATTTAGCTATTGAAAACTTGTGCATTTTTTTTCATGTGCAGTCAAACAGCTATTATTATTTTAATTCCAAATATGAGGCATATGATATCGAACTACACAGTTCTACCATATGTGTGAGTATTAAACAAGTTAAAGCCATATGGTGGATGAGTTGCAAGTACTTGTATGCACGAATTATTGAACAGTTTTACTAGATGCTGTGGTACAACAACAATATTTATTTGCCAGTAAACAGGCTTTCTAAATAAATTGCGAATAAAACAAACACAGATGAATGAAAAATTAATATGAAAATGGCCAGTGTGCTCAAAAATAAAATAATTAGCAGTTTAAGGCACCACAATCCAGCGTCATAGAAACAAAAAGACAGAATAGAGCTGTTTCGTTACAAACCGCAGTTTAAATAGTCAAAACGCTCACTAAAACAAACCATCTGCTCCAGGCATTGTGGGGTAGAGAGCCTAATGCAAACAGAAGATAATCTCGATTTGGTTAAATAGTAACCGGGTAAGGGGAATAACATTCTTTATTTTTACTTCTTTGCAGATTTTACATTATCCCCTTCGAAGTACTCTCCTCCACGATCGCTACACCGCTCCATGCAAAATTTCCGCTACTCAAAACAGCTCTTGAAAGCATGTTCATGGTTTCCGACCCTTTCTCTTTCACAGCTTCAACTGTTTCAATTCTCGTTCCTTTCAATGCAAATTTCACTTTCGGAAACAAAAAAAAAACTCACATGGAATAAGATCTGGTGAGTGGGGCGGACGCCTCAACACAGGGATCGCAAGCTTAGCCATAAACAGCTTAAGAGGCGTCAGGTTCTTGGGCACCATTTTTGAGCAAACTTCCCTCACGTGAAAAACATTTAAATCCGCCGAATTCTCCTAATGTCGATTCTTCTAACATCAGCTATCTAACGAATACTCATCCTATGACCTTAAGGTTTTTCGATGTTTTCGCTCGTTGTTGATTTTGAGGAATGCCGTAGGCACGAATCACCCGGAATTCCTTCTCGTCCCGCTTTGAACCGCTTAAACCATTCAGAAACTTGACTGCTCGAAAAGCATTCATCACCGAACCCTTCTTTCAATAAACAGTGGGGCTCTGCGGCTGGTTCTCCAACTAAAAAATTGACATTAATCTATAGCTTTTTTTTAAAAAAAAAGCACTTTTTCAACGGGCTGCTGATACAAGGTCCGATACAAACGAAGGTCACGGCCCGACTGAGCGGTCGGCAGGTGAATGGATAACGGGAATGGAAGGACCAGATGTCACATGACTCGGCAACGTAGCGTTTGATCTTGAGACCTGCACTGTTTATCCTTTACAAATCAGTCCCGCTATTTTTAGCCAATCCTCGTATGGCTTGTCAGTACTCTACGTGCAGTGCTTGTAAGTTTGTAAGTCCTATCAGACAACAGGCTACAGGCACCGTTTCGGTTCCCTGTGGACTATGCTCAGTGGGTAGCTGGAAGTGATCACTCAAGTGAGTACTTCCAAGTATCATGCACAGTAACTCCCGAAATAATGAATATAATGCAACGAAAGAACTGTAACTCTCTTGTAGAAACCGCTCATAATCACACGCTGCCATAAGGGACCGTTTCATGTGATTACTTGAATAAAACAAGTATAAAACAGTTATTTATAATACGAGGGCCGTTCAATAAAAAATGCCCACATTTTTTAAAAGACCATTAATATACACTCCTGGAAATTGAAATAAGAACACCGTGAATTCATTGTCCCAGGAAGGGGAAACTTTATTGACACATTCCTGGGGTCAGATACATCACATGATCACACTGACAGAACCACAGGCACATAGACACAGGCAACAGAGCATGCACAATGTCGGCACTACTACAGTGTATATCCACCTTTCGCAGCAATGCAGGCTGCTATTCTCCCATGGAGACGATCGTAGAGATGCTGGATGTAGTCCTGTGGAACGGCTTGCCATGCCATTTCCACCTGGCGCCTCAGTTGGACCAGCGTTCGTGCTGGACGTGCAGACCGCGTGAGACGACGCTTCATCCAGTCCCAAACATGCTCAATAGGGGACAGATCCGGAGATCTTGCTGGCCAGGGTAGTTGACTTACACCTTCTAGAGCACGTTGGGTGGCACGGGATACATGCGGACGTGCATTGTCCTGTTGGAACAGCAAGTTCCCTTGCCGGTCTAGGAATGGTAGAACGATGGGTTCGATGACGGTTTGGATGTACCGTGCACTATTCAGTGTCCCCTCGACGATCACCAGTGGTGTACGGCCAGTGTAGGAGATCGCTCCCCACACCATGATGCCGGGTGTTGGCCCGGTCCCAGGTCGACGGGCACGTGCACCTTCCGCCGACCACTGGCGACAACATCGATGTACTGTGGAGACCTCACGCCCCACGTGTTGAACAATTCGGCGGTACGTCCACCCGGCCTCCCGCATGCCCACTATACGCCCTCGCTCAAAGTCCGTCAACTGCACATACGGTTCACGTCTACGCTGTCGCGGCATGCTACCAGTGTTAAAGACTGCGATGGAGCTCCGTATGCCACGGCAAACTGGCTGACACTGACGGCGGCGGTGCACAAATGCTGCGCAGCTAGCGCCATTCGACGGCCAACACCGCGATTCCTGGTGTGTCCGCTGTGCCGTGCGTGTGATCATTACTTGTACAGGCCTCTCGCAGTGGCCGGAGCAAGTACGGTGGGTCTGACACACCGGTGTCAATGTGTTCTTTTTTCCATTTCCAGGAGTGTACATAGACAAAAGTCGTTGTTAGTGCTTCACATTTGATATTTGTTCTGTTCGTCGGCGAAGTTTCGAACCGTTCTGGCAGATATCAGAGCCGTAGCACAGCGTGAAAATGGCGTTTACATAAGACCCACGTTACAAGCAGCGTGCTGTTATTGAATTCTTATGTGCAGAAAAAAAAATCGTGGCGAACATCCATAAACGTTTGTGTGCACTGTATGGCGATGTTGCAGTTGATAGGAGTATAGCTGGGCAATGGGTAAAGAACGTTACAGCCTCAGGAAATGCAGAAACAGAGCTCCATGATCAGCCACGCTCGGGGCGTCCTGTCACAGCCACTGCTCCAGACATGCTGAATCGTGCGGATGCCATTATTCGTGCCAACCGCCGCATAACAACTCGACAATTGGCTCTACAGCTGTCGGTCAGCATTGCAAGTGCGTCTGCATTGATCGAGACTCTCGGTTATTCAAAGAGATGTTCACGATAGATTCCACGAATGATCACAACGGACCACAAGATTCGAAGAAAGGTCATTTCATCTGAATTGTTGGAGCGTTTTGAGACCGACGGAAAGGCCTTTCTGTCACGGTTAGTTACGGGGGACGAAAGCTGGGTGCACCACTTTGCGGCGGAAAAAAAGGGGCAGTCCATGGAGTGGCATCATCCTCATTCACCACAAAAGAAGAAATTCAAGACACCCCGCTCTGACGGACAGTCGCTGTGACAGTCTCCAGGGATTGTGATGGTGTCATTCTTGTGGATGTGATGCCAAGAGCGTCAACCATCAATTCAAAGGCTGTAAGTAGGCTGTTTATGTTTTCTTTATGTAAGTTTGCTGTTTATGTTTTCTTATGGGCAACGTTACGTAGCGCTCTCTGTATGAAAATCACTGGCTGTGCTGTGTGCAGTATGTGGCTAGTTTGCATTGTTGCCTGCCATTGTTGTCATGAACTGCTATAGCTGGATGTGAACAGCAGATTGCGTTGGGCAGTTGGAGGTGAGCCGCCAGCAGTGGTGGATGTGGGGAGAGAGATGGCGGAGTTTTGTAATACTGGATGTCAATTATGAATATTAAGGTAAATACAGTGTTTGTTCTCTATTAAAATCTTTCATTTGCTAACTATCCCTATCAGTAGTTAGTGCCTTCAGTAGTTTGAATCTTTTATTTAGCTGGCAGTAGTGGCACTCGCTGTATTGCAGTAGTTCGAGCAGCGAAGATTTTTGTGAGGTAAGTGATTTGTGAAAGGTATAGTTTAATGTTTGTCAGGGCCATTCTTTTGCAGGGATTTTTGATAGTCAGATTGCGTTGCGCTAAAATTATTGTGTGCCAGGTTAAGCACAGTCATGTACAATTGTTCTAAGTGGACGTTTCACATGTAAAATTGTTCTAAGGGGACGTTTCATAAAGAGCGTCAACCATCAATTCAAAGGCATACGCTAAGACTCTAAATAAACTCAAGAACCGTTTCTGACGTGTTCGATCGGACAAGAATCCAGCAGAAATCTTGCTTGAACGCGATAATGCACGCCCATCACAAGTCTGAGAACCCGAGAACATATCGCCAAATTTGGTTAGACATCATCGCCTCATTCAACCTACAATCCAGACCTGTCACCCTCGGACTTCCATCGCTTTGCGCTGCTTAACGATTTTCTACGGGGAACACACTTTGACGATGACGAGAGTGTAAGTCATGCAATGAAAACATGGCAACGCCTACAGGATTGAAGCAGGCTGCTGTGACTGAGCGGTTCTAGGCGCTTCAGTCCGGAACCGCGCTGTTGCTACGGTCGCAGGTTCGAATCCTGCCTCGGGCATGGATGTGTGTCATGTCCTTAGGTCAGTTAGGTTTAAGTAGTTGTAAGTCAAGGGGACTGATGACCTCAGATGTTAAGTCCCATAGTGCTTAGAGCCATTTGAACCATTTTTACAGGATTGGAGCTTTTACCAGCGGGGAATACATGTTCTTCCGCAACCTTGGCATACGGCCATAGAACGTGATGGAGACTACGTAGAAAAATAGGACATGGACAAGACATGTTGATGTATATTGTCACCAGATTCTGACTCTTAACAATAAATGTGTTCTGAGAAACAAAATGTGCTGCCTTACTTACCGACAGACCCTCCTTTTAGGAGAAAGCATTTCACAGTTTTCTGTCTTGTTAATTTCGATTATTCTGCTGATATTTCGTAACTTTTTATAAATAGCAGACTCCTAGTGACATTTTTTAAGTTTTAAAAATTTCTGCTGAACTTAATACTTAAATTTTGGAGGGATTCGATAGATCTTATATTCCACTTTGGCGGATTAAATCGGGTAGTGTCGATGAGTCGGAATGAGTTCCGTCAGTATGTGCCGCAAAGTATGCGACGGTATCTCATGAAAACACTTCTGGGTGTAGCCGCATCATGTTAGAAAATAGATAAGAGTCCAAAATATTATAGTATTTTAGCATTTCAAGTGTTTTATAAGATGACGCATCAGTACAACCAGAAGGAATTTAATGAGATTATCCTGGTCCGGAAACATACGTACACTACGTGATCAAAAGTATTAATGGACAATAATACGACGTTTGGGCGCCTTTTACGTTTCTGACGGTCCAAACTCTGCTGCTCAATGAGGTGTCTGAATGTCTGTGGAGAAACGGCACTTCGCTCTCCCCTCAAGGGCCGAAACCAGAGAAGGTAATGCTGTTGCACGCTCGGGTTCTGGAGCAAATGTTAATGTGCACAAACCTTTACCTCACAAGGGAACCTCCCCATCGCACCCCCCTCAGATTTAGTTATAAGTTGGCACAGTGAATAAGCCTTGAAAAACTGAACACAGATCAATCGAGAAAACAGGAAGAAGTTGTGTGGAACTATGAAAAATAAGCAAAATATACAAACTGAGTACTCCATGTGCAGCATATGCAACATCTAGGATAATGTAAGCTCAGGAGCGCCGTGGTCCCGTGGTTAGCGTGAGCAGCTGCGAAACGAGAGGTCCTTGGTTCAAGTCTTCCCTCGAGTGAAAAGTTAATTTTTTTATTTTCAGACAATTATTATCTGTCTGTCCGTCCATCCGTCCGTCCGTCTGATGCGAGGTAACTGCGGCGTAGTATGGGGACGTTGTATGAAAACGTTAAAAACATATGTTTTGACAGAGCACAGGGAAAACTGTGCGACTGTGAAACTGTTGCATTCATTTGTTGCAGTTTATGTGACAAACGTTTATGTTTTCATCACATTTTTGGGAGTGATTATCACATCCATTAGAAAACCTAAGTCGGGCAAGGCAGAAGAATCTTTTTATCCATTCGCCAAGTGTACAAGTTAGATGGGTCGACAACATATTCCTGTCATGTGACGCACATGCCGTCACCAGTGTTGTATGGAATATGTCAGACGTGTTTTCATGTGGAGGAATCGGTTGACCTATGACCTTGCGATCAAATGTTTTCGGGTCCCATTGGAGAGGCACGTCCTTTCGTCTACTAATTGCTCGGTTTTGCGGTGCGGTCGCAAAACACAGACACTAAACTTATTACAGTGAACAGAGACATCAATGAACGAGCGGATATGTCATAACTTTGCGAAAATAAAGACAAGACCGGAACCAAGGACCTCTCGTTCCGCAGCTGCTCACGCTAACCACAGGACCACGGCGCTCCCTTGTTTTGTTTTAATCTCATTTTGTTCGTAATTGTTTGTTTCAATTGTTCGTGGCGGACGTCACCTGACGCTCGTTGAAGTTCGTTATTAATCCATTCACTCAGTTTTTTTATTACAGAGGGCAGCTAACACACAGACCGAACACGCTGAGCTACCGTGCCGGCTGCGCTCCTGAGCTGGCGATTCCGTAGATGTTGCGTATGTTGCGCATGGACTACTCAGTTAGTATGTTTTGCTAATTTTTTTCATAGTTCCACACAACTTCTTCGTGTTTTCTCGATTGATCTGTGTTCAGTTTTTCAAGGCCTATCCACTGTGCCAGCTTATAACTAAATCTGAGGGGGGTGCGATGGGGAGGTTCCATTGTCAGATACGCCGCTACAATACAGAATGTATTTTCGTGCTGATACGAACTGTCATAGCCTCCGAACTGTTCCTCTGCTGTACACAGTACGCAGTGCTGTAAAATGTGTTCGTACCATTCCGGATTTAGCGTTTCCTTAAGAAAATGATTCAAATGGCTCTGAGCACTATGGGACTTAACATCTGTGGTCATCAGTCCCCTAGAACTTGAACTACTTAAACCTAACTGACCTAAGGACATCACACACATCCATGCCCCAGGCAGGATTCGAACCTGCGACCGTAGCAGTCGCGCGGTTCCGGACTGAGCGCCTAGAACCGCTAGACCACCGCGGCCGGCAGCGTTTCCTTAAGCACAATTAGGGACCACACCCTAACCAAGCAGAACACACTCGTACCATAACACTAACTCTTCCGAACTTCACTGTTGGCACTACACATGATGGCAGGTAACTTTCGACAGGCGTTCATCGAAGCTAAAGCTTCCACCGGATTGCCACAGGATACTGTGTGATTCGTCACTCCAAATAACTCGTTTCCAGTCACCCACTCTACAGTAGTGTCGTTGCCCACATTATCTTAACCGTCGCTTAGCATTGGCTGCAGAAAGAGGTGGCTTATGAGGACCTAGTCGACAGTTGTACCACATTCTTTTTAACTGCCTACGCACAGTCATTGTGCTAGCTGGACTACTGGAAGCAACTTGGATCTTGCGAGTGATTCCTTCCGGTGATTTCACGTGATTTTTTTACAACCAGCCTCTGCAATGCTCGATGGTACCTCTCCTTCACTACATGATGTCTATTTGATCTTGGATTAGCTACGGTTCTTCCTTTGCGTTTCCATTTCAAAAATATCAGTAACATTAGACGCGACTGACTTTAGAAGGGTTAAGATGTTTTACGTGCAATTGTTGTTCAGCTGATATCCATTGACCAGCCCACGTACGAAGTCACCTTGCTCTCCTGACTGAGCCTCTCTGCTGCTCCTGCTTCTCTACTGACAACGTGGTACTCGCCACCTTTTATCCCAGGTGATCCACCTCTCGTGACATCTAGTGGTCAGTGCTGCATTAAAAAGTGGGTGTTCGGAAACTTTTGATGAGATGGTGTACTTACACTGTGCAACTGTAGTTTTGCGTCTGCTCACGCCGCGCATGACCAGTGGCAGAGGACGGCCGGTTTGGTATCGCCCACGGCGGCACCCAATTACCCACACAAAAGAGCAGCCGAAGGCGGAATGCGAGGCGCTCTGAATGGCCGGACGGCCTCTCCTAATTGATGGACGACGCGGCTGACGAGTTGCGCGCGCTGCCGGCTCTCGTGCTCCCAGCTCAGCCCTCTCTCGGGACACGCGGCGTCTTTCAACAAGCTGACACGTCATTATAATTAAACTGCAGCTGCTCACAGAGGTCCAGTGTTGGCGGTAATTATCATATAGAAGCGAAACTTGGCAGATATTCTAGTACGTTAACGAGGAACCGATGTTGGGGGTCGTAGGCTAGGCAGACTGGTAAAACAGCACAGGCGGCGAACTGTGAGGGAATTAACATCAGACTTTGAACAAGCCTAGCGATGGGCCTCCACAGCCCACGACGAACGCATGTGTACTGTTAACACCACGACTTTGGCAATTACACTACTGGCCATTGAAATTGCTACACCAAGAAGAAATGCAGATGATAAAAGAGTATCCATTGGACAAATATATTACACTAGAACTGACACGTGATTACATTTTAACGCAGTTTGGGTGCACAAATCCTCAGAAATCAGTGCCCATAACAACAACCTCTGGCCGTAATAACGGCCTTGATACGCCTGGACATTGAGTCAAACAGAGCTTGATGGCGTGTACAGGTACAGCTGCCCATGCAGCTTCAACACGATACCACAGTTCATCAAGAGTAGTGACTGGCGTATTGTGACGAGCCAGTTACTCGGCCACCATTGAACAGACGTTTTCAATTGGTGAGAGATCTGGAGAATGTGCTGGCCAGGGCAGCAGTCGAACATTTTCTGTATCCAGAAAGGCCCGTACAGGACCTGCAACATGCGGTTGCGCATTATCCTGATGAAATGTAGGGTTTCGCAGGGATCGAATGAAGGGTAGAGCCACAGGTCGTAACACATCTGAAAAGTAACGTCCTCTGTTCAAAGTGCCGTCAATGCGAACAAGAGGAGACCGAACGCGTAACCAATACACGCTTCCAATGTGCGTTCACCGCGATGTCGCCAAACACGGATGCGACCATCATGATGCTGTAAACAGAACCTGGATTCATCCCAAAAAATGACGTTTTGCCATTCGTGTACCCAGGTTCGGCGTTGAGTACACCACCGCAGGCGCTCCTGTCTGTGTTGCAGCGTCAAGGGTAACCGCAGCCATGGTCTCCGAGCTGATAGTCCATGCAGCTGCAAACGTCGTCGAACTGTTCGTGCAGATGGTTGTTGTCTTGCAAACGTCCCTATCTGTTGACTCAGGGATCGGCACGTGGCTGCACGATCCGTTACAGCCATGCGGATAAAATGCGTGTCATCTCGACTGCTAGTAATACGAGGCCTTTGGGATCCAGCACGGCGTTCCGTATTACCCCCCTAAACCCACCGATTCCATATTCTGCAAACAGTCATTGGATCTCCACCAACGCGAGCAGCAATGTCGTGATGCGATAAACCGCAATTGCGATAGGCTACAATCCGACCTTTATCAAAGTCGGAAATGTGATAGTACGCATTTCTCCTCCTTACACGAGGCATCACAGCAACGTTTCACCAGGCAACGCCGGTCAACTGCTGTTTGTGTATGAGAAATCGGTTGGAAACTATTCTCATGTCAGCACGTTGTAGGTGTCGCCACCGGCGCCAACCTTGTGTGAATGCTCTGAAAAGCTAATGATTTGCATATCACAGCATCTACTTCCTGTCGGTTAAATTTCGAGTCTGTAGCACGTCATCTTCGTGGTGTAGCAATTTTAATGGCCAGTAGTGTACAACTAAAATGGGCACGTAACCATCGGCGCTGATGTTGGAGCAGTGGCAGTGCATTGCATGGTATGATGGATCCCGCTACCGTCTTCATCGTGCCGATGGGAGGGCGCGAATCCGTCGTCTTCCAGGAGGACAGCTGCTTGATTAGTCTGGGAGACGAGTCTTTGGTATTGACAGCTCGGTAGCGTCTTTCCGTTGCCTAGCGACCGCAGGCAGGCAGCCAATGACGGCCTGACTTTGAGCGGGTAGCAAGGGCCACGTTGCCGCTCTGCAACCCGGTCGCGCGCGCTTATGAAACTTACCAGTGTCTCGCTTGCAGGCGGTGCGGCAGTTCGTCGTTTGTCTGAAGTTGAATTCGCAGTTTATTTCGTTTTTGTTGTTTTTAGTGTTTCTTTGTTTATGTTTCGTTGTAAACAATGTCTAGTGCGGCGGGTAGTACCAGCCCAACACAAGAAGTGAAATGGAGGAAGAAAAGTGTGCTACACACCCAGGCCCGTGAATTCGTGTGCTCTGTGAGGGATTACTTTGAGAAAGAAAAGGACAAAGGTGGGCCCTTAATTCCTGTTGTTCAGGTTGTGAAGAGAACTGCAGCAGCATTGAAAATAAGTAAGAACACTGTTGTAAAGGTAGGGAAAGAACAGTATAGTGTAGCTTGTGACGAGAGTGGCACAACAAAGCTGCACGCACCAGGAAAGAAGCGACCGAGAAATAAGCAGGTGACAGCTTTGGACGATTTTCAGAAAGACGCTATTCGTCGTCATATATACAGCTATTATAAGAGAAGGGAACATCCCACTCTATCTAAATTACTGGTGTCGCTTCAGAAAGACGATCTTTTTAAAGGGAGCAAATTTTCATTGCGTACAGTGTTGAAAGACATAGGCTTCAGCTATTAACTGTTTAACGGACGCAAAATATTAATGGAAAGGACAGATGTAGTTGCATGGCGGTCAGATTTCTGCGCAGGATCATGGGTGTGGAATTCGAAAGTATAGTGTGGTTAGATGAAACTTGGGTCAATGCCAGCCATTCTTTACGTAGAGGCTGGAATGATGGAACGCCCGAAGGGACAATGGCAGTGCCTGTTGGCAAAGGAGGGCGTATTACTGTCTTACATGCAGGAACATCGAAAGGTTTTGTGCCAAACTGCTTGAAAATGTTTCGGTCAAAAAAGACGGGAGATTACCATGAAGAAATGAACAGTATAGTATTTCAAGAATGGTTCGAGACATCGCTTATGACGAATCTGACAAGTCCATCAGTGATTGTTATGGACAATACGCCTTATCATTCCGTTGTTCACGATAAGGCACCAACCTTGGCAACAAAAAAAGACGATATCTCTCAGAGGTTGAAGCGGCGAAAAGTAGATTTCAGGGAAGATTTAAGGAAGGCGGAAATGCTCGAAATTGTGGCACAAAAGAAACCCCAATTTCCAACATATGTAATTGACGAGATTGCTAAAAGGCACGGGCATGAAATCGTTCGGCTTCCTCCATACCACTGTCACTTCAATGCAATTGAAGGAGTGTGGGCGCAGATAAAAAATGACATTGCTGCAAACAATAAAAAAGTCACGATCTCTGAAGTGGAAACTCTCCTTCCGGCAGCTATCAATAAAGTGACAAGCGAGACGTGGGCTAAAATTGTAAACAGCACTGCAAGTGCCATCAGAGAGGCGGCCAAAACCGAAGGGGTTGTGGAAGAATGCATCGAAAATTTAATTATACATCTGGGAGAGAGCAGTGATAGTTCGAGTAGTGCTGAGGAAGACAATGTCAAATCAGATTCTGACAGTGATGTGAGTGGTGTTTTTGCATTACAGTAACTACAACATATTCAGGAATGTAAGGAGGGAGTTTGCTATCGATCTACAACCAAATCATCATATTGTGAGTACTTTCTTCAGATTATAACTCATAATACACTGACCAATTATTCTGTAGCTTGTAGTAGAACAAATTAATAATGCTAATACTTAACAATGGAAACCAAAACTGCTAATGTTCAACAACTTGCGAAAATAGTTTTCATTTCAGTTGTGAAGTTTAACAAATAACTTTATTATGTTTCAGCATCTAAGATACTTGTACTAAATAGCTCTTATCAGTTTTCGAGTTAATATATTTCAAGCATCAACTTTAAATAAATTCACGCGTACCAATACGACTTGTATTTTGTCTCGCTTTTATTTCTGCTGCTAGAGAATGCGTGTAGCAGACAGGGCGCCGCGTGCTGTGAGCCACGTTCGGCAACAGCGCCGTCTGCCCGCCGGCACTGTCAGTACCAATCACTCGTCTCACGGACTTATACGGACACAGACAAGGTGGTGGCGGCTCTGGGGAAAATTCACTTGAGCATCCAGTGCAAGGGCACCATAACGGCCAATGAGTATCGTACACTGTTTGCAGACCACGTACATCCCTTCATGACGAATATGGTTCCCGACAGCACTGACACTTTTCAGCAAGATAGTGCGTCGGAGTTCATCGCCTCCCTCCCCGAAATTTACGGTGCTTAGGTGACTTGTGTGTTAAATGTGGTGCCACTGCCTCAAGCGAGTTACAAAGGCCTCGTTGCTCCCATGCCACAACGCGGCGCCGTTGTTCTCCGTGCCATAGGTGTACATACCGTCTAGTAGGTAGGTAGTTATAATGTTCTGACTGATCAGTGTATTATGACTAGGGCCCGGATTTAAGTCAATTTTTTTCTGATGTCATATTTCAACAAATTTTAGTAATAGGTCATATTGCGGCTAACTTTTAATATAACAGGTCATATTTCCGTCAACGTTTGCCAAAAATGCGTATACCGTTTTTCTCGTAACTTACGGGACACACGAATAAGAAAATGAATATGTTGCTCACGAGACAATATTTAACGTGCTATTATGAAAGGTAAACAGACAAATTAGTACACAGCTTTATTTCTCAGGACTGTAGCAGAAAACCGGTGTACCACAACAGTCGTTTCGCGAACATAAAACATTGTTGCGCAGAGTCGACAATACGCACTCAGAGCCAACAAAGGCGCCTTCTGCCGTAATAATCATCGCAGTCGCACAGGTGTTCCCAGTAACCAGTTTGAATTCAGCCTTTGCCTTGTTCAACATGCCTAAAGCAAAGTGCTCCGACAGCGTGAAGTTGCGAGAATACGTTCGGGAATTTGGAGAGAAGTTCTTTAGTACCGATGGGAAAATATTATTTGTAAACTGTGTGTTAGAGCAGAAAAGCGCTTTAATATGCAACAGCTCTGTAATACCGCTAAACACAGCATCTGTATGTAGCGAAGTGCTGAAAATAACAGCAGCCAAACGCTGTTATTTGAATAGACAGGTCAATCGTCAACCGTGCAATCATTCTGCAAGGATTTGCGTGAGATGATGGTGTCCTCCAACATCCCAAGGGAAAAGCCGAAGAATCCACGCTTCAGACGGTTCTTGGAGAAGTACACAACACATCCAGTTCCAGATGAATCTACACTGAGAAAGAACTATTTATCCCTATGCTACAATGATATGCTCAACAAAATACGAATTACTATTGCTGAGCAAAAGATTTGGTTGTCGATAGATGAAACCACTGATATTAGTGGGCGATATATTGCAAATGTTATTGTTGGTGCTCTAAAAGTTGATGCCCCGGAGATATGTTCTTACTAACGTGTGAAGCTCTCGATAAACAATTCGACGATTGCTACTTTGTTTGACAACTCTCTGAAGCAACTGTGGCCGGATGGTGTGAAAAGAGACAACGTTTTGCTGCTTGTAACAGATGGTGCTTCATATATGGCTCGAACAGAAACAAAATTAGGAAACTACTGCAAAAGCAAAGAGAGCTTCACTGCAAGTTTAAACGCAGCCAAAACCTCTCAGACAAACAGAAGCTAAACGATGTCAAAGTTAGCGTAAGGAGGGCTATGCGTGAAGCGTTCAGTGAATTCGAAAGTAAAATTCTATGTACCGACTTGACAGAAAATCCTAGGAAGTTCTGGTCTTTCGTTAAATCAGTAAGTGGCTCGAAACAGCATATCCAGACACTCTGGGATGATGATAGCATTGCAACAGAGGATGACACGCGTAAAGCTGAAATACACTCCTGGAAATGGAAAAAAGAACACATTGACACCGGTGTGTCAGACCCACCATACTTGCTCCGGACACTGCGAGAGGGCTGTACAAGCAATGATCACACGCACGGCACAGCGGACACACCAGGAACCGCGGTGTTGGCCGTCGAATGGCGCTAGCTGCGCAGCATTTGTGCACCGCCGCCGTCAGTGTCAGCCAGTTTGCCGTGGCATACGGAGCTCCATCGCAGTCTTTAACACTGGTAGCATGCCGCGACAGCGTGGACGTGAACCGTATGTGCAGTTGACGGACTTTGAGCGAGGGCGTATAGTGGGCATGCGGGAGGCCGGGTGGACGTACCGCCGAATTGCTCAACACGTGGGGCGTGAGGTCTCCAAAGTACATCGATGTTGTCGCCAGTGGTCGGCGGAAGGTGCACGTGCCCGTCGACCTGGGACCGGACCGCAGCGACGCACGGATGCACGCCAAGACCGTAGGATCCTACGCAGTGCCGTAGGGGACCGCACCGCCACTTCCCTGCAAATTAGGGACACTGTTGCTCCTGGGGTATCGGCGAGGACCATTCGCAACCGTCTCCATGAAGCTGGGCTACGGTCCCGCACACCGTTAGGCCGTCTTCCGCTCACGCCCCAACATCGTGCAGCCCGCCTCCAGTGGTGTCGCGACAGGCGTGAATGGAGGGACGAATGGAGACGTGTCGCCTTCAGCGATGAGAGTCGCTTCTGCCTTGGTGCCAATGATGGTCGTATGCGTGTTTGGCGCCGTGCAGGTGAGCGCCACAATCAGGACTGCATACGACCGAGGCACACAGGGCCAACACCCGGCATCATGGTGTGGGGAGCGATCTCCTACACTGGCCGTACACTACTGGTGATCGTCGAGGGGACACTGAATAGTGCACAGTACATCCAAACCGTCATCGAACCCATCGTTCTACCATTCCTAGACCGGCAAGGGAACTTGCTGTTCCAACAGGACAATGCACGTCCGCATGTATCCCGTGCCACCCAACGTGCTCTAGAAGGTGTAAGTCAACTACCCTTGCCAGCAAGATCTCCGGATCTGTCCCCCATTGAGCATGTTTGGGACTGGATGAAGCGTCGTCTCACGCGGTCTGCACGTCCAGCACGAACGCTGGTCCAACAGAGGCGCCAGGTGGAAATGGCATGGCAAGCCGTTCCACAGGACTACATCCAGCATCTCTACGATCGTCTCCATGGGAGAATAGCAGCCTGCATTGCTGCGAAAGGTGGATATACACTGTACTAGTACCGACATTGTACATGCTCTGTTGCCTGTGTCTATGTGCCTGTGGTTCTGTCAGTGTGATCATGTGATGTATCTGACCCCAGGAATGTGTCGATAAAGTTTCCCCTTCCTGGGACAATGAATTCACGGTGTTCTTATTTGAATTTCCAGGAGTGTACTAAACACCTTATTCCAAAGCTGTTTCACAGAGGAAGACCGCACTGCATTTCCTTCTCTAAATCCTCACAGAAACGAAAAAAATGGCTGACATCGAAATAAGTGTCCAAGGAATAGAAAAGCAACCGAAATCACTCAACAGAGGAAAGTCCACTGGACCTGACGGGATACCAATTCGATTATACACAGAGTACGCGAAAGAACTTGCCCCCCTTCCAACAGCCGTGTACGGCAAGTCTCTAGAGGAACGGAAGGTTCCAAATGATTGGAAAAGAGCACAGGTAGTCCCAGTCTTCAAGAAGGGTCGTCGAGCAGATGCGCAAAACTATAGACCTATATCTCTGACGTCGATCTGTTGTAGGATTTTAGAACATGTTTTTTGCTCGCGTATCATGTCATTTCGGGAAACCCAGAATCTACTCTGTAGGAATCAGCATGGATTCCGGAAACAGCGATCGTGTGAAATCCAACTCTCTTTATTTGTTCATGAGACCCAGAAAATATTAGATACAAGATCCCAGGTAGATGCCATTTTCCTTGACTTCCGGAAGGCGTTCGATACAGTTCTGCACTGTCGCCTGATAAAGTAAGAGCCTACGGAATATCAGACCAGCTGTGTGGCTGGATTGAAGAGTTTTTAGCAAACAGAACACAGCATGTTGTTCTCAATGGAGAGACGTCTACAGACGTTAAAGTAACCTCTGGCGTGCCACAGGGGAGCTTCAGTCTGTCAGACGTTTTGGCTGCGTGTAAAGCAGGGAAGCTCTCTTTGCTTTCGCATTAGTTTCATAACTTTGTTGTTGAACCACGGTGGGTTTTTCCCGTCCCTCACAGATTTACTCGGCACGTACCTGTCTAAAACGCATTTTACGATTGCATTGAACTTTTTCCATAAACACTCAACATTGTCAGTGTCGGAACAGAAATTTTCGTTTTGATCTGTTAGGTAGTCTGAAATCTGCCTTCTATTACTCTTGCTAAACAGATAAACCTTCCTCCCTTTTTTTATATTCCTATTAACTTCCATATTCAGGGATGCTGCAACGGCCTTATGATCACCGATTCCCTGTTTTGCACTTACAGAGTCGAAAAGTTCGGGTCTGTTTGTTATCAGTAGGTCCAAGATGTTATCTCCACGAGTCGGTTCTCTGTTTAATTGCTCGAGGTAATTTTCGGATAGTGCACTCAGTATAATGTCACTCGGTGCTCTGTCCCTACCACCCATCCTAAACATCTGAGTGTCCCAGTCTATATCTGGTAAATTGAAATCTCCACCTAAGACTATAACATGCTGAGGAAATTTAAGTGAAATGTATTCCAGATTTTCTCTCAGTTGTTCTGCCACTAATGCTGCTGAGTCGGGAGGTCGGTAAAAGGAGCCAATTATTAACCTAGCTCGGTTGTTGAGTGTAACCTCCACCCATAATAATTCACAGGAACTATCCACTTCTACTTCACTACAGGATAAACCACTACTAATAGCGACAAACACGCCACCACCGGTTGTATGCAATCTATCCTTTCTAAACACTGTCTGTGCATTTGTAAAAATTTCGGCAGAATTTATCTCCCAGTGTTATGGGACCATTGCTTTTCACAATACATATAAATGACCTAGTAGATAGTGTCGGAAGTTCCAAGCGCTTTTCGCGGATGATGCTGTAGTATACAGAGAATTGCAGTATTAGATAATTGCAGCGAAATGCAGGAACATCTGCAGCGGATAGGCACTTGGTGCAGGGAGTGGCAACTGACCCTTAACATTGACAAATGTAATGTATTGCGAATACATAGAAAGAAGGATCCTTTATTGTATGATTATATGATAGCGGAACAAACACTGGTAGCAGTTACTTCTGGAAAATGTCTGGGAGTATGCGTGCGGAACGATTTGAAGTGGAATGATCATATAAAATTAATTGGTGGTAAGGCGGGTGCCAGGTTGAGATCCATTGGGAGTGTCCTTAGAAACTGTAGTCCATCAACAAAGGAGGTGGCTTACAAAACACTCGTTCAACCTATACTTGAGTATTGCTCATCAGTGTGGGATCCGTACCAGGTCGGGTTGACAGAGGAGTTAGAGAAGATCCAAAGAAGAGCGGTACGTTTCGTCACAGGGTTATTTGGTAAGCGTGATAGCGTTACGGATATGTTTAGCAAACTCAAGTGGCAGACTCTGCAAGAGAGGCGCTCTGCATCTCGGTGTAACTTGCTGTCCAGGTTTCGAGACAGTGCGTTTCTGGATGAGGTATCGAATATATTGCTTCCCCCTACTTACACCTCCCGAGGAGATCACGAATGTAAAATTAGAGAGATTCGAGAGCGCACGGAGGCTTTCCAGCACTCGTTCTTCCCGCGAACCATACGCGATTGGAACGGGAAAGGGAGTTAATGACAGTGGCACGTAAAGTGCCCTCCGCCACACACCATTGGGTGACCTGCGGAGTATAAATGTAGATGTAGATGTAGAAGCAGCCAAAGGGATTCAGATTCTTTACCCCAGTATGGTGTACGCCACTTGCCTTGCACATGCGTTTCACAGAGTTGCCGAAGAGGTGCGATGAAATTACCCTGAAGTGGAAAAATTAATTTCCTGTGGCAAGAAAATGTATGTGAAGGCTCCGCTACGGGTGCAGAAATTCAAGGAACAAGCACCTTCAACGCCCCTCCCACCTAAACCTGTTCTTACACGATGGGGTTCTTGGCTTAATGCTGCTGAGTATTACTGCACCAACTACACGCAAATAAAGACAATCTTCTGTGAGCTTTATAGTGATAAATCAAGTTCTGTCAAAAGTGTGAAAGAAGTTTTTACAGATACATTGTCTCGAAACTTGGCATAAATCAACGCCAGTTTTTCAGTGATATCAAAAGCCATCAAACAACTGGAAGCTGTTGGCACTCAGCTATGTGAGACCCTGAATGTTGTGCAACATGTGCAGAGTGAGTTGGGTCGAGCTCGTGGTCATGTGGCTGACAAAGTGAAAACCAAATTGCAAAGTGTTCTCCAACGGAATCCTGGATATTCTACACTGTGCAAAATTAGTGACAGTCTTTCAGGGAATGCCGCAACATTTGAAGATACTGAAACAAAGCTGAACTCCAGTGCCCTGGCTGCCTTCGAATACGCTCCAGTGACGTCTTGTGAAGTGGAGAGGAACTTTTCCGGGTACAAAACTATCCTCAGCGACAACCGTAGATCTTTGACAATGGCCGCGGTGGTCTAGCGGTTCTAGGCGCTCCGCCCGGAACTGCGCGACTGCTACGGTCGCAGGTTCGAATCCTGCCTCGGGCATGGATGTGTGTGATGTCCTTAGGTTAGTTAGGTTTAAGTAGTTCTAAGTTCTAGGGGACTGATGACCATAGATGTTAAGTCCCATAGTGCTGAGAGCCATTTGAACCAACCATCTTTGTCAATGGAAAACCTGCAAATGCACCTTGTTTTCCAGTGCAACTTTGCAGATACTGAAGATTGACATATGGTATTAAATAATGTGAAACGCTTTAAATACTACGTAGAAATAAAAACATTGTTTTACTGTTTCGATAGATGATCTTTTCACTGTACTTTGTGTTTAGAAAATAAAACATTCCGACATTCAAAAAATAGGTGTAAATTAGCCACAAACCCTACAGAAAGAAAGAACTATACTTACAATATTTTGAGAAGTGCAATTTGTATTACTTTATGGTGAATAAAAAATTAAATAAACAAACAAGAATGCTTTAAATAAACTTCTATTAAGTCCTATTTTATTTTTAAGGTCATATTTATGTAAGTTTTAGGTCATAAATGCTTACATATTTCACTGTTTTAGGTAATTTAAATCCGGGCCCTAATTATGATTTATTAATAATATTAATAGTACAAAGAAGAGAGCAATGAATGTTTCAGAAACAGAAATTACGTATAGTTTATCCTGTACAGCTGCACCTATAGCTTCTGAGAGTTTCGACCAAACCTCGCTGAGGATGCCGGAGCGGCGCGTCATGCTGCTGCCGTGTTCGGGCCAGTGCGGACTGCAGCACGTGCGCGGCTCGCCGCGCCGCCCCGCCCCGACACTGTAATCTGTTGCATCTGCCGGCGGGCAGCGGCGCGCGCATCCGGCGGCTTCCTCGCTGCTGGCGCAACCATTCCAACGCTGTACTGCCCAGCTTCTCACCGCCTGGACAACAGTCTGCTGCTGGACGTAACCAGTTGCCGGCGTCCGCGGGCGCTGGTTAATCACTCTCCCGCTTCGAAATTCTGAACGAAGTTTTGGATGGCGCATCCAACGATTACTCGACCTTAATTACAATGTACGGGGGTTGGAACTTTAATAGTGGCAACTATTCATTTACAGCTCGTACAAAATAGAGAAGTGTTTCAAAGTTTTACTGACCTTCCAAAGTAGTCACCAGCATTGTGTGTAACCCGTTGCCAGCGATGTGGAAGTCGTAGGATACTCTTAACGGTGCCAGTTGTGTTGACAGTTCGAGCGGCGCGGTCTATTGCCCGTTGACTTTGTAGCAGATCTGAAGCGAATGCCGTGAAGTGTTTCCTTCAGTTTAGAAATCTAGTTACACTCACGAGGGCTTGAGTCAGGGGAGTGCAGTAGGTGGTATAGCACTTAGCAGCCTCATCAGTCAAACAAATCAGTAACCGCTTGCACTGTACGTGCTTGAGCATTGTCCTTCAAAATGATGGTCACGTCCAGAAGAAAGTGTCATCACTTATGTCTCTAAGCTGGTCGAGGGTTGTTTCAAAAATGAACATAGCACAGAGACAGAAGTTATGACACTTTCTGCAGGACCTGACCATCATTTTGCAGGACAATGCTCAAGCACGTACAGTGCAAGCGGTTACTGATTTGTTTGACTGATGAGGCTGCTAAGTGCTATACCACCTACTGCACTCCCCCGACTTAAGCCCTCGTAAGTTCAACTCGATTTCTAAACTGAAGGAAACACTTCACGGAATTCGCTTCAGAACTGCTACAAATTCGTCGGGAAATAGACCGCGCCGCTCGAACTGTCAACACAACTGGCACTGCTAAGAGTATCCTACGACTTCAACATCGCTGGCGACAGGCTATACACAATGCTGGTGACTACTTTGAATGTCAGTAAAACTTTGAAACACGTTTTTATTTTGTAAGAGCAGTTAATAAATACACTCCTGGAAATTGAAATAAGAACACCGTGAATTCATTGTCCCAGGAAGGGAAAACTTTATTGACACATTCCTGGGGTCAGATACATCACATGATCACACTGACAGAACCACAGGCACATAGACACAGGCAACAGAGCATGCACAATGTCGGCACTAGTACAGTGTATATCCACCTTTCGCAGCAATGCAGGCTGCTATTCTCCCATGGAGACGATCGTAGAGATGCTGGATGTAGTCCTGTGGAATGGCTTGCCATGCCATTTCCACCTGGCGCCTCAGTTGGACCAGCGTTCGTGCTGGACGTGCAGACCGCGTGAGACGACGCTTCATCCAGTCCCAAACATGCTCAATGGGGGACAGATCCGGAGATCTTGCTGGCCAGGGTAGTTGACTTACACCTTCTAGAGCACGTTGGGTGGCACGGGATACATGCGGACGTGCATTGTCCTGTTGGAACAGCAAGTTCCCTTGCCGGTCTAGGAATGGTAGAACGATGGGTTCGATGACGGTTTGGATGTACCGTGCACTATTCAGTGTCCCCTCGACGATCACCAGTGGTGTACGGCCAGTGTAGGAGATCGCTCCCCACACCATGATGCCGGGTGTTGGCCCTGTGTGCCTCGGTCGTATGCAGTCCTGATTGTGGCGCTCACCTGCACGGCGCCAAACACGCATACGACCATCATTGGCACCAAGGCAGAAGCGACTCTCATCGCTGAAGACGACACGTCTCCATTCGTCCCTCCATTCACGCCTGTCGCGACACCACTGGAGGCGGGCTGCACGATGTTGGGGCGTGAGCGGAAGACGGCCTAACGGTGTGCGGGACCGTAGCCCAGCTTCATGGAGACGGTTGCGAATGGTCCTCGCCGATACCCCAGGAGTAACAGTGTCCCTAATGTGCTGGGAAGTGGCGGTGCGGTCCCCTACGGCACTGCGTAGGATCCTACGGTCTTGGCGTGCATCCGTGCGTCGCTGCGGTCCGGTCCCAGGTCGACGGGCACGTGCACCTTCCGCCGACCACTGGCGACAACATCGATGTGCTGTGGAGACCTCGCGCCCCACGTGTTGAGCAATTCGGCGGTACGTCCACCCGGCCTCCCGCATGCCCACTATACGCCCTCGCTCAAAGTCCGTCAACTGCACATACGGTTCACGTCCACGCTGTCGCGGCATGCTACCATTGTTAAAGACTGCGATGGAGCTCCGTATGCCACGGCAAACTGGCTGACACTGACGGCGGCGGTGCACAAATGCTGCGCAGCTAGCGCCATTCGACGGCCAACACCGCGGTTCCTGGTGTGTCCGCTGTGCCGTGCGTGTGATCATTGCTTGTACAGCCCTCTCGCACTGTCCGGAGCAAGTATGGTGGGTCTGACACACCGATGTCAATGTGTTCTTTTTTCCATTTCCAGGAGTGTAGTTGCCACTACTAAAGTTCCAACCCTCGTACATGACAGTATTCGCAACTGTGAATACGAACAACCATCAGATGCGTAATGGAATGACAATCAAAATTTGTGCCGCACCGCGACTCGAACCAAGATGTCCGCTCATCGCGAGGGGTCGCGATTAGGCTATCGGAGTACGACTCATGGGCAGACCCAAACTTTCTTATGTTGTCAAAGACGTGTCTACAACCTGTACTTATATATCCGCTATGAATATTCCTTTACAGGGGAAACATTTTACTTGAGAGTCACTTGCCCGGTATCGGCGGATAAATACGATATTGCAGTGCCAGTGATATACGGAATTACGAAACAATGTTCCTTCGGACATGCATGCACTGCTGTGAATACGTAATGGATGCACGAGTACAGGTTGTAGACATGTGGTTGACGACATATGAAATTTGGGTCTGGCCGTGAGTCGTGCTCGGATAGCCAAATGGTAAGGCGATCGCTCGCTATAAGTGGGAAATCCGGGTTCGAGTCCTGATACGGCACAAATTTTCGTTGTCATCATTCCATTATGATGCTGATGATTCTTCAAACTCGCAGCTGCGAATACGTTTCATGTGTGTCTCATCATGACTGTAGTCGCCACGGTGCCTGTTCCTATGGACATGCACGCGTGTCCCAAGAAACATTGCATGGTAATTCGGACTAACACAGGCACTGAAATAACGTATTAGCCGCCGACATCACCAAGCGACTTTCAAGTAAAATGTCTCCCCCGCCCGAGAAAACTGATAACGGATGCCAACAATACTTAGAGAAACGACGGTCTGTAATGTTAAAGGAGGAAATACAAGGTGCATTTAACTGTTATCTATGCGGCAAATTCTCCAGGATGAGCTGCCTGGGATATTGCCGTAACTCTATGTAATTACCTTTTTTATTTTTTATGCATATGTAAGATTACCTAACGTCGAACCATGAATTCTTTGTGCAAGAAGACTACAGTGCAAGAGCTGGAACAGACAGTTTAACGTAGACGAGCTTCAGATGTAGAGAATATACAACAAATTCATTAGAAATGCGGAATGCACTCAACCACTATGATATGACTTTCAAAATCATGGAGCGCAGCAATCAGTCGTCCTTTTCTTTCAGCCTTGAATGAACTGTCACAGGAGTCCGAACAACAGGGAACTGACGTACTAGGACATGTACCTGAAATAGTGCATTGATAATGGCTAGTTACCAGCCGAAATCTAGATTTGCTTTAATAAAGCCTGAAAGAAAGGACGGCTGATGGTTGTGCTCCATCATTTTGAAATATATAACAAATTTATAAGTCAACTTACAAGCCCAGGTGAGAAAAGACATCGGTAATCATCTCATGGATTTTATAAAGTGTCCCTGAGATGCGTCTATGAGAAACTTTAATGTTTTGCTTGGCTAAAGAATATGCTGTTACCAGACTGAAAGCTATGATGTTTAACTACAGAATGGATGGTATGTCTGACCTTTTGAAAAATTGTCTAATTGTGTTAAATGCCAAAAAGTAGTATTTACAATGTACTCTGTGCCAAAGACATATATGTACAGGGTCAAATATTGAACAGCTTAGAGGACAGTTGCTATGTTGTATTTAATAGTGTTCTGTAATTTGTATAATGGAGGTAGGGCGTGGGAGGGGGCAATAAGAATGAAAGAAAGTTTGCTAGTGTAAAGGCAAGCTTTCCAGACAGTCAGGATTGAAAAAAAAGAATATCAACTATGTTCTGTCCGCCTATAGTTTGAATGAGTTACCTGTAAACTATTTAGAAACTGCTAACACAGACTACGACAAGGACAACATAGTTGTTACATTAAAGTTGGAGAAATAATTTTTTCTCAATTTAGGACATTGTTCTCACTAAAGCTATATATTACCGAATTAAGATTGGTTCCCATAAATACAGTCGTTCCGCAGGTCTTAAGAAAATAAAGAAGCAATATACATAACAGAGTTAAAACATTCCCTATTACAGAAATTACTGATTTAAGTACAGTTAATGTGTTACTTATACACATACCATTGGCGAAAACACAAAAAAGATTGTAAATTGATATTAGAAAAGGAACAAGTCAATTCAGATTTGCAAACAACGTTTACAAACTACTTTAAACACAGTACTTGGGGGGGGGGGGGGGCGAGAAGGTCTGTATATGACTAGGAGGGATACAAGATATCGAAATTTCTGTAAATACCAATGGAAAGTTGCCATATGTTGGAGTATCTGCAGAAATTGATGGACCCAAGGACATGTATTGTATTAGAGGATACGCAATAAATCTGTTTATACACCACAATCGCCATTTCGTTCTGCTTAAAATAAATAATTACATTGCATCAAAATGTGATAGTCTTGACACTGGGCTTCAAGCAATAGAAAATAACTACATTTAACTACCATTCGCTTGCTATAGTAATGAACTTCAAGTTACTCTGCATAACTCTATAAAACACATGTGGCTCGCCTATTGCCACTACTGTTGTAGCTTACAGGTTAAGATAAACGTCTGATGACCTTCCTGTGAGCTTTGTACCAAAATAAACAGTGTTATGCCCGCGTCTAAGCTGTCCACATTAGTTGTCCAAAACTCGTCTCAGTTTGGGTAAGAGCGATACAGCGCCTGTCAGAGTCTGATGATCAGCGTACAGCGTGTGTGGCAAACAGAAGCTGCCTCCCCAGTAATGGAATCCGTGCAACGCTGGACACAGCACCTGTGCACGCCGTGTCAAACACCTGCACCCAGAGTCTGGTGACCAGGGCACAGCATCTGCAGTGACTGGAGTCTGCCTCCCTGGGATTGGAACCTGCACAACGCTGGATACTGCACTTGCATACACCTTGTGCAACACTTCTTCTAGCTGAGAGTATCCAGTAACTTTGATTTTGCCTTTTATTTCTCGCATAGTACTAATTTTAAGACATTCCACATCCTCTAGGATGTAAGATGGCAACTGCTCCCCATATACCAGCAGAATTTGCATGCGGATTTATGTTATTCTTTAAAGTGCTGTTTTGCTTTGAGGCAAATACAGAATTTTTGCCCACGATCAGATATCGAAATTTCCTCTATGTAGAACTTTGTCCAAAGACAGTACTACTTCTGAAACTCGTAATAGTACAGGAAGCGTGTCAAACAAAGCGAGCAGCCGCCATATTGAAGTAATTGTTTACAAGCTAGCACGTTGCGTTTGATACTTTTCATAATTATACATCGATACTATGAAAATGTGGAATTTAAGTAATACATCGCTTTAAAGATCTCTCCGAAATGCGTCATTTTAAGTACAGTCTGGTACGCTAAAGTGTAGAAAAATTTTACACCCGCTGCTAAGTATGCTATACATCATTGTTTTATTTGGTAGTTGTTTATGAAACAGTTTGTAAACGTTTCAGACAGAGTTATGGCTGGTAAATGTCACAGCCTTTCTGTAATGTTTGTTTTTGTAGCATCGGTAGAGCATAAACTCAACAGAACTAAGATCTAAAATAATAAAAAGCTGTACTAGGCTGTCAATTATGTCAATTATATTTTTATAGAGTACAACATGATGTATTATCACCTCCTCCCCCCCTTCCACCCCCCCCCCCCAAATTGGTATGTGGTGAGGAAATATGATTGAAAAAACTACTGAAAACTTCCGGTTGTGAAAAAGTGATATTTGAACTATCAGTAACTATTCTTTAAACATTTTCGTGAATATTACAGACAATTTAGATGTGGGATTAACATTGTGCCACTTAATTTGAGAGTCCACAGTCATGTCAGTCATGTTTTAGGCGTCAGTGTACCTCAAGATGTAAGTTACATCAGTAGTAGCAATATCTTTGCGTATTTTGATAATTAATACTGAAAATTTAGACATGGACATAACGCATTGATGTTTAAATACTTCATTTTATGTCCAATGTGCCTTGCACCTAGGCGAGATCAAATTTTAATCGTCATCCGGTGGAGCACAGGAAAAAAGATACCTGACTGGGCGTACTTGCTAATTTGCTGCTTGGCTTTTTTTTTAAGACGGAAAATACGGGGCTGCACTTGTGCGAAAATATGTGTTTTGACAGAGATGCGTGGGTTCTGCGAATCTTGACATGATGGCGATTCAGGTTCATTTTAATGGCATTAAAATACTGACTGTGATTAGGAGTGAAAAATCTCTGTGTGTGTGTGTGTGTGTGTGTGTGTGTGTGTGTGGACTTAGAAGCTCCCTGACTGCTCCCTGATTGACATATACCCAAGAAAATGCCGTGGCTTTGAAGAGGGACGGAAGGGAAAGGGGGTGTGGTGATGTCTCATGCTGTCACCATTGCTCTCCTCACCACTGCCCTGCGTGTAGACGAGCCAACAGTTCAAGGTCACTTTAAATCCAGAAACCCCACAGTATTATTCTTAGCGGACTCAATCATCCAATACGCGGTGGAAATTAGAACATTTGTGAACAATTTTAATAGACATATAGGATGCGCTAAATTGTGTGTTGAGACTCAAACGGTCCATCCTGGAATATCACTCAGGTGCGTGGGACCCACACGAAATAAGACGAGCAAGGGATTTTGAAACTATACAAAGAACGGCAGCATGAATGGCCGTAGGTTTGATGGAAAAAAATGGTTCAAATGGCTCTGAGCACTATGGGACTTAAATGCTGTGGTCTTCAGTCCCCTAGAACTTAGAAATACTTAAACCTAACTAACCCAAAGACATCACACACATCCATGCCCGAGGCAGGAATCGAACCTGCGACCGTAGCGGTCGCGCAGTTCCAGACTGTAGCGCCTAGAACCGCTCGGCCACTCCGGTAGACGCAGGTTTGGTGGACCAATGGGAGAACGTCACAGCGATGCTGGAAAAACTGAAGGTGCAGACCTTGAAAATAGACGCAGAGTATCCGTTCTAAGACAGCTTAAAATGTTTTATGAGTCAGTTTTAGGTGGTAAGTCTGGAAATATACTACAGCGGACGTCCTACAGATTGTCCCATAGAAACTAGAATAGTTATAGTGCACACAGAGGCGATTATGAAATATTTCTTTCTGCGCTGCATGCTTGAATGGATCGGCAAGAAGCCATAATAAATAGTATAATGGGAAGCGCCCTCAGCCATGGAGTTCACAGTGGTCTGCACAGTTTGGACTATGTAGAGGTAGACATTGAACATCCGATCAACAACTGAGATCGTTTTCCGCGGTTTGTCTAACTCATTTCTCGAGAATACAGGGATGCTTCCTTAACCCGCCAGGCTAGCCGAGAGCGCTAATGCGCTGCTTCCTGGACTCTGGTATGCGCGCCAGCCGCGGATCGAATCCGCCCGGTGGCTTAACGACAGAGGCCTGGATGTGGTTTTTAGGCGGTTTTCCACATCCCACTAGGTGAATTTTGGGCTGCTCCCCACGTTCCGCCTCAGTTACACGGCTCAGAGACATCTGAACACATTCGCACTATTCCATGAATTACACTAGACACAGACAGTTGGGGTACACTAATTCCGTCCTGGGGGGTGGGGGGGGTATGGGGTGGCGGCAGGAAGGGCATCCGGCCACCCGTTAAAATTAACCATGCCGACCCTGCGTCATTGCGGGAAAAAGGCACAACCAAAAGATAGAAAGACGGGATGATTCCTTCAAATATGTCGTGACCGGTTTCCTTCCCTATCCTGTCCGACTGAGCTAGAACATAGTCTCTGACAGCCAGGAGTGGTTATCTGAAGTGCCATTTCTATTCATAGCAGCACCCCATGGTTGTCATCTAATGATGACGATGTCGATGAGACGTGAAACTCTACCCTTACTTTTAGCAAAAGGTTAAGAGAAACGTGAAAGTCTGTATTAACACATTATGGACGCAGCCCGAGTGGGATTCGAGCAGAGCAATTACACAGATAGGCCCGTGTCTTGCTCGTTGTGTGCGGCCCTCTGTCGGTAGCGGTGTAGACACCAGAAGGAAGCTTTCCTGCATTTACCTACCACATACTTTTCGAATTTCGAACTGTCTGTACTGCATAAAAAAGCTTTCTTTGTATGTCGTTTTTCTATACAGTCAAATGGGGAGACAGGAGACCTATGGATAAAACTCGTAGGATAGGCTCCCTAAAATTCCTTTCATGATTACTAGTTTCAGCTCATCGACCAGCTATCTTCAGATCAATAAAAATTATTACTTAATTCATTATGTATCAGCAACAAGGCATCATTACACATCGTCGTAATCTGTTGAGCTGAGTCGCCCTTGTTATCCCGTACCCGCTAAAGTATGTCGTCATGGTTGAATAATTTACATCAGCACTTTCTGGGGCGTCTCCATACACGTATCCAGTCTCGAATCACATTGACTGAAGTAGAACTGTCTTTAGTGATGAGTTCCGCTTCGAAATGAGTCCCAATGACCAGCGAAGACGGGTCTGGAGATACCCAGGACAGCAGTGCGGTACCAGCCTGACTGCTGCTCGCCATACGACCAGACAACTGCAGTCAAGTCTTCGAAGGACGCACTTGAGAATTCACAACATCCAGAGGGCCCCGGTGTGCCAATATTGATAATTTCTGACAGGTGCATATGGGGCCTGAAGATGGCGTATTGGATGGCCGAAACTGGTAGCCAAAATAAAATAACTTCTCATCTGCACGCCTGTTTAGCGAATTTCTTTCTTATAAAATCATTTTATTAGTTTTATGATCAAGTGCCACGTATCAGTATGTACCAAAGTTAAGTATCATTTTGTAATATACTCTTAACATATGTTATTGGTTATTTCTCATCTCATCTAGTGCCGCACTGTCTACCGTTTAAATTAGTAGTTACAGTGTGCAATCTGCCATCCTCATAAAACTATAGCAGTAAACCCGTTTCTGCTGCCGTTGATGTTTGGGTTGAATTAATAATAGCATTCAATTACGTTCTCAGCACCCAGTATACCCCCTGTGGGTCTGGGGTAAGAATAGGCCCGAGGTATTCCTGCCTGTCGTAAGAGGCGACTAAAAGGAGTTTCAACCATTTCGGCCTTTCATGTAATGGTCCCCCTTGGGGTTTGACCTCCATTTTTCAAAATTCTACAGAAGTACGAGCCTTTTGGGGAAGGACACCTTACGTGGTGTATCACTGGTCCTCCGTGCACTAAGACCTTGGCACTCAGCATTGTAACGGCGTTGTAACCATACCCACTATTCATCAAATTGGGCCTAAACGCCTGATGGGTTGTACAAGTTACGCCCATAGTGCGTCCCCATCTGCACCTACGATCATGATGGACTTTCCATGGCACCCGAAATCCAGCACGGTAGCCAGCCCATTGTGGTGGGGTCGTCATGTACCCTCTACGTTGTAGCCCCCTGACAACACAGGGATCGTACTGCCGATACCTGAGCTGCACCCTCCCCACGTCGGCCAAGGAGTAGATGCCCGTCTCCTTGGGGCATCAGGACTCCCGGCAATGGTCATCCTGCCAGGTGGCCCTTGCTGAGGCTGGGTGGCGCCCGTGGGGAGAGCCCCTGGTCGGAGTGGGTGGTATCGGGGCGGACGTTTTGCAGATGAAACGTCAACACGTATCAGGTCACTCTGCGGCCGAGTCTTTCAAAAGGAAAGGTACTGTCTCTGGTTCTGGTTCTCCTGCCCTTTCCCCCTTGGCCACTCCCTGGGAGGAGGGACAGGCCCGCCGGCTTGGGGCGAAGTACTTCCCCCGCTATTTGGTCTGTTCTCGAACCGATGGGGGGACGTTCGCCACCTCCAAGCCCATGTTCTTTGTTCAGCACATCGAGGACATCTTCAGGGAAATCGAGGCTCTGAGTAAGATGCGTTCGGGGTCCGTTCTTATAAAGACCACCTCCGCCACACAGTCGGCGGCGCTCCAGGCGTGCGACCGACTAGGGGACATCCCAGTGTCCATTGTCCCGCATCTGGCATTGAATAGGACGCAGGGGGTTATTTTTCATCGGGACCTCCTGCTGCAATCTGATGAGGAGCTCAGGGCCAACCTGGAGCGCCGAGGCGTGCATTTCGTCCGGCGAGTCCAGCGCGGCCCCAAAGCCCGTCGCATCGACACCGGGGCCTTTATCCTCACCTTCGAAGGGGACGTTCTCCCGGAGAAGGTAAAGGTGATGTGCTACCGGTGCGATGTGTGACCTTACGTCCCGCCTCCTATGCGCTGTTTTCGGTATTTGCGCTTTGGGCACATGTCGTCACGGTGTGAGGCTGAGCCCCTTTGTGGCGATTGTGGACGTCCTCTTTGTGAGGAACATACATGCACCCCACCACCTCGGTGCGTTAATTGTCCTGGCATCCACTCGCCTAGATCCTTAGACTGCCCCGCGTATCAGAAGGAGAAGAAGATTTAGGAAATCAAAACTTTGGATCGTCTCTCTTATTCTGAGGCCAGGAAGAAGTATGACCGCCTCCATCCCGTGCCGTTGACCACTTCGTTTGCCTCAGTCGTGTCCACTCCTTCCACGGTATCCTCACCCCTATCCTGTCCCCCCTCCACATCCTTCCCCCATCCGGGGTCTTTGCCTCTGCCTCCCAAATCCCTCCCTTCCAAATCCTCCTCCCCCACCCCCTCTGCCCCAGGGGCTACCCTTCCTCCTCCTCCCCCCCCCCCCCGCAGCCCGAGAAGCGATCCTCTTCTCAGGCGTCCATCGGGGAAACGTTCCGGACCCCGGCTTCTGAGGTCCGGCGTTCCAAAACGGACCCCGCACGTGAGGACCTTCTTCGGGTCCAGCCCACCATCCCTGTGCCTCCTCGGACTTCCAAGAAGGCCTCCAAGAAGAAGTCTCTATCCCCCTCTCCACCACGGCGCGTTTCGTCCGACGCTCCATCTGTGCGTCGCTGCTCCCGGCCGTCCTCAGTTTCGCCAGGATGCTCTGCTGCCAGGCGCTCAGCTGGCCTCTCGTCGGCAAATGATGCTGCCCCTCCTATACAACCCGGGACAGTGGCCGCAGCTGGCGATGACTCGATGGAACAGGATCCACCTCCCGCCGGTTGTGGCGTTGTTCCCTCGAAACCTGGCCATCCACGGCCGTAGAGGTGACCAGCTCTTCCTCCGTCTCGTTCCCCCTCTTTTTTGACTAGCGATGGTCTTGTTACATTGGAACATAAGAGGTATTCGATCTAATCGGGAGGAATTACAACTGCTCCTCCGCCTGCAATGTCCGCTCGTCCTTGGTCTCCAGGAAACCAAGTTGTGCCCGACTGACCGTATTGCCATAACCCCCTATACCTCAGAGCGGTATGACCTCACCCCTGTGGACGGTGTCCCAGCTCATGGTGGGGTCATGTTGCTCGTTCGGGACGATGTCTATCACCATCCCATCCCATTGACCACCCCACTCCATGCAATAGCTGTCCGTATTACTCTTTCTGCTTTTACTTTTTCAGTTTGTACCATCTACACTCCATCGTCATCCGCAGTTAGTCGGGCTGACATGATGCACCTGACTGTTCAGCTTCCTCCACCGTTTTTATTGTTTGTCGACTTCAATGCCCATCATCCCCTTTGGGGCTCTCCTGCATCCTGTCAAAGAGGCTCCCTCTTGGCGGATGTCCTCAACCATCTCAATCTTGTCTGTCTCAATACTGGCGCCCCGACTTTCCTCTCAGACTCGACTCATACCTACTCCCACTTGGACCTCTCGATCTGTTCTACCACTCTTGCCCGTCGGTTCGAGTGGTATGTCCTTTCTGACACCTATTCGAGTGACCACTTCCCCTGTGTCGTTCGTCTCCTGCACCACACCCCATCCCCACGTCCTTCGAGCTGGAACATACCGAAAGCTGACTGGGGACTTTACTCCTCACTGGCGACCTTTCCAGACCACGATTTTCTCAGTTGTGACAGTCAGGTCGAATACCTCACGGCTGTTATCATCAATGATGCCGAACGTTCCATTCCTCGTACTACCTCTTCTTCACGTCGCGTTTCCGTCCCCTGGTGGAATGAGGCTTGTAGAGACACTATACGTCCTCGACGACGTGCTTTACGCACCTTTCGCCGCCATCCTACGTTGGCGAATTGTATTGGATACAAACGACTCCGAGCGCATTGCCGTAGTCATCAAAGACAGCAAAAAGGCTTGTCGGGCCTCTTTCACCAGCTCCTTTAACAGTTTTACTCCCTCTTCTGTCGTCTGGGGTGGCCTGCGCCGGCTGTCGGGCATTAAGGCCCACTCCTCGGTACCTGGCCTGACCTCCGGTAATGAGGTCCTTGTTGATCCTGTGGCTGTCTCCAACGCCTTCGGCCGATTTTTCGCGGAGGTTACAAGCTCCGCCCATTACCACCCTGCCTTCCTTCCCAGGGAAGAGGCCGAAGAGGCTCGGCGACCTTCCTTCCACTCGCTGAATCTGGAAACTTATAATGCCCCCTTTACTATGCGGTAACTCGAATGTGCGCTTGCACTGTCCTGGTCCTCTGCTCCGGGGCCGGATGCCATTCACGTTCAGATGCTGGCACACCTTTCTCCGGCGGGCAAAAGCTTCCTTCCTCGTACCTAGAATCGCGTCTGGACCGAAGGTCAGGTCCCCATGCGTTGGCGTGACGCCGTCGTTGTTCCTATACCCAAACCCGGGAAGGATAAACACCTTCCTTCTAGTTACCGCCCCATTTCACTTACAAGCTGTGTCTGTAAGGTGATGGAGCGCATGGTTAATGCTCGGTTAATCTGGATTCTTGAAGCTCGATGGCTCCTTACCAATGTCCAATGCGGCTTTCGTCGCCGCCGCTCCGCTGTTGACCACCTTGTGACCTTGTCGACATTCATCATGAACAACTTTTTGCGAAGGCGCCAAATGGTAGCCGTGTTCTTCGATTTGGAGAAGGCTTATGATACCTGTTGGAGAGGAGGTATCCTCCGCACTATGCACAGGTGGGGCCTACGCGGTCGCCTGCCCCTTTTTATTGATTCCTTTTTAACAGATCGAAAGTTTAGGGTACGTGTGGGTTCCGTATTGTCCGACGTCTTCCTCCAGGAGAACGGATTGCCTCAGGGCTCCGTCTTGAGCGTAGCCCTTTTTGCCATTGCGATCAATCGAATTATGGATTGCATTCCACCTAATGTCTCAGGCTCTCTCTTTGTCTATGATTTCGCGATCTACTGCAGTGCCCAGAGAACATGCCTCCTGGAGTGCTGCCTTCAGCGTTGTCTAGACAGCCTATACTCATGGAGCGTGGCAAATGGCTTCCGGTTCTCTGAAGAGAAGACGGTTTGTATCAACTTTTGGCGATATAAAGCGTTCCTTCCGCCATCCTTACATCTCGGTCCCGTTGTTCTCCCATTCGTGGAAACAACTAAGTTTCTAGGGCTCACACTGGACAGGAAACTTTGTTGGTCTCTGCATGTCTCTTATTTGGCGGCCCGTTGTACACGTTCCCTTAATGTCCTCAGGGTTCTTAGTGGTTCATCTTGGGGAGCGGATCGCACTGTCCTGCTTCGCTTGTATCGGTCCATAGTCCATTTGAAGCTGGATTATGGGAGCTTCGTCTACTCGTCTGCTCGGCCATCCCTCTTACGCCGTCTCAACTCCATCCACCATCGTGGGTTACGTCTTGCGACCGGAGCCTTCTACACTAGTCCTGTCGAGAGTCTTTATGCTGAAGCTGCCGAATTACCATTGACCTACCGGCGCGACGTACTGCTGTGTCGGTATGCCTGCCGGCTGTTGTCAATGCCCGACCACCCCTCTTATCAGTCCTTCTTCGCCGATTCTCTCGACGTCAGTACGGGTTGTATGTGCCTGCCCTGCTGCCCCCCCCCCCCCCCCGGAGTCCGCTTCCGGCGCCTGCTTCGACAATTGGATTTTACCCTCCCTACCACCTTCAGAGAGGGTGAGAACCCGACACCACCTTGGCTCCAGGCTCCGGTTCATATTGATCTCGACCTTAGCTCATTCCCAAAGGAGGGTACTCCGGCTGCAGTGTATTGCTCACGGTTTGTCGAACTTCGTGCTCGAGTTGCCGGTCACACCTTTATTTACACCGATGGCTCCAAAACTGACGATGGTGTCGGCTGTGCCTTTGTTGTCGGGGCCGCCACCTTTAAATACCGGCTCCTCGACCAATGTTCCAGCTTTACGGCCGAGCTTTTTGCTCTCCATCAGGCCGTTCAGTATGCCTGCCGCCACCGCCATTCATCGTATATACTCTGCTCTGACTCACTCAGTGCTCTTCAGAGCCTTGGAGCTCCCTATCTGGTCCATCCCTTGGTTCAACGGATCCAGCAGTCCCTCCATTCCTTCGCAGATAATGGTTCTCCTGTCAGCTTTCTGTGGGTTGCCGGACATGTAGGAGTGCCTGGGAATGAGGCTGCAGATGCTGCAGCCAAGGCTGCAGTCCTCCTGCCTCGGCCAGCCTCCCATTGTGTCCCGTCATCTGACGTTCGTGGGGTTTTTTGTAAGAGGCTTGTGTCGTTGTGGTGGGATGTTCGGTCATCCCTCCAAGGAAACAAGCTCCGGGCAGTAAAACCGCTCCCAACTGCTTGGACAACCTCCTCCCGACCATCTCGGCGAGAAGAGATCCTTCTGACCAGGTTGCGGATCGGGCATTGCTGGTTTAGCCACCGCTACCTGCTCTCCGGTGACCCAGCCCCGCAGTGCCCTTGTGGTCAAGCACTAACAGTGCGCCATGTTTTATTGTCGTGTCCCCGCTTCAGTCAATCTCGTGTTGTCCTGTCCCTGCCATCTACTTTACCGGATATTTTAGCTGATGACGCTCGAGCCGCTGCTCGTGTTCTGCGTTTTATAACTTTGACTGGCTTGTCCAAAGACATCTAACTTTTTTACTTATTTTATCTGCATCTTTGTCAGGACTTTCTGGTGTCCCTCACTTCCCTTGAGCTTTACTAGATTCCATGTGCTCTAACAACTGTGACTGGGCGCTAATGACCTCAGTAGTTGAGATCCCTTAATCCCCACAAAAAAAAAAAAAAATCTGCACCCAGTATAAGGCGTCACTTCTTCATTACTGCCTCCACTACCACCGCAATATCATTCTGGTGTCAAGATGGCATAGCCGGAAGAGGCAATTAGAAAAAAAATAAAAAGCAGCTCATTCTACATCAAAATTATAATGTTAGAAGTTCTTCTGCAGCAGACATACTCCACTGACCATTAATATTGCAACAACATTAAGGCGGCATGCAACAAACGTCATATTGACATTAAGTGCATTATACATTTGCATGTGCAAATGGCCAGCATTTCAGCATAACCACACATAGTAGGTAGTAGTAATGCCATCTACATTCTGTAAATACGAGGGTAGTTTGATAAGTCTGGTAAAATAGCAAGGAAAAAATTTTGATTCTTAAACAACTCGCCTCACTTCTCGACATAGTCTTCTTATAGGGATACACAACTGCTCCAGTGATACTCCAGCTGTCTCGTCCCATAGAAAAAATATGTTGTGTCAAACTCTGAAAAATACTCGTTGCCTGCAGTTCCTCATTTGATGAAAATTTCTTCCAACAAAGTTTCAAGTTAGAGAAGATGTAGACGTCACTTGGGGACTAATGCTAGTGAACAAGGTGGATAAGGAATTAATTCAAAGCGCAGTTCATGCACTTTCGGCATTGTTATAGCTGATTACATTCATCTTTTCCATGGATCCCTTGGAGAGGAGTCTCTGGGATGTGGAAACAGTCAAACCATTTTTTTTTTTACTCACATACGTGGATATTGTACAATTCCAATGGAGATAGAGTTGTGAGCTATAATTCTTGTGAAGATATTCATTATTCATCGATGGAGTAGAAATGATGTATGGGATGGTCCATTATCCTGGTGATACAGCACTTTTTTTTGCATGCCAACCTTGGCCTCTCTCAACAAACGCAAGTTTCAAACGATCCAACAATGAATCCAGTTATGGTTCTGCCTTTTTCAGGTGACCTATGAGGACTATTCCTTAGGAATCCCTAAAAACAGTGTCCATCACCTTACCAGCTGACGAAATGGTCGTTGCCTTCTTCAGCTAATTTTCACCATCAATTGTCCATTGTTTTGAATTATGTTTTGTCTCTGGCGTGTAATGATGGATCCAAGGTTCGTCAACTGTCACAAATCGGCGCAAAAACTCTTGAGGATTGTGATTAAACATCGCCAGATATTGTGTTGTGCCAGATGCGCTTTTGGTCGACTGCGAGCAATGCCGACGCCCACCCCTCACGCAGCTCCTTAATAGCCAATTCTCCGTGCAGTGTATTATGCACCCGCTCAAGTATGCCTACAGTCTCAACAATCTAATGAGTTTTTATTCGGTGATTTTGCGTAACCATATCGTGGATTTAGTCAATGGTTTCCTTTGAGACGATTTCAAATGGACGGCCGGAGCGCGCTTCGTGTCCGGTCCTTGTCCGAACCATTAATCCAAAAGTAAGTGGTTATCAATGATGGTGCAGAGGGCGCGTGAACTTCATCCAGTTCTATTTTGATTTGTGCAGCAGTCCAACCCTTCAAATAATAATGAGCGTCTGGCATTGGTGGCCGGGAGACCTCTCGCGGGGCGGTTCGGCCGCCGCTCCACAAGTTCTTTAACGCCACTACGGTGACTTGCGAGTGAATGAGGATGAAATGATGATGAAAGACACACAACACCCAGTCATCTCGAGGCAGAGAAAATCCCTGACTCCGCCGGGAATCGAACCCGGGAGCCCGTGCGTGGAAAGCGAGAACGCTACCGCAAGACCACAAGCCGCGGACACCCTTCAAATGAAAATGTTTCACAATAGCATCAAACTCGATTTCTCCATTTTCAACAGGAGTCGACCCACTGACCAATTCAGACCGCTGTATATCGTTGAAATTCTTTATGCGATCCTCGCAATAATCAAGCTACCAGCCGTGAAGGATAAACAAAAATACTCCATGTGATTACAAAGGCTTTCCCGGAGTAATAATTGATAATATTCTAGCCCACGCACACGGACAGTAACCTGCACGCTTCTAGCTGTCATCCATCGTTCCGGCGTACGGGGGTCTTGCGGGCGTTTGCGAGAAGAGCTTATGCCATTTCAGACGGAGAAAGCTTGACACAAGAATTGGACCATCTCAAGCAGAATGGCTATACAGATAAACAGATCCATCGTGCTTTCCAGTTTGGACCTTCACCTGAACCACCAGAAGATACCTGCAAATCGGTGGCTTTTCTACCCTTTTCCGGGAGCATTTCCTCGAAGATAGGAAGAATTCTAAAAAGATATCATATCAAAAGTATTTTTCGTCCGCCAGCCAAGATTAGAGCGCTTCTTGGCTCTGTTAAGGATGACTTGGGTTTGAGGAAGCCAGGCGTGTACAAGATCCCTTGCCACTGTGGGAAGGCTTATATTGGTCAGACAATCCGGACCATTCAGGACCGATGTGTTGAGCACCAGCGGGACAAACGGTTGCTTTAGCCTGAGAAATCTGCAGTGGCGGAGCACTGTCTCACCGAGGGACATAGAATGCTGTATGACGAGACACAAATGGTTGCCCCTGCATCTCGCTATTGGGATTGTGTTATAAAAGATTCCATAGATATTCGTTTATCTGATAATCTTATTAATAGACACAGGGGTTACCTTTTAAGTAAGACTTGGAACTCGGTTTTATCAGACATTGTAAATTAACGGTCTGTGTTTCGATCGTCGGAATAATTTCTAATCTTTGATAGCGATATATCGATTTCGCCTGTTTCCACCATTGGCGGCGCGGTACTTGCGCTAGAGGGCAGTTACGGCACCTTCTCACGCACGCGTTGTGGGCCTTCTGCGGCCTATATAAAGGCCACCGCTTGCGCTGAGAAGTCAGTTCTGGCGAGATCGTGTACCAGCACTCTCACCTGTAGATGGCGGCCAGGCAGACCGCTGAAATATTATGTCAAGATGACGTAATGATCCGGCTGCACTCCCGAGAAGAATATTATCAAAAATGCTCCATTCTTTCATGGGAATTTAGCATATTTACCAAACCACTCTCGTAAGGAAAGATTACGCTACGCATTTGTATATTATTTTTTGTTGGTGAGAAGATCATGTTATGCCTCGCATAAAAAGGGAAAACGTCTACCAAGGCGACTCCGATTTCGACAGCACCAGAATCGTACTGTACCAAGACTGCGGTCTGTCGTTCCACGATATCTCTTATCACATTGCATGGGTTCCCACGACTGCCATGCAGGTACGAAATACACACTTCAAAAATAGTTCAGCATCACCCCGGTTCCCAGAACTCCTTAAGATAGACGTTGACTGTGCATATTGTATCACACAGTGCCTTTGACTGTTCAGAGATGTCACTAAAGCCGCTCAAAGATGTAAACAACCATTCATGAGCAGTGCCTATTAGTCGGAGGGTGTCCGACTGCTGATCAATTCCAGTCATTCCACCAGGAAGGAGATACACGGCGCCGGCCGGGATGGCCGAGCGGTTCTAGGCGAAACAGTCTGGAACCACGCGACCGCTACGGTCGCAGGTTCGAATCCTGCATGGATGTATGTGATGTCCTTAGGTTAGTTAGGTTTAAGTAGTTCTAAGTTCTAGGGGACTGATGACCTCAGAAGTTAAGTCCCATAGTGCTCAGAACCATTTGAAAAATTTTTGAGATACACGGCCCGCATTGTCTGTAGTTCAACCATGCCTAGACAGTCCAGACCGCGGTTACATCGTGTCCGCATTGTTACTTAGCGCCAGGAAGGACTCTCAACAAGGGATGTGTCCAGGCGTCTCGGAGAGAACCAAAGCGATGTTGTTCGGACATGGAGGAGATACAGAGAGAGACAGGAAATGTTGATAGCATGCCTCGCTGAGGCCGCCTAAGGGCTACTACTGCAATGGATGATCGCTGCCTATTGATTATGTCTCGGAGAAACCCTGACAGCAACGCCATCATGTTGAATAATGCTTTTTGTGCAGCCACAGGACGTCGTGCTACGACTCAAACTGTGCGCAATAGGCTGCATGATGAGCAACTTCACTCCAGACGCCCATGGAGAGGTCCATCTTTGCAACAACGACACCACGCAGCGCGTTACAGATGGGCCCAACAACATGCCGAATGGACCGCTCAGGATTGGCATCGCTTTCTCTCCACCCATGAGTGTCTCATATATCTTCAACCAGACAATCGTCGGAGACGTGTTTGGAGGCAACCCAGTCAGACTGAACGCCTTAGACGCACTGTTCAGCGAGTGCAGCAAGGTGGAGGTTCCCTGCTGTTTTGGGGTGGCATTATGTGGGGCCGACGTACGCCGCTGATGGTCATGGAAGGCGCCGTTACGGCTGTACGATACGTGAATGCCACCTCCGAGTAATAGTGCAACCATATCGGCAGCATATTGATGAGGCATTCGTCTTCATGGACGACAATTCGGACGCCCATCGTGCACATCTTGTGAATGACTTCCTTCAGGATAACGACATCGCTCGACTAGAGTGGCCAGCATATTCTCCAGACAAGAAGCCTATCGAACATGCCTGAGATAGATTGAAAAGGGCTGTTTATGGACGACGTGACCCACCAACCATTCTGAGGGATCTACGCCGAATAGCCGTTGAGGATTGGAACAATCAGGACCAACAGTGCCTTGATGAACCTGTGGATAGTATGCCGCGACGAATACAGGAATGCATCAATGCAAGAAGACGTGCTACTGTATATTAGAGGTACCGGTGTGTACAGCAACCTGGACCATCTCCTCTGAAGGTCTGGCTGTACGGTAGTACAACATGCAATGTGTGGTTTTCATGAGCAATAAAAAGGACGAAAATGATGTTTATGTTGATCTCTATTCCAAATTTCTGTACAGGTTCCGGAACTCCCGGAAAGGAGGTGATGCATAACTTTTTTTGATGGGTGTAGTTAGTTTCGGAAGGATCTTACTCAGTGCTACGCAGTATCTCAACTAGAACCTTGGAGGGCAGACGTATTGTTCACTCGGCCGTCCAAAATCGTACAGCCACATCTCAGGTCTTGAGTCAGGAAATGGACTCATTTTCAGAAATAAAAGTGTCCACACGGACTGAACGAGGTCGCCTGCACCACCACGGACAGTCAGCAGGGCGACTGTTGGACGCGACAGCAGAGGGTGGAGCGCTGACTGTCAGACGACCAACAATACAGGACACGAGAGCGATGCTACGTCACCCTTGCAGACGAGTACCGGTTTGACGCATAGCATCACGACGGATATATTCGTGTGCGGAGGTTCTGAGAAGAATCATCGTAACACAGGTCCACCACCTGTGGTAGGGGTGCACAACACGATCACTACCGTTCGCATAGCCAGTAAGCTGGACAGCAGGCGAAACATTTGTGATGCATGAAGTCTGGTATCTGTTCCCCATTTTCTAGGTCTCTGTGACGTTGTCTTTTAACAAGATAACGCAAGATGGCATGTTGCCCGTGCTGTTATGGGTTGGCTAGAGATTCGCTCGTCATCGCTCTTCAGACACTACTATTGTTGAACTCTGAAACTGAGGTGAATTAGCATGGAATGATGCACCCGTACCTCTCATCCAAGTTTAGTTGCACTCCATGCCCAGCCGGCTTAAAGCTGTGGCTGCCTCGAGAGTTGGCACCTGCTTGTGCTAAATTTTGCACTCTGTACAATCCCAAATCGGCTACAAATTTACTGATCAGTTTTTCAAACGTTTTCCGCCCTTTCTTGGTCGTTGCTATAGTCTTGCAGGTGTAGTTCGTCTGATACAATTAAGTGAAAGGCCGCTTGTATTGTGCCACATGCGTTTCGTTTCTTTTTATTTGTGAAGCATCTCCAGTAGCCCTGTAATTTATATTTGTTCTGGTATATAATGATCGTGTTATACACAGGGTGAGTCAGGAGGAAAGGTACGTGTTTTTACAGGTGATATCATTAGTGATACTGAACAAAACACTTGATGTGGACATATGCCCTTTTCCGAATGGTTTCCGAGATTGAACACTTTTAATGTACATTTGTATTTATTTTCTCTATTATTTTTTCTCATTGTTTACAACGCACCACAGTAGTATAGAGGCACTTGAGATGAACATTTTCATACGGGACGCTTGTGGTCTATCAAGTCGGAAAAGTACCTCAAAATGGCCTACAAAAAGTACTTAAGCTACAGCACACGCGTGTCGAGCGAAGTTTCCATCATCTTCACGACCTCTTCGAGCAAACTGTTAGTCCTAGACAAAAAATAAATAGGACCTTTTTTGTTGGAAGTTTAATTTACTTTAGTTGTCTACTGGAACACTTTTCTTTGGAGTGAGAGGTTTTCGAGTTATTAAAGAAAAACGTACAAAAGTGATATTAAACGTGTTCTATCTCAGAAACCATTCGCAGTAGGGCATATGTCCATATGATGTTTTTTTGTTCATAATCACTAATACTATCGCGTCTCAAAGAATGTACCTTAACTCCTCACTTGCCCTGTATAATTACAGACTTGTTGCTACATTGCAGTTTTTTTTATCCACTTGTTGTTAGGTGAGAAACAACTTTTTGTAGCAAAAGTTTCATGAGCGTAAATTACAACTGTATTTGTTTCTGCTTAAGATTTGGATGTCCTGGAGCTATACTTACAAGGGAATATTCCCCTGTGTAAATAAACGATCTTGAGATGTAAGTGGGTTCACAATAATACAATGCGTATATTTTTCTATGTACTAAATTTCACTTTTAAGGTGGAAAACACACACCAGAAGGGAATTTCGCGTATTAGATTTACAGGGTATATTTTCGAAACATGAAATACAAAACAGGTGTTTAATGTAAAAGTTGAAATGTAAGTAACGTTCTTGAAAACTAGATAATCAACTTTTGTAAGAATTTGAAATTTTGCGACATAACGCACCACCACTAATTATTTTTGTGAAATGAAACTTTTGTTGTAAAATAAATTAAAGAAGGTTTCATGCTACATCCAACGACGTGTAATAATGCTATTTTCCGAAATGCCATTTTTGAAAAATAAGTGGTACAAATGTGCTGTCGAAGCAAATTCAGCTTACCTGATAAAATATCAGAAAGTACATTATTATTCTGATTATTTGTTTTCCTTATTTTGGTTTAAATGATTATTTTACTTTTAAGTTCATGTCTTGTTTTTAGTTTGCCGTTCGACGTACGTGTACAGTCTTAGACATAAAAACTGACCGCCGGCCGGCCGCCACAGAGACTAAGTCCGAATCGTTCACTTAAGGTGGCCAATAAAACTGACCTCACCTGCCACCTCTAAGTCCGGCCATCTGCACGACCTGGCAACACTGTAAGATGCAGAAGTGTTAGGCGGAAGTGTTATCTACTTCCGAGTTGATACGGATGGAGTGAGCCCGTGGCCTTGCGGTAATCGTCGTGCGTTCTAAACTTAGAGTCGCATGTTCGCGTCCAGCTGTTCTTGGTTTTTTTTTTTTTACCACATTTCGGTCTAAAGTTATGAGTCTGATTGAACATCGAAGACAATTCGCTTAACATTCTACCCACCCGCAATAACAAGTATTCCAGAAACAATTCCGCAGGACAGCTCGTGGCTGCGTCGCGATCAGAACAGCTTACGCTCGAGCGTTTCCTCGCGCTGCAGCGGCTACCGGCCACCGGCCAGACGTCACACGCCGCCTGAAATCCGACGCCGCCCATGTGAAGGCGGCGCCACGCTGTCAGTGTGTGTATCAATGCAATTTTCGAATTTGAAGTTCTAGTTATCATCTTGCAATGAAGCACTGGATTTTGCATACTTGAAAATCATGAACTACAGTTAAGCATTGTAAAATTGAGTCGCAAGTGGAAAAAGGTGTAACATCTGCAACACGAAGTTTACTTTTGGTATAACAGAGGGGTGAATGTAGAGGAGGCAACTAGAAAGATTTGAACTGTGCGTGGAGCGAGTGCTTTCGGGAAAAATACGCCAGAAAAAGATATTCTTGTTTCAACAAAGAAGAAATGAAAGGCTGAGCCCCACCAAAAGACGTAGACTAGAGTAAAGAGTAGTGTGAACGTAATATTTTACATCTGATACTTCCAAAAGTGTGTTTTGGGCTACGAATTCTGCCCCATAGGGAGTGTGCAACACAGCTGGAATTTGTTGCCAACAACTGAGACACCTTTCGGTCGCAGTGTAAGAAAATCGAGCAAAAAACTACATCACCTGTGATACTGCATGATAACTCACTCTGCTGATTTGAGAAACAAAACTGTCCAGAAGATTGATAGGAAAGTCGTCTCTCAGGCACTTGTACTGATAGGGAAGTCCTCTCTCAAGCCCTTGTCCCTCTCGTCATATATTCGTAAAATTTTACCCTTCCCGCTCTTGATCGATCAACCGTCAAGGCAACTCATTTCTAGACGAAAATACTCTTAAAACTACTATGTTTTAATGACATTGTTAAAACAAGTAGGTTTCTACGAGCGTAGAATTTGTAAACAAATGTAGCATTATCAGATTGTTGTAGATATCGTGAAAGAAAATTCAGTTGCTGATTACTTCTCTTTGATGATTAATGTTGCTTTTAGTAAACTAATGGAAAATGGAAATAAAATATTCACTTTACTAATACAAATTAAATTCAGCTTACTACAGAAACATCACGACGGCAGTCTATCTTAATAAACCATTTAGTTCAAAAATGTTTCAAAGGTCTCTGAGCACTATGGGACTTAACTTCTGAGGTCATTAATCCCCTAGAACTTAGAACTAGTTAAACCTAACTCGCCTAAAGAGATCACACACATCCATGCCCGAGGCAGGATTCGAACATGCAACCGTAGTGGTCGCGCAGTTCCAGACTGTAGCGAAGCATTAAGTGTCTGTACGACGATTTATCCTATTTTACCGCGAATTTGTAGGATATTACCGACTTTTGACTGCGAAAAGATCTGTATTTACTTCATTTTCTGTATGATTCGCAAGTATTAAAAATGGTTCAAATGGCTCTGAGCACTATGGGACTCAACTGCTGTGGTCATAAGTCCCCTAGAACTTAGAACTACTTAAACCTAACTAACCTAAGGACATCACACACATCCATGCCCGAGGCAGGATTCGAACCTGCGACCGTAGCGGTCGTGCGGTTCCAGACTGTAGCGCCTTTAACCTCTCGGCCACTCCGGCCGGCTTCGCAAGTATTACGAAAATGTGGCATTTAATAGATAAAATTATGTAATCACAACAGCAAAAAATATGTCGGCAGAAAACAAAAGTGGCATTATAATATTGGCAGTACCGTAAGGTTTCCGCTCTGACAGTAAGGGTTACTGAAAGTACCAAGACGAATTTTGCTCGAGCGCTGTCTTACGATTCCCTTATTGAGTTTGTATCTGCCTGATTGTAGCTCAGCTACAAAAGAATAAAAAATCTGGCTTTCAGTGAGTCTAGAAAGGGGAACCACATAAGCTTGCACCTGGTAGCCAAGCATGTTACCTGAGAAATGGTATTTTCCTGCAGTGGGAAGACATCCTTTTGTGGTTGAATTGTTGGCAAATATCAGTCAGACGTGTGCTGTTGGTCCAATGGTTTCGGTGTGTTGAATTTGTACCAATGATTTTTCTACAGGTTTTTTCTGTCCCAAATAGTGTGTTGAAGTCTCCTTTTACTATTTTCACGTCATCTTGGTGAATTTTGCTCATAGTATTTTCGAGTGTGTTGCAGAAGTTTTCGACATTTTTAGTGTGTTTCTTATTTTCGATGTTGGTGGGGCCATCTGAATTGATGAGTGTTTATTTTTTACTGAGGCTCTGAATGATCATAGTCACAAGTCTATTGTTGATGGGTGTGATTTCTTTGACAGAACTGATGATAGATCTGTGTTCGAGAAATGCCATGCCGAAGATTGGTACGCCGTTCGCTACCTTTTGTTGTATTTTGCTCTTCAACATGCAGTGGTTTCCGTAATGCAAGGTTTCATTGTCAGTTAGTCGTGGTTCTTGAAGAGCAATGATGAGAATTTTTTGTTGGTCGATTTATTATGTGAGATTATTTAGTTTTCGTATTTGGATCAATGTATCGATGATTTGTTATAAAAAAAACAGTTCTTAAGTGTGTGAAATCTTATGGGACTTAACTGCGAAGGTCATCAGTCCCTAAGCTTACACACTACTTAACCTAAATTATCCTAAGGACAAACACACACACACACACCCGTGCCCGAGGGAGGACTTGAACCTCCGCTGGGACCAGCCGAACAGTCCATGACTGCTGCGCCCAGACCGCTCGGCTAATCCCGCGCGGCGTGTAGTTTTCAAACGCATGTTTTCTGCTTGTAGGGAAATTTACCAGAGATCTTCAATATTCTCTGCCGTGCTAACCTGGCCTCCCAAGAATCCGAAATTCCAACTGCCGCCTGTCGACAGTTTGCACAGTTCATGTTTGCTTGTGTTTCATTGGTTTGGCTTGGGTGATTCCAGGACCGGACAGGACCAGAGGGTGTTGAAGCCTTTGGATGCAAATATTTTCAGCCGAGCTTATTGAGCTAACAGACGGTGACCAGAGTAGCGGTGGTTTTAACTCAGACGTGCGTGGAATTTGAGTTCAACGGATTGAGTAGTCGTTGAGGATTGTGTTAGTATTTGGTTCACCCCAAGTATTTGTTTCCTCGGTACCACCCATATGGGGGAGGGTTTCCCCTATCGGCCCCACGGGATTATTATTATTATTGACTTTTTTTTCTCAGACTTAAGTCTGGTTAAAAATGGAACGTGACGCGGACCTCGGTCAAGCGTGACTTCCTTGTAACTGTATGGTATATGTTATATTGCATTTTGGAACTTTCGGGTAATTGAACATGTACCAATAATTACAGATTTTTGTAGTTGTATATATATGTTTGGATGTAGCTGTATTGCATTGATGTACTGGTGAATATTGTGAGGTATGACTCCTGTAGTTGATAGTATAATTGGGATAATGTCGACTTTATCCTGATGCCACATGTCCTCGACTTCCTCAGCCAGTTGGATGTATTTTTCAATTTTTTCTCCTGTTTTCTTCTGTATATTTGTTGTGTTGGGTATGGATATTTCAATTAGTTGTGTTAATTTCTTCTTTTTATTGGTGAGTATTATGTCAGGTTTGTTATGTGGTGTTGTTTTATCTGTTATAATGGTTCTGTTCCAGTATAATTTGTATTCATCATTCTCCAGTACATTTTGTGGTGTGTACTTGTATGTGGGAACGTGTTGTTTTATTAGTTTATGTTTTATGGCAAGTTGTTGATGTATTATTTTTGCTACATTGTCATGTCTTCTGGGGTATCCTGTATTTGCTAGTATTGTACATCCGCTTGTGATGTGATCTACTGTTTCTATTTGTTGTTTGCAAAGTCTGCATTTATCTGTTGTGTTGGGATCTTTAATAATATGCTTGCTGTAATATCTGGTGTTTATTGTTTGATCCTGTATTGCGATCATGAATCCTTCCGTCTCACTGTATATATTGCCGTTTCTTAGCCATGTGTTGGATGCGTCTTGATCTATGTGTGGCTGTGTTAGATGATACGGGTGCTTGCCGTGTAGTGTTTTCTTTTTCCAATTTACTTTATTTGTATCTGTTGATGTTATGTGATCTAAAGGGTTGTAGAAGTGGTTATGAAATTGCAATGGTGTAGCTGATGTATTTATATGAGTGATTGCTTTGTGTATTTTGCTAGTTTCTGCTCGTTCTAGAAATAATTTTCTTAAATTGTCTACCTGTCCATAATGTAGGTTTTTTATATCTATAAATCCCCTTCCACCTTCCTTTCTGCTTAATGTGAATCTTTCTGTTGCTGAATGTATGTGATGTATTCTATATTTGTGGCATTGTGATCGTGTAAGTGTATTGAGTGCTTCTAGGTCTGTGTCACTCCATTTCACTAATCCAAATGAGTAGGTCAATACTGGTATAGCATAAGTATTTATAGCTTTTGTCTTGTTTCTTGCTGTCAATTCTGTTTTCAGTATTTTTGTTAGTCTTTGTCTATATTTTTCTTTTAGTTCTTCTTTAATATTTGTATTATCTATTCCTATTTTTTGTGTGTATCCTAGGTATTTATAGGCATCTTTTTTTTCCATCGCTTCTATGCAGTCGCTGTGGTTATCCAATATGTAATCTTCTTGTTTAGTGTGTTTGCCCTTGACTATGCTATTTTTCTTACATTTGTCTGTTCCAAAAGCCATATTTATATCATTGCTGAATACTTCTGTTATCTTTAGTAATTGGTTGAGTTGTTGATTTGTTGCTGCCAGTAGTTTTAGATCATCCATGTATAGCAAATGTGTGATTTTGTGTGGGTATGTTCCAGTAATATTGTATCCATAATTTGTATTATTTAGCATGTTGGATAGTGGGTTCAGAGCAAGACAGAACCAGAAAGGACTTAATGAGTCTCCTTGGTATATTCCACGCTTGATCTGTATTGGCTGTGATGTGATGTTATCTGAATTTGTTTGGATATTAAGTGTGGTTTTCCAGTTTTTCATTACTGTGTTTAGAAACTGTATCAATTTAGGATCTACTTTGTATATTTCCAAAATCTGTAGTAACCATGAGTGGGGTACACTATCAAAGGCTTTTTGGTAATCAATATATGCGTAGTGTAGGGACCTTTGTTTAGTTTTAGCTTGATATGTCACCTCTGTATCTATTATCAGTTGCTCTTTACATCCTCGTGCTCCTTTGCAGCAGCCTTTTTGTTCTTCATTTATAATTTTGTTCTGTGTTGTATGTGTCATTAATTTCTGTGTGATGACTGAAGTTAATATTTTGTATATTGTTGGTAGGCATGTTATGGGGCGATATTTAGCTGGGTTTGCTGTGTCTGCTTGATCTTTAGGTTTCAGATAGGTTATTCCATGTGCAAGTGTATCAGGGAATGTGTATGGGTCTGCAATGTAACTGTTAAATAATTTAGTTAGATGTGAATGTGTTGAGGTGAACTTCTTTAGCCAGTAATTTGCTATTTTATCATTTCCAGGGGCTTTCCAATTGCGTGTAGAATTAATTGCTCGGGTGACTTCATGTTGCAAAATTATCACTTCAGGCATTTGTGGTATCATCTTGTATGTGTCTGTTTCTGCTTGTATCCACCGTGCATGCCTGTTATGTTGTATCGGGTTTGACCATATGCTGCTCCAGAAGTGTTCCATGTCAGTTATGTTTGGTGGATTGTCTATTTTAATGTGTGTGTTATCCATTGTTTGGTAAAATCTCTTTTGGTTTGTGTTGAATGTTTGGTTTTGTTTCCTTCTATTTTCACTTTTTTTGTATCTTCTAAGTCGTTTGGCCAATGCTTGCAATTTCTGCTTTTTTTCATCTAATTGCTCTATTGCTTCTTGTTGTGAGATTTTACCTAAACTTTTTCGTTTTTTGTGTGATATTTCATTTCTTATAAATTGTGTTAGCTGTCTGATGTCTTTTCTCAGTTTTCCTATTCTGATCTGTAGCCTGTGTTGCCATGCTGGTTTTGTGGGTTTCTTCTGTGTGTTGGTTTGTTCTGATCTCTGCCTAGTGTGTATATTTAGTGTAGTGAGTGCTCCTATATAAACCAGTAGTTGTAACTCTTCCATAGTTGTGTTTTCATTTATTTTGTTGTGTATGATTGTGTTGATAGTTTTTATTGTTGTTTCGACTTGTGGGTTATTTGGCGGTCTATGCAAGAATGGTCTAATGTCTGTATTTGTGTCTTTGTATTCTATATATGTCAGCTGAAATTTCTCTTCTACATCTAACACGTGTCTCTGTTCGTGTTCTATTTGTGCTTGTTCTGGTGGCTGTCTTAAGATTTCGTTTTCCTCTGATTGTTTAATTGATGCGTGTTGGTCTTTGTTTGTTTGCTCTGGGATGTTTGAGTCCATTACTGTGTTTTCTTCCTCTTCTGATTGCACATTATTTTGTTCCAGTATTTGTTGTACTTGTTGTTTGATGTTTTCTAATTCTGACTGGGGTATCCTGTTATTTTTTATTATTACACGGATCTGATCAGCTAGTCGTTGTTCTGTTAAAAATTTTAATTCCGGGTATCTGGTAATAAATGTTGTGTATACTTGTGATCTGTATCCAGTTGTGTTGGTTCCTAGGTTTGTTGCTTGGTAATAACAGAACATGAGGTGTCGATTAACTTCATCTGACCATCTCATCCTCTGTCTTTGTTTTCCTTCTAGGGTGGTTGCAGGAAGCATATCCTGCAAAACACCTCTATTCGGATTTAAATCCTTTTCCAGTTGGCTAGCAGTGTTGTTACCATTGTGGGCGGGCATAGGGTTCAAGCGTCGTCCCCGACCATGACGGCACTTGTCCGAGGCTTCTTTAGTTCTGTCCTGAACCAAGTAATCACACTAAAAGGGGGGTTAGCCCTATTAGTGGTTTGTTCTTTTCGTCGCCTTTTACGACTGGCAGAACATACCGGAGGCCTATTCTTTTCCCGGGCCTCCACGGGGTTTATTATTATTATTATTATTATTATTATTATTATTATTATTATTGTTATTATGTAATCAGCAAATCCGATATGATGCACCTTCCCACTACTGAAATAGATGTGCATTGTTCGATTCAGTATTTCCATCACATAAATATGGGTTATAATTACGTTACATTGCTGCTGGTAGACGTATTTCTCACTTTTTCTTAGGCAGTTGCTACCTGTTACTCCATCATAGGAATTTATGTGGGCAGCATTGTTGCAATACAGACGTTCGATTTATCCGATTTCTGTAATTTCATTTCGATACTAGATCGTTGTAATCGGATTTAGCCAGCCAGGCTTAATGTGGATATCCGAATGCGACTCTCATCATTTGATAGACTGGGTAAACCACATTCTTAATCGGACGGTTGAATCTAGATCACTTATTTATGACAGGGCCTGAATTCTTAAACACTGTGGCAATAATAATACAATGTGCTTATTAATAATATGTTATTTAAATATAAATATATGAACGAACGAGATAACAGTTTACTTACAGGAGCAGAGCCCCATCCGTCACAGCAGAGCAGTGTGAGATTGGTTTCAGGTCCAAGAGAGGATAAAGCTGTTGCCGTTTGTTCCACGATCACCGAACATCAACCAGACAGAGAATATGTAGGCAGAGGTAACAAGGTCATTGCCATGTGGACCTACAAATGCAAGCGACCTTTGGACAAATATAGAAAACGTATGGTGGGAAGTAAACCATCACGTTACACTGTCGACGACTTAATGAAATCAATGCCCCTACGCCTTTGAGAAATCTTACGTAATGATCATGGGTGGGTTGGTTACTAAAAGTATACTCGTCCACAAACCCATGTGGACAATTATCTGATAGTCGGTTAAGCTTTGCTTTGTCGCAGCTCTTTACATACAAGTCCATTCACTTTCAGTCTCCTCCTTACAATTCTTGCAATGCAAAGTAACTGAAAAATCTCATCCACTCGACGCCAGCTGAGGAATTGACTGGTGCCTGTGTTGTTCAACACACAGTAGTTGTCACCCTCACTGGAATCAATGACTGTTTGTGTGTGTGTTTTCGTGCTCACGCACAATCTGAATCATTACTATTAACATTAGAGAGACAACCAACAATAAATATTGCATCAAATATGACTGTAAAGTATTTTAATGCGATGGGAAGTTACAAACTGAATTTTTACCCAGCCCTCGACCTGCATATTACGTTACGATAAGTAAGATGTATTAACTCCATAGTATCGTTAGCAGAGACAGTGCGCTCTTGTTGTCGAGGCTCGCGACAACTGCAGTGATTAGCAGTGCCCAATGCCGCCGCGATTTGTTTATCTTGGCTGAGCGTGGACACTGCAACAGACGCTTCGCCATAAACAGAAAGAAATCACCTTGGCTCTGACTGCAGTGAGCGGATATCACTGCCTGCGTGTTCTTATAGTAACCAACGTGAGACTCTACTCACAGGTGCCATGGAGTAATTGCAACGGGTATCATGTCATTAGTCATCAGAATATTAACCAGTGATAAAATGTTCACTCTATTTGAATCCCAAGAAAATAAGAACCTTCTCACAAAGGAATGTGAGGTGATATCAAAATTTATCCAACATACAAAAATTAACTGCAGGGCTTTCATGTATGCTGTAGTAGCACACAAGGAAATATTATGTCTTGGAAGCGTATATTTCATTTCCTCTTCTCATATTAACGCCCTTGTTTTAGTATGAAGTGAGAAAATAAACACGAAAAACTAAAGTTCTTGAGAAGCATATCAGTCATTTCCTCTTCTCATATCATAACTTTTGTTTTAGTATGAAGTAAAAAAATAAACAGTTTAAGGTTGTGAAGCATAAAATGACACCAGATTCTGATCGTAGGCGCTATCGGAAACGTAAAAAGCAAGGAGCTGTCCATTCTTTTGTCCAACAGTCTGTCTCGTTTCATGCATTACTCCCGCTAGGAGATTCTTATTTAAGGACTTGTGGGCATCAAGTTGTTCAGCAGATCAAGCCTTATGTTATTGTGCTAATTACGGCATGGAAAAAAATGCAACAAAGATGATTTCCCTTAAAGCAGTGGGGATATTTGCAAATGTCTGTATTTAGCAATGACTGCCAGCTGCCACAACACTTCACAGAATCCATGCGGCAGGCAACACAACTGTGCGTGCACTTCAGACTTCATTCAGTAAGACTGCAGGAGATGGATGGAAATGTCAAATTAACGTCGCTTTCCAAGTCGTATTCATTCCAGAATGAGGTGTTATTATCAATTACACTTTTATAATTCCCATATGAGTATTCCGATACCCAACTGAACCCGTTAGTGGAAAACTATCGGGAACTGCATTAATATCAAACTGCAAGAACTTGAGACAATACGTGGACTCTTCTCTTCGCTGGGTGACCTATTACTGTTATTTAGGATTCTCTCCGTCCTAGACGTAATGCAAATGGAACTTCATAGGCGCTATTCCGCTATTATTCCACTCGCTCGCGGCCACACTGTATTCCCGCTAGGGTTCGGACGATGCTGTGCGTCTAGTGCTGAAAACTTTCGGTGACCCGTCGAGACCCAAATAATGATACAGGATCTGATTTGATCCATTATAAATGGTTTTTGAAAGCCTGCGTCTGTAGATATAATAGGTTTGTTTATAAATAAATAAATCTTCTGCTACCAGTCACGATTTTTTCTTTATTTTACTATTCGCACGACGCGTTTCGAGAAATAATAAGCAACCAGATGGCCTAGCAATGGGATCATGTATATCCGGTACCATAGCTGACATATACATAAATCACTTAGAACAAAAATTATTTGACAGCCAAGAACCTTGCCTAAGGAAAATAGAATTTTATAGGAGATATGTTGATGACACACTACTGTTAGTGAAAGGAGATACCAAAGACATCACAGACATTCTTAATCATTTCAATAATCTAAATGAGAAAACCAAATTTACAGTGGAACATGAGCAAAATAAAAGTATCAACTTCCTGGACCTAAATATTACAAGACACAACAACACATGCACATTCAAAATTTATAGGAAAAACACAATGACTGACACCACAATCCCTGCAACCTCATGTCACCCAAATATCCATAAACAGGCAGCATACAGGTCAATGCTGCATAGGGCAACAAAAATACCATTGAACCAGGAAAATATGCAACAAGAAAAACACAGTGAAGAAGATTGCAGTTGCCAATGGTTACAATGCTTCCATGGTTGACACAATCTTAGACAAAGTGAAGAGAAACCCAGGTACAAACTGCACCACAGAAGAAAAAGATAAAAACAAATATATATCTAACATTCCATACATAGGCAATGTATCACAGAAGATTGCAAATATTTTCAAAAATCACAGAGTAAAAATTGGGTTTTCTACATCAAATAAACTACACCAAAAACTAATACATAATATAAAGTGTAATCATGATCCATATTCAGACTCTGGAATATACCAGATAACATGCCAGGAATGCTCCAAGTTCTACATAGGACAAACAGGCCGAAATATCAACACCAGGTACACAGAGCACATTAGAGCATACACACACAACAAACACACTACATCAGCAATAGCAACACACATACATAATACAGGACACCCAATTGGAAAAATAGAGCAAAATGTCAAAGTACTCCACCGACTAAATAAAGGACATAAAATGGATTTGCTTGAAGAACTGGAGATATATTCACATTACAGAAAATATGAAGATAAAATACTAAATGAAAAACTTGAAAGTGAATCAGTCAATTTCTTCAGATGTTTCGATAATATACTTAAATAAAAATAGTAAAACATAGAAATAAGCACAACTGTAAAATCAATATAAGTAATTCATGAGCCAAATTGTTAAGATAAATAACCTCTGTAAAAAAGCATATCATAATCTGTGGAAGACCTATAATGTTATCTCTGTGAACTACCTGTAAGAAGATCTTTGTAACTGTTTTGTTTATATAAGATATTTTCGATGTGTAAAGTGTACAAGTTGTGTGTGATGTTAAGTGTGTGTGAGACTCTACACAAATGGACCATTAGAAAACTGTAAGTACAAATTGTTCTCAAACTTTAGCCACTAACCTCACAGAAAGAATTGATACCCAACTAAAAATCGCGTTTCTTATGTATTACAGTAAAAGTCAACAAAATGAAGCACTCACACACGCTGACAACATCAAAAGAAATGGCTTAACACACATAAAAAACGCACTTGAAAATGGGAATTATTTCTCGAAACGCGTCGTGCGAATAGTAAAATAAAGAAAAAATCGTGACTGGTAGCAGAAGATTTATTTACTTATAAACAAACCTATAATGATACAGGATGTTTGAGGAGGAATAGTAAATATTGTAGGAGGTGGTGGTATAGACAAATTGCAGAAAAATGCCATATAACTCCCTGTATATGTATATATGTGTGGTGTCTGTTCTTTTGGGAATGTCCGGAAGAAAAGACACTACGAATCCGGGTTCGAACCTGGTCAGGCGCAAATTTTCATCTGACGCCGTTGTTCTATTTTAATGCGCATGACTGCCTGGACATCTGTCCTTCAATCTTTAATTGATTAACAAGGCTCTCTATTTCGATTCGTAGTTTCTGTTCTTTCGGACATTTCCGAAAGAACAAACATACACACACACACACACACACACACACACACACACACACACACACACATTTTTATCTTAAGTGCTATTCGGAAAATGTTTGTCAACTCAGTGATAGTGCTGGACTGGAGCTGCATCAACCTACTCATTTCACTAGATATAGTTGTAAATTTCTGAACAATTCCTGTTTAGTAAGTGACCGCGACAGTGTCTCTCATCGTTTACTTTGTCGGAAACCTGCTTCTCTCTGCCCTAGCCTATACTATAGCACTGAGTGATTGCTCACACTCTTGATACCTCACTGGACGTGCTACTGCAACTGTAGCCAAAGATTCAAATTCCGCTGGAAAAGTATGTTTCAAGTCAGATGGTTTTGCTCCTCCCGTACTGTCATTGAAAAGGATGACAACGAAATTAAGTATAGGTATCCTGTGAAACCCTTGAGTTCATACTGTGGTGCTGTGAAGATGAAAAAAGTAGTTTTTCACAATTATCAGATGACAGATGAAATTTGTCAGATTCCACTAATTATGATTGCATTATTAACTGTTGATTCACAGGCGCTTTTCTGCCTATTATTGTAACTGTTATTTGAATGTTAGAGCTGGAAGAATAGAAACGTCAAGTTTTGCCATTGGAATGTTCGAATTCACTCTAAGTCTTCACGTTTCGAACAAAGGCAGAATATCCGTCAGGAAAGCTGACAACAATAAGCCAGACCATGCCTGTCTCCTGGTGGATGTGTCAATGACAGTGATCTCAATAACAATATTGTACAGCAAATATACATTGCCAACTCAACCACTGGAGAAGTTCCAAAACTGTGAATCGCGTCTGGTGAATACGGTTTCAAGGTTTCGGTCCGATTAAGTCAGTAAAACAAAAATAATTGCCGCAGTCATTAATTTATGACATTTAGTTTGCATTCAGTGCATCGATGTACTACGAGCAATCGCACTCTAGCCCCTAAACCTAGTTACAGAAATGAGAATAAGACTAATTGACATATAATGAGGATCTTGCGGCCCTTGCCACCCGCGACTTTGAAAGGAAGCTACAGTCATTTCGCCGGCAGCGGTGGCCAAGCGGTTCTAGGCGCTTCAGTCCGGAACCGCGCGACTGCTACGTTCGCAGGTTCGAATCCTGCCACGGGCATGGATGTGTGTGATGTCCTTAGGTTAGTTAGGTTTAAATAGTTCTAAGTTCTAGGGGACTGATGACCTCAGATGTTGACTCCCATAGTGCTCAGAGCCATTTGAACCATATAGTCACTTCCGAGGTCACTCACAGAACACATCAGCTGGTATCCTTCCTGGCGGTATAACTGAAACTTGGCAACAGCGCAGAATATGTTTGGCAATTCTGTGACCGATGAGTTACTTCCTTGATGGCACAGAATTATCCTGCTAAATTCACTTGATATTATCGTGTCATTTCAGTTTAATACTGAGTGATTTTCGCTTGAGATGTGACATAAGGATATCAATTAATCCTTTTGAGTCCACGAAAGTCGTTCCACATGGGAAATACAACTACTGTCGCCTCTTATGTTGCGGTTTATCTGCCATAGCGCTTACTGAGTCAATAAGTAAGTGGAAGACACCGCGCCCATTCGCTAGCTCATAGGTAACGTTCTTACCTGTCAGGTGCATGCTGCCTCTGTTCGACTTTCGAGCCTCGCCGAAAGCTAGATTTTTTAACTGTTTTCTAGCAGAGCTACAAGCAGACAGATACAAATTCAATGAGGAAATCGTAAGACAACGCTCTAGCAAAATTCGTCTTGCTTCTTTTAATAACCCTTAGTGTCAAAGCGAAAACCTTGAGGTACTGCTAAATTCATAATGCCACGTTGTTTTCTTGCGACATGTTTTTTGTTGTTGTGAATACATAATTTTATCTATGAACTGCCACATTTTCATAATACTTACGAAGCAAATCATGTGAGGTAACACTTCACCAACTTGTTGGGAAGGTGGAAGAAGCGCTACCCTTTCTGGATGCTCTCTGTCTCTTCCTGGATGTCGAGTAATACGACCTTCGAGTAAATGGTTAGAGATGAAGAATTTAGTGGTGAATTAACTCATAGATGAGCTGAATGCGGGAGACTACTCTTGAAAAGAATAAGTAGACGATCTATTCACAGTAAGACTTAGAAAATTTCCTAGTACTATTAAGCCTATGTGCACTGAACATTGTGAAAAAAGTATTTAAAGACGAGCCCAACGAAAACTGGTGTAGTATTATTTATGGGGAAGCATGTCCAGCACACATACGGAATAATTATGTTTCTCGATGAAACTTTAGAGAGGGTTGTAGTGTATCTAGAGGTAGCCCTGGATGGAAAACTATTATGAACACCTCACATAAAGAATATTTTCCACTGCGAAAGATAATCTTATAAGCACTAGAAGCTGCTGTAGGGTAAACTGGGGTCTAAACCCAGTACGTACTGCATATACATCCCTACAAAAAGACCAATGATAATTTATCGGCCTCTAATATGAACAAAGTCGAACAGAAGGTGGCTGCTAGGGAGTCTGGCAAAGTGCAGAGACTGGCCTGCTTTCACAAACGGATGGAATTAGCAGAACATCCATTCTTGGAATGGATATTATGCTAGACATGCCCGCCTTACACCTGTGGCTTAAAATAGAGGCAGCGGCAGGGACATAAAGGCTAAAAATTGGAAATAACTTGATACAGTTAGAACATACGGAATCCCAAATCAGTAACGCGATGGCTGGGGAAATGTCGACTAACATACACAATAACTTCTAGCTGTTTGAATAAACTTTGCCATGTAACAGTTGGAAGCAGGGAGCAGTGGAAAAACTAACCACAACACCGTGCAGGAGACATAATATAGTGGTTTACTGACAGGTCGAAAACAGATGAAAGTACCAGGTCTGGTGTACTGCCTAGAATCTCTTTAGGGAAGATGGCCACAGTATTACACGTTTTTTTTCTGTCAGCATGTGCACGGAGGAAAATTAGAGTAGACCCTACAAAAATCGTAGCATCTATTTTTATTCAGACAGCCAAGCAGCTCTGAAATTTCTATCGGCCCCTTCAACTAGATCGAAGGTCGTTGCAGAATGCCATGAAGCATTTTCTTTCGGACATGTCCGAAAGAACAGACACCACACATGTGTCCATATACAGGGTGTTTCAGGAGGAATAGTACATATTTTAGCAGGTGGTAGTACAGACGAAAAAAAATTCCATATAAATGCGTCCACTTTTTATTGAGTACAGAGATACAGCTGTTAGTACATAACGCTAACAAACTCAAAGCAAAGGCAAATGAGGACATTCAAAGTTGATTTTCAAAAATTCACTAACCAACTTCAATGCACATTTGACTTCTCTTGATAACACCACGTGTAGCCTTACTGAGGTCGTCTTTGCGTTCTTTTATGAGGGCTGCACTATTCATAACCCGAACGATCAAATAGGCTCTAGGGTTTACGTTTTATTTGTAGACTTCGCCTTTAGCCATCCCCGCAGGCAAAAATCCAAAGCGATAAGGTCCGAGGACCTTGAAGGCCAAGAAAAGTGCCCATATCTAATTATCCACCTTCCGGGAAATGTGAGGTTTGGATAATGTGTCACCTGACGACTAGAATGTGCAGGAGCCCCGTCATGCTGGAGGAACATACGCATTCTTATAGTCAAATGAACCTGCATCTCGGTTCTTACAATAGTGCAACAGGTGCGCACTGGTTAGATGTAACTGAAGAGAGACTCCAACTCGGCTTGAGGTTAAGGGCGAATCCCAAGCGCATGGCCACGAACAATTGGGAGCGGAAACTTAATGTCATCGGAACCTTGTTGAAGGACCATGACATGCGATTGTTAGACCGACTGCAGAAAGTTCACTTTATTAATACATACATACTTAGCAAAATATATCATGTCGCAGCATTTCTTACCGATACTGCATGTCACTGCACATCAAATATTAGCTGTAGCCTCTTGGTATGTGTGGAAACAAAATATCTTCAAAGTATCTCTCCACTCGGCGACTTTGCAGAGGCAAAACGGAGGACTTGGAATTAAAGACGTGCTTTTAAACTAATACATGCCACTAAGACAGGCATCACGAAACTTCTGTTCCTCTCGTTAGATCCTGGGGATAGGAACGCTCCTGTTAATGTAGCATGCCAACCTAGATTACTTCCGAAAGCACTATGGCGATTGGAGCTGTATAAGACTTCCACCAGCACAAACCAACACTAGAACTGTCTATGATTATATTACCACATATCGTCTTCACAAACCAATTCCGGTAAATTAACCTACAAAAAACTGGAGGAACGTCTGGAAAAATATCAACAACAAAATTCTACCAACGAGTGTCAGTGCCGTATGGTGCGACGTTGTAAACGAAACCATACCCTCAGCGGAAGGATTATAGAAAATCAAATTGAGACCAACTCCATACTGCGACAAATGTCGGCTTGTAGAAACTGTAGCGCACATCTTATGTGAAAATAGAATCAGAATTTGGAACTGGACTAGGAAGAAATTAGCACTATCAACAGAACCACAGAAAGTAATATACGGATAACTGAAGCTTTACAACCCGACTGGAAATGTTACCCGTCCGCAAAGAATAAGTTATTCGTGGCTTCTGGGACAGTTCGTGTTTTACGTCGTAACAAACAGAACTTAGAAGAGTACATGTTTTATATTGCAGAAGAACATTTTACGCTGAAGAAGAATAACAAAAATAAGGAATGGTTTCAATTTTTTTTTATCTATTGCTTTATGTGGGCTACGAAGAGGTGGACAGTTTTTTTGATTAGAAGCAGAATACTATTCTTTCACTTTTTTATTCCTGGAATATTCTTTTACGTTGGTTCTAAAATCAGAATTGTTCTAATTTGGCAAAACCCCTTCGGCTCCGAAATTTTTTTCATTTGTGGAAAAATATATGGCTTCCTTACAGACCTCATATGCATCCAGTGCAAAATAAATTGTGAATATATTTCTGAATGAATGTATGTTAAGTATTTTTCCGTCACCTTTTCACTGTTATAAGTTATGTTCTACAAGGAACGCACGCCATTGGAGGCGGGAATCTGTAATTTATTTTACCTTAATTACTACTTCAGTTTTGTTCCACAATTTAAAGGTATATGTGGGTGCAAACATGGAATACATGGGAATAATGCAGCTGCTCAGTGACAGGTATGGGGGAGGCATTGAGGCCAGGCCTCTGATCTTCGACCCCTGCCATCTTTGCCTCCGCCTACCTGGTGCTGAAAGTCTTCTCAAACTTTTTAAAAAAAATAATAGTGCAGTGATCAGTATGTCTGTCTAGTAAGCAGGAGGTCCAGGTTCGAAGCCCAGTCGGTCACAAATATTCATCAGCCGTCTTACCTGTATTTCAACGCTCTGTGACAGTGTGGACGTCGGTCATTCGATATATAAGAAGCAATTGTTTTTTGAGGCAATAGAGGTGATTTGCGAACATTTGTCCTGCCATCAGTGTAACGGAACTTCAACGGCATCCAACCCTTAGTCATTCCTTTGTGCCGGTGCTAACCCATGTCATATATATGCGAATCAGATTGTAGTTCATATTTAGTCAAATAACGAATGGTCAGTACACAAGTATGCCGTCCGGGGTGGCCGAGCGGTTCTAGGCGCTATAGTCTGGAACTGCCCGACCGCTATGGTCGCAGGTTCGAAACCTGTCTCGGGCATGGATGTGTCTCATGTCATTAGGTTAGTTAGGTTTAAGTAGTTCTAAGCTCTAGTGGACTGATGACCTCAGAAGTTAAGTCCCATACTGCTCAGAGCCATTTGAACCATTTATGAAGAATACAAGTATGTACGAACAGTAGAAGCAGGATTGCAGCGAAATGATCCCTTAACCAAGTGCAACATAGAGTACCTGTGTAACGAGTCACTCCAGCTGCATAGCTGAGGGTAATATTTGTTAATTAATTCATTGCAGAATTAATGTAATACGAGCACGATGATCTCTGTAGTCATACTGTATCATTAGCAGCCCGCGAATGGAGTACTATGTTCGTTAAATCTGATTACTCAAGCTGAGGCCAAATAAAGAGAAGCGACGACGCCACAACACTATCGTTACTTAAGTAGGTAGTCAGCGCTAAATTATCTGTGCCACCATTAATGTTGCAGTAAGCAGTTTCACAGCATAACACCACTACAACTACTGACAACCTGAGCAATACCGTCACGCAGTTGTAATTCGCAGTGATTACAAGTTGCTGATGTTTGTCAAGACTAGCGGAAAGCACCTCTGAAGTTCCATTTGCATTACGCCTCGGACGGAGAGAATCCTAAATAACAGTAATAGGTCACCCAGCGAAGAGAAGAGTCCACGTATTGTCTCAAGTTCTTGCAGTTTGACATTAATGCAGTTCTCGATAGTTTTCCACTAACGGGTTCTTTTGGCTATCGGAATACTCATATGGGAATTATAAAAGTGTAATTGCTAGAACGCTCAACTATCTTAATAACACCTCATTCTGGAATGAATATGACTTGGAAAGCGACGTTAATTTGACGTTTCCATCCATCTCCTGCAGTCTTACTGAATGAAGTCTGAAGTGCACGCACAGTTGTGCCGCATGGATTCTGTGAAGTGTTGTGGCAGCTGGCAGTCATTGCTAAATACAGACATTTGCAAATATCCCCACTATTCCCGGGGGGGTCAGGGATTTTCTCTGCCTCGTGATGACTGGGTGTTGTGTGATGTCCTTAGCTTAGTTAGGTTTAAGTAGTTTTAAGTTCTAGGGGACTGATGAACATAGATGTTAAGTCCCATAGTGCTCAGAGCCATCAGCCAAATATCCCCACTGCTTTAGGGGAAATCGTCTTTCTTGCATTTTTTCCATACCGTAATTAGCACAATAACATAAGGCTTGTTCTGCTGAACAACTTGATGCCCACAAGTCGTTAAATAAGAATCTCCTAGCGGGAGTAATGCATGGAACGAGACAGACTGTTGGACAAAAGAGTGGACAGCTCCCTGCGTTTTTCGTTTCCGATAGCACCTACGGTAAGAATCTGGTGTCATATTATGCCTCACAACCTTAAACTGTTCGTTTTTTTACTTCATACTAAAACAAAAGTTATGATATGAGAAGAGGAAATGACTGATATGCTTCTCAGGAACTTAAGTTTTTCGTGTTTATTTTCTCACTTCATACTAAAACAAGGGCGTTAATATGAGAAGAGGAAATTAAATATACGCCTCCAAGACATAATATTTCCTTGTGTGCTACTACAGCATACATGAAAGCCCTGCAGTTAATTTTTGTATGTTGAATAAATTTTGATATCACCTCACATTCCTTTGTGAGAAGGTTCTTATTTTCTTGGGATTCAAGTAGAGTGGACATTTCATCACTGGTTAATATTCTGATGACTAATGACAGATACCCGTTGCAATTGCTCCATGACACCTGTGAGTAGAGTCTCACGTTGGTTACTATAAGAACGCGCAGGCAGTGATATCCGCTCACTGCAGTCAGAGCCAAGGTGATTTCTTTCTGTTTATGGCGAAGCGTCTGTTGCAGTGTCCACGCTCAGCCAAGATAAACAAATCGCGGCGGCATTGGGCACTGCTAATCACTGCAGTTGTCGCGAGCCTCGACAACAAGAGCGCACTGTCTCTGCTAACGATACTATGGAGTTAATACATCTTACTTATCGTAACGTAAAATGCAGGTCGTGGGTTGGGTGAAAAGTCTGTTTGTAACTTCCCATCGCATTAAAATACTTTACAGTCATATTTGATGCAATATTTATTGTTGGTTGTCTCTCTAATGTTAATAGTAATGATTCAGATTGTGCGTGAGCACGAAAACACACACACAAACAGTCATTGATTCCAGTGAGGGTGACAACTACTGTGTGTTGAACAACACAGGCACCAGTCAATTCCTCAGTTGGTGTCGAGTGGATGAGATTTTTCAGTTACTTTGCATTGCAAGAATTGTAAGGAGGAGACTGAAAGTAAATGGACTTGTATGTAAAGAGCTGCGACAAAGCAAAGCTTAACCGACTATCAGATAATTGTCCACATGGGTTTGTGGACGAGTATACTTTTAATAACCAACCCACCCACGATCATTACGTAAGATTTCTCAAAGGCGTAGGGGCATTGATTTCATTAAGTCGTCGACAGTGTAACGTGATGGTTTACTTCCCACCATACGTTTTCTATATTCGTCCAAAGGTTGCTTGCATTTGTAGGTCCACATGGCAATGACCTTGTTACCTCTGCCCACATATTCTCTATCTGGTTGATGTTCGGTGATCGTGGAACAAACGGCAACAGCTTTATCCTCTCTTGGCCCTGAAACCAATTTCGCACTGCTCTTCTGTGATGGATGGGGCTCTGCTCCTGTAAATAAACTGTTATCTAGTTCGTTCATATATTTATATTTAAATAACATATTAGTAATAAGCACATTGTATTATTATTTTCCACAGTGTTTAATAAGTGATCTAGATTCAACCGTCCGATTAAGAATGTGGTTTACCCAGTCTATCAAATGATGAGAGTCGCATTCGGATATCCACATTAAGCCTAGCTGCCTAAATCCGATTACAACGATCTAGTATCGAAATGAAATTACAGAAATCGGATAAATCGAACGTCTGTATTGCAACAATGCTGCCCACATAAATTCCTATGATGGAGTAACAAGTAGCAACTACCTAAGAAAAAGTAATTAATATGTCTACTAGCAGCAATGTAACGTAATTATAACCCATATTTATGTGATGGAAATACTGAATCGAACAATGCACATCTATTTCAGTGGTGGGAATGTGCATCATATCGGATTTGCTGATTACATAATAACAATAATAATAATAATTTCGTGGGGCCGATAGGGGAGACCCTCCCCCATATGGGTGGTACCGACGAAATCAAATACTTGGGGTGAACCAAATACTAAAGCAATTCTCAGCGACTACTCAATCCGTTGAACTCAAATTCCACGCACGTCTGAGTTAAAACCACCGCTACTCTGGTCACCGTCTGTTAGCTCAATAAGCTCGGCTGAAAATATTTGCATCCAAAGGCTTCAACAACCCCTGGTCCTGTCCGATCCTGGTATCACCCAAGCCAAACCAATGAAACACAAGCAAACATGAACTGTGCAAGCAAAGTTAACTTTACCACAGGTGGTATACAACCCGGCTGTCGACAGGCGGCAGTTGGATTTTCGGATTCTGGGGAGTCCAGGTTAACACGGCAGAGAATATCGAAGATCTCTGGCAAATTTCCCTACAAACAGAAAACATACATTTGAAAACTAAATATCGGTAGATTGATCCAAGCACGAAAAGTAAATAATCTCACAAAAGAAATCGACCAACAAAAAATTCTCATCATTGCTCTTCACGAACCACGACTTTTTATTCTTTTGTAGCTGAGCTACAATCAGGCAGATACAAACTCAATAAGGGAATCGTGAGATAACGCTCGAGCAAAATTCGTCTTGGTACTTTCAGTAACCCTTAGTGTCAGAGCGGAAACCTTACGGTACTGCCAATACCATAATGCCACTTTTGTTTTCTGCCGACATATTTTTTGTTGTTGTGAATACATAATTTTATCTATGAAATGCCACATTTTCATAATACTTGCGAATGATACAGGAAATGAAGTAAATACAGATCTTTTCGAAGTCAAAAGTCGGTAATATTCTACTAATTCGTGTTAAAATAGGCTCAATTGTCTTACAGACACATAATGCTTTATTAAGATAGATTGCCGTCGTGATGTTTCTGTAGTAGGCTGAATTTAATTTGTATTAGTACAGTGAATATTTTAATTGCATTTTCCATTAGTTTACTAATCGCAACATTAATCATCAAAGAGAAATTAATCAGCAGCTGAATTTTCTTTCACGATATCTACTACAATCTGATAATGCTAAAGTTGTTTGCAAATTCTACGCCTGTAGAAACCCACTGGTTCTAACGATGTCATTAAACCAGTGTAGTTTTAAGAGTATTTTCGTCTAGAAATGAATTGCCTTGACGGTTGATCGATCAAGAGCGGGAAAGGTAAAATTTTACGAATATATGACGAGAGGGACAAGGGCTTGAGAGAGGACTTCCCTATCAATACAAGTGCCTGAGAGACGACTTTCCTATCAATCTCCTGGACAGTTTTGTTTCTCAAATCAACAGAGTGAGTTATCATGCAGTATCATAGGTGATGTAGTTTTGTTGCTCGGTTTTCTTACACTGCGACAGAAAGGTGTCTCAGTTGTTGGCAACAAATTCCAGCTGTGTTGCACACACCCTATGGGGCAGAATTCGTAGCCCAAAACACACTTTTGGAGGTATCAGATGTAAACTATTACGTTCACACTACTCTTTACTCTAGTCTACGTCTTTTAGTGGGGCTCAGCCTTTCATTTCTTCTTAGGAAGTTATCGATAAAGGCATCATAACACGTCACCAGCAACAGTACTGCAAAGGAATCCTCAATGAGCGACCTGATGGCTTTCAATAATAGTCACTCCGTTGATTTTTGTTGTTTCGAATTAGAGAATGCAGTACTCCTACACCAGACTTCTGAACTTAGCCTGTTGAATGCAAATGTCGCATGATGGTAAAATGGTAAAATGTCACATATATCAGTTGTCGAGACTTCCTTAATGTGGAAAATCATTCATGCCAGAACGATCTTTGTTGAAACAAGAATATCTTTTTCTGGCGTATTTTCCCCAAAAGCACTCGCTCCACGCACAGTTCAAATCTTTCTAATTGCCTCCTCTACATTCACCCCTCTGTTATACCAAAAGTAAACTTTGTGTTGCAGATGTTACACCATTTTCCACTTGCGACTCAATTTTACAATGTTTAACTGTAGTTCATGATTTTCAAGTATGCAAAATCCAGTGCTTAATTGCAAGATGATAACTAGAACTTCAAATTCGAAAATTGCATTGATACACACACTGACAGCGTGGCGCCGCCTTTACATGGGCGGCGCCGGATTTCAGGCGGCGGGTGGCGTCTGGCCGGTGGCCGGTAGCCGCTGCAGCGCGAGGAAACGCTCGAGCGTAAGCTGTTATGATCGCGACGCAGCCACGAGCTGTCCTGCGGAATTGTTTCTGGAATACTTGTTATTGCGGGTGGGTAGAATGTTAAGCGAATTGTCTTCGATGTTCAATCAGACTCATAACTTTAGACCGAAATGTGGAAAAAAAAAAAAACAGCTGGACGCGAACATGCGACTCTTAAGTTTAGAACGCACGACGATTACCGCAAGACCACGGGCCCACTCCATCCATATCAAATCGGAAGTGAGCAACACTTCCGCCTAACACTTCCGCATCTTACAGTGTTGCCAGATTGTGCAGATGGCCGGACTTAAAGAGTTGTCAGGGGAGGTCAGTTTTATTGGCCACCTTAAGTGAACGACTCGGACTTAGTCTCTGTGGCGGCCGGCCGGCGGTCAGTTTTTATGCCTAAGCCTGTACATACAATTATGATACAAAACCATTACAACAATGATGATCTGTAAAGAAATGTTTAAAATATGACGTTGTTTTATACCACGAACATAAAATTAACAAAATTTCTTCACGTAATATTCACGACGGGTAACACAATATACAACAAAAGTCAACAGGATTCTCAAACTGTAATGGGCAAGCCTCTAAAAATCCTGATTTGTACCAGGCGTGTTTAGTACATCGAAATACATCAGCGAAAAGAACCGACTACGTGTTAGCGACTGCAGCTTGATTGTATTGGTTTCTCAAGTGGAGATTGACATCACAATCATTTAGTGAAACTAGATCTGAAAATCTTCTCACAAAGTTGTTCCAACAGACACACACACACACACACACACACACACACACACACACACACACACACACACAACACACGGGCGAGCAAAACACACAGAGCGACAGTTGGCAACACTGCATGTAGTAAACACAACAAAGTAAAACATAGCGAACACTGGAAGTGAAGTGTTAAGTCGAAATATGTTCGTAAAACGCCGAAAATCGGACATCGAGGGTACTCATACCAACTAAGCACAACTCCAGGACGGCGCATGTGCACCAGTAAGATCACAAATCGTAAATGGAAACAAACATTAATTTAACTTCACGTAAGTTTTACTACAAATTTTCTCACCTAGCAACAAGAGAATGATAAAAAAATGTAATGTGGTAGCAAATCTGGTAGCTCGATTATTGGATAGAAAAACAAATATTTATTGCAGGCTACTGAAGATCCTTCACAAATAAAAAGAAGTTCAGACACTAGAAACAGCCGTTAATTTAGCTGCGTTAGACGAAACACATTTCCAAGAAATTAATCATGTACTCTTTCTACTGCATTGCATACGAAAATAAGTAAAATTTCGTGTAGTTTTAAAAGCCAGCAGTGCATAACACTCATGGTATAAGGCCGAAAGAGTTCCAAGTTCGCAGCTTGCCAGTCAGAGTGTTCTCAGACGCCAAACGGCTGGAGATTTATGCTCTGAAGATCGCAGAGGAACGTGACGCCCATGAGACAGTGGTTCGCCGTCGCTGCATGCCGCTCACGCCGTCAATCAATAATGGTCACTAAAAGCCTTCCTACGCCCTTCTGTAGCCGAGGAAGGAGGTGGGGCGCCGCCTCCTCAGTTTTATGGAAGAGATTACGCGAGGTGGCCTCCACATTTTAAACAGCTCGGCGTTATATAGAAAGGTGGGCGTTTAATGGGCCTCTTTATGCAGTCACTTTATTTTTAACAAACTCATTTGTTAATGTGTTCATCCCAATACGTAGGCTTTATTTTTTTCAACTTGCTGTTAGTGAAATGGGCTTAACTTGGAAGGATTTCCTTTTTGTCTAAAGTAATTTACTAATTGTGGAACGGATTTAGCATTCGTTCATAACTTTTTCTTATGGACTTGATTAGCTTCTGGGCTACTCCTACAGTTGGAAATCCAAAGCAGGCGTGATAGAAGTACAGTCTTCTGTGCAGTTGTCTATCATTTCTGTAGCTTTCTTTTTTTTAACCTTCCAAAACACATTCATACTTGCCTACCTCCACCTTCTCTTTCCATATCCCTCTCTTTCCTAATAACTTGCCAGTGTGTAGCGGTACTCTCAGAAACATGCAGTTTTATGACCAATTTGTTGATAGCACTGGTGGTAAAATTATTTGCCGTAAACATGGTGTTTCAAAGTCTTTGCATCAAACATATGGGGGTGACAGATCAAGTTATGGGGAACAGCTTTTGTTAGAAACAAAATGTCCACCAACGTTAGGCGTTCTGTTGTATTCGCTGACTAAGGGACCATGAGATGTCATTGACCTAACAGGGTCTACTAAATACATGTGCTGCATGCTACATAATTAAATTAGTAGAGTGGTTTAGAGTGGTTCTCTACAAAAAAAAAAAAAAAAACCCTAAGGAAGATATGTTAGAGGCGATTCAGGAACTTTACTTTTGCTGAGTCTACTCTTTTTCATACAGTGTAGATTATTGGCTTATAGGCAACAAACAACGAATATACAGAACGAGATTTTCACTCTGCAGCGGAGTGTGCGCTGATATGAAACTTCCTGGCAGATTAAAACTGTGTGCCCGACCGAGACTCGAACTCGGGACCTTTGCCTTTCACGGGCAAGTGCTCTGCCAACCGAGCTACCCAAGCACGACTCACGCCCCGTCCTCACAGCTTTACTTCTGCCAGTACCTCGTATCCTACCTTCCAAACTTAACAGAAGCTCTCCTGCGAACCTTGCAGAACTAGCACTCCTGAAAGAAAGGACCTGCAACATGCGGTCGTGCATTATCATGCTGAAATGTAGGGTTTCGCAGGAATCGAATGAATGGTAGAGCCACGGGTCGTAACACATCTGAAATGTAACGTCCACTGTTCAAAGTGCCGGCAATGCGAACAAGAGGTGACCGACACGTGTAACCAATGGCATCCCATACCATCGCGCCGGGTGATATGCCAGTATGGCGATGACGAATACACGCTTCCAATGTGCGTTCACCACGATGTAGCCAAACACGGATGCGACAATCATGATGCTGTAAACAGAACCTGGATTCATCCGAAAAAATGACGTTTTGCCATTCGTGCACCCAGGTTCGTCGTTGAGAACACCATCGCAGGCGCTCCTGTCTGTGATGCAGCGTCAGGGGTAACCACAACCACGTCTCCGAGCTGATAGTCCATGCTGCTGCAAACCTCGTCAACTGTTCGTGCAGATGGTTGTTGTCTTGCAAACGTCTCCATCTATTGACTCAGGGATCGAGACGTGGCTGCACGATCCGTTACACCCATGCGGATAAGATGCCTGTCGTCTCGACTGCTAGTGATACGAGGCCGTTGGGATCCAGCAAGGCGTTCCGTATTACCCTCGTGAACCCACCGATTCCATATTCAGCTAACAGTCATTGGATCTCGACCAACGCGAGCAGCAATGTCGCGATACGATAAACCGCAATCGTGATAGGCTACAATCCGACCTTTATCAAAGTCGAAAACGTGATGGTACGCATTTCTCCTCCTTACACGAGGTATCACAACAAGGTTTCACCAGACAACGCCGGTCAACTGCTGTTTGTGTATGAGAAATCGGTTGGAAACTTTCCTGATGTCCGCACATGGTAGGTGTCGCCACCGGCGCCAACCTTGTGTGAATGGTCTGGAAAGGTAATCGTTAGCATATCACAGCATCTTCTTCCTGTCGGTTAAATTTCGCGTCTGTAGCACGTCATCTTCGCGGTGTAGCAATTTTAATGGCCAGTAGTGTAATTGCTGTTTGACGAAGTGTCGCTTGGAACCCCGACGAGGCGGTGGGTGACGGCTGTGTGATGGCTTCCTGCCGTTAACTGCTGTACGCGCGCCGCCGGAAGGCCCGGCGCCCACAGCGTGCTAATCACGGCGACCTCCGCCCCCGCCCCCACCTGCAGCCCCTCCGCCACGGCCACCTGCGGCGCCAAACGGCCAGCCACGGCCACCGCCTGACGGCAGGGCACGGCCCGCGTGCCACACCCCACACACAGCAGCGGCCGCAGTCACGCAACCGTGTGTTGTGCAGGACGCCCGGCCCGCTGCCTCACACCCGCTGGGGTACTCCGCTACTACACAGTCAACAAGCCAGCTGTCAGTGGGGATGCCGGTTATCGCTGAATCGGTTATATCTATTCTTTTCCACGACCGCTTAACCTCACCGCTAAAACTGCCCAAAATAACCGGTTTTTGAAACAATCGGTTTTCGGTTTTTTGTTCCCACTACTTCCTGCTCCTATAGCGGAACAAACACGGGTAGCAGTTACTTCTGTAAAATATCTGGGAGTATGCGTACAGATCGATTTGAATTTGAATGATCATATAAAATTAGTTGTTGGTAAGGCAGGTGCCAGGTTGAGATTCATTGGGAGAGTCCTTAGAAAATGTAGTCCATCAACACAGGAGGTGACTTACAAAACACTCGATCGACGTATACTTGAGTATTGTTCATCAGTGTGGGGTCCGTACCAGGTCGGGTTGACAGAGGAGATAGAGAAGATCCAAATAAGAGCGGCGCGTTTCGTCACAGGGTTATTTGGTAAGCGTGATAGCATTACGGAGATGTTTAGCAAACTCAAGTGGCAGACTCTGAAAGAGAGGCGCTCTGCATCGCGGTGTAGCTTGCTGTCCAGGTTTCGAGAGGGTGCGTTTCTGGATGAGGTATCGAATATATTGCTACCTCTTACTTATACCTCCCGAGGAGATCACGAATGTAAAATTAGAGAGATTCGAGCGCGCACGGAGGCTTTCCGGCAGTCGTTCTTCCCGCGAACCATACGCGACTGGAACAGGAAAGGGAGGTAATGACAGTGGCACGTAAAGTGCCTCCGCCACACACCGTTGGGTGGCTTGCGGAGTATAAATGTAAATGTAAATGACATCGAATAAAGATTGAAAAGTTTTGACTCATACTGCTACAAGATACGTACAATCAAAATATTAGCTTAAATTGCCAAATAAAAGAAAACGAAGTCCGTCCACTATTCGCAGGTTTTCTCGAAAAGTGATAGGTGGTTGAATACTACAAAAATCAGCAGTATTCTCCTGTTGTTTCTAATTTTTCCAACCTGTGCTCAAAAGTCATACCACTATTTAGGCATTACGAATAGTCAGTGCTAATTGGTGAATACTGAGGATGAAGAACTCTATTCTGGTGTTACTTTGTCCGTTTTCAAGGCCTACAAGTAGATAAATCTATATTAGTAGACACAGTCAGTAGATCACCTACTTGCTATTTTTTTGTACGCTAAGAATGGGGAGCGGACAGAGATACAGTCTCTTGTCCTTAGTGTGGGAAACTGTCCCTAAAGGCGGAATAATCAGCAATGATCAACTGTATGAGGATGCAGAAGGCAATGGAAACCACTGCATTAAAGACACATAATGTTTATCCACAAGACATGTGGCCTTTACTTGAAAAAGTGTCATGATGGTCTCTCAATTGGCAAAGGATTATGGAATAGTCCCCTATTCACATCTCCGGGAGAGGACTGCCAAGGAGTAGGTCACTATGAGAAAAAGATTGAATAGACAATGACAGGATAACGTCCGACGAGTGTGGCGTGGAATGTCAGTGGCTTGAATGTGGCAAGGAAGCTAGAAAATCTGAAAACGGAAATGCAAAGGCTCAATCTAGATATAGTAGGGGTCAGTGAAGTGAAATGGGGAGAAGACAAGAATTTCTTCTGAGATGAGTATAGGGCAACATCAACAGCAGCAGTAAATGGCATAACGGCAGTAGGATTCCTTACGAATAGGATGGTAAGGCAGAGAGTCTGTAACTATGAACATTTCAGTGATAGGGTTGTTCTTATCAGAATCGACAGCAAACCACCACCGACAACCATAGTTCAGATATACATGCCGACGTCGCAAGATGAAGATGAAGAGATAGAGAAAGTATATGACGATATTAAAATGGTAATACAGTACGTAAAGAGAGATGAAACTCTAATAGTCATGGGGGACTGGAATGCTGTCGTAGGGGAGCTAGTAGAAGAAAGGGTTACAGGCATGGGCATATGGGCTTGGACAAGAAATGAGAGGGGAGAAGAACTAATTGAGTTCTGCAATAAATTTCAACTAGTAATGGCGAATACTCTGTTCAGGAACCACAAGGGGAGGAAGTATACTTGGAAAAGGCCGGGTGATACGGGAAGATTTCAGTTTGATTACATCATGGTCAGGCAGAGACTCCGAAATCAGATACTGAATTGTAAGGCATCCCCAGGAGCAGATACGGAGTCAGATCACAATTTAGTAGTTATGAAGAGTAGGCTGAAGTTTAAGAGATTAGTCAGGAAAAATCAATACGCAAAGAAGTGAGATACGGAAGAACCAAGGAATGACGAGACGCACTTGAAGTTCTCTAAGGCTATAGATACAGCAGTAAGAAATAGCTCAGTAGATGGAACTGTTCAAGAGGCTTGTACATCTCTAACAAGTGCAACCACATAAGCTGCAAAGAAAAACATAGGTCAAGAAAGGGAACTGCGAAGAAACCATGTGTAACAGAAGAAATACTTCAGCTCATCGATGAAAGAAGGAAGTACAAAAATATTCATGAACATTCAGGAAATAAATAGAAAGGGCAGGGAAACCAAGACGAAATGGCTGCATGAAAAATATGAAGATATCGAAAAAGAAATAATAGTCGGATGACCTGACTCGGCATATAGAAAATTCTAAACAACCTCCGGTGAAATTAAAAGCAGAGGTTGTAACATTAAGAGACCAACCGGAATTCCGTTGTTAAATCCAGAGGAGAGAGCGGATAGGTGGAAAGAGTACACGAAAGCCTCTATGACGGGAAAGATTTCTCTGATGTTGTATAAGTAGGAACAGTAATCAATTTGGAAGAGGTAGGATATCCAGTATTAGAATCAGAATTTAAGAGAGCTTTGGAGGGCTTAAGATCAAATAAGGCACAAGGTTCGATAACATTCTATCAGAATTTCTAAAAATCATGAGGAGGGGGGGGGGGAAGTGGCAACAAAACGACTATTCACGTTGGTATGTAGAATGTATGAGTCTGGCAATATACCGTCCGACTTTCGGAAAAATATCACCCAAACAATTCCGAAGACTGCAAGAGCTGACAAGTGCGAGAGTCATTGCATAATCAGATTAACAGCTCATGCACCCAAGTTGCTGATAAGAATAATATACAGACGAATGAAGATGACGATCAGTTTGGTTTTAGGAAAGGTTAAGGCAAGAGAGAGCAATTCTGACGTTGCGGTTGATAATGGAAGCAAGACTACAGAAAAATCTAGACACGTTCATAGGTCTTGTCGACATGGAAAAAGCGTTCGACAATGTAAAATGGCGCAAGATGTTCGAAATTCTGAGAAAAATAGTGGTAAGCTGTAGGGAGAGACAGGTAATATACAGTATGTACAAGAGCCAAGAGAAATTAATAAGAGTGGACGACCAAGAACGAAGTGCTCGGATTAAACAGGGTGTAAGAAAGAGATGTAATCTTTAGCTCCTGCTGTTGAATTTGTACATCGAACAAGCAGTAACGGAAATAAAAGAAAGGTTCAAGAGTGGAATTACAATTCAAGGCGAAAGGACATCAATTATACGATTCGCTGATGACATTGCTATCCTGAGAAAAAGTGAAGGAGAATTACATGATGTGCTGAACGGAGTGGACACACTAATGAGTACTGAATATGGATTGAGAGTAAATCGAAGAAAGACGAAAGTAATGAGAAGTAGCAGAAATGAGAACAACGAGAAAATTAACATCAAGATTGATGGTCACGAAGTAGATGAAATTAAGGAATTCTGCTACCTAGTCAGTAAAATAACCAATGATGGACGGATCAAGAAAGATATCAAAAGAAGACTAGCACTGGCAAAAAAGGGCGCTCCTGGCCAAGTCAAGTCTACTAGCATCAAACATAGGCCTTAATTTGAGGAAGAAATTTCTGGGAATGTATGTTTCGAGTAAAGCTTAGTATGATAGTGAAACATGGGCTGTGGGAAAACCGCAATAGAGGAGAATCGAAGCATTTGAGATGTGGTGCTATACACGATTGTTGAAAATGAGATGGACTGATAAGGTAAGGAATTAGCAGGTTCTGCGCAGTATCGGAGAAGAAAGGAGTATCGGAAAACACTGATAAGGAAAAGGGGCAGGATGATATGACATCTATTTAGACATCAGGGAATGACTTCCATGGTACTAGAGGGAGATGTAGAGGGAAAAAAACTGTAGAGGAAGACAGAGATTGGAACACATCCAGCAGGTAACTGAGGACATAGGTAGCAAGTGCCCCTTTGAGATGAGGAAGATGGCACAGGAGAGGAATTCGTGGCGGGCCGCATCAAACCAGTCAGAAGACTGATGAATCAAAATGTATAAATGAGTTTTTAATGTATTACTGTTACCATAATTTCCTTCCTCTTTCATTGTTTCACAAAAATGGAATACAAATTTCTGATCCTTTAAAGCAAATGAAGCATTGTACTACGTCACTGCGTAAAAATATTTCCAGAATGGGGATGGTGACAATACATTGGATGTTCGCCGACGTTAGCGAGAAACTACGGTATAGGCCAGCTGGGGGCCAAGTCTTGCACACTGCACTTACACGCGTATCTTAAGCCACGACAAACGGTAACAGGGACATAATTGTCTCAGGAATTCCGTACCAATTCTTATGCCATGTGTTTGCTGCTCGTTTCTATCAGTACTGATCGCCATTGTCATTTTCTAAAATAACTCAACGTTTCAGACGAATCCAAATGTTATGAATGAAAGTGACTTCTTTGTTTAAGAAGCTTTATTTAAAAACGAAAAATTTTGCACTAGTGCTGTGGATAAATGATATTTCGGATTTTACTCAGTTATAAGTAAGAAATGAGAAACACCTGTAGTAATTCAGACCAAAAATAAAGAGCGAAAATACCGGTTATTCACAACTAAAATACTGATATCGGCTTTAACTGATCGTTTTTCCCATCCCTAGCTCGCTGCCCGGATGCCCAATGACATAACAGTCATCACTACAATCACAAGACGCGGACGTTTTTACCCGAAAGGACGCGTTCATCGCATTAGAATTCCATCATTTTTTGCGTAATCAGATATTGCGAGGGACGTTCAAAATGTATTGCAACAAATTTTTTTTTTCTGAAAGCAGCTTCGTTTTTTTCAGCATTCCAATATTCGATATTACTATCCATTATTTTAGCTACAAACCCTATTTTTCAACATGTCTCCGTTTATAGCGACGGCATGGTACCACCCTACCGGTTATTCATCGAGTTTTACTGTACTTGTTAATATACACTCCTGGAAATTGAAATAAGAACACCGTGAATTCATTGTCCCAGGAAGGGGAAACTTTATTGACACATTCCTGGGGTCAGATACATCACATGATCACACTGACAGAACCACAGGCACATAGACACAGGCAACAGAGCATGCACAATGTCGGCACTAGTACAGTGTATATCCACCTTTCGCAGCAATGCAGGCTGCTATTCTCCCATGGAGACGATCGTAGAGATGCTGGATGTAGTCCTGTGGAACGGCTTGCCATGCCATTTCCACCTGGCGCCTCAGTTGGACCAGCGTTCGTGCTGGACGTGCAGACCGCGTGAGACGACGCTTCATCCAGTCCCAAACATGCTCAATGGGGGACAGATCCGGAGATCTTGCTGGCCAGGGTAGTTGACTTACACCTTCTAGAGCACGTTGGGTGGCACGGGATACATGCGGACGTGCATTGTCCTGTTGGAACAGCAAGTTCCCTTGCCGGTCTAGGAATGGTAGAACGATGGGTTCGATGACGGTTTGGATGTACCGTGCACTATTCAGTGTCCCCTCGACGATCACCAGTGGTGTACGGCCAGTGTAGGAGATCGCTCCCCACACCATGATGCCGGGTGTTGGCCCTGTGTGCCTCGGTCGTATGCAGTCCTGATTGTGGCGCTCACCTGCACGGCGCCAAACACGCATACGACCATCATTGGCACCAAGGCAGAAGCGACTCTCATCGCTGAAGACGACACGTCTCCATTCGTCCCTCCATTCACGCCTGTCGCGACACCACTGGAGGCGGGCTGCACGATGTTGGGGCGTGAGCGGAAGACGGCCTAACGGTGTGCGGGACCGTAACCCAGCTTCATGGAGACGGTTGCGAATGGTCCTCGCCGATACCCCAGGAGCAACAGTGTCCCTAATTTGCTGGGAAGTGGCGGTGCGGCCCCCTACGGCACTGCGTAGGATCCTACGGTCTTGGCGTGCATCCGTGCGTCGCTGCGGTCCGGTCCCAGGTCGACGGGCACGTGCACCTTCCGCCGACCACTGGCGACAACATCGATGTACTGTGGAGACCTCACGCCCCACGTGTTGAGCAATTCGGCGGTACGTCCACCCGGCCTCCCGCATGCCCACTATACGCCCTCGCTCAAAGTCCGTCAACTGCACATACGTTCACGTCCACGCTGTCGCGGCATGCTACCAGTGTTAAAGACTCCGATGGAGCTCCGTATGCCACGGCAAACTGGCTGACACTGACGGCGGCGGTGCACAAATGCTGCGCAGCTAGCGCCATTCGACGGCCAACACCGCGGTTCCTGGTGTGTCCGCTGTGCCGTGCGTGTGATCATTGCTTGTACAGCCCTCTCGCAGTGTCCGGAGCAAGTATGGTGGGTCTGACACACCGGTGTCAATGTGTTCTTTTTTCCATTTCCAGGAGTGTATAACGAGAAAACAAAAATCGTACTAGATTAATCTGTGATCGCTCTATTGAATGGGTACGTAAAATTCAGCTTTCAGAATAATTTTGTTCCTACGAGAAACAATCCCACGCTATCAGTCAATAGTTTGTGTCGCATGAAAGAAATGATGAGCATTATTGTTTGGGTTGACTCCCGTTAGACAATGAAAAAACGAAATTGCAAATGCCTGTTGAAACACCAGAGAAAGTGCGCCTAACGACTGTTAGGAGAGACACCCTGTATTGTCTGCAAACCTCTGTGAAATGCTCGACAGAGGCATTACCCATTTCACCGCGTATTTAATCTTCTTCCCTTTCCACATGTATCTACAGCGCGGGAAGAATGATTGCTTCATTGCCTTTATGCTCCTACGAGAGCTGTAGGTACTGCATTGTACTACATTCCTCATTTAATACTGATTCATGAATCTGTTCAAGAAGCTTTTCGCGGGATATTCGACGTCTACGAGAGCTGTAGGTACTCCATTGCACTATATTCCTCATTTAATACTAATTCATGAATCTGCTCAAAAAGTTTTTCGCGGGATATTCGACGTCTACTTTCGAGTGTCTGCCAGTTCAGGTTTCTGACCATTTCCGCAATGCCACCCGTAGGTCAAGAAAACCTGTGACCATTCGTGCTGCTCTTCTTTGTAAACGTTCGATTTCCCTCGTTATTCCTATTTAGTATGGGCCGACTTGCTTGAGCAATGTAACTACAAATGCACTGAAGCCTTACACTTCATATAACTACGACTGTTGTATTTCATACCTTTGCAAAGTGTTACTTTCAGATATTTGTGAGTTCGTTGATCCAACGGTGTCTTATATCGGGTTATTCAGAAGCACTTCCAGGGTTTCTGATGACGAATAACGAAAACTACAATTGGTACAGGAAAATGACACATATCAGTGGATGGAGAACCTCTCCATATTTCGATTCGTAATGAGAGCCATAAAGTAGTTGCACTAGGAGGCGCCCGTCTCACAACATTTACACAAATGATTCGCTTCTCAATGCCGCATCAGATTACTTTGCGCCTACAGATAGGCAATCCAGTGAATACGGTTAAAAAGCGGGCTCCTATCGCGCAACCTTTGTCCTCTGCAACCCGAGAGCTACTTACGCCGAGATGACAAAAGTGATGGGATAGTGATACGTACATATACAGATGGGGGCATTGGCGGAACTGCTATTTGTATTCAGATGATTCATGTGGAAAGGTTTCCGATGTGTTTATGGTCGCACGATTGGAATTTACAGACTTTGAACGCGGAAGGGTAGTTGGGGCTAGACGCATGGACATTCCGTTCCGTAAACAGGTAGAGAATTTAATATTCCGAGATCCACAGCGTCAAGAGCGTACCGAGAACACCAGGTTTCAGGCATTTCCGCCCACCACGGACAAGACAGTGGCCGACGGCCTTCATTTATCGACTGAGAGCGGCGACGTTTGCGTAGATTTGTTTTTGCGTAGATTTGTCAGTACTAGCATACAAACAACACTGCGCCAAATAACCGCAGAAATCAATGCGGGACGTACGAAAACCTTCCGTTAAGCCAGGGCGGCGAAATTTGGCGTTTATGGGCTATGACAGCAGACGACCGACGCCTGCAGCGTCTCTCCTGGGATGATGACCATATCGCTTGGACGCTAGACGACTGCAAAACGGTGGCCTGGTCAGATGAGTCCCGATTTCAATTGGTAAATGCTGATGTTAGATGTTAGGGTTAGAGTGTGGCGCAGACAGGCCCCCCCTCCCCCCTCCCCCCCTCCCCCTCCCCCCTCCCCCTCTCCCTCCCCTCTCCCCCCTCCCCCCCCCCCGAAGCTATGGACTCAAGCTGTCATCAAAGCACTGTACAACCCTGTACTGACTCCATAATGATGTGGGCTGTATTTACACGGAATAGACTGGGTCATCTAGTCCAACTGAAAAGACATTGACTTGAAATGGTTATGTTCGGTTACCTGAAGGCCATTTGCAGCCATTCATGTTCTTCATGTTTCCAAACAACGATGGAATTTTTATACATGAGAATGCGCCATGTCACCGGGCCACAATTGTTCACGGCTGGTTTGAAGAACATTCGAGCGAATGGTTTGGCCACCCAGGTGACCCGACATGAATTCCATTGAACATTTGTGGGACATAATCAAGAAATAAATTCGTGCATAACATCCTCCACCGTCAACACTTTTACAATTATGGACGGCTACGAAGGCAGCATGGCTCAATATTCCTGCAGGGGACTTCCAACGACTTGTCGAATCCTTGCCACGTCGAGCTGCTGTACTACGCAGGACAAAAAGAGGTCTGTCACAATATTAAGAGGCATCCCATGACATTTGTCGCCTCAGTGCATGAATAACCCTGTATTGTTAGCCACGGAATACTAAGCGAACACATTTTGTGAAGAGCACTACTTTACATTAATGAACATTTAAAGCCAGTCTTTGTGCCGGACTGAAATCTTATTACAATCAGAGTGAATATTTGTGCTACTTTTTTCAGATAGTTCTGCGCTGTAGATAAGGAAAAGAGGAAGTGGAGGTCACACGGTGCAAAATCTGGCTAACAGAATAATCTGCTTCACAAATCAAACATTGACGAATGTAATGCGAAGTACCGTTCTGCAACCTTTAAAGTGGATTTAGATATGTTGTAGCCTAATTTCACATTCAGATATACAAAAATTTTGTGTACTTCGTTTGAAATGTGCGATGATCATTGCAGCAGGCTAATTTCGGTATGAAAACGGTAACTGTGAATAGAAATGAAAAAATAAAAAAAGACCTTCATACTGTTGTTATTATAAGAAGAGTTGCGCATCCTTCGTATCCGTGTGGGAAATGTTTATCAGATAGTTTTAGCCACGGGAAACGAACTGGCTAGCTACAAGTGTAGTGCTGAATCGAAATCACGAGTTAATGCTGTTTGCCACCCCTCAGTGGGGAATGGTTCAGGTATTTCGGAAATCCAAAGGAAGGTCGTTCAAGCTAAGAAACGTAGTGCATGTGTATAGCACAAGGCCCAAGCGCCCCACCAATCAGCCACGTACAGTGGAGTGTGCGCGTGTGAGCCTGGAACGGCTGTGCAAATCTCGCCGGCAACGGAATTAAAGGAGACCTCGGCGGTGGTTTCTGGTTGTGGCGCGCTTCTACCCCTGCTGGATCTGAAACAGAGGAAATGTCGACGGGTTGCGCAGGGCAACATAGCATTCATCGATACTCTTCCTATTGTTTCAGTTGTTTGCGATACACGGAAGTAATGCAAATTAAATTGAGTTTACCTCTCAAAACAACTGGGGAACAGTTTACCATTTGTTAACTATCTACCGAGTTATTCACGAAGTAGTGAGTCTTTCGTCATACAATAATATTTACTGAGAATACTGTAAAGAAGAGAATGGTAACATTTCCGAAATTATTTCAACTACGTGGTGGTAAGTTCCTATTGGATCAAACTGCTGAGGTTGTCGGTCCCTGGCTTACACACTACTTAACCTAACCTAAACTAACTTACGCTAAGGACAACAGACACGCCCATGACCGAGGGAGGACTCGACGCTCCGACGGGGGTAGCCGCGAGAATCATGGAAAGGCCTCCTAGACCGCGCGGCTAGCCCACGCGACTTCAACTACGTCTCCACCATTCTATCATCAACAATGAATCATTTGTTTTACTTTGGCACCACGATCAATTCAGGTGGCTAGAATGCTCGTCCTACTGACAGAGGCATTAGAAGTGATGTCAAGAACATAGCATGAGACCCTGGCACACATCGAATCTCTTGAAGCTACAACTACACTCCATAAGCCATCTTATGGTGTGAGGCGGAGGGTACTTAATGTTCCACTGTCACTTACCCCCTTTCCTCTTCCAGTAGCGAATGGTACGTGGGAAGCACGGTTGATGTTAAGCCACCAGAGAGCTAGATTCTCTCTGTTTTTAACTTCGTGAGATTTACATAGGAGAGAGTAATATTATTGCTGAATCGTCTGTCAACGTACGCTCTCGGTATTTTAAAGGTGAACCTCACCGTCATGCAGAGCGCCGCTCCTGTAGCGTCTGCAACTGGAGTTGGTTGAGTGTCTTCGTTAGGCTTTCGGTCCTACTGAATGAACCTGTAATGAAACGCGTTACTCCGCTTGGAGTGTTCCCTATTTTGTCTATCAGAGCTATATGGTACGGATGCGTAACTGAGGAGCAATGTTCTACTATTGGTCGAATGAGGGTTTTGTAAGCTACCTTCTTTGTCGGTGGACTGCAGTTGCTGAGGATCCTGTCGATGATGTCAGTCTGTTGTCTATCTTACCGATGATTAATTTTACGCTTTCGCTCCGTACTTACATGCCTAGATGCTTAACTGATACAACTGCTTTCAGTAACTGTTCCAGAGTCCCTATTCATATAATTATAGGTGTTTACGCCTGTTTGTGCCCAATACGTTACATTTATTTATGTTTATGGTGAATTCCTGCACCGAGCGTCGTTCCTCTTCATGTCTTCTTGCATTTCGCTGCAATCTCCTAGTTGCTTGAGCCTCACGAACAGGTGAGGAGCCGGCCGGAGTGGCCGTGCGGTTCTAGGCGTTACAGTCTGGAACCGAGCGAACGCTACGGTCGCAGGTTCGAATCCTGTCTCGGGCATGGATGTGTGTGATGACCTTAGGTTAGTTAGGTTTAATTAGTTCTAAGTTCTAGGCGACTGATGACCTCAGAAGTTAAGTCGCATAGTGCTCAGAGCCATTTGAACCATTTTGAACAGGTGAGTAAAACAACGAGTTCGAGAACAATATCGATTGTACCATACATGAAGTTCGCATAAGCTGAAACCATGTTACATCCAGGAGAATCAGACGGGTGACTCGATACAGAATGCGATCAAAGAGAGAAAAGGCGAAGATATGTAGCACATATATATCTGGAAACCATAGCCTTGTGACTGGCTCTATTGGTTAACTGGTCGACTTTAATCTCACTACGAAACAATGGACGCCGTTCAACAGGATAGAACGCGAGCGGATCGATGGACGTAGGAAGATGATGACCGAGTGTTTGCTACACTGGTGTAATTTATGGAGCACTTACTGATGTGCGACATAGATAGGCTAGGCAGACATTTCAGGGACTTGACCAGTTTTTCCAAAAACAGCACTGGACTGACTAGCGAAAATGTAGTGATTCAGACCCAACTGATGTCCTTTTTATTGTGCTTTACGAGACGACATGTCTGCTTTTTTGATGCCAAACAACTAAACAAATATTCTCTAAGTTTTCTTTTCTGGTACTACGCGTCCCTCTGGTGATTTAGCTAGACTACGACAGCATCGTGGAGGACATCATAAGCCTCAAACAAGAACAAAGATGTTCTTTCATCTTCAGAAAGAATAATGTTGAAGATATGCTTTCTTTGACTCAGTCCGCCTCAACGACGACGTCTGTCCGCCCTTTTCTTAACCGTTGACCAGAACTTTCGGACACTTCATAACATCCCTAGTATAGTCTGTGACACATCTACGATGAATGTCAAACGGTCATAAGATTACCACTTGCAAAATTATAACCACTACTCACCTTCCACTGTTCGGGGGACTGCTGAGTTGTAAGAAATGACTACAGAAGCCTTTAAAACTTAATGAAAGCACATAACGATTGATCGCCTGACGCAAAACAAATGCGCAGGACTTTTGCGTCAGTGTTGGTACTTCCCTAACGGCACTGAAAAGTTACTTGGAAAAAAATATGATCATTCATAAGACAAAATGATGATCCACAAGAATTGTGAATTTATCTTTAACTGTATTTCGCCTATAATTCTGTCAGTAGATGAAACTTCCTGGCAGATTAAAACTGTGTGCCCGACCGAGACTCAAACTCGGGACCTTTGCCTTTCGCTGGCAAGTGCTTTACCATCTGAGCCACCGAAGCACGACTCACGCCCGGTCCTCACAGCTTTACTTCTGCCAGTATCTTGTCTCCTACCTTGCAAACTTTACAGAAGCTCTCCTGCGAACCATGCAGAACTAGCACTCCTGAAAGAAAGGATATAGCGGAGACATGGCTTAGCCACAGCCTGGGGGATGTTTCCAGAATGAGATTATCACTCTGCAGCGGAGTGTGCGCTGATATGAAACTTCCTGGCAGATTAAAACTGGAGAGCTTCTGTAAAGTTTGGAAGGTAGGAGACAAGATACTGGCAGAAGTAAAGCTGTGAGTACCGGGCGTGAGTCGTGCTTCGGTAGCTCAAATGGTAGAGCACTTGCCCGCGAAAGGCAAAGATCCCGAGTTCGAGTCTCGGTCGGGCACACAGTTTTAATCTGCCAGGAAGTTTCATATCAGCGCACACTCCGCTGTAGAGTGATAATCTCATTCTGAAAACATCCCCCAGGCTGTGGCTAAGCCATGTCTCCGCTATATCCTTTCTTTCAGGAGTGCTAGTTATGCATGGTTCGCAGGAGAGCTTCTGTAAAGTTTGGAAGGTAGGAGACAAAATACTGGCAGAAGTAAACCTGTGAGTACCGGGCGTGAGTCGTGATTCGTTGTTAAAAGTGTGTCTTTTTATAGTAGTGAGCGTGGCTGATGAGGACGTGGGATGTGTAGTGTTATTTTGCATCGACGACGACGACGAGGATGGTAATGATGATGATAACGATGACGACGATGACGATGATACTGATGATGAAAGAAGAGGCAAGATGCGAAACCCTATGTCGGCGCACAATCTGCTCCTCTCGAATAGGACAAGGGGCCTGCGGACTTTCACAGTCCCATCGAACGGACGCATCACCATCAACAGTGTCACATGCCCACACACTCTTGGATCTTGCGGAAAAACTTAAAATTTAATCCAGGACATCGGCACAAGGAACGGTTATCAGAAATTTTGTGTCATCACCTCTCCTACCGCTGCTGGTCGTTTTCTGCCGATCAAATGGAACTCTTAGTTTCTACAGTAGCAACATATAAGAAATGGAAAGCGAAGTCGAATCTCTTGTCGGAGAAATAAAATTTTCAGTCCAAGCAAAAACGTTCGATACTGTCTAAAATATCCGTTTTCGTTTTTCTGTATAATAAGAATTTACTTTATTCTGAACATGCTCGCATCAATTTGGAAGTTGTTTGACTCCTACAGGGTCAATAATATCGTTAAAAGAAATCGGTCAGTCTTCTGAAAACGGATCTTTTGTCGTTTTGAGGAGATAACTCTGGCCCAGCAGAAGCCCTCTTTTCAAAGTACTGCACTTGTGCATTTAACGCTTTCAAGGAGCTCAGAGCAAATTTTTGTAAAACAAGAAAATTTTGTGATCACAATAACGCCAAAAAAGACAAGGGCTCCGTTTTTATATTACAGTTATAAATGCATGCAGATGTTACCAGTTTGCAGTTGGCCATAAAATAGAATAAAAATATCAATACTCTGCCAAAAGAAAGCGTCACAGGATTCACTTCTTTCCATTTGGGGCCAATGTACGTGATTTTAAAATTATGTACACTGTAATGTGTTATAAGTCGGAAAGGGTTAACCACGTAGTATCTAATGTTAACTTAAAACGTTCTGTACCATTTGATAAAGGACATTTTAAGATGAATGTATATGAAGAATTTGCTTCTTAAAAATGTCCAGCTAAACAATGGCAATAAAGTAAAACTTTAAAATGCATTACCTCAAAACACCTTCGCTCCATCATAAATATTCAGCCTGTCATCACTCACACAGATTTAGAGATATAAATGTATTTTTTGTTTTTACACATTGTTCATAATTTAACGGCAAACTTAAAAAATTACGATGAATCAAAAATCCAAAATTTTCGACATGAGATACCTTTTTGCTTCTGTCTCGCATTATATCAATGAACAAGAGAACAATATTTAAGAAATGTTACGGAAAGTAATATAAATATTATGCAGTTTATTCTTTTGGTAGCTATTAATGTTGGTTGTTAAACTCTCCTTTATCAAACATTTGCGTCTAATAACATTAAAATACCAAAGTGTTGCTGAAAATCAAAAGAAAAGAACGAAGAAATGAAAGTGCTAGTGACAGGGTGACCTGCGTTCTTTCACAGCATCGTCGTCGTCGTTGTAGTATCTCTCTCTACCTCTCGCTTCCCTATGTCTCCCTCTTGCGTGTGTTCAAATGGCTCCGAGCACTATGGGACTTAACATCTGAGGACATCAGTCCCCTAGAACTTAGAACTACTTAAACCTAACTAACCTAAGGACACCACACACATCCATGTCCGAGGCAGGACTCGAACCTGTGACCGTAGCGGTCGCGCGGTTCCAGACTGAAGCGCCTAGAACCGCTCGGCCACTCCAGCCGGCTGCTTGCGCGTGTGCGAGCGTGTGTGCGAGCGTGTGTGTGTGTGTGTGTGTGTGTGTGTGTGTGTGTGTGTGTGTGTGTGTGTGTGTGTGTGTTTCTGTGTCAGAGAGACAATTATTCTTCGCAATGGAACCGAAACTTTTATTTGGCCAAATTTTACGAATCTTCTGCACTGAGACTCATATACATAGTGTAACTTCCCACTATGTGTTTCTGTATGAAATTTAGCCCACATTTACCTTCCATTCTATAAAAAGTTTACACACTACCGCCGGCCGCGGTGGCCGTGCGGTTCTGGCGCTGCAGTCCGGAACCGCGGGACTGCTACGGTCGCAGGTTCGAAGCCTGCCTCGGGCATGGGTGTGTGTGATGTCCTTAGGTTAGTTAGGTTAAAGTAGTTCTAAGTTCTAGGGGACTTATGACCTAAGATGTTGAGTCCCATAGTGCTCAGAGCCATTTGAACCTTTTTTTTTTGTACACACTACCAAAACAATGTACCCACAAACTGTTATCCAACTTGAAGTCGTACGCTAACCTTTGGCTAAACAGAACCTAATTTCAATTTAACTGTAACAGCTCTGAACACAAGTTGCATTTACATTGACTGCGTAACCGAAATAAGTCAATTATGGGGGTCCTAATCAAAATTTCCACATACCTCGCGTCTTGAGAACATCATTGCTGATTTATCGAAAGCACAACAGCAAGCAGACAGCGGCTAACCTAGATTTGTTTTAAAATAAAATTTCCCAACAATATTATAACTGCTGCATACCATATGGTGCAATGTGGTAATGCTTAATGATGAACCTTCATTGGCGGCCGGAATGGCCGTGCGGTTCTAGGCGCTACAGTCTGGAGACGAGCGACCGCTACGGTCGCAGGTTCGAATCCTGCCTCGGGCATGAATGTGGGTGATGTCCTTAGGTTAGTTAGGTTTAATTAGTTCTAAGTTCTAGGCGACTGATGAACTCAGAAGTTAAGTCGCATAGTGCTCAGAGCCACTTGAACCATTTTTAACCCTTCATTAAACAGTGGGATGGGGAGAGTAACTATTCGTATGAAATGATATCCCAAGATAACGATTTCAGAATGAAGTATATATTCAAAAAGACAGAGTAAAACTTCGAGTGATCTTCACACATAACTTTGGTGTGAACAATACTATGCTTAACAAAGTGAACAATGATTTAAAATGGAAGAATGTTAACTGAAAATTGCTATAAAAAGTAAACAGCTTAAGCAGCTGATGTGTCAATGCATGACTCAGGGTAGTGGGATGGTCTTTCTTTCTGTTCTGAGCAAGTTTATTTATTTAATCACATGGCTAGGGCCCCCCGTAGGGCAGACCGTTTGCCGGGTGCCGGTCTTTCCATATGACGCCACTCTGGTGACCTGCAGTCGATGAGGATGATAGGATGATGATGAGGACAGCACAACACCCAGTCCCTGGGCGGAGAAAATTCCCCGACCCTGCCGGGAATCGAACCCGGGCCCACAGGATTGACAATCCAACACGGTTACCATTCAGCTACCGGGGGCGGACTCTGAGCAAGTGAACGAAGTTAACTAACTGACAAAAATCATACCGACAAACTAGCTGCGCAGTACCTCAAACTTCCTGTCTTCAAAAAAAAGTTATTCAAAATTTATATTCTTTTCGCCTTCTGCATAAACATCATAATCATCCTTTCTGTCCGTTACAAGAAATCTTTCTTCATGTAACAGACACCATCACAAGTGAACACAGCACTGTTGAATACGAGCATCACCTACCCCACTTCAGCTAAGAATGTATCAGACTGCCCAGAGGCAAAGCCTGCGCCACAACAAGACCAAAGATTATTTAACAATAGCGTAACGTGCTCTCTTTCTCTCTCTCTGATGTGCACGACGATAACTTACCAAAATCAAAATGACTTGCCCACTTTACAATAGTAAGTGACAATAAAATATTGTACTCAATACTCGCTGGGCTGTAATCTACAGTAAAACAAACACTTAACGCTGTGAGAAGTAACTTTGTTGAAACACTCTGCAGTGGAGTTTTTAATTCGGCGTAGCGACAGAATTTCAGTTGAAGACCTTTCGTCTTTCTAGGTGTAAGGCTTTAAGACGACTAAAAGTAAGGAACGCGCCAAGGGAGAAGGATTTATGTGGGAATAGCATGAGTGTGTAAGTAGGCTGTTTAGGTTCTTATATGTAGGCTGTTTAGGTTCTTATATTGGTAACGCCGCCGCCACGTAGCGCTCTCTGTATAAAATCACTGGCTGTGCTGTGTGCAGTCTGTGGCTAGTTTGCATTGTTGTCTGCCATTGTAGTGTTGGGCAGCTGGACGTGAACAGCGCGTAGTGTTGCGCAGTTGGAGGTGAGCCGCCAGCAGTGGTGGATGTGGGGAGAGAGATGGCGGAGTTTTGAAATTTTAAGACTGGATGTCACGAACTGCTGTATATATTATGACTGTTAAGGTAAATACATTGTTTGTTCTCTATTAACATCTTTCAATTGCTAACTATGCCTATAGTAGTTAGTGCCTTCCGTAGTTTGAATCTTTTATTTAGCTGGCAGTAGTGGCGCTCGCTGTATTGCAGTAGTTCGAGTAATGAAGATTTTTGTGAGGTAAGTGATTTGTGAAAGGTATAGGTTAATGTTAGTCAGGGCCATTCTTTTGTAGGGATTTTTGAAAGTCAGATTGCGTTGCGCTAAAAATATTCTGTGTCAGTTTAAGCTCAGTCCTGTATAATTTTTCTAAGGGGACGTTTCAAGTGTAGAGACAGTCCCACATTAGACATGTACTCGAGGACACTGTCGCCATCATAGCTCATACTTCGCGTGACGGAAGACTTTCTGGAACGCTGCCTTTCGTCGTGTATCAAAGGTCACAGGTAGGTGACACGCACGACGGCAGCTGTCGGCGGCAGATGGCGATGCGTCCGGCTGCCTATCGCCGCTGTCATCGCTGTGGCCAATCTCATTGCTCTCGCCGCCGCTACGCCAGCCGCTGCCGTAGGCCCCACTGAGCGCCATTGGCCCCTCATAACCACGGTCTTATTCAATCATGGAACGCACCACAAATACAAGTAACAAGGAGGGTCGTGAATTTCAAAATCATACATTGAACGCTTTGCACACAACAATCAGTGCTCCACGCTGTTTCGTAGATATGCAGGGCCGGTGAAATAAGAGTAGTCCTGAAAATACGAGGGCTCTTTGGAAAGTACGTTCCGATCTATCGCGGATTGGAAACTACTGCGACAAGCCGATGAAGTTTTTTCACATATATGTTGGATAGTGTCTCTAGTATCCCCGTCGATTGCGGCAAATTGCTGTTTCCAATTCCGAGCGGACAGTGGACACCTAAAGACGCCTAGAAAATACATACATCAAAAAAAGTTTTACATCACCTCGGTTCCGAGAGTTCGGGAACCTCTACACAAAACTGCAATAGAGATAAACATAAACATCACTTCCGCCCTCTTTATTACTCGTGAAAACCACACATTGCATGTTGTACCACCATACAGCGAGACCTTCAGAGGCGTTGGTCCACATTGATGTACACGGCTCTAATATCCAGTAGCACGACCTCTTGCATTGATGCATGCCTGTACTCGTCGTGGCATACTATCCACAAGTTCATCAAGGCACTGTTTGTCCAGATTGTCCTACTCCTCAACGGCGATTCGGCGTAGATCCCTCAGAGTGGTTCGTGGGTCACGTCGTCCATAAACAGCCTTTTTCAGTCTATCCCAGGCATGTCTGGAAAACATGCTGGCCACTCTAGTTGAGCGATGACGTTACCCTGAAGGACGTCATTCAGAAGATGTGCGCGATGGGGGCGCGAATTATCGTCCATGAAGACGAATTCCTCGACAATATGCTGCCGATATTGTTGCACTATTGGTCAGAGGATGGCATTCATGTATCGTACAGCCGTTACGGCGCCTTCCATGACCACCAGCGACGTACGTCGCCACACATAATGCCACCCCAAAACATCAGCAAACCTCCACCTTGCTGCACTCGCTGGACAGTGTGTCCAAGGCGTTCAGCCTGACCGGGTCGCCTCCAGACACGTCTCCGACGATTTTCTGTTTGAACGCGTAGCGACACTCATTGGTGAAGAGAGCGTGATGCCAATCCTGAGCGGTCCATTCGGCATGTTGTTGGGTCCATCTGTACCGCGCTGCAAGGTGTCGTCGCTGCAAAGATCGATCTCGCCATGGACGTCGGGAGTGAAATTGCGCATCGTGCAGCCTATTGCGCACAGTTTGAGTCGTAACACGAAGTCCTGTGGCTGCACGAAAAGCAGTATTCGATATGGTGGCGTTGCTATCAGCGTTCCTCCGAGCCATAATCCGTAAGTAGCGATCCCCCACTGCAGTAGTAGCCCCTGGTCGGCCTGAGTGAGGCATGTCTTCCACATTTCCTGTCTCTCTGTATCTCCTCCATGTCCAAACAATATCGCTTTCGTTCAGTCCGAGACGCCTGGGCACCTCACTTGTTGAGAGCACATCCTGGCAGATTGGCTGTCAGACCCCCTCCGTCTAATAGGCGCTGCTCATCCATGGTTGTTTACATATTTGGGAGGGTTTAGTGGGATCTCTGAACAGTCAAAGGGACTGTGTCAGTGATACAAAATCCACAGTCAACGTCTATCTTCAAGAATTCTGGGAACCGGGGTGAGGCAAAACTTTTTTTGATGTGTGTGGGACGAGGGCCTGGTGAGAGATTTCGCCTGATGTCGTGCAGTCCACATAACATACCTGTCGTGCGTTTCGTTCATCATGACAATTTTCAGCCGCACTCTGCAGGGGCAATGAAGATGCTCCTGCAACGTTTTCAGTGGAAAGTGACTATGAAGACAACATTTTGGCACAGACAACGAGCTGGAGGCGAGAGTAGAGAATTGGCGAAAAGCACAGGCGGTTGCCTTCTACTACGAGTGTGTTGGAAAGTTGGTACAACGCTACGACAGATATTTAAGTCGGAGCGGCGAGTATGTACACAACACAATAGGTGCAATTTTGGTTGCCTACTTTGAGATGCATGAAACATTTTCCGGGCCTGTTTAACTTTAAAACATGTGTGAATAAAAATTCTACTCAAGATCGCAAATTTTCTTTGCTGAATACCGGTTTCGGCTAATTACCGAGCCATATTTAGATCAATTTAAAATGTTGTTCAGTGTGTCACACTCATTTCCCACCATCGAATTTTTTTGGAGTTAAATCGCCCTAGTTAAATAAAATATCCTGAAGTGAAAAACTTAATTGGTCACTTAAACTGACAGCGTTAATCACTAATCAAATGTGGTTACAGTGCTCTTTTGCACACATATGTACAAACGATCGACAGCAGCATTTCCGTCGCCCATGTGTGGATGTAAATAAAGTATCATTTCTAACAGCTGACAGCTGTCACACAGACACTTCCTTGTTCCTGATATGAATGTTAGAAATGATATTTTGTTTCCATCCACTCATGAGCGATGCAACTACCATTCCTTTCTATTCCTTACACTTGTTTGGCAAAAGGGCAGTGTAACAACATTTGATTAGTTATTAAAATTGTCAATTTACATAACCAAGTAAGATTTTCACTTCAGGATTTTTTGTTTAACTAGGACGATTTAGTCTAAAAAATACGACGATGGGTAATGAGTGTCACACATTCAAAAACATTTTAGATTGATCTGACGATGTCTCGGTAAAGAGTCAAAACCGGTAACACTAAAGAAAACTTGCCATCTTGACGTAGGGTTTTTATCCACACGTGTTTCAAATCAAAAGATGGCATACATCCCAAAATGACAATGTCGAAGAATAACTATTTTAGTTTATCATCCACGTATCGTAGAATCCGGCACAGCTAACTGTCTGATCATCAGCCTGCAGTGCTTACAACCATTGGTTAATCTCAGCAATGTTGTTGGCTGTCTGAGCAGTGTCACAATTGTAACACTTTCTCTTGTAGTTCATATTTTTATGCTAGCCGCAGCTGTTGGACTAACTGCACACCAATGCGTGTTTTATAACACTTCTCATCTGCAGTACATCTGTACTTCTGAGCCTGTTATCTGCTCATACCACCGCCTTATTCAGTTTTATTATTGTTGTCATCATCGTATAAATGAAAAGTAGAAAACTAAATTTCAAAATTACACGCAGAACCCTTTGTTCACAACTATCAGTGCCCATCGTTGTTAGATAGATGTTTTGCAGAATCCGACCCGGTAAACTGCCTGATCATCAGCTACATGGAGTATCCGTAAGCACCTCAAAAATCTGATCGGTTGTCCGCAAAACTTCCTCTTTGAGACCACAGTTTTGTGCTTGATGTGCACTCCCTCCAGTGCTGGAGTTTTTCATTTGCAACCACGATTTCCTCTGTAGTAAGTCACCACGAGCACAGTCAAATTTTGGGGCAATAGGAGAGGTGAAATATAAAGCGATTACAAACGTACGTGAAAGTCACTTGAAATAGAACCTTAACATTTCTCCTTTAATGAAACAAGGACAAGGCTAGAAATACTGGAGACAAAGGTGCACCAAAAGAACCATCATGAACAATTGTTCAACGAGCAGACTGACATCAATTATTCTCCAATAAATGTATTTGTGAGTTATGTGTATTAGTTTTCTATACTATGGATACAAAATTTTTTATTTCCTCGTTAGTAAATAATTTATAGTTCATTTTTATACCATTGTGCATAGCAACATCTTTGTCAGTTATACTGGGCACCGAGGTCGCACAAATAAATATCTGGCGAAACAAGTGGCAAAAAGTGTGGTTGTCCATATAACTGACTGACGTGTACATCACTGACGCGAACACGTCGTGCTGGTTTTCTCTGTGAAATGTGAGGAAGAACTTTGAAGGTCGGAATGTTTCTTGTAGCAGAAATTGGTGGTCGTCTGCGCGTGACACAGCGAAAGGGAACTTCGAAGGAGGCTACTAGATGGCCGCCCTCCGTTGGGAGTTGTCCTGCTACACCATCAAACTTCATTACGAGTGTGCAATTGGAAGGCTCCTCTGAGCAGTCCTGCGGAAAACTTCTGCTCTGTGTTATCGATCGGAATGGTACCACGGAGGCGACAGATTCCTGGCTGACTTACACGCCAAGAAAGACAATCCTCCCAAATGAAACAGATTGTTATTATAACAAACGGCAGACTAATTAACTATGAAGTCAACCTACAGACACCTGAAGGAATGCCCCCTCTCTGTCATGGAAATCCTAGTCACGTTTTACAAGATAATCCTACACACGAGTTTCTATCCTGAGCCGTAGAAAATCTCTAGAATCCTCTTTTTCCATCAAACCTGATAAACCTGTCCCTGGCACCTCCTCCTACCACACCAAATGCCTTATCTCCATGATCATGCAGGTTTTTGAGTTCATTATCTCTCGACGTATCCATAAAACACCTACAACACCTACCCATTCCCGTTCACGAAGATGGGTTCCGTCCAAATTTTTCCTCCGATGACCAACTCCTTTCTCTTAGTCATATCACACCAAATCAGTAACTGAAAATCCACAATTTTTGTCTCCCTTATCTCGAAGAAGCATATGACTGTATATGGCATTCCGATCTCCTCTTGCCGGCCGCGGTGGTCTAGCGGTTCTGGCGCTGCAGTCTGGAACCGCGGGACTGCTACGGTCGCAGGTTCGAATCCTGCCTCGGGCATGGGTGTGTGTGGTGTCCTTAGGTTAGTTAGGTTTAAGTAGTTCTGAGTTCTAGGGGACTTATGACCTAAGATGTTGAGTCCCATAGTGCTCAGAGCCATTTGCACCATTTGAACCTCCCATCTTAAACACCTCCGAGTATCCTACGTTACCCGTAAACTTATCATTACTCACCCGCTAGTATGCTCCCTGCACTTATCCTGACACTCTGCCATGCCTCTAACATCATACTCCGCCAACACTACACGTCCACAATCTCCACGTCGTCTCCCAACGAAACTATCATCGCCTTCCCTTAACCCACCATTACATACGCCCTGATACATACCTGTCCTGCCAGATCTACAAGAATGCACCCCGTCCGCAGCTTGTGGTCTCGCGGTCGCGTTCTCGCTTCCCGAGCACGGGGTCCCGGGTACGATTCCCGGCGGGGTCAGGGGTTTTCACCTGCCTCGAGATGACTGGGTATTTGTGTTGTCCTCATCATTTGATCATCATTCATGAAAGTGGCGAGTTTGGACTGAGCAAAGGTTGGGAATTTGTGCGGGCGCTGATAACCGCGCAGTTGAGCGCCCCACAAACCAAACATCGTCAACATCTCAAGAATGCACCCCTTCTTCCCCCGTCAGGCCTCCCTTCCTTTCCATCAACAACCTATGGCTTGACCCAAAACAGTATCGCTCTTCACCCTCTTAAGCACTACCCCAACTGCTACTTTCGCATGAATATCGCTGGCAGTCCACGTCAACGCGTCTCTATACTCGTCTATGCCTCTGTCTTAATCAGACAACACAACGGCTTTTTACTTTTAACTTGTGCAACTGTCTATCTATCTCTTATATTTTGTGAAACATTTATTTGCCTTTCAGTATGTGTCAATATTTTAATTACTCAGCAAATCAGCCTTTTATACACTTATGTTCATACAGAACACCTTGAACGAGCGGAGATAGGACGTTCATATTCACAGGATATGTACGTTAGTATGTTCTGCAGAAATGATTAGCATTTCAGTCACCCCTGTTCAGCATGTATCCTGTTGCCCAGTAGGCACAGGGCCGCCATGGCCCTGATAACTTGTTCCATGTTTGATGGCATTGATGCGTATAAGGCACAAATGGCGTCGTATGCTACAGCTATCCATACTGCATTCACCCAGTTCCAAAGCTCATCTGTGGTTGTTGGCACTGGATCACAGCGCTGCACCCGTCGTTTCACCACACACAACATATTTTCGGTTGGCGGCATGTCTGGTGATCTGGCAGGCAAGGGCGAAAGGCTGACATCCTGTGACACCAAGAAGGCACATGCATCAACATGTGTCTTGTAGTAAAATGGCATCTGGGGTGTTGTGCAGAAGGGATACGGCTACGGGCTGCAGAATGTCATTCACAAAGGTCTACATCTACATTTATACTCCGCAAGCCACCCAACGGTGTGTCACACTGGTCACAGTGCCCTGGACATCCACCAACTGTGGCTGTATCCAAAAAGGCCGTCAGTTGGCGTTGTATGTCTTGGGCGAATGCAGTCACTGTGATGCCGCTACCCCCGTCTGTGGCGATCGAAAATGCGGCCATCATTTTTAAACAAACAGAACCTGGATTCGTCCGAAAACACTATCTGATGCTACCCCTGTCCCCAGTGATGTTGTTCCATACACCGTTGCCATCTAGCATGTCTCTGCACACTTGCCAAAGGCGCTCGAAACCCATGCTGTAATAGACGGCGACCGACTGTTACCCATTATAGCGTACGATGTGTTCCACTGTTGCACCAGAGCCGCAGAGTAAACAGATCTCTCCTGCAATGCCATTCGGATGAGGCGACGATCTTCTCAATGGGGGAGAGGGGCGGGGGCGGGGGGGGGGGGATCTGCGTGGTGCCACCTGACCCATATCGTCGTGCTCTACTGCCTTCCATGAACCATTCCGCACACACCCGTTGCGCTGCCGTAACACTTCGGCCCACATGAGCAACAATTTACCGGATGCATGCATCACATTCTCTCGTGCCAATAATGCGCCTTCTATCAAACTCACTGATTTGACGGCGCGGTTCGCGCGTACGTCTGCGAGGCATCCTGCACACCTGCTCGTATCGTACCGATCCATTACCTTCGGTTTATAGCGACAACGAGAGCCGCAGGTATCGTGAAAACAGGCCATAAGACGAACGTCAACAAAAGTAAAAGTAAGTTAATGGAATGTAGCCGCATTACATCAGGCGATGCTGAAAAATTAATTTTAGCAAATCAGACATTAAAAGTTGTAGATGACTTTTTGCTATTTGGGCAGCAAAATATTAAACGACGGCCGAAATAGAGAGGACATAAAATGCTTACTGGCTATTGCAAGAAAAGCGTTTGTGAAAAAGTGGAATTTGAGAACGTCGAACGAATTTGTATATTAAGAAATTTTTTTTCTGAAGGTATTTGGAGTATAGACTCGTGCGGAAGTAAAACGTGGCCGATAAGCAGTTCAGATAAGAAGAGAATAGAAGCTTTGAAACGTGGTAGTACAGAATAATGCTGAAGATTATATTGGTAGATGAGTAAGTAAAGAGGAACAAATTGAGGAAAAATAAAGTTTATGGAATAACTTGACAATAAGAAGGAGAAGGTTGATAGGACACGTCCGAAGGCATCACAGAGTCGTCAGTTTGGTAATGGAGGAATGTGTGGTGGATAAGAACTGTACAACTAAACCAAGGCATGAATGTAGTAAACAGATTCAAATGGATGTAGGTTGAAGTAGCTATGCAGCGATAAGGAGGTTTGCGCAAGATTGATTAGTGCAGAGAGCTGTATCGAAAGAACCTTCGGGCTGAAGATAACAACAATAACAACAGTTGTTAAAATTACGACCAAGTACTTGACATTATAGTGAAATGACAATGAAGCAAGTTTAGTAGGTCACGTCTCGTCAAGGACGAGGCAATTGGATTAGCCACATATGGGGAGAGAAACCAGCCAAATACTTTTCAGAGGAATCACCCATGCATTGATTTTAAACGATTACTGTGACCTCTTGTACAACCAAAATCTCTATAATCTGGCAGGGACCAGAACCCGCTAACTACGGCGTGACCTGTGTGCACACCACACCGCAGGGAGATATTTAATTTCGTAACCACTAGTTTCGAACATTTTTGCATGGTGTTTGGATAACTCTCTCAGCGAGACACTTTTGAAGTTTGCGTTTTTAACTAGTAGCTCTGGTAACCAAATTAGGAAGTAAGTGACCCGCGATATCGGCAAACTTAGCCTTTTGCGGGGCAAACTGTGTTAATCACTGTTTTTATATCACCGCTGCGTGAGTTCACTACGTGTTAACTGAGTCGACGTCCCACCATTGTTTATTTCCAACATTATTGCCCCCTGTAAGCGCATATGGTACAGTCAGTAAACTCGTATGGTATCAGGTACGATGAATAGAAGTTTAACTAGAATTTCTATTATACACCGAGTGTTCTGGGATGATTCCTCACTTAGTCAAAAGATAATCCTTACACAAAAGAAAGTATTTCGAATTGCTTGCGGAGTACACACATGTAAATCCTGCAGGCATCTATTTAAGGATCTAGGTATATTAACTACAACTTTACAGTACATATATTCAGCTCTTACTAACACTGCATATGTGTAGGAGATTAGCAGAGATATTTACAACACTAGAAGGAAAAACGATCTGCGTCACCCTTTAATGAATCTAGCTTTGGCATAGAAAAGGGTGAAACATGTAGCTCTAAAACTATTAGACAATCTATCTTGGAAATAAAATGTCTGACAGACAGCAGAAATATTATCAGACGTTGATTAAACAAGTTCCACCTTACCAGGAAGTAGTAAATATAGACAAATAGAGATTTTTATCTGTAAATGGTGAGCTTGTACGCATATAAATATTTTTTCAATATATATGAAATGTTTTCTTTGTTTGTTGTGTTACTACGTTCCACATCATAACGTTCATCGTGAATACGATCTATGGCAGAAGCAATTAGCACAGATAGACGTTTATCCCTTGCCCCATAAGTGAACGGAATAAGAAAGGGATGAACAATATTGGGGTGAAGTGCCCACCGTCATAAGCTCTTGATATGATTTTAGAGTAAAAACGTACGCTTTAAGAAAAAATTATAAAGCGATGCACCACGAAGAAATTTGTCCAAATGGGACGGGAATCGGCAGTTGTGATGTACATGGACAGACAAAAAATTGATGAAAACTTCAGAAAAAAGTTGATTATTTATTCAAGAGAACTAGCTTCACAAACTGAGCAAGTCAACAACCTGCTGTTTCACCTCTGGCCCTTATTCGGCTTAGCATTGATTTATAGAGTTGTTGGATATGCTCATTATGGATACCGTGCCATATTCTGTGCAGTCGGTGCGTAAGATCATCAGAATCCCGAGCTGGTTGGAGGGACCTGCCCATAATGTTCCAAACGTTCTCAATAAGGAAGAGATCCGGCGACTTTGCTGACCGAGGTGGAGTTTGGCAAGCACGAAGAAAATCAGTAGAAACACTCGCCGTGTGCGGGCGGGCATTATCTTCCTAAAACGTAAGCCCAGGATGGCTTGCCATGGAGAGTAACAAAACAGGGCATAGAATATCGTTGAAATACCGTTGAGCTGTAAGGGTGGCGCGGATGGTAACCGAAGGAGTCCTGCTAAGGAAAGAAATGGCACGCAAGACAATCGCTTCTGGTTGTCGGGCTGTACGGCGGTCAGATTGGTAGCCTACCTCTGTCCAGGGTGTCTCCAAACACATCTCCACTGGTCATCGGTGTTGAACCCAAACAGGACACGTCACTGAAGACAGTTCTATTCCAGTCAATGGGATTCCAAGGCGAAGATGTGTCTGGACACGGCCGGGACAGCTGTGGGATACCAACTTGAATGGTGACGGCCATGCTGCCAGAGAACCAGGAGAAATGGTCTGGGGTGCCATTTCTTTTCATAGCAGGACCCTTTTGGTTCTGATCCGCAGCACCCTTTTAACACAGCAGTACGTCGACTATATCCTACGCCCTGCTTTGTTGCCGTGCGTGATAAGCCATCCTGGGGTTTCGTTTCAGCAACACAACGTCCGCCCGCACACGGTGAGTGTTTCTGCTGATTGTCTTCGTGGTTGCCCCACCTTGGCCGGAAAATTCGGCGGATCTCTCCCCAATTGAGAAACTTTGGAATATTATGGGTAGGGACCTACAGACTGCTCGGGATTCTGACGATCTAAAGCACCAGTTGGACAGAATTTTGCACTATATCCCTCTTGAGGATATCCATCAATTCTATCAATCAGTGCCAAGCCGAATAACAGCTTTCATAAGAACCAGAGGTTGACCAAAGCGTTACTGACATGCTCAATGTGTGAAGCTCATTCTCTTGAATAAATCGTCCAATTGTTCCGAAATGGTAATCATTAGTTTGTTGCACATGTACATAATATCTACCGATTTCCGTTCCATTAGGATAATTCCTTCGTGGTGCGTCGTTTCCTTTGTCTTATAGTGTTTGGAAATTATCGTTACAAACTTCTAGGACTTCATATCTTCTAGGACATCATATCACGAATAGGAACCCATGTCCGCAGACGTACCTTTTCCGTTCTACGACGGCTACAATTCAAATGTTTAACTCACCCAGTTCTGCTTGAAGAACTGAATTAGGCGTGTACTGGACATTTACTACGAACAAATTCGGATGGAAACATAACGAAATATACATTTATAACTGAACTACATTCTTTGTATTAACACTTAAACATTACGTGGTTATATTATTTTTTTTAAAATAAAATAAAAACAAGCAAACTGTACGTACAGAACAGTACTGATGCATTACAACAGTGGCCCTATGTGGCGACCACGAACATTGTTACAGACATGTACCTACAAGGCATGGTCTGGTACACAGTGTCCATCCCACATGGTGTCTCTTCAATTTCTACTGCGGAGCCAGAACTCATGCCAGTAGAGCTTCATCTGACTCTGCATGAGGCTTGTAAATTAAATTTTGGGTACAGTTCCACAAGAGGAAGTCCATAGGAGCTAATTTCAACGACTGCGGTGGCCACGCGGTTGGACCACCTCGGCCTATCCATCTTTCAACATATTATCTGTTGAAATGCCTTCGAACCGCACGTGAGAAGTAAGGTAGTGCACCATCAAGCTGTAACAACATTTCCTGACGGACATTTCGTGGCAGCAGTACACGTCATCCTGCCTACCCTGTTGCATCCCAGGACAATCAACTCTGAGACGCTTCTCCGTCCCTCAGTAGAGGTTGACGCTTTACACAACTGCACTGAAAACCGTCGTAGAACGGAAACAGTACGTTTCCGGACTGATTCCTATTCAACAAATTATGTACTCACTTCTCTCTCCAAGTCCTGGAAGTTCGTAACGGGGGATTCTCGAAAACCGTTTATGTTAATAGAGACATGAGCAGAGATGTCTACCAGTAACTTACTGCTAAGCACATAGCTACAGCGTAGAGACGGACCTGGAAATTCTCGTCGTTCCCCAGTAATCGTCGAACAGTGTACACAGCACGTATCTGCAGGCCTTGGAGCTGTGTTCCGAGGCCGGAAGTTTACGCTACTGCTTTCAGATGCAGTCTGTTATCCGTCACACGGTCTGAACACAAAGTAGCTGTGTCGTACTTCTACTTCAGCGGTCACATGTTGCGAACACTCAGTAGAGTCACGTGAAGGACAATAGAGATAAAACGGTAAGTTCCAATTTCTCAAAGACTTCACTAATTCATTTGTCAGATTCTGTACTTTGTGACGAGACTGCTCCCACTGAAGTGCTTTGAGGGCCATCGATCAAGATGTGAAACGCATCAGTGTTACTTACGCCAACACATCAAACCTCCACGTTATGACTTTCACAATATGAACGGGGCTCTACCTTGGGCTAATTATAAACATCAGCTTCAAAATATCAATGGTGGCGTATACAGAAGAGTGCTGCAAGGTATTGCTTTTCCGAATGATTACAACAACTATTACTTCGGAGATTCTTTACTTTTTCGAAAAAAAAGTTGCGGAAAATTCTAAACTTTAATGTTTAAAGTTAATTTATGCATTTACATTTATTAACTTTGAAATACTTATCCACCTGAGAGCAATTAATTTGCAATTAATGAGAAATAAAGTGAGAAGGTATTTCAGCTCTAGGAATGTAAGTAGAATACATTACATTGTTTCCTCAAAATATATGTTTTGGAAAGCAGCTACAGCTATAGCGGTTGGCCGGCCGCTGTGACCGAGCGGTTCTAGGCGCTTCAGTCCGGAACCACGCGGCTGCTACGGTCGCAGGTTCGGATCCTGTCTCGGGCATGGATGTGTGTGATGTTCTTAGGTTAGTCAGGTTTACGTAGTTCTAAGTCCAGGGAACTGATGACCTCATATGTTAAGTCCCATAGTGCTTAGAGCCATTTGAACCATTTGATAGCGGTTGCCTATTACAAAGCTCATTCTGACACAATTCATGTCTTTCCGTCGATAAGAAAAACAATGATGTGCCCACTGTGCTGGTGTCTAATCCAGGGCCATTTTTTTCTAGGTTTTAGTTACTGCTCTCACATAAATAATGCTTGGGCGGGAGGAGTGTTACTGGAGCAGTTTAGTGTACGACATTACAAGGCAATGCATTTCGATGAGCTGACTTTGAGAGGCTGCTGATCCACTGTGCAAGGTGTATTATTTACGGACAGTGGGCTTGAATAGGCGGCAGAAGCAAGTGGACCAGTCCTGTGACATTAGTTTCAATGAGTCGCACTGATTGTCAGCCTTCGCTGTCCTCCGACCAATAATTGAAACGCCTTATATTAGAACTGGCTGCAGTCTGTTCCAAATTGGGATGGTCTCCCCATTAGCATTCAGCAAAATTTTTCGACAGGTATGTCCACATATCTGACACTGCCAGTTTGTAAACTTCACGTCGCGAGTCGAATTATTTGTTATCGATTTTCATTGCGGTGGTGTAACGACTACTTTTCCAACAACCATCGTCATGAATCCTCCTTTCTAGAAGCAGTCCTGTGTAATCCTACGTAACCTTTAGTTTCCCAACATTGGCAGGAAAGAAGCACTCTGTTTTCAGGCCAGAAGTGGCCCATCGGGACCGTCCGACCGCCGTGTCATCCCCAGATGAGGATGCGGATAGGAAACATTGGCAAAACTCTGTGTATTATTGAGTCATCAATTTTCTCGATTCCCCGCGTCAGGTCCCTCTGACCAGCAGAGTGCAGTGCCACTCCGGAAGATGTTTGCATCGTTATTGTCTAACGAGATGTATCTGCTTGATGTGCTTTTGGCGTGTGGTAGAGCTTTCTTTCTCTGCATCTCAGTAACACAATTCTCTCTGTAGCGGCTCTTGTAATCTGGATGTCTCTTGACCAGTTGGTATAGTTAGTCGTCGTCAATATAGGTTTCTTTCTCATCTCAGACCGTGGTAATTGTTGATATTCTTTGCAAGACGACGCCACAATTTGCTGACTATAAAATTCGTCATAAGACAGGGCTCGTAGTGGGACTGAATATTTCGTAATATGTTTAACTCTCTAACTTTGATGAATTAATCAATGAATAAAGACGATATCTTTACGCAAGCCCTATCCAAATTAATTTTGTGCTCTTGCAACTAAGTTAAATTCACATCAAAAGCTATTTTTGCGAGCTATAAAGTCGGTGTTCATTAATGTTGGCAGTCAAAGATCCTATTTTAATGTTAACTTTCGTTCGATTTGATGTAAAAATGAAGCTTTGAATTCAATCCTGTCCACTGAAACTCCCTATCTCACTTCCCTGTACTCACTTAAAAAATTATCAGTTCTTCATAATAATAAAACTTTTCCCTCTCTTAAAGGTAATTACTTTCAGATAAGGTGGAATGTACGTCTGGAATTAAAGTTTTGAATACTTCCACTCTATATATTTTCACAGCTCTCAGACGAGCTAACACAATACAGACAACGTGAGACAAGATTAGCTCAGACAAAATGACAAAATGAGAGCGAGAATCTATTGTCTCGACTATATATAGACTTACATAAAAGCTACCTAACTATAAATTCTTACGCCTAGAAGTTCTTAGTATAATTTTTGAAATAACCACTAAAATAATTTACAGTTATAGAAAAGTATTAACAAAATTATTTAAAATCATGGCTGATGGCCCTATATGATTGGCTTCATCCTCAACAGAGACAATACGGTATATATCACTGAAGTAAACCTTATGAAGTATCTCATCTCTAGGGGTACAGCCAGCCGTTCTTTTCACAAATTTCATTTCCGCTGTTCCAGTAGCTTTCTTCTTTTACTTTAGAGCCCAACTACTACACAACATAGACACCGTCATCACTTAACAGAATTCCACTTGCGTGTCCTTCCTTCGCTTTAAATACGTTTTCTGTGTATAATGATACACATCAATTGGAATTTATTTAGTTTATTTCTCCGATCTATTATATGCGGCAGCTTAAATTTACAAATAATACAACGGCCTCCAATACACTTTTCGTACTTCCTCGTGCAATTACATATAGCTCCAAGCAATTGTGCGCTTTTATGAGGATAGCTCACTGCTTGAATACTTCTCAGCAGTGTGGGATCCGTACCAGATAGGGTTGATAGAAGAGATAGAGAAGATCCAACGGAGAGCAGAGCGCTTCGTTACAGGATCATTTAGTAATCGCGGAAGCGTTGCGCAGTTGATAGATAAACTCCAATGGAAGACTCTGCAGGAGAGACGCTCAGTAGCTCGGTGCGAGCTTTTGTTGAAGTTTCAAGAACATACCTTCACCGAGGAGTCAAGCAGTATATTGCTCCCTCCTACGTATATCTCGCGAAGAGACCATGAGGATAAAATCAGAGAGATTAGAGACCACACAAATGCATACCGACAATCCTTCTTTCCACGAACAATACGAGACTGGAATAGAAGGGAGAACCGATAGAGGTACTCAAGGTACCCTCAGCTTGCGGGGTATGGATATAGATGTAGATGTAGCTCTATTCTTAATGAGTTATAGATTATGTGGAACCTTACGGCTAGAGGGTGTAGAAGTGCGCTATGCTGAAAGACTATGCCAAGACTTGCACCGGGAATAATCTCTTCCAACAACAGTTGCAGCTCATTTTGCAGAGGGTCCCAATATATTAATGTTGTAAGATGATTTGCTAACCCAACAGCCGGCCGCTGTGTCCGAGCGGTTCTAGGCGCTTCAGTCCAGAACCGCGCTGCTGCTACGGTCGCAGGTTCGAATACTGCCTCGGGCATGGATGTGTTTGCTGCCTTTAGGTTAGTTAGGTTTAAGTAGTTCTAAGTCTAGGGTACTGATGACCTCAGATGTTAAGCCTCATAGCGCTTAGAGCCATTTGAACCATTTTTAACCCAACATATCCAATTACTGCGTTGTCGATAATACTACACCAAATATTTAAATAAACAAATTTTTTCAAATGGCTCTGAGCGCTATGGGACTTAACATCTGAGGTCATCAGTCCACTAGAACTTAGAACTACTTAAATCTAACTAACCTAATGACATCACACACATCCATGCCCGAGGCAGGATTCGAACCTACGACCGTAGCGGTCGCGCGGTTACAGACTGAAGCGCCTAGAACCGCTCGGCTACTGCGGCCGGCATATTTAAATACAAGCGATGTTTAATATGTCTCTTCACAACGTTATGTGTAGTAATTTGAGCTACGATTATAGTTCATGCTGACACGAGTGGAAATATATTAATCAATGCATAATTCGAATGGAATTAATCGGCGTTTAACATTAGTCATCAACAGAAATTATACATAAACGAAAATTAAATGATTAAAGAATAAAATTAGGCTGCAACCGAAGATCCTTAAGCAGCATTAATATTATAAGACAGCGACAGCGCCGCGATGTAATATGGATGTAGGTACCAACATACAATGAAACAAAACTGTTATTGGTGATAATTTTATAACTGTTAACAAAGCGTATTTTCCAGCAGAAGATGGCCACAGAGATGAAACAGGCCTGTTGCTACTGTACAATCTACAACAATAAAAAACATGAATTATAACAGCAGTCTGGTTCAACACTTATTACAGTGTCATTACAAAACATTTGCTGCGGGCCCGAGAGAAAATAAAAAGAAATTTCAGTTGCCGAATACCGCCAACTGTTTGAAATTTTTTAATAGGATACAAGGCATTGCGACGTGATTTTTAATACGCTTTTGTGTCTGAATCAAATTTATTTACTCCTGCGATCCCCGTAGTACTAAGTTCCACCGATACTATATCTTCATTCTGGAGCTGCGCGGATGAAATGATCGTTCATCCATCCGTAATTGCTTTTCTCTGAGATTCTAAATGAACGCCGCGATGTTTCCATGGAAAGGGACACGACAGATTTCCTTCCTTATCTTTGCCCAACATGGACAGTGCTCAGTTTCCGGTGATATCGATATCGAGAGGATGTTAATTCTAACCAACGTCCGCGTCACGTAGCCGAGGTAAGCTGATTTGAATGGAATTCACGCAAAAAGCGGAGCTCAGTCAGTGCAGAGAGGGCGTGGCGCTGAGTACGCATTGTAACCGCCAATTTGCTCTCACGTATACGTGACGGCAGCACTACAGATACCTGCGTGCGTGTGTCCTGCGTGCTCCGGAACAAACGAGACGACACTGGACGCGACTAACGCACATGACCCGCACGAGCAAGGTCAGCGATTGCGAGTCACAGTCACACATACATCGGCAAGGTTCTACTTACAGTTACCAAGCTATGTTACAGACAGTGTACTGAACGCTCGTCAGATCGGAATAAGACGAAGTGATAGCCCAAAACAAAATAAAATCTGCGGAAAATACAACAGGAACATGTAGATGAACAGAAACTTGCATTCTTTCTAGAATGAGATTTTCACTCTGCAGCGGAGTGTGCGCTGACATGAAACTTCCTGGCAGATTAAAACTGTGTGCCCGACCGAGACTCGAACTCGGGACCTTTGCCTTTCGCGGGCACGTGCTCTACCAACTGCCCGCGAAAGGCAAAGGTCCCGAGTTCGAGTCTCGGTCGGGCACACAGTTTTAATCTGCCAGGAAGTTTCATATCAGCGCACACTCCGCTGCAGAGTGAAAATCTCATTCTGGAAACATCCCCCAGGCTGTGGCTAAGCCATGTCTCCGCAATATCCTTTCTTTCAGGAGTGCTAGTTCTGCAAGGTTCGCAGGAGAGCTTCTGTAAAGTTTGGAAGGTAGGAGACGAGGTACTGGCAGAAGTAAAGCTGTGAGTACCGGGCGTGAGTCGTGCTTCGGTAGCTCAGTTGGTAGAGCACTTGCCCGCGAAAGGCAAAGGTCCCGAGTTCGAGTCTCGGTCGGGCACACAGTTTTAATCTGCCAGGAAGTTTCTTGCATTCTTTCTGTTTATCTTCGAGAGCTGACTTGTGAAATTGGAACGTCCTGTTGCAGTGACAGTAATGGTGCTGTATTCTTCACATAATGATGTGTTCGCAAAAAAATGTATACGGCAAAGGGTCCGCCTGACAGCTGTTACAGTACCTGAGCTGACCAAAGAGGACTCAATGTAAACGATTTACAGACTTATCATGGAAGTAAATGACAAATTTGCATGTAGGAAAATAGTATTTTAGCGCGACGATAATCAGGGGTGAATTACGGAAGTGGTATTTAAAGCAATGAGACTTCAACGTCTAGCAATCCATACTTACATAAATGCGAAAGTAACTCTCTCTTTCTGTTACGTTTACACGATCAAACCGCTAAACCGATTTTGATTACATTTGGCATGGAGGTGGTTTCAACACTGAGGAAGAACATAGGCTACTTTATAAAGTAAACAAATAATCGACGTCCAAGAGGGTGAAGTAGGAAATGGAAAGAAAAATCCAGGAATTGATCACTGTTGTCACATTGTAGCATAAATTACATCATAAATCATGAACTGTGCCAGACAGTGGACTTATTCATGCTTTATCAACGCTCAGGATTAACTCTAGGAACGGAGGTATTCTGCATACTACGTTAGCATGGAACGGAGGCATTCTACATGCTGACATAGCATGGAAATTACCTTCCTTCCTTGGGCTAATGCTGAGCGTTGATGTAGCATGGCAGTGTCTAGCACAGTTTATGATTAACGATGTAAATTTTATTTCTATGTGACAACAGTGACAAATTAATGGCCGGCTGTTGGGGCCAGGCGGTTCTAGTCGCTTAGTCCGGAACCGCGCGACTGCTACGGTCGCAGGTTCGAATCCTGCCTCGGGCATTGATGTGTGTGATGTCCTTAGGTTAGTTAGGTTTAAGTAGTTCTAAGACTAGGGTACTAATGACCTCAGATGTTAAGTCCCATAGTGCTCAGAGCCATTTGAACAAATTCATGGATTTTCTTTATTATCTGACGTCACTGATTTGATAACGTCTAACAACGTGTTCTGAATGGTTTTCTGAACCCCGTTACAGTCTGGGGACCGTGACTGGTTGTTAAATAAAGAAATCTGATGAGCAGTTCATGGCGTTAATGATGAAGTCTTCAAACACGACATATTCAACATGCTTTTACCCCTCAAGATTTGGGAAATAATTACAGAATATGTATCTTTAATGTTTTATGTTGAAAGAGCGGAGATAGGAGCAACGCGACTTCGTATACTTCGTTGGGAGCAGACTACCTCCACGCAGGCCAGTATGACACATTAAGACAACGGGCAACGATCGTAACAAGACAGTACCGTTTTGTTCCGTTTCCTATGAGCATCATTACTGTAACTTTAAATAAATGACATGTAAAACTTATATGAATTTGTAATAGGCAGTTTATATCTTGCATCTCGTCCTGGAAGGCTGTCTGTTTATGGTACACTGAGAAACCTTACAACCGATGACGATAGCACTGTATTTGTAACTGTGAATATATACAGTCGCGAAGTGAAGAAAATAAATATTTTATTAGTGTAGTGGAAATAAACTACATTATCTGAGGAATTTATTTTGATAGGTATTCCACTTTTTATCGCCAGTCTTAAATGACGATCGAACAGAAAAAAGTATATTTTACACGGTTACGAGATGCGAAATGGTCAAAGATGTTATTCATTCTTTAATAATGTTTGTGGGAGGATATAACGCCTGAAAGACTTGTAAGGTTTCAAATACTAATAAGCTGAGTTAAAAGAAAGCAAGAAAGGATATTTGCCGGCCGCGGTGGTCTCGCGGCTCTAGTCGCTTAGTCCGGAACCGCGTGACTGCTACGGTCGCAGGTTCGAATCCTGCCTCGGGTATGGATGTGTGTGATGTCCTTAGGTTAGTTAGGTTTAAGTAGTTCTAATTTCTAGGGGATTGATGACCTCAGATGTTAAGTCCCATAGTGCTCAGAGCCATCTGAACCATTTTTTAACCATTTTGATCCAAAGGATATGCAGTCGGTAAATATATAGAAGAATACGAAAAATAATGTACTGAATATATGCTTTGAATAGCACATCCGACCGATGGCCCTAGCAGTCTGGTCCCTTCAATCCCACAATAATATCTCCAGTGTCGAGTATCGACGTCCATTTCTGGTTCACACTACGTCAAAGAAAAAACTAATCCAAATATCGATAACATACGCCAAAAACAAATTGCCATAATGTCTGGATACCAATAAAAATATTCTCAGCAAAATCTGTGACTACAGAGAAAATACGTACTCTGAAGGGCCAAAGAAACTGGTATAGGCATGCGCATTCAAATACAAAGATATGTAAACAGGTGAAATACGACGCTGCGGACGGCAACGCCTAAATAAGACAGTTGTCAGACTGGTTACTGCTGCTACAATTGCAGGTTATCAAGATTTAAGTGAGTTTGAACGTGCTGTTATAGTCGGCGCACCAGCGATGGGGCACAGAATCTCCGAGGCGGTGATGAAGAGGGGATTTTCCCGTACGACAATTTCACGAGCGTACCGTGAATATCACGAATCCGGTAAAACATCAATTATCCGACAACGCTGCAGCGGAAAAATATCCTTCAATAACAAGATCATCGATGACTGGAGAGCATCGTTCAACATGACAGAAGTGCAACCTTTCCGCAAATTGCTGCAGATTTCAATGCTGGGTCCTCAATAACTGTCAGCGTCCGAACCATTCAACGAAATATCGTCGATATGGACTTTCGGAGCCGATGGCTCACTCGTGTACCCTTGGTGATTACACGACACAAAGCCTTACGCCTCATCTGGGCCCGTCAACACCGGCATTAGACTGTGGATAACTGAAAACATGTTACCTGGTCGGACGAGTCTCGTTTCAAATTGTATCGAACGGACAGGCGTGAACGGGTATGGAGACAACCTCATGAATCCATGGATCGTGAATGTCAGCAGGGGACTGTTCAAGCTGGAGGCGGCCCTGTAATGGTGTGGGGCGTGTGCAACTGGAGTCATATGGGACCCCTGATACGTCTAGATACGACTCAGACAGGTGACACGTACGTAAGCTTCCTGTCTGATCACCTGCATCCTGTCCATTGTGCATTCCGACGGACTTGGGCAATTCCAGCAGAAAAATGTTACACGTCCACAATTGCTACAGAGCCTCTCCAGGAACACTCTTCTCATTTCAAACCCTTCTGCTGACCACCAAACTCCCCAGACATGGACATTATTGAGAATATCTGCGATGCCTTGCAACATGCTGTTCAGAAGAGATGTCTATCCCCATGTACTATTGCGGATTTATGGACATCGCTGCAGGATTCATGGTTTCAGTTGCCTCCAGCACTCCTTCAGACATTAGTCGAGGCCATGCCACGTCGTGTTGCGCCACTTCTGAGTGCTCGCGGGGGCCCTACACGGTATTAGGCAGCTGTACCAGTTTCTTTGGCTCTTCATCGTATAACACAACTATATATTTACATATTTAGTTATATCAAATGTGATGTCTGTGGCACGCAAGCACACGGTCACATTCCACGGAGGCGTATCACGGCAAGACCTCTGGCGACAGACTGCGCGTCGTGAACACAGCTCCCTGCTTGTTGACCTCGGCGTACCAAGGACGGAGCCGGGCGCCGTGTATATCTTCTTTACGGCGTGAGTCACTGCCGACGGCCACCGTCCCGCCACCAAAGGGGCAAAGTAAATTAGCCGCGGCTCTTTACGCGATAGTTACAAGCCAAACAAGGTAACTAACAACTGGCACCCTACATGTGCCGAGTACAGTGACGGTAAACAGTACTCATAATGTTCATTCGGAGGTTTTAATTTCGTCTTACTTCACGTGAACAGTTATCACTCAGCTGTCAATCACCAACTTTTTCCAGAACGTACCGTGACAACCTCACGTCATACAAGGTGCGTTCAATAAGTAATGCAGCACTGTTTTTATGAAACCAGGTCAGTTTTCTTCAGGAACCCGCCAGGTTAGCCGAGAGCGCTAACGCGCTACTTCCTGCACTTGGGTAGGCGCGCCGGCCCCGGATCGAATCCGCCCGGCGGATTAACTTCGAGGGCCGGTATGCCGGCCAGCCTGGATGGGGTTTTTAGGCGGTTTTTCACATCCCCCTAGGTGAATACCGGGCTGGTCCCCACGTTCCGCCTCAGTTTCACAGCTCGCAGACATCTGTACACTTTCACACTATTCCATGGATTACACTAGTCGCAGACAGTTTGGGTACACTAATTCCTTCCTGGGGGGGGGGGGTTACGGGGTGGTGGTAGGAAGGGCATCCGGCCACCCCTTAAACTAACATTGCCACATCCGATTAACCATGACGACCCTGCGTCTCCACGGGAGAACAGGCACAAGCAAAAGAAAATAAAGAAAAGATAGGTCAGTTTTATTCAGGATTCCAGTACACCATATTATTCCTCACTCCTTGGGCTACAAAACCCTATTCTTCAATATAACCTTCGCTCAATGCGACGGCCTTACACCATCTTACTGATACAGCCTGTATGACCACACAGTACCACCCTACTGGCCGCGTCGGATCCGACGTCTTGCCGCACCAATAACCTCCCCGCCACCCACGTACTGCTTCCCGAGGAGTGCATCGACCATTGGGCCAAACGGCTGGAAGTCGCAAGGTACGAGATAGGCTGTAAGGTGGATGAGGAACAACAGTCCAGTGAGGTTTTATGAGCTGCTCTCGAGTGTGTAGACTCGTGTGAAGCGTTGGGTTGTCGTAGAGGAGGAGAAGCACGTTTACATTGTTGTGGTGACGAGCCAGCCGCAGTGGCCGAGCGGTTCCAAGAGCTTCAGTCCGGAAACGGGCGACTGCTACGGTCGCAGTTTCGAATCCTGCCTCGGGCATGGATGTGTGTGATGTCCTTAGGTTAGTTAGGTTTAAGAAGTTCTAAGTTTTAGGGGACTGATGACCTCAGATGTTAAGTAGCATAGTGCTCAGAGCCATTTGAACCATTTGTAGTGTAGAACTTGCTGAAGTCGTATCTTCAGTTTCCTGAGGGAAGCGCAATACACTTCTGAGTTGATCGTAGCACCATAAGAAAGGACATCAAACAGAGGAACCCCTTCAGACACCTAGAAGACCGCCGCCATGACTTTACACTCTGAGGAAGTGGCTTTGAACTTTTTTCGGGGGTGAGGTAATGTGCCGCTGCTCCATTGATTGGCGTTTTGTTTACAGTTCGAAATGATGAACCCATGTTTCATCGCCTGTGACGATATTTGACAAAATAATTGTCACGATCAGCCTTGTAACGCGCAAGAAATCCCGCACAGATAGTCCTTCGTTGTTTTGTATGGTCTTCTCTTAGGCGGCGAAGAAGCCAGGGGGCACACCCCTTTCACCACCCTATTTGATGGACGAGTGTGTCACCACTTCCAACAGAGACGTCCACTTGTGCAGCGAGGTGCTTGACTGAGACCGTCGATCACCTCGAATGAGAGTGTCCGCACGTTCCAACAGTGCAGGAGTCACAGCTCCGTGCGGCCGGCCGGCGCGAGAGATCGCACAAGTTTGCACTACTTTGTTGCGATGATGACAGACGCCTCACGCAAACACTCACCACGATTTTGTTCACTGAGAGGTCTCCGTAAACATGCTGCAATCGCCTGCACTGCTTGATTTTTCGCCAAAAGAAACTCAATGACAGCTCTCTGCTTGGAACGTACCTCCTTTTCAGACGCCACTTTGAAGGCTAAGCACAGCTTCGCCACGTATCGGAACCTCATGTAACTATAGCGGCTGAAGCAGGTATGTTCCACGACGTCCCACAACAAATTTCACAGTTTTTAAACCAAACTGGCCGAGAAAAAAATGTGTTGCATTACCTCTTGGACGCCCCTCGTAAAACTCCATTGGGAAGGTCATACTGGAATACGATCAGTCCTGTCAGGACGATCAACCAAAGTAACCGAAGGATAGTCGAAGTTTTAATTGTCACATTGTAAAACTGAAGTTCGTAATAAAATTGTTTATTTGTTTTTAGATGTAGCTAGTTAACGATGTCCTAAACAATATTATGGGGGACGTGGCGAGTGGACAAAGGGGAGTGGACAAAGCTGTAACTCACTGACAAGGGAATTCTCAATCAGGACGTTCAGGACATTCATGGTATACTTTGAAATGCCCGCGCCAAACTGTCCTAATACGCCGTGAAAGGAGCAAAAAGAGAATGGTGCATCTCATTGCTAAAGTGCAGTATCGTGCAGTAATTCGTTTTTGCGAAAATGCTGCAGTTGTGTCATCCAGACGGCTGAAGAAGACAGATTTTTTCCCCCTTGCGGCGTGTTACTGCATTGTGGGGCAGGGATTTCAGTTTGCACCGGGACTGCGGGTATGTGTCTGCAAACACGCAAAAAATTTATTATGTTCCTTTTTTCGTGGTAACAGTTAAAACTTTGTGGGCTCTGCCAAAATACGTAGTACGCATCGTCGGCTGGCGCTGGAGTGAAATTATCACTGTTGCGTGCGTTGCGAAACGCCTTCTTAATGAGTGGGATTCAAATTGACGTCCGCTATTCCTAATTTACACTCATTGTGATTCCTAGAATCACTAAAGTGTCCTTCGATAGGACAGATTCCTTCTATATCCTACCGTAAGTGAGCCTATACTACATCTCAAATGAATACCGTCCTGTAGGAGACGTTGCCCTACAAGCTGCTTCTTCTTCCTTTCAGACGTTTGCTCTTAGTAAGTTTCGCGGCCAGTGTCAATTTCCATAAAGTCATTCTGAGTTTCAGTTCTCGCACTTTTGTAAAACACATGCGACTGTCAATCGTTCTTGTATGTGTATTTTATGAGTGTGTGTAATGCCGTTCTTCTATTAATTATGCTTGCATCTGCTTTCGCGATCCTACTCCCGTTTGACGGGGCTCTCTTTACTAAGCCTGGCTTAATATTGAACTTTCCGAACACTCAAGAGATGTGCGCTTAATCTCACTGCGGTGTGGCTCGCTTATTGTTGGTACATACTTCCACACATTCTCTGAGTTTTATTTAGTCAGCCTATCGACGACATGTAAATACCAAAACCCTGAAAAGTTCATGGAGGAAATCACGTAACACATTATGTGTAGAAGTTTTCAGTAATGACTGCAACCGGTCGCTTTTTGTGATGGAAGACTGTTTATTTTCCCATTTTCGGTTTCAAGTCGCCTAGCGATTCACCATCAGATGGTACAGTCTCATTATTCGTTCGCAACATTGTGCAGGTCGTTTTGTAGTTGTGACAAAACAGAAAAATGATGTAAAAAAGTAAGCAGAGAGTATGCGGAGGCAAGCCCGCCCGGCTAGCGACGCGGTCTTACGCGCTGCTTCCCGAGCGGTAAGGCGTTTTGGCCCCGGCACAAATCCGCCCGGCGGATTAGTGTCGAGGTCCGGTGTGCCTGCCAGTCTGTGGATGGTTTTTAAGGTTCTTTTCCATCTGCCTCGGCGAATACGGGCTGGTTCTACGTATCCCGCCTCAGTTACACTATGGCGATTCCTGCGCAAACAGTCTCCATGTACGCCTACACCATAATTAGTCTACCACGCAAACATTTGGGGTTACCCTCCTCTGGTATGAGACGTCCCGAGAGGGGGGGGGGGTCCACTGGGAGCCTAACCGTAACTTGGGTTCGGTGTGGGGCGGCGGTGGGGTGTGTGGACTGCTGTGGCCTATTGTGGGATTGTGAACCACTGAGGGCTACGGCGGGACGAAGCCTCTCCGTCGTTTCTAGGTCCCCAGTTCAACACACATACACAATAGGGAGACACGTGGAGGTATTTACATCATAAAATCGTAGCACTACTTACATGTGTTTGAGTCTATGACGTGTATATGCAGACTAAAGCGACAAATGAAAATTTGTACTAAGACCGGGATTCGAACCCTTGTCCACTGCTCACTAGGCAAATACGCTAATCAGTACACCACCCTGGCACAGTGGCTTTGCTGAAGTGCACGCACTACCGCAGCTCTACTCCCTTCTTAATCCAAATTCCTATTCACGCCTCACACACTGTTTATATTCGCTGGCCACGTACTAAACACACTAAACTCGAGCAGCATTGAATGGGAATTTGGACTGAGAAGAGAGGAGAGCTTTGGCAGTCCGGGCAGTTGCGCAAATCCACTGTATCAGTGTGGCGTATTGGTTAGCGTATCTGCCTAGCGGGCACAAGACCGAGGTTCAGATCCTCGCCTTGCTAGAAATTTTCATTCGTTGCTTTAGTCTGCATACGTACATTATTGATGTTTGAGACCTGAAAAGATATCTGGAACCATATAGTTTCATCTAATTATCTGATTCTGCACTACAACCCCTGGTGTAAAACTTCCTCTGGAAATCATTGTTTCGGTCGCTGGCTGCTTAAATTAGATAACATTACGTACACTTTGCCACAGCTAGCAGCTTCCACGTGCTTGACAGGATATAAACAAGCCAAACTGTGCTACAATCTAAAGTTTTTGCATTGGATCAAATATTTTCTTCGTCTAACTGACAGGGTCTTGAGACGTCATATGTGCATATGTAATATAACAAATGTACCAGACGCCACCTGTTGCTAATAGTTTTATAATTAATATAAGTGACGTGCATTCTGCCAGCCAATTTTATGTGACGCAGCATGTGAAGGTTGCTGTGTGTGGACTGCTTACTCCTGTAACCGAAACTGCAGGTATGTTCTGGTACATTTGATGTTGATCGGATAGGATGAAAAAGGTTTACATTTGTGAAATAGCAAATTAGTATCATTACCGTTTCAGATCTGAAGATAGTTCTAGAGGAAGCGAAAGCGGTCATGTGAATAAACATTTTTGCAATCAAGACGGACCGAGTGAGGTGGCGCAGTGGCTACCACACTGGACTCGTATTCGGGAGGACCACGGTTCAATCCCGCGTCCGGCCATCCTGATTTAGGTTTTCCGTGATTTCCCTAAATCGCTCCAGGCAAATGTAGGGATGGTTCCTTTGGAAGGGCACGGCCAACTTCCTTCCCCGTCCTTCACTAATCCGATGAGACCGATGACCTCGCTGTCTGGTCTCCTCCCCCCCCAACAACCCAAACCAATCAAGACGGTTTATAACTAACATTGTAATTCTTGTGATATTCCTCATGCGCGAATGTTATAGATTAGGCAGCAGTGCGGAACTGTACCGAATGCCTTCTTGAAGGCAAAGAACACGGCATCAACCTGGGCGCCTGTATCTGCTGATTTCCGGTTCCTATGGACGGAAAGAATGAACAAGGTTTCACGCTAACGTTGTTTTGAGAACCAAGCTGGATCGTTAAAAGCAGGTTTTCGGTCTCCAGACCGACGAAATAGTTCACGGATGAATGGGCAACTGCCAGTTTCGCGGCTGCTTGCGTAATAAAGTTGTTGGCCTCTCAGAAATCTCTTGAAATACCAGTCAGGTAATGACATATGTGAAATTACAATGAAATGAATACCACTACCTGCATACAGGCGCTGATATAAGTCAACGGCGAGAGTTGAAAATGTGTGCCGAGACCGGGACACGAACGCGGGATCTCATGCTTACATGGCAGACGCTCTATGCATCTGAGCCACCGGGGATACAGACGATAGTGCGACTGCAAGGACTTACCTTTGGCACGCCTCCCGTGAGACCCACATTGTCCCGCACTATATTCATAGTACCCTGCCCATTATACTCATTACTGGCGGCTTTACTGCCGATTCCCGTAAGAGTTCGAGCACTGTTTGTGGATTTGCACAGAAGAAGATGGTCAAATGGCCGGTGAGCCTTATATATATATATACAGGGCTATTACAAATGATTGAAGCGATTTCATAAATTCACGGTAGCTCCATTCATTGACATATGGTCACGACACACTACAGATACGTAGAAAAACTCAAAGTTTTGTTCGGCTGAAGCCGCACTTCAGGTTTCTGCCGCCAGAGCGCTCGAGAGCGCAGTGAGACAAAATGGCGACAGGAGCCGAGAAAGCGTATGTCGTGCTTGAAATGCACTCACATCAGTCAGTCATAACAGTGCAACGACACTTCAGGACGAAGTTCAACATAGATCCACCAACTGCTAACTCCATTCGGCGATGGTATGCGCAGTTTAAAGCTTCTGGATGCCTCTGTAAGGGGAAATCAACGGGTCGGCCTGCAGTGAGCGAAGAAACGGTTGAACGCGTACGGGCAAGTTTCACGCGTAGCCCGCGGAAGTCGACGAATAAAGCAAGCAGGGAGCTAAACGTACCACAGCCAACGGTTTGGAAAATCTTACGGAAAAGGCTAAAGCAGAAGCCTTACCGTTTACAATTGCTACAAGCCCTGACACCCGATGAGAAAGTCAAACGCTTTGAATTTTCGGTGCGGGTGCAACAGCTCATGGAAGAGGATGCGTTCAGTGCGAAACTTATTTTCAGTTATGAAGCAACATTTTTACTTAATGGTGAAGTGAACAGACACTATGCGCGAATCTGGGCGGTAGAGAATCCTCACGCATTCGTGCAGCAAATTCAAAAAATGGCTCTGAGCACTATGGGACTTAACTTCTTAGGTCCTCAGTCCCCTAGAACTTAGAAGTACTTAAACCTAACTAACCTAAGGACATCACACACATCCATGCCTGAGGCAGGATTCGAACCTGCGACCGTAGCAGTCACGCGGTTCCAGACGCAGCAAATTCGCAATTCACCAAAGTTTTGTGCAATCTCACGGTTTAAAGTTTACGGCCCCTTTTTCTTCTGCGAGAAAAACGTTACAGGACACGTGTATCTGGACATGCTGGAAAATTGGCTCATGCAACTGGAGACCGACAGCGCCGACTTCCATCATGATGTTCGGCATTTCTTAAACAGGAGATTGGAAAACCGATGGATCGGTCGTGGTGGAGATCATGATCAGCAATTCATGTCATGGCCTCCACGCTCTCCCGACGTAACCCCATGCGATTTCTGTCTGTGGGGTTATGTGAAAGATTCAGTGTTTAAACCTCCTCTACCAAGAAACGTGCCAGAACTGCGAGCTCGCATCAACGATGCTTTCGAACCCATTGATGGGGACATGCTGCGCCGACTGTGGGAGGAACTTGATTATCGGCTTGATGTCTGCCGAATCACTAAAGGGGCACATATCGAACATTTGTGAATGCCTAAAAAAACTTTTTGAGTTTTTGTATGTGTGTGCAAAGCATTGTGAAAATATCTCAAGTAATAAAATTATTGTAGAGCTGTGAAATCGCTCCAATCATTTGTAATATATATATATATATATATATATATATATGATGGTATCTGTTCTTTCGGAGATGTCCGAAAGAACAGATACCATCTTCATAAATAATGACTTATGTGTTTTACAGGTTCAGTCGTCGGTGATTTCTTCGCAGTTCTTGCCGGCAGTGTGGTGTCGCCACGGGCCCCTCACAGTACGGTGTCAGATGTCGCAGCGCGGCCACCCACCGCCAGTGCGAGCGGGCGCTCACCGGATGCCGCCCATTCCGTCATCGAACGGCCGCCGTGGGTGCGGGCGGCCCTGGCCTTGGCGCGCATTTGCCGAATTAATAACCGTCGAGTGCGGCTGCGGAGACCCAACGCTATCGCCCGCGGCACCTCATTAGGAACCAGCCGGGGGACAGCGCACGCGAACTCACGCCTTATCAGCACGCGACGCGCCGGGCGCAGCTCGCAGACGCGTACGCGTGACGTCGCATTAGTCTCTGTCCAGCTGGCCGGGCTGTCAGTTTACACAGCGGGAACCAGGCATGCCAGCGCTATGCAGCGAGGTGACAAAAGCCACGGGATACCTTGTAATATCCTGTCGGATCTCCTTTTGCCCGGCGTAATGCAGCACGGACTCAAGAAGTCGCTGGAAGACCCTTGGAGAAATACCGAGCCATGCTGCCTCTGTAGCAGTCTATAGTTACGAAAGTGGTACCAGTGCAAGATTTTGTGCACGAAGTGACCTCTCCTTATGTCCCACAAATATTCGACGGGATTCATGTCGGGCGATATGAATGGGCAAATCATTCACTCGGACTGTCCAGACTGTTTTTCAAACAAATCGAGAACAATTGTGATGCAGTCACATGTTTGGGAACATGAAATCCATGAATGGTCTCCAAGTAGCCGAACATGAACTTTTTCCAGTCAATGATCGATTGAGCTGGACCAGCGGATCCAGTCCATTCCTTGTAAACACAGCCCACACCATTACGGTGCTACCACCAGCTTGCACACTCTCTTGTTGACATGGCCTCATGGGGTCTGCGCCACACTCGAACCCTCCCATCAGCTCTTACCAACTGAAATCGGGACTCATCCGACCACACCACGGTTTTCCAGTCGTCTATGGTCCAACTGATATGGTCACCAGCCCAGGAGAGGCGCTGCGGCGATGCCATGCTGTTAACAAAGGCACTCGTGTCGGTCGTCTGTGGCCATAGTCCATTAACGCTAAATTTTGCCGCACTTCTACGTAAATGCCGCTGCTCTTGCTCGTTAAGTTAAACCTGCCAGCCACTGCGTTGTCCTAGGTGACAGGTAATGCCTGAAATGTCGTAATCTCGGCACACTCTTGAGATTGTGGATCTCGGAATATTGATTTCCCTAGCGATTTCCGAAATGGAATGTACCATGACTCTAGCTCCAGCTCCCATTCCGCGTTCAAAGTCTGTTAATTCCCGTCGTGCGACCATTATCACGTCGGAAATCTTTTCGTATGAATCACCTGACAACATATGACAGCTCCGCCTTTTATACCTTGTGTACGCAATACTACTACCATTTACATACGTGCATATCACTATTCCACGACTTTTGTAACGACAGTCTGCGTCCTGGACGGCGATTGTTTATCAAGGACGAAGGTATCCTCATATATATCCCAGGAAGGTGTGGCAGAACAGTTTTTGTCCTCTATACAGGAACATTGACACATGTGCGAATAAAATGACATCCCCCAGTTCGGCAACACCCACGGTGTCACCAGTGCTTCTTTGTTGTGAAGTTTAAAAATGTATCTGTGTAGAGAGAGCCAGTCATACGAGGTGCATTCAAGTTCTAAGGCCTCCGATTTTTTTTTCTAATTAACTACTCACCCGAAATCGATAAAACTGGCGTTACTTCTCGACGTAATCGCCCTGCAGACGTACACATTTTTCACAACGCTGACGCCATGATTCCATGGCAGCGGCGAAGGCTTCTTTAGGAGTCTGTTTTCACCACTGGAAAATCGCTGAGGCAATAGCAACACAGCTGGTGAATGTGCGGCCACGGAGAGTGTCTTTCATTGTTGGAAAAAGCCAAAAGTCACTAGGAGCCAGGTCAGGTGAGTAGGTAGCATGAGGAATCACTTCAAAGTTGTTATCACGAAGAAACTGTTGCGTAAAGTTAGCTCGATGTGCGGGTGCGTTGTCTTGGTGAAACAGCACACGCGCAGCCCTTCCCGGACGTTTTTGTTGCAGTGCAGGAAGGAATTTGCTCTTCAAAACATTTTCGTAGGATGCACCTGTTACCGTAGTGCCTTTTGGAACGCAATGGGTACGGATTACGCCCTCGCTGTCCCAGAATATGGACACCATCATTTTTTCAGCACTGGCGGTTACCCGAAAATTTTTTGGTGGCGGTGAATATGCGTGCTTTCATTGAGCTGACTGGCGCTTTGTTTCTGGATTGAAAAATGGCATCCGCGTCTCATCCATTGTCACAACCGACGAAAAGAAACTCCCATTCATGCTGTCGTTGCGCGTCAACATTGCCTGGCAACATGCCACACGGGCAGCCATGTGGTCATCCGTCAGCATTCGTGGCACCCACCTGGATGACACTTTTCGCATTTTCAGGTCGTCATGCAGGATTTTGTGCACAGAACCCACAGAAATGCCAACTCTGGAGTTGATCTGTTCAACAGTCATTCGGCGATCCCCCAAAACAATTCTCTCCACATTCTCGATCATGTCGTTAGACCGGCTTGTGCGAGCCCGAGGTTGTTTCGGTTTGTTGTCACACAATGTTCTGCCTTCATTAAACTGTCGCACCCACGAACGCACTTTCGACACATCCATAACTCCATCACCACATGTCTCCTTCAACTGTCGATGAATTTAAATTGGTTTCACACCACGCAAATTCAGAAAACGAATGATTGCATGCTGTTCAAGTAAGGAAAACGTCGCCATTTTAAGTATTTAAAACAGTTCTCATTCTCGCCGCTGGCGGTAAAATTCCATCTGCCGTACGGTGCTGCCATCTCTGACACTTATTGACAATGAACACGGCCTCATTTTAAAACAATGCGCATGTTTCTATCTCTTTCCAGTCCGGAGAAAAAAAAATCGGAGGCCTTAGAACTTGAATGCACCTCATATTTTCCTTGGTGCTGGAATGACAGGCGTCCTTGTGACACCCCTTAGATTTTGCATGCGACCAGCAGGCGCTAGTTCAGCGAAATAACGCTGGCTGGGAGGACTCGAAAAGCGTAAAAACACTTTGCCGCTTCGGATCACGTTCAAATTTCGTCGCATGGTTTTGAACTGTCCCTAGCTGTTCAAATGCATACACCAGAGTTAAAGTTGCTGTCGCGTTACACTCCAAATGGGTATGATGATGTTCACTGGGGTTGCAGAGCCTCGATGTCCTTAGAGAAGGGTAAAATTTTCCAGGAACATCAGCAATGTGTCAGGTTCTCAAGAACGCCATCCTGTGGCTCATCGCACTGCTATTTGTCATTTTCGACAGCAAAATGTGCAGGATAACCGTCTCGAGAGAAGGGGTGGTTTCACTGGCGCTCTTTATGCCACCCCTGAGGCCTGCTCGTGCCGATATTGAGCCGCGGTGTGTCTGAAATGCTTTCCTCGGCCACCCATAAGGAAACTGCGAGATTTCAACCCTGGACGTCGCGGTTCTGACATCGCTCGCAGAGGCGTCAAAAGAAGGGGTGAAATGTGGGTAAGAAGGAGTGTGACGAACTTCTCAACGCCTAATACGTCGACGGTGGTGCTGTACAAAATTGTAGTGAAATTTTATGCCATCCTGGTATCATTAGCCCACTTTACACATCACACGATCTTATGAGATTTGGTCTTTTTTTTCCGCATATGTCGACCCCTTTCTGTTTGAAATGTCGCCGAGCCAGAAGGTTAAGTCGCAGAGCTCCAATACTTTGCACCATAACAGAGGGCGTTTGTAGGTAGCTTCGAGCCAAATTTGAAACTTACGAGGGTGGTCCCGAAAGTATGGTCTCCTATTTTTTTATAAGTACATAGAACTGTTTATTTCTACAATGGTTTACATCAGTTTAGCTATTTTTCGACATAATCACCATTTCTGTCGATGAATTTTGTAGACGCTGTGGCAGTTTTTGTATGCCCATGTCATACTAGTTCACCGCCATCATGTTCAGAAAGTTATGAACCTCTTCTTTCACCTCATCGTCAGAGCTGAATCGCCGGGACCACAATTAACACTGTAACCTCCCCACAAAAATGTATGACAATTATTAAATATAAATGGAGCCAAGTGTTACCTCCCCGTGAAAATTTCTAATGACAATAGTAATGAAAACGTGTGCCACATGTTGACTTCCAACAAAATTAACGCTAAAATGAACCTGATAAATTTTATAAGGGCAGCTGCGCTGTCCCTCGGCCCTGTGCGATTATAAAATGTGAACAAAAAAAACAAAATTCTTACATCAGTAAACTCCCTCAATATCTGCTCTTGTTTTGCGGCACAGCTCCGTGCAATGCTGGCGTATATTTAATTTTGATTCTTGGAGGAAATGCATAGGAAAAATTCTTTAAATGGGAATGATTGCCTTTCTTTAGAAGATTTACTTTATAAAAAAATTATTATTGGGGCAATTCTTCAACAAATTAATTACAATTACAATACATTATTAGCTGAGCGCAATGCTGCTTTATTACCTTATTTAACAATATACCTCGTCCTGAATCGTGGCCAGAGACCCATGTCGACCCCCGCCGACTCCTCACACACTACAGTACTGACTACTACTCTCCAACTGCTAACTCGCAACTGAACTCTCGCGCGGTCAAGCGCAGACTAGCCACGATAAATAACTCTCTGGTCAGAGATTCTCTCATGGCTCGCCATCGCTGGTACTGAATACATACGTGTTTCAACACTGACAGGTACTGTGAGACTCTGAAAAAACTCAAATGGGCAATTCAGAACCGGAGAAAGGAATGTTGAGCAAGGGTGTACACATTTTCTATGACAACGCTCGCCCACACATCGCTCGGCAAACCGTTGCTCTCCTGCAACAGTTTCAGTGGAACATAATCACCCACCCACCCTATAGTCCTGACTTGGCGCCCAGTGACTATCACCTGTTCCCTAGGTTAAAAGAACGTCTGGCCGGAAAGCGATTCAGCTCCGACGACGAGGTGAGAGAGGAGGTTCATAACTTTCTGAACAGCATGGCGACGAGCTGGTGTGACATGGGCATACAAAAACTGCCACAGCGTCTACAAAAATGCATCGACAGAAATGGTGATTACATCAAAAATAGCTAATTGTTCAAGCTGTAAACTGATGTAAACCATTGTAGAAATAAACAGGTCTATGTACTTCTAAAAAATAGGGAGACCTTGCTTTTATGATTACCCTCGTATTATTCTGAATGGCACCCTTTTACGTGGTTTCGAAATAATGACCTTTTATTTTTGTTGTGTAGTGTTTTAACAGAATACGTTAAACAAAGGCTTGTGATTAAATTCCAAGACGATTTCATAATTTCCAACTCCGACTATAGTGTTCTCTGCTGAGGTCGTCTTGGCGTTCTTTTATGAGGGCGGCAGCATTTGTTGCCCGGACGACCAGTTGGTTTCTTGTTCTAACATTTTCTGTGTAGATTTCGCCTTTCAGCCGTCACCACAGGGAAAAAATTCTGACGCTGTGTGCAATGGGACCTACAGTAACGAAGAAAGTGACCAATTTGTCGATCTATCTTCCGCGGAATGTTAGCTTCAGATGATATGTCCCCGGACAAGCAGAATGGGCAGGAATCTACTCACACTGGAAGATCATCCTATTGTTGCAACTCAAGGAACCTCTTCCATTAATATCCGAAACTCATTTTCAGGGAAGTCAAGATAAGGGGAGGGGGGCATGTGATAAGATACGGTAACACAACAGGTTCAGTCAACTGATTGTCGATTATACCAAACCGAAAAGTTTTCTTAAAACTTCATAGGTTGAACTTCAGATAAATATGACGATCGATAAATTAAACCAACAGTGTTTGAGTGGAAATACTCGAAATGAACGCTTATCTTTGTAACCAGCTGTATCTCTTTAACCTCTACAAACTGGGCACTTGTTATGTGACATGTTTCGCTCGAGTTAGTCTGTAATACCACCCCCAAAATATTTATTTTTCTTCCTGAAACAGCCTGTCTACATAAACAGTCTGACCGACAGGGTGAGCAGCAGTCTGCGACCCTTTGCTGATGACGCTGCAACCTATGGGAAAGTTTCGCCGTTGATTGTAGGAGATACAAGATGATTTGGAACTTCTCTTTGGTATTATGAATGATAGCAGAAAAATGTAAGTTAATGTACATGAGCAACAGAAACAATCATGCAGTGCTGCTTGACATAGTCACTTCTATTAAATACCTAGGCGCAACGTTGCACAGCGATTTTAAATGGAACGAGCACATGAGGTCGGTTATAGGGAAGACGAATGGCCGACCCTGGACTAGAGGGAGACTTCTGTGAAAGGATATCTTACCTGTGAAGGAAATTGTACTCGAGTGTTTGAGATTCCCACAATGTCGGATTAAAGGAAGGCATCGAAGTAATTTAGGAAAAGGAAGGAAGGAAGATTAGCGTCCAACGTTCCGTCGACATCGGAATCATTAGAGACAGACAACAAACTCGGGCTGTTTCGAGGATGGGGAGGGAAGTCGGCCGTGTCCTTTTAAAGGAACCATCTCAGCATTTGCCTGGAGTAAATTAGGGAAATCGCGGAAAATCTAAGTCAGGATGGCCGGACGCGTATTTGGACAGTCTTCCTACCTAATGCGTGTCCAGCACGCTAACCACTACACTTCGCTCTGTAAGCAATTCAGAGACATGCTGCTAGGCTTGTTACCGGTAGGTTCAATCAACATGGGAGTATTAAGGAAATGCTCCATGAACTCAGGTGGAAATCCCTTGAGGGATGACGACGACGTTCTTTCGCGAAACACTATCGAGAAAATTTAGAGAACCGGCGATTGCTAAAGACTGAAGAACGGTGTTAATGCCGCCACCGTATATCTCGTGTAAGGATCAAGGAGAGAAAACAGATTATGTCTCGTAAGGATATGTATAGAGAGTCGATTTTCCTTCGCTCTTTTTGCTATTGGAACAGGAAATGCGCGTTTCAAGGATGCTCGATACAACTTGCAGAATGCGCATGATAGGTACCTACCATGTTATGCACATGAAATTGTTCGTTACATACATTACACCGATTTCAAAGGAAACAGTGGATGGTCGAATAACTTCAAGCAGTGCTACAGAGTTGGAAGACGTAAGGTCAATTTCAAACAAAGTGTCAACTTGTCGATGCGCAGCAAACTGCGGAGTCGGTCCGAAAATTTGTAGATGAGGGTAATAGACTTACCGATTCGTTCAATAAGGAATTTGTTTTCAACTTCAGCCAATCGGAATTTGAAGAGGACATGCATGTGAAAGGAATCCTCGAAACTAGAAGTACCAGTAGAGTTTTATCAAGGTCAAGTAACATCAATGCCTTATCGTATGTCTTTCTCGTGTGCGTGAACTTGCAAGGTTAGTAGGCTAGTAGCGAATATCTACGTCACAGCAAGCGAAAGTGGTAAAGTGGGCGTAAGAGAACTACAGCCATGGTATGAGCACTGCTTTTGGTCAATAGCTCGTCGAAATAACTTGCTTTTGCTTGATTCCTGGTCTGTGTATAAAAACCACACTCCGTTAGAGCAAAATATGTCTCCTGACAACTGTGTAACACTGAATTTCATACCACCTGGAACCACTGTACAAATTCAGCATGTGGGCGTTTGCTTTTTCCGTGTCGATAAAACATATTGTCGCACTATCTGCAGCTACACCTCGAAGGATAGCCAATTTAACTATGTTTTGCAGTCAGTTGCGTGCTGTCACATTCCATCGGTTCTCATCACCCCGCTACAACAATATGATTCTATAAGCATTGTCTAAGAGTACGATCTGCACGATTTGTAATTTCCCAAGGAGTCGCCTTCGATGTTGTGGTGCGAACCTTTGTGATCAATGTCGCGCGCCATTTTTTATTCGGTGTTCATGGTGGGAGTTAATGGTTTGTTTTGAGATTTTCTTGAATGTCGACGATATCCACTTTGTCAAGTATAATATATACATCTTATAGAGGGTGATCTCTGCACCTCCCAGAAACTCATTTTCTGTCACCATCCTGATGAACATAGTGGGCATTAACAGCTAACACTTTTCCTGTCATATTTGTTAACATAACACATTCAAATGAACCTTACTAAAGATTGAACTTGGGACCTAGCACTTAAGGCGTTCCTTTGAGACAGTAACAAACATTAAACTCCATTCCACCCTAAACAACCGATGCGCTGGATATTTTCACAATTATGTGCGTGTGGACGAGTAGATTCAGTGCTTCAGAAGGATCCCGTCGAAGCTCGTCCACCAAGTCAACCTCCTCGCTTGTCTTTTGTGCTTGTTCTCCCCAGGGTCTCTTTTGAAAATCATCTCACACGAATGAGCAAAACGTTCGATTGGTGCTAGCCAATGGTGTAATTTTTCTGCTGTTAATTTCTCCCACTACGGAGTGAGTAAAAATTGCCCTTTAATCGTCTGTCTTGCTGTTCGCACTGTTCTAAAAATAACAGGGAAGTGGGCCTACGTCAGAGCCTTGTTTCGTTACCTACCAACCCGCTGTCTCCGCTGAAAAAATTTTGAAACCGGTCAGTGAATTTCTTTTCTTAGCTCAGAACATCCAAGTCGTAGCTTTCATTACCGTGGAATAGAAAAGTTTCCCTCATCCTACCTGCCTTCTGCGAACCTGCTGGCCAACGCACAATGCCCTCTGCAGCAAGTGCGTTGTCGGAAGAGAGACGTAAAACGAACACTGTTGCGGGTAGCAAGTCACCATAGGCAATACTTGTTTTTAAATGAAACCGCCTTACATTGCTGTAATTTAATTTATTTTTCCCAGGCGCGTTTCGCCTTTTTCTTGCTCTAAGGCATCATCAGTGGGATTTACAACGATACAGTTTTGTTATTTTTAGATTATCAAACAGTTCACGTCACGAATTTTATGTAAATAAATACACTCCTGGAAATGGAAAAAAGAACACATTGACACCGGCGTGTCAGACCCACCATACTTGCTCCGGACACTGCGAGAGGGCTGTACAAGCAATGATCACACGCACGGCACAGCGGACACACCAGGAACCGCGGTGTTGGCCGTCGAATGGCGCTAGCTGCGCAGCATTTGTGCACCGCCGCCGTCAGTGTCAGCCAGTTTGCCGTGGCATACGGAGCTCCATCGCAGTCTTTAACACTGGTAGCATGCCGCGACAGCGTGGACGTGAACCGTATATGCAGTTGACGGACTTTGAGCGAGGGCGCATAGTGGGCATGCGGGAGGCCGGGTGGACGTACCGCCGAATTGCTAAACACGTGGGGCGTGAGGTCTCCACAGTACATCGATGTTGTCGCCAGTGGTCGGCGGAAGGTGCACGTGCCCGTCGACCTGGGACCGGACCGCAGCGACGCACGGATGCACGCCAAGACCGTAGGATCCTACGCAATGCCGTAGGGGACCGCACCGCCACTTCCCAGCAAATTAGGGACACTGTTGCTCCTGGGGTATCTGCGAGGACCATTCGCAACCATCTCCATGAAGCTGGGCTACGGTCCCGCACACCGTTAGGCCGTCTTCCGCTCACGCCCCAACATCGTGCAGCCCGCCTCCAGTGGTGTCGCGACAGGCGTGAATGGAGGGACGAATGGAGACGTGTCGTCTTCAGCGATGAGAGTCGCTTCTGCCTTGGTGCCAATGATGGTCGTATGCGTGTTTGGCGCCGTGCAGGTGAGCGCCACAATCAGGACTGCATACGACCGAGGCACACAGGGCCAACACCCGGCATCATGGTGTGGGGAGCGGTCTCCTACACTGGCCGTACACCACTGGTGATCGTCGAGGGGACACTGAATAGTGCACGGTACATCCAAACCGTCATCGAACCCATCGTTCTACCATTCCTAGACCGGCAAGGGAACTTGCTGTTCCAACAGGACAATGCACGTCCGCATGTATCCCGTGCCACCCAACGTGCTCTAGAAGGTGTAAGTCAACTACCCTGGCCAGCAAGATCTCCGGATCTGTCCCCCATTGAGCATGTTTGGGACTGGATGAAGCGTCGTCTCACGCGGTCTGCACGTCCAGCACGAACGCCGGTCCAACTGAGGCGCCAGGTGGAAATGGCATGGCAAGCCGTTCCACAGGACTACATCCAGCATCTCTACGATCGTCTCCATGGGAGAATAGCAGCCTGCATTGCTGCGAAAGGTGGATATACACTGTACTAGTGCCGACATTGTGCATGCTCTGTTGCCTGTGTCTATGTGCCTGTGGTTCTGTCAGTGTGATCATGTGATGTATCTGACCCCAGGAATGTGTCAATAAAGTTTCCCCTTCCTGGGACAATGAATTCACGGTGTTCTTATTTCAATTTCCAGGAGTGCAATTACTTACGGTTTGCTATGTAACACGTGTGAAGGCAGATACATAGGACGAACAGGTAGGACGTTTGGTGTCAGATACAAAGAACACAAGAGAGTCTGTAAGTATGGGACGAAACACTCCACATTTGCAGAACATCTAAGAGAACATAACCACAAACCAACCACTTGAAAGAAAGACATGAAAATAATTAGAATCAACAATAAGAAACACCTCCCCTAACTTGCAATTAAATTACCACATATAGAAAATCAAAGCAGAAAGGAAACCCTGTTGAACGATCAAGTACACGTTCTAAACAATTCATTGTTTACACTAACAGATAAAATAATAGAATAACACTCCGAAAGAGGATTAATATAGTAATACGACCCAGAATAATAATGATACAACCCAACATCTCTAGACTCACTTATCCACTAACTCCACCACAGAACACTGAACGAAAAGTCAAATCAGCTGTCACCAAAGCTTTCAACCACTAGCTAACAGCTAGTACATTCAAATTCAACACTTTACAACTGAAACCATATAACATCATGAATAGAAGTTGGCTTGAACGTATACTTCGTTAGCTTGATAACATGTACGTAAACAAACCAAAGAGAAGGAAACACGTGATGAAGTTACAAAATTTACGTTGCTAAAAGCACAGTGTCCGAAGAAATAGCTATATCGAGCGGCAAAAGAACAATAGTACACCACAAAAAGGAAGGAGATACACGGTGAACAGCATGATAAAGTTCGGAATGCAAAATTGTGCGTATGTGTCGCTAATAAAGTTGTAGTGCGACCTGCAGACAAGATGACAGGAAACGCAGATCACAGCGAACCATAAGCAATTACTTATTTACTTAAAAAATCGCGACGTGAATTGTTTGATAGTCTGAAAATAACAAAACCGTATCGGTATAGATCCCACTGATGATGCCTTAGAGCAAGAAAAAGGCGAAACGCGTCTGGGAAAAGTGAATTAAGTTGCGGCAAGAAAAGGCGGCTTCAGTTACAAAACAAGTATTTCTGTGCTTGCTGGGTAAGATGGCAACGCAAACAAATTTGTTACCATAGACTGTCTTTTCAGTTTATCCGCTTGGTCCACGTGCTACTCTCAGCTTCCCACATTTCTCAGAAGAAGACTGCTGCATTCGAAAGTCGGCGCCAAAAAGGCAATGGAGTTGCAGAGCAACTACCTTGGGCGGCCAGGAGCGCCGCTGCCCTCAGTCAGCCTCCAGATTTTAAGTCTGCCCAAGAGTCCCTTGGGAGCAGAACGGCAGGGTGTACCAGTCACTGTCTCTCGCTTACTGTTATCACTGGCTGTATGCGTCCGAGCTTCTAAGCGAAAATACTTCTTTAATCTACCAGTTACCAATGACCAGATAGAAAAGAGATTCTTCCAAGGTTATCGGGTGTACCGCCAGATGCAATCGTCGAAGGCCCACGATGTTTCAGTATGACCGTTTGCTGCTAATGTATCGTCCAAAATTGGACTTATGCGAAAACACAAAATAACGCCAATGTTCTGTCCTCCAGCCAAAATACGAGCCCTATTATGGTCGGTCAAAGACGAACTGCATCTCAGAAAAGCGGGAATGTAGCAAGTTCCGAGTGAATGTGGGAAAACCTATATTGGTCAAGGAATCCACACTATTGAAGATCGCTGCAAAGAACACGAGCGCCACACCTGCTTACTGCAGCCCAGCAAGTCGGCAGCAGGAGGACACTGCATTGAGAATGAACATTTAATGAATCATCAGCGAACGAAAGTCTTGGCCAACACGAAAAAATTTGGGACTCCATTTTCGAAGAAACTATTGAAATATATGTGATGGGTAATTTAATTAACAGGATCACGGGTTCCAACTAACTGGCGTGAGATGCGATGCGGACGGCTGCCGGCAGACATCTGAGGCTCTGCCCCCACCGCCGCAGTCACCTTTGTCCCCCCCCCCCCTCTTCCGAGCAAAAAGCGGAGCCTGCGAGGCCAGAAATCTGTACCCGCAGGTACTGGGAGCGCTTCGCAGACCTCTCATTCTCTCACAAGGGAACCTCCCCATCGCACCCCCCTCAGTTTTAGTTATAAGTTGGCACGGTGGATAGGCCTTGAAAAACTGAACACAGATCAATCGAGAAAACAGGAAGAAGTAGTGTGGAACTATGAAAAAATAAGCAAAATATACAAACTGAATAGTCCATGCGCAAGATAGGCAAAATCAAGGATAATGCGAGCTCAGAAGCGCTGTGGTCCCGTGGTTAGCGTGAGCAGCTGCGGAACGAGAGGTCCTTGGTTCAAATCTTCCCTCAAGTGAAAAGTTTTATTTTCGGACAATTATTATCTGTCCGTCCGTCCGTCCGATGCGAGGTAACTGCGCCGTAGTATGGGGATGCTACGCCTAAACAAACATCGAAACACACCACGTCAGTCGATTACAGCGCACGGAAGAAAGAGTATTTCTGCTAACGAGGCTCCCTGGCTGACAGTTGACTGTTCGCTACTCTGGACGAGAGTGCATTAAATACGTGAGATGTATTCCGCGGGCAATATGAATCCAGCAAATATAGCTCGCGACTTCAATAACAATTGCACGGTTTTGCGGTGCGGTCGCAAAACACAGGCACAAAACTTATTACAGTGGACAGAGACGTCAATGAACGAACGGACAGATCATAACTTTGCGAAAATAAAGAAAGCAAACTTTTTACTCGAGGGAAGACTTGAACCAAGGACCTCTTGTCCCGGAGCTTCTCACGCTAACCACGAGACCACGGCGCTCCTTAGTTCACACTTTCCTTGATGTTGCCTATCTTGTACATGGACTACTCAGTTTGTATATTTTGCTTATTTTTTTCATAGTTCCACACAACCTCTTCCTGTTTTCTCGATTGATCTGCGTTCAGTTTTTCAAGGCCTATCCACTGTGCCAACTAAATGTGAGGGGGGTGCGATGGGGAGGTTCCCTTGTCAGTACCACCTGATGATGGCGGAACGGCTGTTCGCCGAAATATCGTAGGCCTTCGATGATTGCATCCGACAGTACACCCGAGAACTTTGAGAGAACCGTATGCGCCGGGAAAGCCTCAGATCGCAATGAAGAGACTGATAAAGTGAGTTGACGTATACAATCACTGTCGTAATCCCCATAATTCGAATAAAAAATAATGAGTTGATCTGCCTACATGTATAGTCTGTGTCAGATGTGTTTGGCATACCCCAAAATATAAAAATGTCAGACTGGACACATTTCATTTTGTAAAAGGAACCCATGGTCTCAGGTCATTTGTTACAAAGTAGTTATCCTTTACTCAGTTTTTTACCACAATTATCTTTCTTTCTTTGAAAATACTTTCACTACAGTGAAAAAGCTTGTAATATTTAGTCACCAAAATGCTGAACACAAAACACAGGTTATGAAACAGCCTTCAGATGACACCCGAACACAGCGTAATATAGCGCCATTGTGGTACTCTGTTATTGCATTCAGGTGCTGATCGGCAAACTTCTTGTTAGTAAATCTGTCCATGGAGCCGGCCGGTATGGCCGAGTGGTTCTAGGCTCTTCAGCCTGGAGCTGCGCGACCGGTACGGTCGCAGGTCCGAATCCTGCCTCGGGCATGGATGTGTGTGACGTTTAAGTGGTTGTAAGTCTAGGGGACTGATGACCTCAGATGTTACGTCCCATAGTGCTCAGAGCCATTTGAAATCTGTCCATGGTGTTGTACAACTACCGCTGCCGGAAAAAAAACACTAGACAAGTCCTCGGTAAATTTCAGGAGGTAAATGCAACCGAGTGCCTACGCTCAGGTCACGCAGTTCTCGTAAATTTCTGAACGGTGGATTATGGGCGTGAAGCTGTAGCCCGAGGTTCCATGGGGGTCATAACAGGCGAATTCGGTGGAGAAGATAGCAATGTGAGTTTACTAACATGCTCCTCAAGTGACTTAGTTCGATGCTGAGCCAATTAGTTTGCTGAGCCAATTATTTTGCTAAACAATGTAATCGCCGTCGGGGAAGACATTAAGCATGAAGGTAAGCAGACGGTCTGCAATAATGTTCTGTAATTCTCCACTTGCCATGGTCTTTCATTTACTACCACAAGTCCCATGGATGCCCAGCTGAACGTTCCTCATAGCATAATATTGCGCCCATAGACCTGGGGATCCGTACCCACCTAGGTGAATCAGTTATATGAATGCATGGTTTCTGTTCTTTTGGACATGTTCGAAGGAACTCACACTGCGTGGAATCCGGAGCTGTGGTAAATTATATGTAAATTGAAGGTGAAGGGGTGAGAACAAAAGGATAGAGGATTATTGATGTCAGCTGCATCAGGATATTATATGGAATCAGCGGCGACGAAAATGTGTACCGGACTGGGATTTGAACGTTGGATCTCCCACTTAATCGGCAGGTGTGTTAAGAACTGCGCCATCTGAGACGCAGTGTAATCACAACTGTGCGGTTCATATCGGACGCCCCGCGGCCCTCACACTCCCACCGGGCATCACCTGTTTATCCACAGACCCTGCGCATTTCCTTCATTCTCCCTACTCTGAGATTCCCGCATGAGTAGAAGGCGGACTCATTGCCGATCCAGGTGAATCAATGATACGAATGTGTGGCTTCTGTTTTCTCGGAAATGTACAAAAGAAGAGGCACCACGCAGAATCTGCAGCTGTGATACATTAGATGTAAACTGAAAGGAAAAGTGAGGGATTACAGATGTCAGCTGCATCGGTTCATAAAGCGGAATCAGCGGTGACGAGTGAAAATGTGTATTTGGACGGGGTTGGAATCCAGCATCTCCTGCTTACTTGGTACGTGTGTTAAACTCTGTGCCATCCGGAACACAGTGTAATCGCAACTGCGCAGCCTATTTCGATGCGCCTCTCGGCCGACTCGCATTCCCACCGAGCGCCACCTAACCGCAGTCCCTGCCCATTTCCTCCATACTCGCTACTCTGAGATTCCCTCAGGAGGTCTGACAGACTTATGCATCCGCACCGAAAAGTTGGATCCGTTGCTCATCAAGACGAATCAATTATGTCAAAGCCTTGTGTCGTTTCTTTCGGACACATCTTCACTCCTCGCCGCTGATTTGTACATATCCGAAAGAACAGACACCACGTATTCGTATAACTGAATCAGCTAGATGGCAATGGATCCATCTTCCTCAGTGCGAATGAGGCAGTACGTCCGAACTTGCGCGGGAATCTCAGAGTAGCGAGCATGCAGGAAATGGACAGCGACTACGGATAGGTGGCGATGGGTGGGAATGTGGGTCGGCCATGAGGACCGCTTAAATAGTCCGAGCAGTTAAGCTAACACCGTCTCCCGGATGGCACAGTGGTTATCGCACCTGCATGGTAAGCAGGAGAGCCCCGATTGGAATCCCGGTCTGGTACACATTTTCAAAAAAAATGGTTCAAATGGCTCTGAGCACTATGGGACTTAACATCTATGGTCATCAGTCCCCTAGAACTTAGAACTACTTAAACCTAACTAACCTAAGGATAGCACACAACACCCAGCCATCACGAGGCAGTGAAAATCCCTGACCCCGCCGGGAATCGAACCCGGGAACCCGGGCGTGGGAAGCGAGAACGCTACCGCACGACCACGAGATGCGGGCTACACATTTTCACTCGTTGCTGCTGATTCCGTGTAATGTCCCGATGCAACTGACAGCAGTAATCCGTTCCTCTCCCCCCCCCCCCCCCCCCCCCCGGCACCTTCCATTTACATATAACGTATCACAGCAGCGGATTCCGCGTAGTATCTGTTCTTTCGGAACATGTATTGGACAGATGGCTGAGCCGGCCGGGGTGGCCGAATGGTTCTAGGCGCTATAGTCTGGAACCGCCCGCAGGTTCGAATCCTGCCTCGGGCATGGATGGGTGTGATGTCCTTAGCTTCGTTAGGTTTAATTAGTTCTAAGTTCTAGGGGACTGATGACCTCAGAAGTTAAGTCCCATAGTGCTCAGAGTCATTTGAACAGATGGCTGATCAGATCCCCAAATGGTTTCCTGATTTGCTTTTTTCGTGGGTTCTCTAAATCACACGGCCTGAGCACTAGGATGATTCCATGAAAAAAATGGACAAGATTAATCCATGAACACCTGAGCCAATATTTAGTCTATTATGATTTCCTTGTCGACGAGACATTTTCCTCTTATTTGTCTTGGTTCTACGTTGACGATTAGACATATATCTACTTCAGAAGTTGTCAATTCGTTATCAGTTTATGAAAAGTTTCTTTCGACGCAATGTTTCTGTTTTAACTGCCGGTTGGTCAAAAATTCGTTTACTTGTAGACGCTATTGACAACTAATGACTTCGACTAAAGATTAGTGATGGTGAATCAATTTAATTCCTTCGCGCCACCACATGACTATTCCGACCAATCAGTTACTGCTGTCTTCTGCGTTGGCAGCACGCTGGAACGTGCTCTGGAAATCCGGAGAAATGAGGAGTGATATATGGATCCTCTAGGTGGTCAGGGAAATTTATTTTCCTCTAAAAGTTCTGTCATGATAGGACAAACGGACATGGCGAAGCTTCCGATGTATTTCTGGAACAGGAACTGGCGCCCAATACATTTGTTTCCTTATTTCGCTGTACCTTGTTGGTGACAATTCCCAAGAAACTGTTGAAATTCAGAATCCACTCCGGAACATTCTTTTTTTATTCTTTAGAGTCCCATGTAGTTAAGTGAAAATGAGGAAGATTAGAATGTACCAAACAAAAGTAAGTAGTGCACAAATTTTCTCCTTCAAGTGAAAGAACTTCTAGTTTAAGTACCGTTTCGGATGTTGAGAGTTCACAGTTGAAGGTCTGGTAGTACACAAAGTAATCTAGAACAGATCCAATAGTTAAAAACTACGTTTTTAATTCTGTCGAAGTTGCGATGAGAAATATCCTTTATTTCCGGTGACAAGTTTCGGACACAATGCCCATCATCATAACATCGCCTAAAACCAAATCACAACAGTCGTTAGAAACTTTCCTTATAATCAACATTTTCTCACATACAGAGAGCATAATTCTTGTTTTTATACCCAAAAGAGTTACATACCTTCATCGTAAATATTGAAATATAATGCAACTAGTACACTTGAAGATAATCGCAATCGGCAGTCAGGCATAGCATGTACAAAATCGTCTGTAACATATTATCAGTGCTTCTCGCCACACAGCACCACGACAACTGATACATGAAGTTACAGCAGTTTAGAGGTTAATGCACCAGAGGGCCCCAGTAGTAGCGTGAGAACCTGTGCTCGCTCTGAGACATGAACTGTCAACTGTCTTCAAAATGGTACTACTACACAGCGTTAACAGAGTAATAGATTTAGTTTTTAATGATTTCAACTAACTACAGTCTTTTAATAAAACAAATTTCTCATAAAAGTGTCATAAAAACAATAATGGGATTAAATATACAGTACCATACTGCAGCGCAACTGTAATCATATAAAAGAAAGTTAAAACATACGGACCAGTCACCCTCTACAGCCGCCTTTCCTGGACCTCCCATCTCCTCACCACGCAAGCCAAGGCACGTAACTGTCTCTGTCTCCTCAAACTCCTCTCTGGTCGAACATGGGGATTAGATCCTTCTACTATCCTACATACCTATAAGTCCCTCTTCCACCCCATCCTATGTTATGCCCATCCAGCTTGGATCTCTGACCCCCCCCCCCCACCTACTTCAAATCCCTCCAAATCCTTGAGCACCATGCACTCTGCCTCACTTATCGCATCTGTCTCCCATGCCCCACACAGATCCTTTATGGTATGATTCCCTTCCCCCATCTCCTGCTGTTCCTAGAACGAATGCAGATCCTATATATCTCCCGCAAACTGGATCCTCCCCATACTTTGGTTTCCTCCATTATCTCCCACCCCAGCCCACTGCCGCACCTGTACCACAGTGTCCCGCCTAGTCTCCATCTCCACACACTCCACACCCTCGCCCAAGGTGGCTTCCGCCAACTTCCCCTCCTGGATGATGTCCTTGTGCCTTCCACCTACCCCTCCTACCAGATCTAATCCCTCCTTTGTACCCCCCTCCTCAGGGCTCCCTCTCTCCCTCCCTCTCCCCCTTCCCTCCCTTCTTCCTCCTTCTCCCTTACCAAACACCCTCTTTTTCCTTTTCACCCCCCCCCCTCCAGGCTTCCAGCTCCTTTCCTTCTCCCCTCCACTGCCCCCTCCTACCCTCTCCAGGTTTCCCCCTACTTTCTCTCCTCCCTTTTCTTCCTCCCCTCCTCCCTTCACCAAGTGGTATGTCCCCTTCGGTGCAGTAATTTTTAACGTTTTTGTTGTGGTGTCAGTGTGACTCCAGTGCAGTGAGCAGTGCTACGTTCCACCAGCACCAGCAGTGTCGCCAGTGTTGCCAGCCTCATTCATTTGTGTTCCCACTATGGTGTTTCTTTGTTTTCATGTGGACTCACAGTGTTCATTCTCCACATGTGTGTATGGCTCCCGTCTATGTTGTTTTTAAATCTACTGTTTCTACTCGTCTATTTTTGTTCTTGTTGATTCATCACTTTATACCATTCTATGTTATGTGTTATTTTCTCATTTGCCTATGTTTTCTCTATAACTCTCTTGGCTGAAGAGTGGTGTATTGCGCCGCTGCCAGCCCACCCCTTTTTGGGGAGTGAAATAACAATAAAGAAAAAAAATACTGACCAGCAGTATGAGGTAAAAGAAAAAGCTTGTACAGAAATTTGATAAGAAATGCAAAATGATGATGGAACGCCACAATATGACATCCTCTCTAATCCCAGAAAGAAGCCAATAATTTGCTCAAGAAAAAAAAAACAATAAAATAAATTTTGAAGATTTGACTGTGAGTGAAGATACAATTTATGTTTGTATGTTGCTGGATGAAAATAGAATGTAAGGCTGATAATTTCTCTACAACTCCCTTGACTATAAGAAAAGTATCGTCCACATAACACTTCTGTTGGAGCAAGACTTATAAGAGTAAGATTAAAGAGCTGGATAAGTTGCTTAATGAAGCAAATTATTTGATACTTTGCTTTTTCCAACGAAGTAGCCTAACGTGGCTAATGTCTCCCGGTGGTAGTGGCAGGTTGGGTTGTAAGTCTTCTTCATAAAATTAACAACGTATGTATTTTTTTTTTTTTTGTGACTCACTGTTTGTGGAGAATGTATGAATTGAATAAGGATGACAATCTATTCTACTTACAATATATAAGAGAAAAACATAAAAACATAATAAATAAAATCGTTCATCGTTGAGTAGGTCTGCATTATTTGATCATTACTATTTGATACCAGGCTAATAAAATTATTGTAGTAATGCTGTCATACAGGTTTGAGGATTTATTTTGTAATTTTATTCCCATTTTACAATTTTGACCATAGGGTTATTCAGTTTGTTATACAAACAAAGGATACTGGCTGGATGTTCCCTCATTAGTGTGAGGTTGTGCATGTAGAAAATTGACAGCTAGTGTTGATACATGTGTCACGCCATTAACCGGTCATTTTTATTAATAAACTACAATGACAATTAACCATGGTTTTTAATCCGAGTACTGCGTTTCTTTCTACGATTACACATAATGAAGCATTTCATCGTTATTTCGGATTTCTTATGACATTTCTGTAGATAAGCTTTCTGTTTTATTATATGACGCTGATAGAGTATATATTATTTTCTTTATTTGGATTTCATCCCCCTCCCCCTCGCACCATGTGAATGAATGAATGGGTGGGGTGGGGTGAGGGGGTGTAGGAGGGGGAGGGCGTGGGGGGGGGGGGACTGGCAGCGGTACACACAACTCGCTCTTCAGCCAGTGGCCTACACACACTTAGGCGCTAATGTTGTAAACGTGAAGTCTCCCAGTAAATTTTTAACGTTCTGCTATATAATTACAGTTGCGCCTTAGTATAGCACACTATATTTTATCCGATTATTGTTTTTATCGCACATTTTATGAGAATTATATGTTTTATTAAAAGACTAAAATTAGTTGTATGCTTTAATAACTAAAGATACTGCTCGGTTAACGCTTTGCAGTAATACCATTTTACCCCAGCGCAGGGTCTCATGCTACCATTGGCGCTCTCTGGTGCTTTTACCTTTAAGCTGCCGTAACGTCATGTATCAGTTGTCGTGGTGCTGTGAGGCGAGAAGCACTGATAATATGTTGTAGATGATTTTGTACATGCTATGCATGATTGCCGATTGTGGCTATTTGCAAGTGTACTGGTTGTGTTATATTTCAATATTTACGATGAAGGTATGTAATTGTTTGGACATAAAAACAAGAACTATATTCACTGTAAGTGAGAATATGTTCATTTTAAAAAAAAGTTTGTAACAATTTTTGTAATTTGTTTATAGGTGATGGTTTGATGATGGACGTTGTGTCCAAAACTAGTCACCGAAAATAAAGGATGTTTCTCATTGCAAGTTCGACAGAATTACAAATTGTAATTTTAATAAACGTTGAGTTGCTAACCTGTTGTCCTGCAATAAGGCTGAAGGTTCATAAAGATCAAATAGTTAACAGTTAGTTAATCCATGTTCTTTACTAGAAAATTTTGCACAGAAGAACCATCTATTCAGTTCGCTTTCAAAACTCAATGCAGGTGCATTGATTCTTCTTTTCTCGTTGATTAGACCTCCTTGTAAAAAGAGGATATACAAATTCTATTAATATCCATATAAAATATTGCTAGATCGAATGCTTACCGTATATAGAATTTTATCACCTAAGGAACTGCGTACAAATGTTCCTCTGGTAGCTTTGCTTTGATGATTGACATAATCTAATTAATGTACTTGTTAAACATTTTCCGTCATGAATGTTTTAGAACAGTTTCAGCTTTGTTCCCCAGTCGATTACCTGTTTCGTGATCGAGGACGCAAAAGTGCGTAATGGCGTCCAACCTGGAGGTAACCGATTCCAATCCTGGCGCTGACAGAAATTAGCAGCCAAGAACGGAAGAGAAGTCGACGTTCAGATGGCCTTTATTCCTATTCTACTCCGAATCTGAGATAGCTAATCTCCGGCAGGACGGTGGTCTTCCATGCAGAGTTGTTTCAAATCTATAAATGGAATACATTTCATCAGAGATATTTGGCAGACAGCATGAGGTACTCATTGAACATACTTTTCTTTGTCTCCTGTTGTGAAATGAATAAGAAAAGAATTTTAAATGTCATTCATCGTACAGTAAATTTTACCCTAGTTGCTGTCCTTGAAGACTAAGCTATGTGTCGGTATCGAGTATCAACTCTTTCGATTCCTTCCTCACGCCAATCGATAGGTACACAAACAAACCGATGTACTTATCGTGTAGTCTTTGTATTCAGCTACTCTACGCTCTCAAGCATCTGACACGTCATACTGGTACGTGACACGCAACGATAAAACGACTCTGTCCCTTACACAATAAGAAAACGGAATTACAGGAATGCTGTCATGCTTTACACATCACGAACACAGTCTACTGTGCCTCTGTTAAATGTTTGCTTCAGCTGTATTTAATTTAAAGATTGTAAAATAAGTGAATTTGAAAACTACTAGCCGGCCAGTGTGGCCGAGCGGTTCTAGGCGCTTCAGTCTGGAACGCGCGACCGCTACTGTCGCAGGTTCGAATCCTGCCTCGAGCATGGATGTGTGTGATGTCCTTAGCTTAGTTAGGTTTAAGTAGTTCTACGTTCTAGGGGACTGATGATCTCAGATATTAAGTCCCATAGTGCTCAGAGCCATTTGAACCATTTTTTTTGAAAACTACTATCTTAAATATTTTTACACAAAACAAGATAAGAAAGTATGTATTCCTCATTTGTTAAAGTTGCTACATAAAAAGGAAAGATAAGTACCAGTTGACAACAAGTGACACTAGTGGCTCACAAGGAACCTCTTGAATGCGAGGTTGCAAATTCAATCTCTAGTTAAGTTCATTTGAACGTGTTATGTTAAAAAATATGACAGGAAAAGTTTTAGCTGCTAATGACTCACTGTGTTCATCAGGAAGGCGACAGAAAAATGAGTGTCTGGCAGGTACAGAGTTCGACCTTCTATAGGATGTATTTTAGTCACAAAATGAATATCGTCGACATTCAAGAAAAGCTCAAAACAAACCATTAACTTGCGCCATGAGCATCGAATGAAAAATCACAAGTGACATTGATCACAAAGGTTCGCACCATCAACATCGAAGGCGAACTCCTTGGGAATTGCATACTGTACAGGGCGTTCATCTAGGTATTCACTCTTGGGAAAACCGTATAGAATCATATTGGTGTAACGGGGTGATGAGAAGCGATGGAATGTGATAGCATGCAACTGACTGCAAAACAGCCTGTCGTAGAGCTTATAGTTAAACTGACTGTCCTTCGAGGCGTAGCTGCAGATATTGCGACAATATATTTTATAGACACGGAAGAAGCAAACGCCCAGAGGCTGTATTTGTCCAATGGTTCCAGGTGGTATGAAATGCAAAGTCACAGAGTTTTCAGGAGAGATAGTTTGCTCTAAAGAAGTATGATTTTTATACGCAGACCAGGAATCAAGCAAAACTAAGTTATTTCGAGGAGCTATTGGCCAAAAGCAGTGCTCATACCGTGGTTGTAGTTCTCTTCCGCCTACTTTACCACTTTCGCTTGCTGTGACGCAAAAATTCCTCACTACCGTTGCAAGATCACGCACACGGGTATGAATAGTAGAGGGCAGAGCACCTCCAACTTCTCGTAGCACAATAAATAGCTTTCCAGACAATTTTCCATCCACAGTAACAGTCGGCATAGTTGTACACGATGCTTTAAGGCATTGAGGTTAGTTTATGTCGATAAAACTCTCTTGGCACCTCTAGTTTCCAGGGTTGCTTTCATTTGCATTTCCTCTCCAAATTGCGATAGGCCGGAGTTGAAAACAAATTCCTTACTGAACGATTGGATAAGTTTCTGGCCGATTCAGTAGTTTGCCGTGCATCATCAAGCTGACACTTAGTTTGAAGTTTCGTTATCTTACGTCTTCCAATTCTGTAGCGCTGCTTGAATTTATGCAACTATCCATCGCTTCCGTTGAAATCACTATATCTACGTCACGCGCAACTTAATATGTATAACGTGGCATTGCACTATCATACGTATCCTGTAATTTGTATTGAGCATCCTTGAAACTCGCAAACAGCAGTTTTGTAACAAGTGCGTCTTTTCCTCCTGGAATATTCGTAGTTTTTCCTATGCCCTATACCGTCACATTGCTGCGGACTTATTCGAAATCTGTTCATAATTGTTTTCTTACTATGCTGTAGATGATCTGTCATGTACAAAATTATGTTTTGCACCCGCTCCTTGGACAACGACTGTCCTTTACTACGTTTCATTGTAGATAGGATTTGTGGCTGCCTGTCCGACAAGGATGATGAACTACAGTTCTCGACACCTGTTTCAGTATCTCTTTCACTTGTTAAGCACGTATCGTCATCATTGTACTCCTCACGTATATTGTCCACACAGTCGACTGTATACGACACTACACGTTTCACTGACTCATCCTGCAGAAGGGCTAATCTTTCATCTGCCACTTCTTTCACACTCTGCGAAATTCTCTGGGCTCCCTTCTGACGAAATGCCAACTTCGGCAACTGTTGTTATGTTTTGTGGAAACACTTGCTGATTGTGGAATTTAGATAATTTACGCTAACTACCCTCCAGTTATCACTATCGTACACATAAAAGTGAATACTGAGCTCGATAGCTAGTCATTTTATTATACAGAGTGTCCCAATCAAACCTCACTGATTCCAAAGACCCAGGAAAAAAAAACACAGTAGATACGACAGTGAAAAATGCATCACATTGTAGAGCATTTATTTATTTATCATCAGTACGACTCTACATGTGATTCATTTGTAGCTCGAAGAATATCGAGTCTATATTCAATTTCTTGCCAAGTTCTTTGTAACATTTTCTCCATTATTGCTGCAATCGCATTAGTGATACGATGTCGCAACGTAGGAATATCGTCCACTTTGATCGCATACACGCGGTCCTTGGCGAATCCCCACGTGAAGAAATCAAGCGGCGTAATGTCGGGTGAAAGTGGTGGCCAGGCAATGAGTCCTCCCCATCCGATGCAACGATTGGGAAATTTCCTATCCAGGAACTTGCGAACAGCCGTTGACCAATGCGGCGGAGCTCCATCTTGTTGAAAAACTGGTGTTGGGTTGCAAGTCTTGTATCTGAGGGTACACAAACTGCTCCAACATGTCCAGATACACTAACCCATTACTGTTTGCTCTGCAAAGAAGAACGGTCAAACAATCCTGTGGTGCATTAGCCTGCACCAGACGTTTAGTTTCGGGCTATCACGAACATCTTCAATGACAACGTGCGGAATTTGCGAACGACAAATCCGAACATTATGCCTATTAACCCTTCCTGATAGATGACAGGTTGCCTCATCTGAGAATAAACATCTCTCCAGGAAGCTGGCATCCATATAAAAACGCTGCAGCATATCCGCAGCAAATTGTTGTCGCTATGGTTTGTTGTTTGGCGTCAGATGTTGCAGAATTTGCACTTTGTAAGCACACATAGGAAGACGCTGGTGAGCTACACGACGCAATGTTGGTCGAGGTACATCAAGTGCCTAGATACTTGAAGAATTGACATACGTGGGCTTCTGAGAAACGTTTGTCTGGTGTCCTCCACTGCCTCTTCTGAAACTCCGTAACGTGCACCGCCAGAAAGTTTCAGAACACTTCCTGTTGCCAGAAACGTCCTATACCATTCCTTAATTGTTTTCACATCAGGTGAATCACATTCATTCACACGACGATCATTTCTTTGCACAGTAATCGGCGAATTTGTTTCTGCAAACCACACTACTGCTTGCGCGTACTGCTGTGGAGTCGCCATTTTCACTTCATACCACCATGCTGCACTTTGGCGACAATACTTGGCACTTCTGACGCGGGAATATAAATTCTTTGAGATACTCTACAATGTGGTGCATTTTTCATTGTCGTATCTACTGTCGTTTTTCTCTCCTGGGTCATTGAAATCAGGAAGGTTTGAGTATGACACCCTGTATTTCTCATAGTAAAGGATACGTTCCACTCACCATTAATGGCTGTCAGCATGAAGCAAATAGAAGCAATGAGATGAATGAACAAAAAACTGAGGGTGTGTTAAACACTGTAGCAATAATAAATGATTAAGACTGTAGAGAGATGACGTATACATACTGCCTTCTTTTAAGAAGGTGCATTCAAGTTCTAAGGCCTCCGATTTTTTTTGTAATTAACTACTCACCCGAAATAGATGAAACTAGCGTTACTTCTCGAAGTAATCGCCCTGCAGACGTACACATTTTTCACAACGCTGACGCCATGATTCCATGGCAGCGGCGAAGGCTTCTTTAGGAGTCTGTTTTCACCACTGGAAAATCGCTGAGGCAATAGCAGCACGGCTGGTGAATGTACGGCCACGGAGAGTGTCTTTCATTGTTGGAAAAAGCCAAAAGTCACTAGGAGCCAGGTCAGGTGAGTAGGGAGCGTGAGGAATCACTTCAAAGTTGTTATCATGAAGAAACTGTTGCGTAACGTTAGCTCGATGTGCGGGTGCGTTGTCTTGGTGAAACAGCACACGCGCATCCCTTCCCGGACGTTTTTGTTGCAGTGCAGGAAGAAATTTGTTCTTCAAAACATTTTCGTAGGATGCACCTGTTACCGTAGTGCCCTTTGGAACGCAATGGGTAAGGATTACGCCCTCGCTGTCCCAGAACATGGACACCATCATTTTTTCAGCACTGGCGGTTACCCGAAATTTTTTTGGTGGCGGTGAATCTGTGTGGTTCCATTGAGCTGACTGGCGCTTTGTTTCTGGATTGAAAAATGGCATCCACGTCTCATCCATCGTCACAACCGACGAAAAGAAAGTCCCATTCATGCTGTCGTCGTGCGTCAACATTGCTTGGCAACATGCCACACGGGCAGCCATGTTGTCGTCCGTCACCATTTGTGGCACCCTCCTGGATGACACTTTTCGCATTTTCAGGTCGTCATGCAGGATTGTGTGCACAGAACCCACAGAAATGCCAACTCGGGAGGCGATCTGTTCAACAGTCGTTCGACGATCCCCCAAAACAATTCTCTCCACATTCTCGATCATGTCGTCAGACTGGCTTGTGCGAGCCCGAGGTTGTTTCGGTTTGTTGTCACACAATGTTCTGCCTTCATTAAACTGTCGCACCCACAAACACATCCATAACTCCATCACCACATGTCTCCTTCAACTGTCGATGAATTTCAATTGGTTTCACACCACGCAAATCCAGAAAACGAATGATTGCACGCTGTTCAAGTAAGGAAAACGTGGCCATTTTAAGTATTTAAAACAGTTCTCATTCTCGCCGCATGCGGTAAAATTCCATTTGCCATACGGTGCTGCCATCTCTGGGATGTATTGACAATGAACGCGGCATCATTTTAAAACAATGCGCATGTTTCTATCTCTTTCCAGTCTGGAGAAAAAAAATCAGAGGCCTTAGAACTTGAATGCACCTCGTAGCTTAACCTCCCGCTGCTTTGAGCAATGTCGTCTTCAAGATGGCGGACATAAACAACTCACTCAAATCCAATGTCCCTTTCGTTCACCGATTCGTTGACTTCGCCAGCTCACAAAGAAACTGTCGTGTTCCAACCTAACGTAAACCGCAGGCTCGCAACGCGTCAGTCTGTCGCCGCAATCTACATTTCGAAAAAAAAAAATACAGAAGCAAAACAAACATTGTCATTGTTCTATCTCCGTCTGTGCCTCGTACATCACAAAACTACGTCACGGGTCAAAAACAACGTCCGTTGTAAGTAGGCTCAACATGTCTGTGAAAGCATATGACGGTAAGCGTCAAGTAGTGGAGGAGTGAATTCGACCGAGGCAGAAATGATCGATACTCTGAACACTGGTTTGTTGTACCGAGAAAATATTTCGGCATGTAGAGGGGATGCTGCTAAGGCAGTGGCCTGAATGGGGACCACTGTACAGAAACAAAAAAAAGGGAGGTGTTCATTAACAGTGAGTATTGGACCGTGACCACGATCACAGAATAGGACGGCCTCCATCTTGTCTCGATAGCTGTAGTGGGAAGTTTGGTGTCGAATGAATGGACAGTCTGACGTTGCTTGGTGACGATGGGCCGGTGACGTGCGTGGCAGTGAGCCGGCTTGCAGTGTCCAGAAATCAGAAACCCCTCTCACTGCAGTGGGAAAGCGAACATTGTAAACGTCGTGCTATATGGTAGAATTCATGTTTTCGGATAAGCCACCTTGGTGGTTCGAATGACTCTGAGCACTACGGGACTTAACATCTGCGGTCATCAGTCGCCTAAAACTTAGAACTACTTAAACCTAACTAATCTAAGGACATCACACACATCCATACCCGAGGCAGGATTCGAATCTGCGACCGTAGCGGTCGCGCAGTTCCAGACTGAAGCGCCTAGAACCACACCGGCCGGCCGCCAGCTTGCTGAGTGATAAAATGTAGCTCTACGTACAAGTCTACTTAAAACTCGTCTAGACATAGCTGCATACTTGCAAGAAGCTACCATGTTGATTGCATAATGTCAGACTGCACTGTTGAACGGCGTAGCGGACAGACTAATCCTATGATCTGGGGAGCTATTGGTTACTCGCGCCATCTCATCTCTTACGGGTTGACGTGCTTAGCACAGAGGACTCGCATTCGGGAGCACGACGGTTCAAATCCGCCACCCACATTTAGGTTTACCGTGATTTCGCTGAATCGCTGCTGGCAAATGCCAGGCTGGATCATTTGAAATGGCACGCTCGATTTCCTTCCCCATCCGTGAAATAATCCGAGCTCGTGCTCCCTCACTAATGACCTCGCTGTCGATGGGTCGTTAGAGCCTAATCTTCCTTTCTGCCGTCTTACGGGCTGAGGACACATCGCTAAAACCAGAGATAAACTCGCCGAAATTTTTGTGAAGAACCTAATGGTCTTCCGAAAGGATAGGCTAAACACGGTTGGCGGTGGCGTGTTTGTTGTTGTTGGAAATAGTTTATCTTGTCGCGAAATTGAAGTGGATGGTTCCTGTGAGTTAGTATGGGCAGAGGTCATTGTTGACAACCGGAATAAAATAATAATTGGAACCCTTTACCGACCTCCCAATTCAGATGATACAATTGCTGAAAGGTTCAAAGAAAACTTGAGTTTGATTCCAAGCACGAAGCCGATTATAGTGGCGACTTTAATTTACCCTCGATATGTTGGCGAAAATACATGTTTAATTCCGGAGGTACGCATAAAACATCATTCGAAATGGTGCTAAACGCATTCTTTGAAAATTATTTTGAGCAGTTAGTTCATGATCCACGCGAATAGTAAATGGTTGTGAAAACACACTTGACCTCTTAGTAACAAATAATCCTGAGTTAATAATGAGCATCGGAACGGATACAGGGATTAGTGAACACGGGGTTGTCGCAGCGAGAGTGAATATTATTATAACCTCCAAATCATCCAAAAATAACCGAAAAATATACCTGTTCAAAAAGCAGATAAAAATTCATTTGACGCCTTCCTGAGAGACCATCTCCACTCCTTACAAATTAACATATTAAGTGTAGATCAGATGTGGCTTGAATTCAAAGAAATAGTTCGGCAGCAATTGAGAGATTTATACCAAATAAATTGACAAACGACGGAGCTGATCCTCCTTGGTACACAAAACTGGTCAGAACACTGTTGCAGAAATAACGAAACAAACGTGTCCAATTTAAACAGACGCAAAATCCCCAAGATGAAGATCTTTTTCAGAATCTCGCAATTTAGCCCAGACTTCAATGCGCCATGCTTATAATAGTTTCCACAACGAAACTTCGTCTCGAAGCCTGCCAGAAAATCCAAAGAGATTCTGGTCGTCAGTGAAGTATGCTAGCGGCAAGACCCTCTCTGCACGATAGCAATTGAGATACACACATCAAAAACGTTTTGCATCAACCCGGTTCCCAGAACTCCTGAAGACAGACGTTGCCTGTGGATATTACATCAGAGACACAGTCCTGTTGACTGTTCAGAGATGTCACTAAACCCGCCCAAAGATGTAAACAACCATGCATCAGCAGCGCCTATTAGATAGAGGGGGTCCGACAGCCGATCAGTTCCAGTCATTCCACCAGGAAAGAGGTACACGGCTCGTGTTGTCTGTAGTTCAACCATGCCTAGACGGTCAATACTGCGGGTCGATCGCGCCCGCGTTGTTACTCTGTGCCAGGAAGGGCTCTCAACAAGGGAAGTGTCCAGGCATCTCGGAGTGAACCAAAGCGATGTTGTTCGGACACGGAGGAGATACAGAGAAACAGGAACTGTCGATGACATGCCTCGATCAGGCAGCCCAAGGGCTACTACTGCAGTGGATGACCGCTGCCTAAGGATTGTGGCTCGGAGGGACCCAGACAGCAACGCCACCATGTTGAGTAATGCTTTTCGTACAGCCACAGGGCATCGTGTTACGACTGAAAGTGTGCGCAATAGGCTGCATGGTGTGCAACTTCACTCCTGACGCCATGGCGAGGTCCATCCTTGCAACCACGACACCATGCAGCGCGGTACAGATGGGCCCAACAACATGCCGAACAGACCGCTCAGGATTGGCATCACGTTCTCTTCACTGATGAGTGTCGCATATGCCTTCAACCAGACAATCGTCGAAGACGTGTTTGGAGAGAACCGGGGGCTGAACGCCTTACACACACTGTCTAGCGAGTGCAGCTAGGTGGAGGCTCCCTGGTGTTTTGGGGTGGCATTATGAGGGGCCGACCTACGCTGCTGGTGGTAATGGAAGGCGGCGTAACGGCTGAACGATACGTGAATGCCATCCTCCGACCGATAGTGCAACCACATCGGCAACATATTGGCGAGGCATTCGTCTCCATGTACGACAACTCGCGCCCCATCGTGCACATCTTGTGAATGACTACCTTCAGGATAACGACATAGCTCGACTAGAGTGGCCAGCATGTTCTCCAGCACACCTGGGATAGAGTGAAAAGGGATGTTTATGGATGACGTGACTCACCTACCACTCTGAGGGATCTCCGGCGAATCGCCGTTCTTGTTGTTGTAGTCTTCAGCCCTGAGACTGGTTTGATGCAGCTCTCCATGCTAATCTATCCTGTGCAAGCTCCTTCATCTCCCAGTACCTACTACAACCTACATCCTTCTTAATCTGCTTAGTGTATTCATCTCTTGGTCTCTCTCTACGATTTTTACCCTCCACGCTGCCCTCCAATGCTAAATTTGTGATCCCTTGATGCCTCAGAACATGTCCTACCAACCGGTCCCTTCTTCTTGTCAAGCTGTGCCACAGATTCATCTTTTCCCCAATCTTATTCAATACTTCCTCATTAGTTATGTGATCTACCCATCTAATCTTAAACATTCTTCTGTAGCACCACATTTCAAAAGCTTCTATTCTCTTCTTGTCCAAACTATTTATTGTCCATGTTTCACTTCCATACATGGCTACACTCCATACAAATACTTTCAGAAATGACTTCCTGACACTTAAATCTATACTCGATGTTAACAAATTTCTCTTCTTCAGAAACGCTTTCCTTGCCATTGCCAGTCTACATTTTATATCCTCTCTACTTCGACCATCATCAGTTATTTTGCTCCCCAAATAGCAAAACTCCTTTACTACTTCAAGTGTCTCATTTCTTAATCTAATTCCCTCAGCATCACCCGACTTAATTCGACTACATTCCATTATCCTCGTTTTGCTTTTGTTGATGTTCATCTTATATACTCCATTCAAGCCACTGTCCATTCCGTTCAACTGCTCTTTCAAGTCCTTTGCTGTCTCTGACAGAATTACAATGTCATCGACGAACCTCAACGTTTTTATTTCTTCTCCATGGATTTTAATACCTACTCCGAATTTTTCTTTTGTTTCCTTTACTGCTTGCTCAATATACAGATTAAATAGCATCGGGGAGAGGCTACAACCCTGTCTCACTCCCTTCCCAACCACTGCTTCCCTTTCATGTCCCTCGACTCTTATAACTGCCATCTGGTTTCTGTACAAATTGTAAATAGCCTTTCGCTCCCTGTATTTTACCCCTGCCACCTTTAGAATTTGAAAGAGAGTATTCCAGTCAACATTGTCACAAGCTTTCTCTAAGTCTACAAATGCTAGAAACGTAGGTTTGCCTTTCCTTAATCTTTCTTCTAAGATAAGTCGTAAGGTCAGTATTGCCTCACGTGTTCCAACATTTCTACGGAATCCAAACTGATCTTCCCCGAGGTCGGCTTCTACCAGTTTTTCCATTCGTCTGTAAATAATTAGTATATTGCAGCTGTGACTTATTAAACTGATAGTTCGGTAATTTTCACATCTGTCATCACCTGCTTTCTTTGGGATTGGAATTATTATATTCTTCTTGAAGTCTGAGGGTATGTCGCCTGTCTCGTACATCTTGCTCACCAGATGGTAGAGTTTTGTGAGGACTGGCTCTCCCAAGGCCGCCAGTAGTTCTAATGGAATGTTGTCTACTCCCGGGGCCTTGTTTCGACTCAGGTCTTTCAGTGCTCTGTCAAACTCTTCACGCAGTATCGTATCTCCCATTTCATCTTCATCTACATCCTCTTCCATTTCCATAATATTGTCCTCAAGTACATCGCCCTTGTATAGACCCTCTATATACTCCTTCCACCTTTCTGCTTTCCCCTCTTTGCTTAGAACTGGGTTTCCATCTGAGCTCTTGATATTCATACAAGTGGCTCTCTTTTCTCCAAAGGTCTCTTAAATTTTCCGGTAGGCTGTATCTATCTTACACCTAGTGAGATAAGTCTCTACATCCTTACATTTGTTTTCTAGCCAAGCCTGCTTAGCCATTTTGCACTTCGTATCGATCTCATTTTTGAGACGTTTGTATTCTTTTTTGCCTGCTTCATTTACTGCATTTTTATATTTTCTCCTTTCATCAATTAAATTCAATATTTCTTCTGTTACCCAAGGATTTCTACTAGCCCTCGTCTTTTTACCTACTTGATCCTCTGCTGCCTTCACTACTTCATCCCTCAGAGCTACCCATTCGTCTTCTACTGTATTTCTTTCCCCCATTCCTGTCAATTGTTCCCTTATGCTCTCCCTGAAACTCTGTACAACCTCTGGTTTAGTCAGTTTATCCACGTCCCATCTCCTTAAATTCCCACCTTTTTGCAATTTCTTCAGTTTTGATCTGCAGTTCATAACCAATAGATTGTAGTCAGAGTCCACATCTGCCCCTGGAAATGTCCTACAATTTAAAACCTGGTTCCTAAATCTCTGTCTTACCATTATATAACCTATCTGATACCTTTTAGTATCTCCAGGAGTCTTCCATGTATACAACCCTCTTTTATGATTCTTGAACCAAGTGTTAGCTATGATTAAGTTATGCTCTGTGCAAAATTCTACTAGACGGCTTCCTCTTTCATTCTTAGCCCCAATCCATATTCACCTACTATGTTTCCTTCTCTCCCTTTTCCTACTGTCGAATTCCAGTCACCCATGACTATTAAATTTTCGTCTCCCTTCACTACCTGAATAATTTATTTTATCTCATCATACATTTCTTCAATTTCTTCGTCATCTGCAGAGCTAGTTGGCATATAAACTTGTACTACTGTAGTAGGCATGGGCTTCGTGTCTATCTTGGCCACTATAATACGTTGAGAAGTGGGAAAATTTGGATTAACAGTGCCTTGATGAACTTGTGGATAGTATGCCGCGACGAATACAGGCATGCATCAACGGAAGGGGACGTGCTACTGGGTATTAGAGATACCGGTGTGTACAGAAATCTAAACCACCACCTCTGACGGTCTCTCTGTATGGTGATACAACATGCAATGTGTGGTTTTCATGAGCAATAAAAAGGACGGAAATGATGTTTATGTATCTCGATTCCAATATCCTGTACAGGTATCGGAACTCGTGATGCAAAACTTTTCTTTTACATGTGTGCTTTCAGAGACAGTGCTGCCAAAAGAGAGTTACTAAACACAGCCTTTCGAAATGCCTTCATAAAAGAAGACGAAGTAAATATTCCAGAATTCGAATTACGATCAGCTGTGAACATGAGTAACGCAGAAGTAAATATCCTCGGAGTAGTGAAGCAACTAAAATCACTTAATAAAAGCAAATATTCTGGTCCAGACTGTATACCAATTAGGTTCCTTTCAGAGTATGCTGATGCAATAGCTCCACACTTAAAAACCATATACAACCGTTCGCTCGACGAAAGATCCGTACCCAAAGACTGGAATGGTGCACAGGTCACACCAATATTCAAGAAATGTAGTAGGACTAATCCACTAAATTACAGGCCCATATCATTAACGTCGATATGTAGCAGGGTTTTGGAACGAATATTGTGTTCTAAAATTATGAATTATCTCGAAGAATAAATGGATTTAGAAAACAACGTTCTTGTGAAACACAACTAGCTCTTTACTCGCATGAAGTGTTGAGTGCTATTGACAAGGGATTTTAGATTGACTCCGTATTTCTGGATATCCTGACGGCTTTTAACACTGTACCACACAATCGGTTTGTAATGAAATTGCGTGATTATGGAATATCGTCTCAGTTATGTGTCTGGACTCGTGCTTTCCTGTCAGAGAAGTCACAGTTCGTAGTAATGGACGAAAAGTTATCGAGTAAAACAGAAGTGGTTTCTGCAGTTCCCCAAGGTAGTGTTGTAGGTCCTTTGCAGTTCCTTATCGATATAAACGATTCGGGAGACAATCTGAGCAGCCATATTAGGTTGTTTGTAAATGACGCTGTCGTTTATCGACTAATGAAGTGATCAAAAGATCAAAACAAATTGCAAAACGATTTAGAAAAGATATCCGTATGGTGCGAAAATTGGCAATTGACCCTAAATAACGAAAAGTGTGAGGTCATCTGCATGAGTTCTGAAAGTAATTCATTAAACTTCGGTTACATAATAAGTCAGTCAAATCTAAAGGCCGTAAATTCAACTAAATACCTAGGAATTACAATTACAAACAACTTAAATTGGAAGGAACACACAGAAAATGTTTTGGGGAAGGCTAACCAAAGACTGCGTTTTATTGGCAGGACGCTTAGAAAATGTAACAGGTCTACTAAGGAGACTTACTACACTAAGCTTGTCCGTCCTCTTTTAGAATACTGCTGCTCCGTGTGAGATTCTTAGCAGATATGATTGACGGAGTGAATCGAAAAAGTTCAGAGCAGGTCAGTACGTTTTGAATTATCGTGAAATAAGGGAAAATGTGTCACTGAAATGGTACCGGATTTGGGCTGGACATCATTAAAGGAAAGGCGTTTTTCTTTGCGACGGAATCTTCCCACGAAATTCCAGTCACCAACTTTTTCCTCTGAATGCGAAAATATTTTGTTGACACCGACCTACATAGGGAGAAACGATCACCACGATAAAATAAGGGAAATCAGAGCTCGTACGGAAAGATATAGGTGTTCGTTCTTCCCACGCGCAATACGAGATTGAAATAATAGAGAATTGTGAAGGTGGTTCGATGAACCCTCTGCCAGGCACTTAAATGTGTACATTTTTGGAACACAACCTAAGACCAGCTTAGAGGCAGAAGTGATGACACTTTGTGCAGGACCTGACCATCATTTTCCAGGGCAATGCTCAAGCACGTACAGTGCAAGCTGTTACTGATTTGTTTGACTGATGAGGCTGCTAAGTGCTATAATACCTACTGCACTCCCCTGACTTCAGCCGTCGTGAGTTCAACTCGATTTCTAAACTGAAGGAAACACGTCACGGCACTCCAGAACTGCTACAAATTCGTCGGTCAATAGACCGCGCCGCTCGAACTGTCAACACAACTGCCACTGCTAAGAGTATCCTACGAGTTCCACATCGCTGGCAACCGGTTATACACAATGCTGGTGACTACTTTGAAGGTCAGTAAAACTTTGAAATATGTATCTATTTTGTACGAGCTGTAAATAAATAGTTGCCATTATTAAAGTTCCAACCCTCGTTGATACAGAATTCTTTCAGCGAGAGATCAAGTACACTGATGAGCCAAAACAATATGACTACTTGCTCAATAGCTTGTTTGTTCGCCTTTGGAACGAAATCCACCACTGATTCTACGCATCAGGGATCCGACAGTTTGTTTATAGGTTTGTTGAGGTATGTGGTATTAGGTGTCTACATACAGGTCATGTAATTCACGTAAATATCGGGCTGCTGATTTGCGTACGCGGTGATGACACCCGATAGCAATCCAAATGGGTTCCACAGGATTTACAACAGACGAATTTGGTCACCGAGACATCAATGTGAGTTCACTACAACGCTCCTCAAGCCTTTGTAGCTCGGTTGTGGCTCCGAGACATGGATAATTATATTGCTGAAAGAGGACATCGTCGTCAGGGGAGACAACAAGGATGAAGGAATGCAGGTGGTTCACAGCTGTCAGCGTGTCTTCGATTACTACCACAGGTCCCTTGAAAGCGTAGGGGAATGTCGCCTATAGCATTATACTGCTCCCACCAGCCTGCATCTGTGGTACGCTCCACGTTTCGAGTTGCCGTTCACCTCGATGACGGCGTTTGTGGAGACGTGTGATTCACGCGAAAAACCGACACATACACTCCTGGAAATGGAAAAAAGGACACATTGACACCGGTGTGTCAGACCCACCATACTTGCTCCGGACACTGCGAGAGGGCTGTACAAGCAATGATCACACGCACGGCACAGCGGACACACCAGGAACCGCGGTGTTGGCCGTCGAATGGCGCTAGCTGCGCAGCATTTGTGCACCGCCGCCGTCAGTGTCAGCCAGTTTGCCGTGGCATACGGAGCTCCATCGCAGTCTTCAACACTGGTAGCATGCCGCGACAGCGTGGACGTGAACCGTATGTGCAGTTGACGGACTTTGAGCGAGGGCGTATAGTGGGCATGCGGGAGGCCGGGTGGACGTACCGCCGAATTGCTCAACACGTGGGGCGTGAGGTCTCCACAGTACATCGATGTTGTCGCCAGTGGTCGGCGGAAGGTGCACGTGCCCGTCGACCTGGGACCGGACCGCAGCGACGCACGGATGCACGCCAAGACCGTAGGATCCTACGCAGTGCCGTAGGGAACCGCACCGCCACTTCCCAGCAAATTAGGGACACTGTTGCTCCTGGGGTATCGGCGAGGACCATTCGCAACCGTCTCCATGAAGCTGGGCTACGGTCCCGCACACCGTTAGGCCGTCTTCCGCTCACGCCCCAACATCGTGCAGCCCGCCTCCAGTGGTGTCGCGACAGGCGTGAATGGAGGGACGAATGGAGACGTGTCGTCTTCAGCGATGAGAGTCGCTTCTGCCTTGGTGCCAATGATGGTCGTATGCGTGTTTGGTGCCGTGCAGGTGAGCGCCACAATCAGGACTGCATACGACCGAGGCACACAGGGCCAACACCCGGCATCATGGTGTGGGGAGCGATCTCCTACACTGGCCGTACACCACTGGTGATCGTCGAGGGGACACTGAATAGTGCACGGTACATCCAAACCGTCATCGAACCCATCGTTCTACCATTCCTAGACCGGCAAGGGAACTTGCTGTTCCAACAGGACAATGCACGTCCGCATGTATCCCGTGCCACCCAACGTGCTCTAGAAGGTGTAAGTCAACTACCCTGGCCAGCAAGATCTCCGGATCTGTCCCCCATTGAGCATGTTTGGGACTGGATCAAGCGTCGTCTCACGCGGTCTGCACGTCCAGCACGAACGCTGGTCCAACTGAGGCGCCAGGTGGAAATGGCATGGCAAGCCGTTCCACAGGACTACATCCAGCATTTCTACGATCGTCTCCATGGGAGAATAGCAGCCTGCATTGCTGCGAAGGTGGATATACACTGTACTAGTGCCGACATTGTGCATGCTCTGTTGCCTGTGTCTATGTGCCTGTGGTTCTGTCAGTGTGATCATGTGATGTATCTGACCCCAGGAATGTGTCAATAAAGTTTCCCCTTCCTGGGACAATGAATTCACGGTGTTCTTATTTCAATTTCCAGGAGTGTATGTATTCATCTACGGTCGAATCCCGATGGTGACGCGCCCACTGCAATGGTAATTGACGATGTCGTTGTGTCAGTATGTGAACACGTAGGTGTGGTCCGCCGCGGAGTTGCATGTTCAACAATGTACGATGAACGATGTGCTCCGAAGCACTTGTACCTGCACCGCATTCTGCTCTTTCGGCAGAGATGCCACAGATCAAGCCTCTGACCCCACATTCTGTGACAAGTCGTGGACGTCCAACCGTTTGGTACCTAGTGGTAGTTTCACTGTCCTTCTGTTTCTTTCCGTAGACGCTCACAATAGGAACACGTGAACATTCGACCAGCTTCACCGTTTTCGAAATTCTCATTCACAGTCTCTGCGTAATAATGATCTGCGCTTTGGCATAGTCGCTTATCTCAACAGATTTCCCCATTTTCAGCCCGTATCTTCGCTAGAGTGATCCCACATCCGTGTCTTCCCAGCCTACATACTTTTGTTACAGCGTCATGTTCCCGCAACGTCACCAGAAGTCATCCAACGCCGCGGTGGTCTTAATGCTTTGGCTTACCAGAGTACAGTTCTGTAATGACATTCATCTGTATATCGTCACGTACACAAGTTTTTGGTATGAAATTCATTCAGTCATTTGCATCGTAATTTTCCCAAAGATAGTGCATATTTCAGCTTGTCCGGCATCTCTGATGTAAGAGTGAGAATTTCGCAGTACTGCACTGCCTTATAAAGAACGTGACGTGATCACAGAGTCGTCTGTTATACACTACCACTGACTACTATGTTTTGAAACTTAACACGATCGTTCCGGTGAGAAAAAAAAGGTATAACTCTTTTTGCTTCCTTCTTAATGACAGTAAACTCATTTGTATTTTGAGCCGACGCATGCCATTTATCAAACACACTCGAGTACCAAGAAGAAACCTGATTCATCGCACCCGCTGCGTACAGTATAGCGAAGCGCCGCAGTGCATGTACGTCCGCTAAACTGCTTGACACACTACGACTTCTGTCTCAAAGCAGTTATGAAGCTGGGTATGTGTGAAAATTTCTGACTTATCGTTCAATTGAGTTTGAACACTGTCTTCAAGAATAGCGCCTTTAGAGTCCAACCATTGCATTTCTGTCGTAGTTACATAGCTTGAAAACTGCTATATTCCTTGAAGCAAGGGATGTAGAAACGGGCAGTGTACAAATCGTATATGATATGATGTCGAAAACTGACATTTTGAGATCGTGGCTGTGAATAAAATAGAAGCTGATTCTTTCTGAGAAGAAAACAGCAACCATCCACTTTTTATAATGCTATTTAATCGCATAAATAGTGCCCTTACCGGTTGCTAACCGACAGGTTAATCAGAAGACGATTGTTGACGTTAAGGCACAAACAACAACAACAACAACAAATTCGTATTTTAATGCGAGCAACCGTCTGATGATGAACCTGCCTGTTCGGAACCGGTAACGGTGCAATTTATGCGAGCGAATAGCATTATAAAAAGTGGCTGGTTGCTGTTTTCTTCTCAGCAAGAATCAGCCTACATTACTCAGACGCATAAACGCATGTGATTCCATATAGGCCACTGTAACACTCTTCCGTTGCTTGGTGATCATTATGTCGAGCGAAACTGGTGCCAGAGAAAGGTCTGTTTTAGCAACAGCTCTCGGTGTTACTTAAAAATTCTTGCTGTAAGTGTGTTTCTCAATTAATCTAAGTTCATTCGACAGAACAGCATTTCAAATACGATTTTCCCGATGCTTGCGTTCCGCGACGGCAAAACAAGCTTTATCAGAAGCGTTAAGCAACACACAATGTCATTTCTATTCGAAGCAGACATGTTACCGAACATAGAAGGAAGTGTGATGTGACACTTGTCAAGACGTGACCGAATTTTGTTACATATATCCAAGAAGATACTTTACAAACATTCTCAAAGTGTACTATAAATAACACGTGTACTAATTTTGTAATGTTAAACGCAAAAAGAAAGCCACAAATCTGTTTACGGAATTTTTGTTGCACCAGACGTAGGAATCAGCAATTCAGCAATATTTTTCTATAATTTTCGACGCTCCTTTAACGGATTATGGGTCTTGTTCACTACAAACCGTTTGAATGTCCGCTACTGATTGATATTAAATGTTGATGGCTTCATAGTATGATGAATAAAGCACGACTCCGATCTATGGGTCTCGATACTCAAAACAAGAAAAGGATTAAAATGTTATTTAAAATGATAAGTTGCTATAACCATTCTCCAGTCTTTATTTAGATCACTAACAGTACCATATTCGGATCCAGTAGGCATTGATATCGTCATCCGCTGCAGATACATGACCATGTTGCGATACATCTGCATTATATCTCAAATGTCACGGGGTGTCGATATCACAATCCTGAAGCTTATTCTTTCGCACTACCGAAGTATGCAGAAGGGGTTCGTCGTGACGTAAGGTGCACACTTCAGCAGAAATTATAGTGTATGCTACACTTGACGATTTAAATTTGACATATTTCACTGCGTCCAGTTTTAAAGATATAGAGATGAGCAAGGACGCCATCTAAGGGTGGACGTAGTGGGGCAGGCGGCATGTGAATTTTTTCCCGCAATAATTCAAGACACGCTGGACGCAGACTTGTCGCCTTGACTGAGTGGGATAAATGACTTCACAGTCAAAGAAATTAATAGCGAGATAATATATCTTCAGTGATTATACGTTGTTGTTGTTGTGGTCTTCAGTCCTGAGGCTGGTTTGATGCAGCTGTCCATGCTACTCTATCCTGTGCAAGCTTCTTCATCTCCCAGTACCTACTGCAACCTACATCCTTCTGAATCTGCTTAGTGTATTCATCTCTTGGTCTCCCCCTACGATTTTTACCCTCCACGCTGCCTTCCAATACTAAATTGGTGATCCCTTGATGCCTCAGAACATGTCCTACCAACCGATCCCTTCTTCTGGTCAAGTTGTGCCACAAACTTCTCTTCTCCCCAATCCTATTCAATACTTCCTCATTAGTTATGTGATCTACCCATCTAAACTTCAGCATTCTTCTGTAGCACCACATTTCGAAAGCTTCTATTCTCTTCTTGTCCAAACTATTTACCGTCCATGTTTCACTTCCATACATGGCTACACTCCATACAAATACTTTCAGAAATGGCTTCCTGACACTTAAATCTATACTCGATGTTAACAAATTTCTCTTCTTCAGAAAAGCTTTCCTTGCCATTGCCAGTCTACATTTTATATTCTCTCTACTTCGACCATCATCAGTTATTTTGCTCCCCAAATAGCAAAACTCCTTTACTACTTTAAGTGCCTCATTTCCTAATATAATACCCTCAACATCACACGACTTAATTCGACTACATTCCATTATCCTCGTTTTGCTTTTGTTGATGTTCATCTTATATCCTTCCTTCAAGACACCATCCATTCCGTTCAACTGCTCTTCTAAGTCCTTTGCTGTCTCTGACAGAATTACAAAGTTTTTATTTCTTCTCCATGGATTTTAATACTTACTCCGAAGTTTTCTTTTGTTTCCTTTACTGCTTGCTCAATATACAGATTGAATAACATCGGGGAGAGGCTACAACCCTGTCTTACTCCCTTCCCAACCACTGCTTCCCTTTCGTGTCCCTCGACTCTTATAACTGCCAGCTGGTTTCTGCACAAATTGTAAATAGCCTTTCGCTCCCTGTATTTTACCCCTGCCACCTCTAGAATTTGAAAGAGAGTATTCCAGTCAACATTGTCAAAAGCTTTCTCTAAGTCTACAAATGCTAGAAACGTAGGTTTGCCTTTCCTTAATCTTTCTTCTAAGATAAGTCGTAAGGTCAGTATTGCCTCAAGTGTTCCAGTATTTGTACGGAATCCAAACTGATCTTCCCGAGGTCGGATTCTACTAGTTTTTCCATTCGTCTGTAAAGAATTCGTGTTAGTATTTTGCAGCTGTGGCTTATTAAACTGATGTATCAAAAACAATCATCTGATTTGGCACATCTGTATTTCTGAAACTAATAAACATACACAATCAGTTCTTTTTTGTTTTTTTTTATGGACGGGAAGCTCAAGAAGTTTTTTTTTCATACCTTTCCATAGGTGTTCAATAGGCCTCCCTTGAGATTCACGGCATATGTCAATGCCGCAATCAAATTGTTTCGAGACTGCAGCGAGCATGTCTTGAGTTACAGCTTCCACAGCTGCTGTTATGCGGTATCTCAGTTCATTCTTTGTTGTTGGTAACGGACGCACATAAACATTCAGTAATCCTTTGATTTAAATATCCCCGCACTTCCAGATGCCAGTGTGGCAGTGCCCTATCCCGTTAGTAAATGAAGTAGTTTGAATCAGTCTCCAACTGTGAGAAAAGAAAGTTCTCAAGCATGTGTGCTTCCTGTAACAGTGGTGGATGAAGTCGACATCTGTGTCAGACTCTCGGGGACGGCCCAACAATTTGCCTTTACACGAACAAACCGTTTCTCGGAATTGTTCATGCCATAGTCTAATGTTCTGTGCTGTAGGAGGATCCACACCATACCTAGTACGAAAATCACAGTTATTATTGACCTGCACTGCGCAAAACGTAGAACACAAAACGCTTTCTGTTGTCCCGACACTATTTTTAATGTAACTGAATTGCTGCTACCTAGCGGGAATCACGTACAACAGCACTACGTTGTTCACGCACATACCTCAAGTAACATAATAGTTATGATTTTTTTAAAAATCGGATGATTATTTTTGTTACACCCAATACTTGGCAACAGAACTCATTTAACTGATCGCTCATAGAGTACCGCGACTTTGAAACTGAAGCTACACCGAGAGTAAATCGAATAAAGATGTGAACATTTTGATACGCTTAGAGCATTTTGTTCGGCTCTTCACTTTGCGCTGCGTTGAATACTTCATTAGAGAGGTGCCAAGTGCAAATGAATGGTACTGACGAGTGACTTCAATAGGCTAATCAAACGCAGGTAACGGCTACAGCCAAAATACCCCTCATATTTTTACTGGTAGTAACGCACACGGGTGAGGCCAGCGACAGATTGTCGGCGGTGTTGACACTTTGCTTCAGCGTACCTGTCTCTTCCAAAGGTTTGAGCAGAAAGTTGTATTTGCAGTCCAACATAAGCTAAAATGGAATACCTCCGACGAGATATTAAGTCTAATACAAAGGTGTGCTGAGATGCATGAAATCTCAGTTAACTGCAGAGATTCGTAAGACACGTGTTAAGAAATAATAATAGTGGGCTTCATGTCATAATAAACCTCCCATAGCTGCGAATTAAATTAACCAGTTTAGTTCCGTAAGTCTCAGTAGCGTCTGCTTTTTTTCGTTTTGATGTATTGGGCGACTGATTAAGAGCTCCATTTGAAACGTCCCCTTAGAACAATTTATACAAGACTGTGCTTAAACTGAAACACAATGTTTTTAGCGCAACGCAATCTGACTATCAAAGATCCCTGCAAAAGAATGGCCCTGAGTAACTTTAACCTATACCTTTCACAAATCACTTACCTCACAAAAATCTTCGTTACTCGAACTACTGCAATACAGCGAGCGCCACTATTGCCAGCTAAATAAAAGATTCAAACTACAGAAGGCACTAACTACTGATAGGGATAGTTAGCAAATGAAATATATTAATAGAGAACAAACAATGTATTTACCTTAATAGTCATAATATATATAGCAGTTCATGACAAATTACAAAACTCCGCCATCTCTCTCCTCACATCCACCACTGCTGGCGGCTCACCTCCAACTGCGCAACGCTACGCGCTGTTCACATCCAGCTGCCGCTGCCCAACACTACAGTGGCAGACAACAATGCAAACTAGCCACAGACTGCACACAGCACAGCCAGTGATTTTCATACAGAGCGCTACGTAACGTTGCCAATAAGAACACATAAACAGCCTACTTACATAGCCCCCATGCTCCCCACAAAAAATTTTACAAAATATTTTTGGGCAGTGGCCAATAATGATTTGATAAAATTTTTCATAATTACAATAACCAAGAAATCAAATGCACACACTTATTGATACAATGTTGGTCAAAAGCTAAAATTTTCTCACAGCCCATAAAGACAGTCCACATTGTTCATCACAGTAAAATTTCAGTGTTTTTTTTTTTTCAAAGTCTGAGCAGTAAAAGACAATGCACACAGAAGTAGTGGATTTCCATGCAGTCTTGAAGAAGTAGTGTTGTCCTTCCAACTGAAAGACAGTGCTGACTCTTGACATGCTGACAGGTAATGGGCCACAACAGAGCAAACCCACAGCACAGTCATTCGAAGTTTTGAAGAATATTGGTAGGTAGGTCATCACAGAGCAGACCCACTGCAGTCCTGGTAGAGAGTATTGGTGGGCCACCAGAGGTGCAGACCCACAGTAGTCCTTGTAGAAATAATGGTATTGGTGAGTCATCAAAGATGCAGACCCACTGCAGTCCTTGTAGAGATGGCCAGCAGCCATCTGTTGTGACTGTGCAGGTGCACAATCACCATTGAAGAGTCTTGCGGATAATGCAGATGACACTATTGAAATGAGCAGAGAATATTTTTTATGGTTTGAAATTATTGCAGAAAGCTACGACCTTTTTGAGATTTGACTGAGGTATTATGATGTTATTTTTACGACGACGATGTGTATTATGCTGTTGAGGTATATTTATGTCAATAAGATGATGCTACCATATATGAGGAATGTGATTACGTGTTTATATGTATATGAATAATGAATAAAAGTTAGGGACTCTTGACTTGTGAAAAAGGATGTTGGAAACCAAGAATCGTACTTTAAGAGTTATGAAATGTGTGTAAATGCGTGAATGTATCACAATGCCGGCAAAAATTTTTTTGGACACTGTTATATTCATAGGATTTTGTTTCTACACATTTGCAACGTAAATTCTGGACCTGTGAAATTTTTATATGAGACTGTCACTGTAGCGGAAACTGCTGTTGTAAATATTTCCGTAAGAAAGTTAAGTGACCACCTGCACGTGCGTCGTCGGCACACAGCTGTGTCAGACACCTGGAGAACAAGCCATTAGGGTGTGCCTTTCCGGAAGCACAGGTAGAAAAAAAAAGGGTGGCCATTATCCTCGCTATTGACATTTCCGTTGAAAGCATACTGTGGAGCTCGTAATTTATGATATTTACTGAAATTCCTAATGAAATGACGAGAAATATTTTTACATCTGCACACCTGATTACGACAAGCGTCTTTCTACGAGAGTTGAGAGAATTTCTACTAACTTATGAAACGTCCCCTTAGAACAATTTATACAAGACTGTGCTTAAACTGACACACAATGTTTTTAGCGCAACGCAATCTGACTATCAAAGATCCCTGCAAAAGAATGGCCCTGAGTAACTTTAACCTATACCATTCACAAATCACTTACCTCACAAAAATCTTCGTTACTCGAACTACTGCAATACAGCGAGCGCCACTATTGCCAAGGTAAATACATTGTTTGTTCTCTATTAATACCTTTCATTTGCTAACTATCCCTATCAGTAGTTAGTGCCTTCTGTAGTTTGAATCTTTTATTTAGCTGGCAATAGTGGCGCTCGCTGTATTGCAGTAGTTCGAGTAACGAAGATTTTTGTGAGGTAAGTGATTTGTGAAAGGTATAGGTTAAAGTTACTCAGGGCCATTCTTTTGCAGGGATCTTTGATAGTCAGATTGCATTGCGCTAAAAACATTGTGTGTCAGTTTAAGCACAGTCTTGTATAAATTGTTCTAAGGGGACGTTTCACATTAAGTAATTATACACCTACTGGCGCCTGAATTGCATTTGTCGCAGTAACGTGAATAAAATATCTGAAAGCGATCTGTTTAGTTATAAGCGTCCATACTTACAGCAAAACAAACGCCGCTGTGAGCACTCAGATTAAATTTTGAAAATAATTTAGATATGTTTTATCAAAAGTAAATTTATAAAATAATTATTCAGCTTCGATCAGTTCCAGAATCATACTGCTATCATCAGTTGCTTGACAGTTACATGTATATTAATTTTTACTCAGATTCCTTTGGAGTGCGATAAGGTTCACTTTTTGGGTGTACCAGTGATGTTATGCACCGAAATTTGCCCCTGTGCTGAAGGACTTAATTATTTTAATGTGCACTATTAAGTGCATTGAATATATAAATAATCGCAGTGATGACTTACATTTGTGGCGAATATATCCTGGTCTGACACACAATATTAAGATAAACACTTCACCATCACTTTACCGTTGTTCCCATTTTAAAGATTCTTTTCTGCTAAGATAAAACTCTTTTCAATTGGTAAAATACCACTTACACAAAGAACACAAACTTCTTTGCATGATCGTATTTATGTCATGGCACATGTTATACAGTATTATTAAATTAAGTTGGTCTCTGAAATATTAATGAAACAAGCATTCCACATTGGATTTCTTTTTCTTTTCCAACCTGTCATTTAGCAACTCGTTACTACCTACTGAGCCAGGGATGAAAATGTCTAAAACTTCACATAAACTCATTTCTTCATTTTAGGTAATACATGAAGACCATTCGCGATATCCTGGAATGGGTAGCGATTGTTCTTAATGTGGGTGGCTATAGCAGATTTCGTGTAACTATTTGTTTGGTAGGCATTTATGTGTTAACTATACCTACCACATAAAAAAGCCTATGTTTTTAGCGTATTTACTGTGTTAGAGCGTTTTATCTCAGCAGTTATCTTTGGATTGTAAATAACTGTAGTTGAAAGTTTGAAGTGATGGTGCTGTGTTCATTCATGTGATCTGCGTGTCAGACAAGAACATATTGACCAAAAGTGTAGTATAGGACATCACTGAGGTTATTTAAACAAACAATACACTTAATTTAGCAGACTAAAAGAATTAAATTCTTCTAGGTGAAGAAATATTTCGGTGTTACATCCAACTTATTACAGGCCTTATCAGACTCCAAATGAATCTATAAGTAACGATTGATGTACAAGTAATTATAAAGGATCTGATGATGGCAGCTGGATGACCTGTGTTTCATATTGGCGTCTGTGTTGTATATCCGAACTTAGCTTGGGGTGGGCCACAGATTACCAGGCTTGTACCTCATTGCGACCAGACGTAGTGCCCCGTTTCTGCTGAGTGCGTCTCCTTACGGACATCCGCTGAGCAGGAACTCTACCACCTCCATGAGGCTGGCTGGCGTGACTGAACCAGTTAACACAAGCGCTTGGGCCCCGCCCCTGGTAGTCATCAAGAAACCCAATGGCTCCCTCCGGCTATGCAGAATTTTTAAATCAGCAATAAATGTCAAGGCACAAGTCTATACCACACCCAGAAAACCTCCCAACAAAAGCTTGAGAAGAAGGAGAACATTTTTCTAATATACCGGGTGATCAAAAAGTCAGTATAAATTTGAAAACTTAATAAACCACGCAATAATGTAGATAGAGAGGTAAAAATTGACAAACATACTTGGAATGACATGGGGTTTTATTAGAACAAAAAAGTTCACAAAATGTCCAGCAGATGGCGCTGGACAGCAAAACGTCAGTGACTGCGCATGACAATCATGTTACAGAATCGCATCATCCCTAGCGTGGCTGACAAACACCTGCTGGAACGTACGATGTTTATGCCGGATGGTGCTCCAACCCATATTGCTAGACACGTGAAAGATCTCTTGCGGGCGTCGTTTGGTGATTATCGTGTGCTCAGCCGCCACTTTCGTCATGTTTGGCCTCCCAAGTCCCCAGACCTCAGTCCGTGCGATTATTGGCTTTGGGGTTACCTGAAGTCGCAAATGTATTGTGATCGACCGACATCTCTAGGGATACTGAAAGACAACATCCGACGCCAATGCCTCACCATAACGCCGGACATGCTTTACAGTGCTGTTCACAACATTATTCCTCATCTACAGCTATTGTTGAGCAATGATGGTGGACATATTGAGCATTTCCTGTAAAGAACATCATCTTTGCTTTGTCTTACTTTGTTATGCTAATTATTGCTATTCTGATCAAATGACATTTTTTGAACGTTTGTATTTTTTTGGTTCTAATAAAACCCCATGTCATGCCAAGCATGTGTGTCAATTTGTACCTCTCTATCTACATTATTCCGTGATTTGTTCAGTTTTCAAATTTATACTGACGTTTTGATCACCCGGTACATCTTTCCGACGTATATTTGTATATACTGCTGGATGAGGAGTCGCAAAACATCGTGGTTATCGCCACTTCCTTCATGTTATATAAATGGAAGCGCTTGGCTTTTGCGATCTCTTCCGCTCCTACAATCTTCCTGAGGTAGATGAACTGTTAACGATGTCTGCACCCGCTTGAAATAGTGCAAGTTGCACTAACTATCTACACGACCTAAATGTTGCGGGTGCTACGCGAAAGGAACACTTGCGAACCTTTTCACTTTATTTACTAAATTTCGTGACGTGGCGCTGAAGTGCCGCTTAGATATATGCCAGTTTTCCTAAGAGCAAGTGGAACACTTTGTGCGCTTGCTAAACAAAGAAGGGATCCAAGCAACTGACTGACTTTCTATCCCGACCCCGAAAGTTGCAGGGCATGCAAAGTTTTTTGGGAAAAGTCAGTTGTCAATTGTTGTTCAAAGTTCCTCTCACAAGCAGCACATATCATGCAACAACTGAACCAGTTGAAGAAAAGTGTTCAGTACAGGCAGACGGCAGCCCGTGAGAGCGCCTCCACACAGTTGAGGCGTATATTGCGCTCAACACTGCCTTATACCATTTTCACCGTCACGTCCACTTGTTCTGGTTGTAGATGCCTCTCCATAGGGCCTCAGTGCAGTATTAGCACATAGGAACGATGACAGTGAGGGACAACTTATGGCCCGTGTGGCCAAGCTCCTCCAGTGGAGAAAACTGTAAATGCTCCTCCATCTCCTGGACCTACAGCCCCGTGAATCCAGGAACCAGCATTCAGGGCGATACACAGTGGGTAAAGTAGTGCGAGTACGCCCTTACGAAGTAAAGGACATGTAGACACCTGCAACAATGATTAACACCCAGCACAGTGCATCAGATGACACACCAAAGGGTCTGAAATGCCGTCATACATACCAACTCTGTCCCCGCCTACAACCAGTGGCCCACCTTAGCTTAGAAAGCCCATCATTTCCAGTCCCAACGGTTGGAAGTACTAGCGATTTTTTGCGCTATATCTGCACGTGGCTGTTCGGATTGCTATTTGAACAGAGAAATAAATTCGAAGTGCTTGCCACGTACAAATATAAAGAAATGGTTGTTAACAACATTAGATTGACACATACGAGACCTTCTTTACTTGTATTTTGCACGAAGATAATGCAGTATCCGCCGTGTTGGCGACTTACGTCTTTTTTTTTGCATCGTAAAATTATATCTATGGTCAAAGTCATATTTTACTTCCAGGTTCTGAAAGCCCACTTCTATATGACTAAAAAACTGTAATTGCTTGGCATGAATGTGCTGACTGCTTGTATGGTTATTTAATGAACACAGTAGTGACTGGTTAATTAAAATACATCGATAATTATAAAATAATACAGTACATATTATATAAAAGAATTAATTTTTACATATTTTACTCACTGTTGGAGTTACATTTAGAAACAACAAAAGGCAGAACAACTGACTTACTTGGTGCAGAATTGTTATTTGCATTGGGTGGGCTCATATAGGATTTGTTTTGTCACAACTGTACTTAGTGTATGGCTGACAGGAAAAATATGAAAATTCGTTAGAAAAAGTTCTACTTGCCCGTTTGGGATATCTTTTGTGGATGCACATCTGTGAGAATAAATTTCAGTTTCTTAAAGTAAGTTCACTCTTTACCCTTCGTCAGTCAGGTGGAGCATTTGTAAGTTGTTATCTATGCCTGTCATTTGATGTTCATCCTTCCGAATTTTGACATTATTGGCCACTGCCCAAAACAATTTGTAAAATTTTTTGTGGGGAGCATGGGGGCTATGTAAGTAGGCTGTTTATGTTTTCTTATTGGTAACGCCACGTAGCGCTCTGTATGAAAATCACTGGCTGTGCTGTGTGCAATCTGTGGCTAGTTTGCATTGTTGTCTGCCATTGTAGTGTTGGGCAGCGGCAGCTGGATATGAACAGCGCGTAGCGTTGCGCAGTTGGAGGTGAGCCGCCAGCAGTGGTGGATGTGGGGAGTGAGATGGCGGAGTTTTGAAATTTGTTATACTGGATATTATGAACTGCTATATATATTATGACTATTAAGGTAAATACATTGTTTGTTCTCTATTAAAATCTTTCATTTGCTAACTATCCCTATCAGTAGTTAGTGACTTCCGTAGTTTGAATCTTTTATTTAGCTGGCAGTAGTGGCGCTCGCTGTATTGCAGTAGTTCGAGTAACGAAGATTTTTGGTGAGGTAAGTGATTTGTGAAAGGTACAGGTTAATGTTAGTTAGGGCCATTCCTTTGTAGGGATTTCTGAAAGTCAGATTGCGTTGCGCTAAAAAATATTGTGTGTCAGTTTAAGCACAGTCTTGTATAAATTGTTCTAAGGGGACGTTTCAGCTTTCAATGATCTCAGGAATTACCTTAAATGGAAATTTATTGTCTGTTAATTTAATATTTAGCACTGGAATAAGATTCGGCAGTTTATTTCTTTATGCATTCCTGACATCGTCAGTCTGGGGGCTACCTGCAATGTATGGCTACCGAAGAAAACTTCACAAGCCAAGATTGCTAAGAAAGCACTTTAAAGGAATGACTGATTTCGACAGAGCTACGCTCTCATCATAGGGTGTTATACGTTAAAATTTTTTGCAATATGTTGCAAAAATTATAGATCGTGAAATCCTATGATGACAGCATCCAGTAAGATTGTTTTTAAGCGATCTTGGCTTGTGAAGTTCTGTTATAGAATGTCCATGTGTTACTTATTTTAAAATAAAACAGGCCGTATTTCCTCGATCGCTAGATTCAGATTTATTTTTAAATGTCTTACGGAGGTCCCCCGTCCACCCCCAGAACTGAGTAGTCAGCACGGATTACTGACATATGGGGAACCCGGATTCGATCCGCAGTACTGTCAAGGATTTTTTTCCTTGGTGGAAGGATTGGAACAGGGTGGACTAAGCCTCGTGATGACAACTGAGCATCTACTTGAACGACTAGGAGCAGCACTAGGTCTGCTAACCTCCAAGTGGGACAGCAGTGTGCTGATCCCACGTCCCTCCTTACAGCATTGTCTGGGGACGACGCGACGGTCGGTCGGTCCCAGTCCCTCCAGGCGGGTGAAGGGATTGGGTTGTTAGCCTATCGAGGAGTAGCCGTCGAGATCTCGAGGCATTCGCTGGGAGACGAGTGTCAAAGGCTGCCGAACGAGCCGGAGGACCGTTATATGTTGCGGTGAGAAATAGGTCGGGCGTTTTGGCGACATGGGCAGCTTGGAGATACAAATTCTGTGATTCGTTCGGAACAAAATTTAAAGTGAAGCGGTGAAACTGTGGAACCCGCTCCTTCGCGTTGTGTACTTGATATGAAGTAAGTGGTCGTAATTGTGTTTTGTTGACCGAGGCACTCAGAGGCATTTAAATTTTATTATTATGGTGAGACTTTCATAGTCGAACTTTAAGATGGTGTGGAACAGTTCAGTTGGCGTAGTTAAATGGTGGCCGTTATTTGAAAGTTTTCTCAGAAGTTTTACTAATGCTCTGTGTTTCTTGCATCAAATGATTTTATGTTGACGTTTTCAAAGCCTGCACCCTATTAATACAGTTATTCGTGGGTCAAATGCTTAAGGTCAAAGTTGCAAATTTGTCAGTAGTGTAACGTGTTCCTTTGCACGCTTACCCATATATCGAGTCAAAGGGTCTGCCGAGTGTTTCTATGTTAGTTATTGGAATGTCTTTGTGATTCGTGCAAAAACCTTTGATTGTGCCAGCGCCTTGGTGGGGAGTGAAATGTCACCCGAGGTCTAGGCCTAGCAGTATTTAAGAACCTGGCCACTACCGGGAGTTGTTCACATACCGCCTTCCAAAGTTTAGTATTTATCTTCCTTCCGCCAAGGCGGGTTAAGCTGGTAGATACATAAATATATATTGCATGTAACCTGTTCTTATACGAGCCTGTTTCCTTAAATATTGGCGACTGGCAACTGCCTAACTTTAAATTGCATAGCATCTGCTGAGTTCCTTGCGCAGCTCTTTCTAGCAGTCTTTTATTAACTCGTCTGAACTCGTCGTGAACATTCATTTTTAAAGATCAGTGTTTCTGCTGTAGTTTTTTATGTAAGTGGTACTATCATGTTATGTAATTGGATCTTAGCTCGGCACTAGTGTTGAAGTGTCATTAAGTCACCCTTCATTGGTACCTGTTTTCATTATATGTACTCGTATTTTGAGGGAAATCCTATTTGTGAGTTTGAATTTCTGAAGTTTGTCAGTAATTCTGTTTTCTTAGTAAGGGAAAATAAAGCAAGGGGCGTTAGTGCCTGGCAACGTTAAGTTTGTAATTAACCTTTTAACAGGTGCTTCTTTAACGGATTGAAGTAGTAAGTTTGTAAGGGTATTTCAGTGAAGAATGTTAAGTGTGGCCATCTTAATGTAATAAATGGTTTTAAGGGGGGTAGGACGTCAAACGGGCCGACTTCGTACAGGAGAGGCACCACAGGACATTTTAATTTGCACTGTCTGTACTTTTACAAATAAATTCATAAAAATTTGCCAGAATGACCAGCAAGGATTCAGGATTCACACTCATAGCAGTGAAAGTTCAAGAACATGACAAAATAATTTTTTTTCCATGTGAAATTTCATGATTTTTTTTCACTTACTGTTGGCTGCATTTGTTGCTATAGGTACACTTTTCTTCATAAGTAAGAGAGATTCTTCGATTAATTTTGCGCAGCTTACAAGCCATACTTACAGGTGTATGAAACTCTAAAATTTCTTCAATCTATGAAAAAATGAATGGGCTGTTACATTTTAAACTTCGTGTTTAGAGAAAACTCGAATTTTATAGTTAATTGTCTCAATTTTTACCACAGTTTTTAACAGATTTGGGAAATTCTAGAGTTTCATACACCTGCAAGTATGGTTTATATGCTGTGCAAAATTCATCGAAGAATCTCTCTTACTTATGAAGAAAAGTGTACCTACGGCAACAAATGCAGCCAATACAAGTGAAAAAATGATGAAATTACACATGTAAAAAAATTGTTTTGTTAGGTTTTTGAACATCCACTCCTATGAGTGTGAATTCTGAATCCTTCCTGGTCATGCTAACAAAGTTTAATGAATTTATTTGTAAAAGTATGTCCGCAGCTCGTGATCGTGCGGTAGCGTTCTCGCTTCCCGCGCCCTGTTTCCCGGGTTCGATTCCCGGCGGGGTCAGGGATTTTCTCTGCCTCGTGATGACTGGGTGTTGTGTGATGTCCTTAGGTTAGTTAGGTTTAAGTAGTTCTAAGTTCTAGGGGACTGATGACCATAGGTGTAAAGTCCCATAGTGCTCAGAGCCATTTAAACCATTTTTTGTAAAAGTATAGACAGTGCAAATTAAAATGTCCTGTGGTGCCTCTCCTGCTCCAAGTCGGCCCGTTTCACGTCCTAGCCCCCTTAAGAAGTGTGATAAAGTGGCTATGTGAAGTAATTGATAATTGCTATGCTTAAGTTTTCTATAAACGCCTGGCACAAAGTTTTTTATAACCTTCTCTTACGGGACTGTTTATTTGAGTATGAGTACGTTGGGTTTCTAAGTGTATTCGCAAAGTTTATATAGTGGTCATACAATGTAAGCTTTCACGGCCGGTATTGTCTTCACTTCAAACTTCAGGGCTGATAGTCCATGGTCGAAGTATAAAACTTTCTCCTGACGTTTCGTCTCCGACTGCGGGAGACATCCTCGGAGGTAAAGCGGCGAATTGCGAAGAGAACTCGAGGAAGCGCTGATTATATAGGCAGTACAGAGGGCGCCACTGTCGATCACGTGGCGTCGGCTATGAGATTGTCTCTGGTAATGCCAACATTCTCGATTGAAAGTAATTGATCGTCACGCTTTCGGTGCAACGCTGACATCCAAATTTTATCCAATTTAACACCTTCGTCTTTCCTGTTAAAATTATTACGATGTTTATCAATCTCGATAGCCTCTCTATACAACGTTGCATAATAATGCGAGGTTTTTGATATGACGCTCGTCTCGCTGAGTTTTATTTCATGATCACCTTCCTGGTAAACATGTTCCGCTACGGCCGATTTATCCGTGTGACCCAGGCGGCATTTCCTGTTATGTTGCCGGCCGGAGTGGCCGTGCGGTTCTAGGCGCTACAGTGTGGAGCCGAGCGACCGCTACGGTCGCAGGTTCGAATCCTGCCTCGGGCATGGATGTGTGTGATGTCCTTAGGTTAGTTAGGTTTAATTAGTTCTAAGTTCTAGGCGACTGATGACCTCAGAAGTTAAGTCGCATAGTGCTCAGAGCCATTTTTGAACCTCTTATGTTCAACAAGACGGGTGTTCACACTTCTCTTTGTGGTACCGATGTAAACCTGTCCACAACTACAAGGAATTTTATATACCCCCGGTGTAGCCAAAGGGTGTCGTGCATCTTTTGCCGACCTTAAAAATTCTTTTAATTTTCTGGTGGGTCTGAAAATAGTTTCCACCCCATACTTGCCTAAAACTTTCCCAATGCGATCTGTGACCTTACTAATGAACGAAAGAAAAACTTCGCCCTTGGACGACTGTTGTTCGTCGTTACTCCTGATTCTCTGCCTAGAGCGAAGTGCTCGATCTCCTTGCTAGAATAGCCATTCTTCACGAAAGTTGACCGTAGATGTTCAATCTCATCTTTTAAATTGTTGTGTACATAGTTCCGCGTAGTCAGCGCCTACACAACTTTCCCACCAGAGCGCGCCCCGCTAAGCACAACAGCGCAGGCGCAGCGCTCGTCCGTCTCCGCACTACGAGATGACGCTCTCTTAGAGACGGACCAAATTCTGCTTCCGCCGATCCGCGTATTAATATGTAACGCAGCCAATGAGATTGCTGCTAACGTAGAACCCTTTTCTCCTCGCGGATCACACTCGCGCAGTGATACCTGAACGCGCGAGGTATTATAACGAGTGTACAGACCTCCGATTAGTTTCTCCCTTTGTCTGCACCAGTCTGCATTAGTCTGTACCTAATAAGATTATCATATTCCTGTACATAGCCATGAAGAGAAATGTATAGACACTTTGTCAAGTATCAGAGATATGTGAGAATAAGATTAACGTACCAAGACCAAAGGAACTTCAGATTGTCAATTGTAAACAGCATCCAGAATCAAGTTACGTAATATACACTCCTGGAAATGGAAAAAAGAACACATTGACACCGGTGTGTCAGACCCACCATACTTGCTCCGGACACTGCGAGAGGGCTGTACAAGCAATGATCACACGCACGGCACAGCGGACACACCAGGAACCGCGATCTTGGCCGTCGAATGGCGCTAGCTGCGCAGCATTTGTGCACCGCCGCCGTCAGTGTCAGCCAGTTTGCCGTGGCATACGGAGCTCCATCGCAGTCTTTAACACTGGTAGCATGCCGCGACAGCGTGGACGTGAACCGTATGTGCAGTTGACGGACTTTGAGCGAGGGCGTATAGTGGGCATGCGGGAGGCCGGGTGGACATACCGCCGAATTGCTCAACACGTGGGGCGTGAGGTCTCCACAGTACATCGATGTTGTCGCCAGTGGTCGGCGGAAGGTGCACGTGCCCGTCGACTTGGGACCGGACCGCAGCGACGCACGGATGCACGCCAAGACCGTAGGATCCTACGCAGTGCCGTAGGGGACCGCACCGCCACTTCCCAGCAAATTAGGGACACTGTTGCTCCTGTCGTATCGGCGAGGACCATTCGCAACCGTCTCCATGAAGCTGGGCTACGGTCCCGCACACCGTTAGGCCGTCTTCCGCTCACGCCCCAACATCGTGCAGCCCGCCTCCAGTGGTGTCGCGACAGGCGTGAATGGAGGGACGAATGGAGATGTGTCGTCTTCAGCGATGAGAGTCGCTTCTGCCTTGGTGCCAATGATGGTCGTATGCGTGTTTGGCGCCGTGCAGGTGAGCGCCACAATCAGGACTGCATACGACCGAGGCACACAGGGCCAACACCCGGCATCATGGTGTGGGGAGCGATCTCCTACACTGGCCGTACACCACTGGTGATCGTCGAGGGGACACTGAATAGTGCACGGTACATCCAAACCGTCATCGAACCCATCGTTCTACCATTCCTAGACCGGCAAGGGAACTTGCTGTTCCAACAGGACAATGCACGTCCGCATGTATCCCGTGCCACCCAACGTGCTCTAGAAGGTGTAAGTCAACTACCCTGGCCAGCAAGATCTCCGGATCTGTCCCCCATTGAGCATGTTTGGGACTGGATGAAGCGTCGTCTCACGCGGTCTACACGTCCAGCACGAACGCTGGTCCAACTGAGGCGCCAGGTGAAAATGGCATGGCAAGCCGTTCCACAGGACTACATCCAGCATCTCTACGATCGTCTCCATGGGAGAATAGCAGCCTGCATTGCTGCGAAAGGTGGATATACACTGTACTAGTGCCGACATTGTGCATGCTCTGTTGGCTGTGTCTATGTGCCTGTGGTTCTGTCAGTGTGATCATGTGATGTATCTGACCCCAGGAATGTGTCAATAAAGTTTCCCCTTCCTGGGACAATGAATTCACGGTGTTCTTATTTCAATTTCCAGGAGTGTATATGCTTTTTATTATTTTAATAAATGTGTGTGAAAATTAATTAAGTTCTGTTTACAGTTGGTCACCGTCAATCTGCTACTCTAAGCGTGCAAGTGGCATTTCTATCGTCTGACCTAAGGGCAGAAGATAAACACGCCACGATAAGACCACGAGACATATTGCTGACACTCGCCTACTTTGTTAGAGCGACAAGTCAAATAATCTGATGGTGTGTGTACCGAAGGTCTTACAGTACGCACACCACATAAATAAACAGGTTCACAAAGTTTGTACGCCCTGTCTATAGTGGCTCGTCCACAATTTGTAATTGTCAAATTCCTTAAAAGGCGTAATGTCAATAAACACTCTTAATTATAAATTGTTGCTACCAACCACGATTCCATACCGCTTCCTCTTTTGTGGTATCCAAGATATGGTGGGTAAGTGTGGTACGAAAAGGCACCCACGCACCAAAAATGTTATGGAAGCGGCTGTAAGTGTGTGACATAGGATTACTGAAGAGTGGCGTGCGTACTCACTGAGCGAGGTGCGCGTGCGCATGTGCCTGGAGTAGACGAGCGGGTGCAGGATGGCCCAGTAGCGGTCGAGCGAGACGGCGACCAGGCTGAGGATGGAGGAGGTGCACAGCGCCAGCAGCAGCGACAGCGTCGACAGGCAGGCGCGCAGGTTGCGCGGCTGCCCCACCGCCGCCAGCAGCGCGCACGGCACGCCTGCAACACGGGGCGTCCCGGCGTCACGAGCCGATACACATACAGTCACAGGTTTCGCTTCTGCAACACCGACAACACCGTTACACAGGGTCGGCAGAAAAGTAATGGTCTTACCACTTCTGTAGACACAGGCATCACATCGGCAACACCAGCACTTGACCGTGACTATGTAATTTACAACTAACCTAAACTCACAAAAAATAGTCATCCATGGGAGTTATCCTGCTAATACCTTTACCACCACTTCTGTCCTTGATAATGAGCTCACTTTGGCGAGGAAAACATTACGTTTTATCCATCTGACTGGTCCTGCAGGGCTACCAAATTGTAGGGACAGTGATTTCTACGTTTCATCTCCTGGTCTAAATACGTCCAGACGTTTTCTATCTGTTTAAGATCATCTACACATACATACACACTCTGCAAGCCACCATACAGTGTATAGTGGAAGCTGCCTTGAACCACTACTGCCGGCCAGTGTGGCCGTGCGGTTCTAGGCGCGTCAGTCTGGAACCGCGTGACCGCTACGGTCGCAGGTTCGAATCCAGCCTCGGGCATGGATGTGTGTGATGTCCTTGGGTTAGTTACGTTTAAGTAGTTCTAAGTTCTAGGGGACTGATGACCTCAGAAGTTAAGTCCCATAGTGCTCAGAGCCATTTGAACCATTTGAACCACTACTAGTCATAGCCTTTCTTTCTCCCACAAACAGAGCGAGGGGAAAATGACTCTGTGCCTCGATATGCCGCTAATTTCTCTTACCTTTCCATTGTGGTTCAAATGTTCAAATGCGTATGAGATCTTATGGGACATAACTGCTAAGGTCATCAGTCCCTAAGCATACACACTGTTTAACCTAAATTATCCTAAGGACAAACTCACACACACTCCCATGCCCGAGGGAAGACTCGAACCTCCGCCGGGCACAGCCGCACAGTCCATGGCTGCAGTGCCTTAGACTGCTCCATTGTGGTCCTTACGCGGTATTTACATTGGACACTGGACTCGAATTCGGGAGGACGACGGTTCAAACCTGCCTCCGGCGATCCTGAATTAGATTTCCGGAGGTTTCCCTAAATCGCTTCAGGCAAATGCCGGGATGGTTCTTTTGAAAGAGCATGGCCGACTTCCTTTGCCGTCCTTCCCTAATCCGACGGGACAAATGACCTCGCTGTTTGGTCCCCTCCTCTCAAATCAACAGGCCGGCCGGTGTGGCCGAGCGGTTCTAGGCGCTTCAGTCCGGAACCGCGCGACCGCTACGGTCGCAGGTTCGAATCCTGCCTCGGGCATGGATGTGTGTGATGTCCTTGGGTTAGTTAGGTTTAAGTAGTTCTAAATTCTAGGGGACTGATGACCTCAGATGTTAAGTCCCATAGTGCTCAGAGACATCTGAACGGTCAAATCAACAATAATTTTTGTTGGTGGCGATGGACTCGTACTGCAGTCAGTTGCAAATGCTGGTTCTCTATATCTTCTCAACAGTGTTTGGTGAAACGAATGTTTTCCTCCACGGATTTCCAACTGAATTCAAGGAGCATTTCTGTCATACTCGCGTGTTGATCGTAGCTACTGCTAACAAACCGAGCAGGACGCCTCTGAATTCCTTCGATGTCTTTCTTTAATCCGACATGGTGGGGTCCTAAGCTCGCCACTGTTACTCATGAATGAGTCGCACAAGCACTCTATATGCGTTCTCCTTTGTAGATGAGCCATACCTTCTTAGAATTCTCCCAAGATACCAAACTCGAGCACTCGCCTTCGCTACTTCCGACCTTCCGAGTTCGTTCCACTTCATATTGCTTTGTAAAATTACGGTTAGATGTGACTGTGTCAAGCACCATACCACCGTACCAGTGCATTAAGGATTGTTTTTCCTATTCATCTACATTAACTTATATTTTCCTACATTTAGAGCTACCTGCCATTCGTCACACCAACCAGACAGTTTGTCCAAGTCATCTTGTATCTTCCTACGGTAAACAGTAGCTCAACAACATCTTCCCATAGACCACAGCTTCATCAGCAAACAACCGAACATTCGTCCTCACCCTGCCCGCCAGATCATTTACGTATACCGAAAATAATCACACTTCCCTTGGGCACTCCTGACGGTATCATCGCTTCTGACGAACACTCGCCGTCCGCGACAACGTACTGCGTTCTGTAACTTAAGAAATCTTGACTTATCCGACAACCAATTCCGTATGCCTGGACCTTCGTTAACGGTCTGTAGTGGAACACTGTGTCAAACGCTTTCCGGAAATCTAGGAACACCAAATTTGGTATTGTACTTCATCCTCGCTAGCAGGATATCGGAAGGGGAAAGGGCAAGCTGAGTATGCGTCAAATCAGAAATGTCTGAATACAGCCCTGTGCTCACGGCTGTTCTCACCTTGGAAGATGAAAGGGCTCAAAAAATACTCATAATGAGGATGGAGAAGGAAGGCAAAACTACTGGTCATCGAGAAATTGAAGTAAACGTCCTAGTTTATGTTCACAGTGGCGTGAATGCGTGGGGACATTAATGGTACGAAAAATACCCACAATATATCACAGACTACTGTCCGGCCGGAACTGCACCGTCCACACACAGTGGGTTAAAGCCCCCATTGGACTGTCGGTTCAATCGACCACTTGCATTATTCGATAGAAGCGAAATTCGCGCCGCGTCGGATCACAGTACACGCCTGCAACCACCATTCTACATTCCTGGAAATGGAAAAAAGAACACATTGACACCGGTGTGTCAGACCCACCATACTTGCTCCGGACACTGCGAGAGGGCTGTACAAGCAATGATCACACGCACGGCACAGCGGACACACCAGGAACCGCGGTGTTGGCCGTCGAATGGCGCTAGCTGCGCAGCATTCGTGCACCGCCGCCGTCAGTGTCAGCCAGTTTGCCGTGGCATACGGAGCTCCATCGCAGTCTTTAACACTGGTAGCATGCCGCGACAGCGTGGACGTGACCCGTATGTGCAGTTGACGGACTTTGAGCGAGGGCGTATAGTGGGCATGCGGGAGGCCGGGTGGACGTACCGCCAAATTGCTCAACACGTGGGGCGTGAGGTCTCCACAGTACATCGATGTTGTCGCCAGTGGTCGGCGGAAGGTGCACGTGCCCGTCGACCTGGGACCGGACAGCAGCGACGCACGGATGCACGCCAAGACCGTAGGATCCTACGCAGTGCCGTAGGGGACCGCACCGCCACTTCCCAGCAAATTAGGGACACTGTTGCTCCTGGGGTATCGGCGAGGACCATTAGCAACCGTCTCCATGAAGCTGGGCTACGGTCCCGCACACCGTTAGGCCGTCTTCCGCTCACGCCCCAACATCGTGCAGCCCGCCTCCAGTGGTGTCGCGACAGGCGTGAATGGAGGGACGAATGGAGATGTGTCGTCTTCAGCGATGAGAGTCGCTTCTGCCTTGGTGCCAATGATGGTCGTATGCGTGTTTGGCGCCGTGCAGGTGAGCGCCACAATCAGGACTGCATACGACCGAGGCACACAGGGCCAACACCCGGCATCATGGTGTGGGGAGCGATCTCCTACACTGGCCGTACACCACTGGTGATCGTCGAGGGGACACTGAATAGTGCACGGTACATCCAAACCGTCATCGAACCCATCGTTCTACCATTCCTAGACCGGCAAGGGAACTTGCTGTTCCAACAGGACAATGCACGTCCGCATGTATCCCGTGCCACCCAACGTGCTCTAGAAGGTGTAAGTCAACTACCCTGGCCAGCAAGATCTCCGGATCTGTCCCCCATTGAGCATGTTTGGGACTGGATGAAGCGTCGTCTCACGCGGTCTGCCAAGTCCAGCACGAACGCTGGTCCAACTGAGGCGCCAGGTGGAAATGGCATGGCAAGCCGTTCCACAGGACTACATCCAGCATCTCTACGATCGTCTCCATGGGAGAATAGCAGCCTGCATTGCTGCGAAAGGTGGATATACACTGTACTAGTACCGACATTGTGCATGCTCTGTTGCCTGTGTCTATGTGCCTGTGGTTCTGTCAGTGTGATCATGTGATGTATCTGACCCCGGGAATGTGTCAATAAAGTTTCCCCTTCCTGGGACAATGAATTCACGGTGTTCTTATTCAATTTCCAGGAGTGTATGTTGTTTGACCTATGGCAGACGTGCAGCTTTATAATCTACAGAGAGCAATGATTATTTGTGAGGTACCCCACTCAAAATATTCATTTATGCAGTTGCCTACACCATTCTCGTTCGGAAATTGGTTGAGATGGACGTGCATACATTGAAGGCAGTAATTGATGCCGGCTTCGGAGCTCATTGTCATTTACAAGAGGTGACGTTCATCTTCGCTCCCTCTGTTCTCATGACGACTGTTCTTAGGCCGTGTTTCACGGTTTAAGAGATGTATCATAGCTTCGTAGACAAGCTGGACCGTCCACATTTACACATGAACAAATCGCGCGACATCGTTCGCGTTGTCGTCACGGGCACGTCCAAACACGGCATGTTCTTTCTGCCATTCTGTCACGCTCCATATTCAGCCGTCTTACTGCGCTGATTCCGTACAACTGACTGTCACACACACACACACACACACACACACACACACACACACACAAACACACACCACTTTACTGCCATGACTTACTGTTATGACCTAGTACCATGTACGCCATGTAGAGGGCCCCAAAGCTACCAGTGTCTCTTTTAAGCGGGTGACTCATTTTTTGCTCATTGATCATTGAAATTTAGACAGGGACAGACATACTGTATTCAAGCCGCCATGCAGTGTATTCTACATTGCGTAGTTTATATGTAAGTTCTCATGCCCAAATCAGTGTAGTTACATTGCAATAGGGCTGGAATCCTCCAAAGTGGACAAATGTTTATACGAAATGACTATAAGGTTTGTCTATAATTATGAATGAATATTGATACATAATATTGTCATACAATGCCTTATAAAAACACGTGAAGCACCCAGAACACACAGTGGGATGTCAATGAAATAGGTGTGACGTGAAGTCACTTAACAGGTATGCACCCATTTTTACGTAATTTGAAGATTGTATCAGTGCTGTAACTGACACCAGGTTAAGAAAAACACATGATACATAGGCATGGGATCAAAAATATGTCCAACCATGCCAGTTTGGCATGGTCTGATGTATAAGGTATTTGATTCCATAGCTATGTGTGACATGTTTTCCTTAACCTTACGTCCATACAACTTACAAATTATGTGAATGTAACGTTGAACACGTAACGCCATAGGCGTGTAAGTAAATGATTAGGCTTGTATTTCTCTGTGACAGATAGAGCGTCCACCAGAATGCAATAGAGTTGATGGTGTTTCTACATCTACAACTACATGGATACTCTGCAAATCACATTTAAGTGCCTAGTAGAGGGTTCATCGAACCACCTTCACAATTCTTTATTATTCCAATCTCGTATAGCGCGCGGAAAGAACGAACCCCTATATGTTTCCGTGCGAGCTCTGATTTCTCTTATTTTATCGCGGTGATAGTTTCTCCCTATGTAGGTCGGTGTCCACAAAATATTTTCGCATACGAAGGGAAAGTTGGTGACTGTAATTCCTTGAGAAGATTCCGTCGCAACGAAAAACGCCTTTCCTTTAATGATGTCCAACCCAAATCCTGTACCAGTTCAGTGACACTCTCTCCCATGTTTCGCGATAATACAAAACGTGCTGCCCTTCTTTGAACTTTTTCGATGTACTCCATCAGTCATATCTGGTAATGATCCCACACGGCGCAGCAGTATTTTAAATAGGACGGACAAGCATAGTGTAGGCCAGGGCTTCCCAACGTGTGGTCCGCGGACCCCTTAGGGGTCCGCCGGCTCTTTCTAGGGGGTCCGCGGCCACCCTTCACCAAATCGCGTAAAATGATGAGTAAAATTATTGAATAAAAATGTGAAAATCAAATTCATCACTTTTTTTTCGTGTGAAAAAAACGTGTACTTTTACTTCAGGTCGCATTCCCAAGCAGCCTTTGCGGTACCTAAGTGAGAGCGCATACGCAGTTTAGTGCCGGAGAATGCGTCTTCTCTGATCGACTGTTTCGCAACAATACGGGGGTCGTTTGTGCGCCGGCTCACGGCGGTAGATGCGCTGAAACCTTTTACGCATGCGCGGAGCGCACTTTGTCGACCAATCACAGCACTCGCTGGCACGTATGCGGCCCCAGGCATCATTAAATGTTAAACTTGCTTTGTCAGTGCACTACCGATTTCATAAGTCGATTTTTGACCTTCAAGTTGTTTTCATTCACCTCTAAACCAAAGGCTATTGATACTTCGTGGGGTAGGGGGGGGGGGGGGGAACGGGTGGTCATTGGGAACAGACTAGGGGTCCGCCATGGATTTTCGACTGAAGAAGGGGAAGGGGTCCACCAGTTGAAAAGGTTGGGAAGCCCTGGTGTAGGCTGTCTCCTTAGTAGATCTGTTATCTTTTCTAAGTGTCCTGCCAATAAAACGCAGTCTTTGGTTAGCTTTCCCCGCAATATTTCCTATGTGTTCCTTCCAATTTAAGTTGTTCGTAATTGTAATTCCTAGGCATTTAGTTGAATTTACGGCCTTTAGATTTGACTGATTTATCCCGTAATGGAAGTTTAACGAGTTCCTTTTAGCACTCATGTGGGTGATCTCGCACTTTTCGTTATTTAGGGTAAACTGTCAATTTTCGCGGCTTTCAGATATCTTTTCTAAATCGTTTTGAAATTTGCTTTGATCTTCTGATGACTTTATTAGTCGATAAACGACCGCGTATCTGCAAACGACCTAAGACTGCTGCTCAGATTGTCCCCCAAATCGTTAATATATAGGAACAGCAAAGGACCGATAACACTATATTGGTGAACGCCAGAAATCACTTCTGTTTTACTCGATGACTTTCCGTCAATTACTACGAACTGTGAACTCTCTGACAGGAAATCAAAAATCCAGTGACGTAACTGAGATGATATTCCATAAGCACGCAATTTCACTACAAGCCGCTTGTGTGGTACAGTGTCAAAAGCCTTCCGGAAGTGTTGTTACCAGCCCTGGTACGTTATATCAAGGGCGTGAACGGCATATAAGGGGCGCAAACAGCGTCAGACATTGAGCGGGTGAAGGACACGGCGATGCCTCGTGTTGGCGAGAGACAGGTTTATCAGCACCTGCCAGTTTGAAAGTGACCTAATTGTTCGTCTCCATTTGGATGGCCGGTTGAATCGTGCAGTATTCAGATTTGTGGGCCATTGGGGTGTGGCAGTGGCTCTGTAATCGACTGTGGGGAATATGAGGGCACACAAAATGGTCGTCAAGGTTCCTGTTGACTACTTCTGACCACCACGGAGGGTCGCCGCATTGTGCTCCAAGCACATCGTAACCCCTCCACATCTGCGCCTGCCATCTGAGAACATGTAATGGACTCCCTGAACATTCTGTGTGGTTCCACTCCACTGGTCGGAGTCTAGCAGCAACGGGACTAGGGAATTACTGTTCCAAACATAGGCTGCCGTTAATATCATAAAACAAACGGCTGTGTTTGAAGTGGTGCCGTGACCCGGGAAGATTGTACGGCTGATGAATAGCGACACATTGCTTTCAGCGACGAATCGTGGTTTTGCACTATCCCAAATGACCATCATCAGCGGGTATGGTACCATTATTCCGTGTTTTGGAGAGGTACAGCGATGTTACTCCTGCCGTCTTTGCGTGGGGAGCCATCAGTTATGGCTTCCGGTCACGGCTCGTAGCGACTGACGGAACTAAAATGTTCAAATGTGTGTGAATTCTTAAGGCACCAAACTGCTCAGGTCATCGGTCCCTAAGCCTACACACTACTAAACCTCACTTAAACTATCTTACGCTAAGGACAACACACACATCCATGCCCGAGGGAGGACTCGAACCTCCGACGGGGCGCCGCCCGGACCGTGTCAAGATGCCTAAGACCGTGCGGCTACCCCGCGCGGCCTCACGGAACTCCGACGGCACAACGGTACGTTACGCACATCCTCATGTGGTACCTCTGATGCGGAAGTTTAACAGTGACATTTTTCAGCAGCACAATACTCCTCTACACGTGATGCTGAGACACACCCATGGACAGCAAAATCCCCTCGGACTCCGCTCCATTCCCAGTATCCAGCATATCAAGAACCAGTTACAACTGTCGTTGGCTAATTTGCTTCGGGAGAGGATACTGTGGCTTTTTAATTCCATTCCTAACTGAATCAGTAAATGCTTTCAGGCCCTAGGGGCGGAACGTCATGCTGATAAGAGGACTCATATTGCGAAACTGTTTATCAATTAGTTCAATTTTGTAATCATTGAAACATCATTGCATATACTCTTAACCCGTGAAGCTTCATTTCACTTCCTCCCTCCCGTCTGGTTACTTCATTTCTTTGCCTTAATCCATCATTAACACTCAGTAATTTTGACCAGTACCCTACCAACAATCGAAATACTTAAAAACTAATCACGAAGTTCAAGTAAGTGATACAGTAATATAAACTGATCCTGAACATACTTGTGCGTCTGTATGCGGAGAATCAGAGCTGGTTGCGTCCTTACAGCTTCATTCAGCTAAAAACTATTTAACTGTTTGCACTTTCGTTCAGTAACAGTTGGCGATTCATTGTTATCTAAAACTCGAAATATTAACTTTTAACTGCATTCGTTTTACTTACGGAACTGGAGTTGGTGTATACGCGTTTCACAATGGCATCCTCTAAAGTTAAGTAAAGCTCCTTTTTTTTTGTTTTGGCTCGGGAACCTCTTAGGATAGGTTGAGCCAATTTACAAGAAAAATTTATTTTCTTTATCACAAAGATTGGCACTTTGTCTTTGCGAAATGTGTATTGCGCTGTATGTGTACGTGTTGGCCTTAGCTGCGCACAAAAATTTGTGGTAAGGTCTTATGGGACCAAACTACTTAGGTCATCGGTCCCTAGGCTTACACACTACTTAATCTACCTTAAACTAACTTACACTAAGGACGACACACACACCCATGCCAGAGGGAGGACTCGAACCTCCGACGGGGGGAGCCACCCGCATCTTGACAAGACGCCGCAGACTGCGCGACTACCCCGCGCGGCAGCTGCGCACAGTAAATGAAGGACAGATGTTGGACCTGCTTGAAGAATTAGAAATCCTACAGTCTTCTTTCTTTTTATATTTTTTGAGGTAGATTCGTTCCTACTTTGCTTTTGATTTTAGGTTACGAACGAGTAGTATAACGTGTTTAAATTTTCAACAAAGATTCAGTAAAAAATCTTCAGTGACAGGTAGTTATTTATGGAATAGACTGCCAGACAGAAAACTGCAGAGGGGTGCAGAAAGATGTGCACACCTTTTGATAGTCAATCTTAATGGAAAAAATGGCATACCGTCACAATTCTTGCGCGGGGGATAAGGTTATTATATGTAGTCAAAGAAACTCTGTTAGCAGCCAAACAACGTCGATTTCGCTGAACTGATAACCGAAGTACGTTTCGCAGTGTTGCCGGTGTGATAGCTTCACAGGACACCTCGATAGTTTTCGTACCTCGTTCAGTGTAGCTGGCTGCTGTTGATAAATTTCATTTTTCAAGGTCCCACGTAGGTAGAAATCAAGGGGTTGTAAGGTCTGGAGAACGTGATGCGTAACCAACAGCTTCTCTTCTCATATCCATCGTCAAGGTAGATTTTCATCCAAGTAGGTCTCACATCTCTGTGGTAGTGAGGCGGAGCGCCATCTTGTTGTAGGTAAAATCTTTAATTTCCAAACACCTCTCGGATGGCAGGTAAGATCGACGTTTGCAGCATATGAAGATACATCTCACTAGTTACGGTATCTTTAAAGAAGAATCGGTCAATGGCGCGATGACAGACTGCGCCACACATTAACACCCGGAAGATTAACATGTTCGTCCACGCGAATGAGAGGCTTTTCAGGAGCCCAGTACACGGAGTTGTGGCATTTTACAGTACCGTTCAGTTTGAACTGCGCCTCGACAGACCAGATAACCAACCCTACAAACCGCTAATCCACGCGAAGCACGCCGTCAAACCATTCGCAGTATTCCATTCTTCGATCCGGATGGTCCTCGTTCATAGCTTGCAGCGATCTTGAAAGGTACACTTTCCACGTTTCAGCCTTCAGAATTCGTCGTACGTTTGATCGGCTTACTCCCGCTTTCATGTGCACCCTGCTTCACAGAATTCTGAGGCGAACTAGTAAACTCTTGCAACGTCTCAGCGCTGGAAGCTAGATTTGTTGATATTTTGGTCGACCAGACCTTTCCTTATGCACGTCCTGAACATTACCGCCAGATTCAGATTTATCTTGTATACGTTATATTGCTGTACGTGTTGGTGGCTGAGTTACGTACACATTATGCCATTCGCGTTGTATTTCCATCATGTTTTCGTGATTTCTCTACCGCTTCAGAAACGGCCATGCGTTGCTCTGACAATCTTACTTGGTTCAAATGGCTCTGAGCACTATGGGACTTAACAGCTATGGTCATCAGTCCCCTAGAACTTAGAACTACTTAAACCTAACTAACCTAAGGACAGCACACAACACCCAGCCATCACGAGGCAGAGAAAATCCCTGACCCCGCCTGGAATCGAACCCGGGAACCCGGGCGTGGGAAGCGAGAACGCTACCGCACGACCACGAGATGCGGGCTGACAATCTTACTTCATTCATTGTTTAACTGTCATCTGCTGGAAAACACGCGCCAAGATCTGCTAAAAAAATAATGGACTATGGTACCGCTTAAAACTGCAATGACATGTCATTTTGTTCCAAAGATATTAACTATCAAAGAGTGTCTACATTTTTCTGGACCCCTCTGAATTTAAATTATTACTTTGTTCTAGAAATTCACTTACCAATATACCACGGAAATAATACTCTGAAATCCAACGATCTTTCTAATCTGTATGTGATGACCAGTAGCTGATACAATATAGCAAGTGGCTTTGTAGGCTACTGAAACGCTCTACAGCAGCAGGCCAGTACGCCGTACCGTTGATGCGAATGTAAACACATCGCATCGCTCACGAGGGCTGTATGTACTACTTGACCCTGACATTATTTCACTTGACCTTCCGTGGCCGTTATCGGAAACAATCCGTGACGATACAGTAAACAAGTACAGAGGTGAGTAACAAGGGAAACTCCCCATCACATTCAGTGGTAAGAGGGCCCAGTCGAACATCTCGTCAAAAACTGAGCACAGATCAAGCATGAAAACAGGAAGAAGGTGTACTGAACTGCGAAAAAAAAGCAAAATAGAAACAGAGAACGGTTCAAGCACAAGAAGTGCAACATAGAGCAGCATCAAAGTGCAACGGCGTCGTGGTCAAGTAGTAACGGTATTTGACTGTAAAGTGGGCGAGGTTAAAAGCTTCTTCGTCCCAATATTTTTTTTCGCTGCTCGCTGTATTCAAATGTGTGTCTGTTGCGGGGTAACATCCGTTACCAACAGCGAGGTGACTAGCGTTCCTACCTCTGTATCACGGAGTCCCGGGTTCGATTCCCGGCCTGTTTGGGGATTTTCTATGCCCGGGGACTGGGTGTTTGTGTTGTCCTCATCATTTCACCATAATCATCAGTCGTCATAGTGTCTAGATTGGACCGTGTAAAAAATTGGACTGTGTAAAAACTGAGACTCTGTGCGGACCCTGATGACCGCGCAGTTGAGCGAGGTGTAAGGGACCTATAATGGAAGTTGATTCTGCACAGCTACTCTCAAAAAATGGTTGAAATGGCTCTGAGCACTATGGGACTTAACATCTGAGGTCATCAGTCTCATAGAACTTAGAACTAATTAAACCTAACTAACCTAAGGACATCACATACATCCATGCCCGAGGCAGGATTCGAACCTGCGACCGTAGCGGTCGCGCTTTCCGCACTGAAGCCACAGCGGCCGTCTAGCTACTCTGTTAACTGCCGAAAGGAAGTGGCTTTCGAATGGGAACCGCAAACATTTGATGACAAGGCCACTGGTCAACCGAATGCTCCACTGGAAAACACGTCTGGAGTGTCTCACACGGCATTAGCGACATATGATAGGAATCTCTTATAGACACACCTAACACTTGCGCCTGGTGAGCGAGTGAGATATGCCTCCTTGCCCGATTTAGGTGTTAGTGTGAATGTGAGTGTGATTACTGCCAAATGAAACGATGAAAACATAATATTTTGTCACATAATCTGCAAAAAATTGAACGCAGACAATAACACAGTTTTCCGTGTGCTCCGTCAAAACATATTTTTAACGTTTTGGACGCTTGGACCCTTGAATTCCTTTGTTGTAACGCACGTTTATTTGTTGTTTTCACCTCCGTGAGACGTCTGTTGGGTATCTCGTCTGCTTTCACTATTCGTCACATTTACTTGGTGTATACTTACCACTCATATTCTATAACCAATGTGTAGTACGACAACTGCCAAGACAACAGAAAGAGAACAAACATTTCGATGACCGGACGGACAGTTCATAATTTTGAGGAAAAATAAATTAAAAAGTCACAGAGGAGTTTAGAACTCGCGTCAGCCTGGTAGCTGTTCAATACTGTGTTCACTTAATCACAACACCAGAGCTCTTGACTTGCGCTCGATGTTGCAGTTGTTGACCTTGAACCGTTCGCTGTTTCTATTTTGCTTTTTTTTCATACACCAGTACACTTTCTTCGTGTTTTTATGCTTGATCTGTCTGCATTTTTACGGGCTATCCTCCGTCCCATATTACCACTACATCTGAAAGAAACGCATTGCACTGTAAATGATTTCAAGACATGTGCATATACTACCGAGTTTTTCATTGCGTCCTCGTGAAATATCAAGTTAAAAAGTCACGATAAGCCGACTCCCAGGGGCAATAATATTGAAGTCGACAAATATATGCTGGGTGGTAGAGGAGGACACTCTACAGCGTAAAGTTAGCATGTGAGTTCGGCAGAGCCAACGGTACAAGAGCAAGATCCGTTTTACCGTATGAGGGAGACAATTTAGCTCGACGTTTTAACTATTTTTAACGTTTCTAGTGTTGTAATTTTGTGAAGCTTTTTTAATTACGTGAATGTTCCTAAGACTGGCTTGTTCCTCTCGAACCTCATCAACTGAAATGTGGTTTTATAACTCTAAACTTGTAAACTGTGCCAGATATCACTGACATTGCATTAAACGCCTTTTACACAATCAACTCTCTTGTCCCCATTGACTGCCCAGGACAAGTGAATCTACAGCAGCGCCCCTGGCGTTTTACGTCTCTACTAAATCTCGTCTGTTTCGAGTGGTCACTTCCGTTTACAGTGGCCGGAGTGGCCGAGCGGTTAAAGGCTCTACAGTCTGGAACCGCACAACCGCTACGGTCGAAGGTTCGAATCCTGCCTCGGGCATGGGTGTGTGTGATGTCCTTAGGTTAGTTAGGTTTAAGTAGTTCTAAGTTCTAGGGGACTTATGACCACAGCAGTTGAGTCCCATAGTGCTCAGAGCCATTTGAACCATTTGAACTTTCGTTTACACGTCAGTGCTAAAATTTCGGGTGGTGTGAGAGCTGTCTGCTGTGCGGTGAAAGTGATGTTATAAGGGACTATCTTTTTTATGAAAAAATCTAAATATAGTAACAAAATATAGGAATTGTTGTTGTTGTTGTTGTGGTCTTCAGTCCTGAGACTGGTTTGATGCAGCTCTCCATGCTACTCTATCCTGTGCAAGCTTCTTCATCTCCCAGTACCTACTGCAACCCACATCCTTCTGAATCTGCTTAGTGTACTCATCTCTTGGTCTCCCTCTACGATTTTTACCCTCCACGCTGCCCTCCAATACCAAATTGGTGATCCCTTGATGCCTCAGAACATGTCCTATCAACCGATCCCTTCTTCCAGTCAAGTTGTGCCACAAACTTCTCTTCTCCCCAATTCTATTCAATACCCCCTCATTAGTTATGTGATCTACCCATCTAACCTTCAGCATTCTTCTGTAGCACCACATTTCAAAAGCTTCTATTCTCGTCTTGTCCAACCTATTTATCGTCCATGTTTCACTTCCATACATGGCTACACTGCATACAAATACTTTCAGAAATGCAATGATAATAGAGTTTATTGAGTTTATTTTTTTAATGACCAATACTAAATTCATAGTTAAAGTTCTTGTCAAAGGAGATTCTTTCCATTCCTGAGAAAACAAGAAATTCGAAAAGTGTCATCCAAATAGTTCAGAACATAAACATTTATTTGCTCAAAAAAACATATATTGCAATCACGTCAATCAATATCCAGGACACATTAAATAGCGCCATTTTAGTTTATCTTTTCTTTTATCTTGTCTTATGGCTAAAGTACCTAATAACGTCGAAACCAATATTTCTCATTAAATAAATCTGACTCTTTGAATATTGAAATGATTTTCATTAAAACATGGTTGTCTATTTACGTTCTTATTTGGGCATGATGTAGGATTTTTGTTTGTAAAACAAAGATACCTTTTTGCTTTCATATAGTTCCTCTCCCTTGTTGGAGAACACTAGTAGGAAAAATACCGAGACCTCGTACAATCTTCTCCATGTGTCACACTAAAACAAAGCGAACAACACAATAAAGATTAAGATAACACGAAAGTACAACTTTCGCTTTTATCACAGGAGTGCGCTCGGCCAGAATAGGTTAACTTCCGCCGTAGTACCTCCTTCCTTCGCGTTCGCAATTTGTAACATATTCAGAAACTTACAGCTCCCGCTCGGCATTGTCTATAGATAACTGACGTCATAGAAATAACTGTGTCGTGATTGGTTTCTGATTTACACGCAGGCACGAAAAGCACGCATACGTGAAGTACTCGAGTCTGACCAGAAAGTCGCTCGCGCTTTACGGGCTTTAAGATAAAACCGACGTCCCTGTGTGATGTTAAGAAGAATTTCGCTGGCAGATGGTAAAATTGTTGTTTTGTTGACGCTGTATGAATAAAACAACAATTTTACCAGCTGTCTGCAGAATTCTTCTTGACATCATGCAGCAGGAACGAAGTACAATCTTTATTGCCCAAAAGCTGAATGCTATCGCCAACGACCGAAGGCCAAGACCTTGCCTGCTGAGCGCGTCGGCCGTGGCTGGCCAAATACTGGCGAGAGACGTGCCCAGAATAAGGGCGTTAAGAAAGCAGTCTGCTTCCAGCTTTTCAGCATTGCGTACGTCTGTTTATCACATTAACCGGAGCACGCTACACATCTTTAGCGTTTTACCGCTGTAAATTCCCAACAATCTGGGATTCAGTTTCGCAAGAAACTTGGCGCACGGCACCGTCAACACTACACACGCAACTGGGCGTGTAAATTTAATGATATTTTGTAAGGTATCAGCAACTGTACACGTAAAATCCCAGACTCTATTACTGCGAACCGCACTTGGACTCGAAATCAAACCCAGGCGCTGTGTGCAGGCAGTGCTCAATGCTCGCGTCTCACGTCCCAACTGGCAACACTTCTCTCCTGTATTTCAGACTGAAACTAAGTCGATTCATGAGACAAGGTGGTCATGGACTGTGCGGCTGGTGCCGGCGGAGGTTCGAGTCCTCCCTCGGGCATGGGTGTGTGTGTGTTTGTCCTTATGATAATTTAGGTTAAGTAGTTTGTAAGCTTAGGGGCTGATGACCTTAGCAGTTAAGTCCCGTAAGATTTCACACACATTTGAACATGAGACAACGTGGATAATAAACTCTGTAAGAATTTTGTTCGCCAAAAGCAAGAGTCCAGTTTTGGCAAACAGTTGTATGTTAAGGAAGTTTCATAACTAGACACATTTCTCTGTTGATTTAAATATTAGGGCGCACGTAAGTTCGTAGCGTTTTTCTTCTGCATGCTGGTATTTCAGCTGCTCTTGGTTTATTTATCGATTGCCTTTTTTATTTGTAGTTGCTATTTGAGTTTACTTATTGTCATTTTGTCACTAGGAGATAGTGAGTGGAGCAGTGGACGTTAGAAAATGAAATGCCAAGTAGAGAAATGGGAACATACGCGACGTATTCGCTTTTTTGAGTTCTATAGTGGAATGGCAGTAACGAAGGCAGCAAGAAATACAGTATTTGCACCGTGCATGGGGATAATGTCATTGGACAGAGCACAGCAAGAAAAAGGTTTTCTTGTTTTAAGGAGGATCGTTTTGACATTAGTGACTCTCCTCATTCGGAAGACCCTCTGGCTTGATGAAGATCGTTTAAACACATTATTATTTTCATTATTATTATTATCCTATCAGAAACATACATAGATTCACAGTTAAATATCATATAATCTTTGACAAAAATTTAGCCACTTACAGTCCATTTTCTGTCGCTTGATGGAGATCTTCCGACGTACAGGAGACTGACACAGTCGATACTGAAGCATGTGCTGGACAGTCTGGACTTCTTCACAATCGCACCTAATATTGTTTTTGTACCATAGCACCATCTTTCCAGATTAAACCTTGATCCACCCACTCCTGATCACTACCTGTTCAAAGATACAGGCGTTCCACTCCTAGTCACGTCCTAGAGGCAGAGTTTCAGAAACTCTTTTCCAACTAGAGGGAAGGGAAGTATTACCCCTCCAAAGTTGTATCCTGGCATTTTCTGCAGTGGTAGTAAGTGCCTTTGATGGAAACTCTTCATTGACTTCAATCGCTGCGAATGCGGTTTATGCCCATACAAGAGATCCGTTTGTTCGTGTTCCACCGTCTTTCGTTCCTTCTTTGCCGCAATTTCTCTTCGAATGGGAGGTGGTGCTATTCCTGCGAGGTGATAAATCCATTCGACAGGAATGGATTTCAAACAACCTGCTATAATTCTACAGGTCTCGTTGGGAGCTACATCTACCTACTAGCATTGTTTAAACACGTTAATCCGCAATGATCGACGTTAGTGTACTTGAGAACTGGCAGGTGTGATGAACTGTGATCATTCCACCGTAGACGGCATTTGCATGCAGTGGGAAAGATTCGAAAATTGGGTGTATGGGTACCGCATGCTCTAAGCCAAAATAACAAAAATCTGCTTGTGGCCATGTATGTATCTCTGCTTGCTCGTCATCAACAGGCTCGTGAGCAACACCCACGATTCCTATCGTGTATCATGACTAATGACAAGAATTGGTGTCTTTATGCTAACATAACGAAAAGAAAGTAGTGCATGAGCCCATACAATGCAGCAAGTCCCCGCACAAAAGATAACGTTATGCATTTGACGGAACAGCGACAGTGTGGTGTACTACGAATTGCTTCCCCTAGGTACAGGGTGTTTCAAAAATGACCGGTATATTTGAAACGGCAATAAAAACTAAACGAGCAGCGATAGAAATACACCGTTTGTTGCAATATGCTTGGGACAACAGTACATTTTCAGGCGGACAAACTTTCGAAATTACAGTAGTTACAATTTTCAACAACAGATGGCGCTGCAAGTGATGTGAAAGATATAGAAGACAACGCAGTCTGTGGGTGCGCCATTCTGTACATCGTCTTTCTGGTGTAAGCGTGTGCTGTTCACAACGTGCAAGTGTGCTGTAGACAACATGGTTTATTCCTTAGAACAGAGGATTTTTCTGGTGTTGGAATTCCACCGCCTAGAACACAGTGTTGTTGCAACAAGACGAAGTTTTCAACGGAGGTTTAATGTAACCAAAGGACCGAAAAGCGATACAATAAAGGATCTGTTTGACAAATTTCAACGGACTGGGAACGTGACGGATGAACGTGCTGGAAAGGTAGGGCGACCGCGTACGGCAACCACAGAGGGCAACGCGCAGCTAGTGCAGCAGGTGATCCAACAGCGGCCTCGGGGTTCCGTTCGCCGTGTTGCAGCTGCGGTCCAAATGACGCCAACGTCCACGTATCGTCTCATGCGCCAGAGTTTACACCTCTATCCATACAAAATTCAAACGCGGCAACCCCTCAGCGCCGCTACCATTGCTGCACGAGAGACATTCGCTAACGATATAGTGCACAGGATTGATGACGGCGATATGCATGTGGGCAGCATTTGGTTTACTGACGAAGCTTATTTTTACCTGGACGGCTTCGTCAATAAACAGAACTGGCGCATATGGGGAACCGAAAAGCCCCATGTTGCAGTCCCATCGTCCCTGCATCCTAAAAAAGTACTGGTCTGGGCCGCCATTTCTTCCAAAGAAATCATTGGCCCATTTTTCAGATCCGAAACGATTACTGCATCACGCTATCTGGACATTCTTCGTGAATTTGTGGCGGTACAAACTGCCTTAGACGACACTGCGAACACCTCGTGGTTTATGCAAGATGGTGCCCGGCCACATCGCACGGCCGACGTCTTTAATTTCCTGAATGAATATTTCGATGATCGTGTGATTGCTTTGGGCTATCCGAAACATACAGGAGGCGGCGTGGATTGGCCTCCCTATTCGCCAGACATGAACCCCTGTGACTTCTTTCTGTGGGGACACTTGAAAGACCAGGTGTACCGCCAGAATCCAGAAACAATTGAACAGCTGAAGCAGTACATGTACATCTCATCTGCATGTGAAGCCATTCCGCCAGACACGTTGTCAAAGGTTTCGGGTAATTTCATTCAGAGACTACGCCATATTATTGCTACGCATGGTGGATATGTGGAAAATATCGTACTATAGAGTTTCCCAGGCCGCAGCGCCATCTGTTGTTGACAATTGTAACTACTGTAATTTCGAAAGTTTGTCTGCCTGAAAATGTACTGTTGTCCCAAGGATATTGCAACAAACGGTGTATTTCTATCGCTGCTCGTTTAGTTTTTATTGCCGTTTCAAATATACCGGTCATTTTTGAAACACCCTGTATAAGCATAAATGCTGACATTTACTGTTGACAAATGAGACGTCTAACAGAGGCAGTCCAAGAACAACGACCAGAAAGACTGCGTGAAGTGAGGCTACTCCACGATAATGCCAGCCAGCATTCTGATAGACCGACAAAAAACGCTATATAGGAGTTAACTTGAGAAGTAATTCCACATCCATCTCATTCACCTCACATTGCGCCGTCAGATTTTCTACCTTTCCCTCTCTCTATGGTAAAGTCTTCAAGCAACTCCCTTTCCTGAGGAAAATGTGTTCCAAACATGGCTGACGAGTTCTTCACTCCAAATCTACGGGAGTTCTACAATTGCGGAATCGAAAACTTACCACAACGTTGGCAGAGACTGTTGTAAATGGTGAAGGAGACTATATTACTGATGATTGAGGTCTCTGTTATGTGTATCTTTCGTGTTTATGAAACTTATGGATGACGCTACGAACGTATGCACCAACCCAATATTACTTCAGTAGACAATTTCTAGGAAGGATAATATCCTCTCGAGCTTTCAACAGCGTCAAGTGGTTTAAAATCTTGGAGTTTCTGGCTAAGTGCTGCTTGGTCATTGTCAGATGGTTACTGTCGTGAGACTGCTGCTGCCGTCGCACTTGTCAGTGGCCGAGGAGCACTTGGCCAAAATCTCATGGATCATAAACCACTTGACGAAGTTGTAAGGCAGAGAGAATTTTATCATTACATACAGGGTGTTTCCGTAAGAGTGTACAGAAATTTAACAGGACATAAAGGAAGCTACACAGAACAATTTGAGGCACGGAAGCTGGGGTCGGAAAAGCCAGCTTAAGAAGAGAATAGGAACAAAATTACCTTACTTGCACTTTTTTGCTTACATTAGTTACAGTTGACTGCAAATATCGTCACTGACACAGTGAACATGCCATCTCTACCGTATCTTACAAAATGTTTGAAACTGACGTCTCATTGCAAGCATGCCATCGGCGAACGAGATTCTGACGCACCCTGACAAATATCCCTGTTGTTTTTCGAATCACGTCACAGGCAGCTACAATTCTGGCAACTAAATCCACCTGTGTGTCCACTAGGGTCTTATACGCAAGTGACTTGTGATATCCCCGTATGAGATAATCAAGGGGGATTCAGATCAGGTGACCTCGGAAGTCATGGAATAGGACCTCCCCTTCCAATCCAGCGAACAGGGTATACAGCTCTGAGGTGGTTCCTAACATCCTCACTGAAGTGAGGCGGTGCACCATCATGCTGCACCCACACCCTCTAACGAATAGCCAAGGGTACGTTCTCCAACGACTCGCGTAGAACTCTTTGCTCGGCCCTCAAGTACAGATGCCAATCAGACGGCCAGGTAGAGGATATGGCCCAATTAAATTGTCGCCTACAATGCCGGCCCAGACATTCGCAGCAAAACATACTTGATGGTGTGACTCTACTACAGCGCGAGGGCTTTCGTCATCCCACACATGGCTGTTCCTGCTGTTCGAAACAGCATCATGACAAAATGAGGCCTCGTCAGCAAACAGCACGATTTGGAGGAAAAATGGCGATCAATCTATTGTTGGAGCAACCACTGGCAAAATGCGACCCATGGTGCAAAGTCAGTCACAAGCATTGAATGGACTAGTTGTGGGTGGTATGTGTGTAATCGTTGTTGGTATAGTACTCGCCACAGGCTAGTATGTCCAGCGCCAATTTCACGGGCAACACGAGGAGTACTTGCAGTGGGGTCCGCTGCAACACGTTCCAATACCCCTCTTCAAAATCAGGTGTACGAATGGTCCTCATGTTGACAGATCTTTCGTTTCTTCTTTCCAATGAACCAGTCTCCCGCATTCGTCGATCGAGAGACGGATGATGCCTGTTAGGAAATCTTTCCCTCTACAGCCTTTCAGCAGCGAGAGCATTGCAACGTACTTCCACACAGACAAGGTACACGTCAATGAGTTCTGCGAAACTGTACCGGTACTGCTCAACCGTATTGTACTGTACGTCCCTGAACAGCAGTGAGTAATGAATGTGTTTTTCATTGATTCGTGGCACGTTCTGTCATGGGGCAATGTAATTACGATACAGCAGACCAACCTTATGGACAAGTAAAGTAAACTAGACCTGCATCATGTTTTCCTGACAGCTCGTTCTCCTTGTTTCCATGCAAGAAATAAAGAATGTACGTATAAGTAAACAGCACAGTACGTGTAAACTTGTACGCATGTTACTTGTAAATAAGCTGGAAAACAATAATGCTAGACAAAGCGGTAGACAAGTTTACTTCCATATCTCCGTAAGCTGGCTTCTGGGACCCCAGGTTCCCGGCCTCAAATTGTTCAGTGGAGCACTGTCTATGTCATGTTACATTTTTGCACGCTCTTAGTGAAACATCCTATATATCGCCGCGAAATCATGCATTCATAAACTTCTAGGAGGTGACAAACCACTGTCTATGACGGTGTTTTCCCAATTGTCTAGATCTAAATATGTAGTCTGCGAGCTACCGTACTGGTGTAGAGTAGGTATTTCTTTCGCCACTGTAATTTCCCAACTATCCTCTCCCATTCGGAAATAATGCGAGAGATGGACTCTCGATCATCCTCCATATGAGATCTAATTTTCCTGGACATTTCGCGAGGCGTATGTGGCAGGATATAACGTGTCGCCTCACTCTATCAGGAACATACGCTCTCGGAATTTCCAACAGTACTCCGTGACCCCCAACACTCCTCTTGCGGTTTCTGAGACTGGAGCTCGATGAGCATTTCCCTAACACTCATCCGGCACCTTCTCCTATCTCTTCTATTAATTCACCTTTGTAAGGGTCTCGGACTAGAAGCAACACTAAAGAAAGGTCAAACTAGTTTTTGTAATGAATCACACTTCCTTAGGATTTTTTCAACGAATAGCAGCCAGGCATCCGATTTTCATTCCACAAGGTTTGCGCGGTTAATCTACTTTCACTCCACGTGGATAATTTTCATCAGCATCATCGTCATCAACAGCAGCAGGAGCAGCCAGTTATCACCACCCGCTGAATATAGGTCTTTTCCAGATTTCTACGTATATTACGACGTTCAGTCTTCAAATCAAAATTTTTCTGCTTGTTCCTTCATCATAAGCAACAGATATTATCTATGTTTTGTCAGTAAACAATGACTGATCATTTATGTACATCTACATGTACATGAGTGTTACGCGAGCCACCGTACGTGCATGACGGACGGCACCTTGCACCACTACCACTCGTTTCCTTTCTTTCTCCGCTCTCAGATAGAGCGAGGGAAAATCAGCTGTCTATATGCCTCCGTTCGAGCACTAGTTTCTTTTATCTTCGTCTTTTGTACACGGAATGTACGTTGGCGGCAGCAGAAGCGTTCTGCAGACAGCTTCAAGTGCCGATTCTCTAAATTTTCCCAGTTGTTTTCCTCGAAAAGAGTATCGCGTTCCATAGAGAGATTCCATTTGAGTTCCCCAGTCTCTGCAGTCATGGACTGTGCGGCTGATCCCGGCGGAGGTTCGAATACTCCCTCGGGTATGGGTGTGTGTGTTTGTCCTTAGGATAATTTAGGTTAAGTAGTGTGTAAGCTTAGGGACTGATGACCTTAGCAGTTAAGTCCCATAAGATTTCACACACATTTGAACATACCCTCGTTCTATTTACTTTCGCTTTGCAACGTTACTCAGAGATATTTAAAGGACGTGACTGTGTCAAGCAGAACACTATTAACGCTCTATACGAACATTATGGGTGTGTTTATCCTACTCACCTGTATTAACTTACATTTTTCTACATATAGAGCAACTTGCCATTCATCATATCAACCAGAAATCTTGTCGAAGTCATCTTGTATCCTCCCACAGTCACCCAACGACGACACCTTCCTGTACATCACAGCAGACAACTGCAGACTCCTGCTCAATCTGCCTCCCAGATCATTTATGTAGATACAAAATAACAGTGGTCCTATATAATACTTCCTTGGGATACTCCTGATGACAGCCTTGTCTCTGATGGACACTCGCCGTCGAGGACAGCGTACTGGGTTCTGCCACTTAAGAAGTATTTGAGCCGCTCACACATCTGGGTACCTATTCCATATTCTCACACATTATGTCTTCAGTCTGCAGCGGAGCGACATGTCAATACTTTTCGGAAATCTAGGAATAAGGAATCTGCCTTTTGCCCTTCATCTATAGCTCGCAGTCCGCCTCCGTAGCGTAGCGGTGGCGTTACCGCCTACCACGCAGGGGGCCGGGGTTCGAATCCCGGCAGGGGTCTGGGTACAGTGTATCCATCATCATTGACTCGCAAGTCGCCAATGTGGCGTCGCATAGAAAGGACTTGCAATACGGCGGCCGAACTCCCCCGAATGGGACCAACCGGCTAACAATGTCATACGATCATTATTTTTTTATTAGTTCGCAGGATATGCGAGAAAAGGGCAATCTGGTTTTCGCAAGAACGATTCTTTCTAAAACCGTACTGATACGTGGACAGGAGATTTTCTGTCTCAAGTGAATTTATTATATTCGAACTTAGAATGCAAACGGCGTTGCCGCAGTGGTAACACGGTTCCCGTCAGATGACCGAAGTTAAGAGCTGTCGAGCTGGCCTAGCATTTGGGTGGGTGATAGTCCGGGTCTGCCAAGCGTTGGTGGCAGCAGGGGTGCATCCAGCTCTTATGAAGTCAAATGAGGAGCTGCTTCACTGAGAAGTAGCGCTCCGGTCTCGAAAACTCACGACGCCCGGGAAAGCTTTGCGCTGACCGCACGGCGCTCCATATCCGCATCCAGTGGCGCGTATAGTCTGAGGATGACACAGTGGTCCGTCAGTACCACCGGCCCTTCCGAGGCCTGTTAGGACGAAGAGAGTTTAGAATATGTTCAAGAATTCTCCAGCAAACTGATGTTTCCAGTCGCTGGGCAGAGATTCGCGATAAACACTTGGTAAGTAAGGGGTTAATGCTGCAGCGTATTCTTTGTAAAACCGAACTGGGATTCCGTCCGGACCTGATGACTTATTTGCTTTCAACCTTTTCAGTTGTTTCTATACCATGTCCTCCATACGGGAGTCTGCGCGGCGGTCAAACGCCGGTATGTTTGTATGATTCTCCTGCGTGAACGATTTCTTAAATGCGAAATTTAGAACTCCGGCTTTCCTTTTTCTATCTTCTACTTCCACACCAGACTGGCCAACGAGAGACTGGATAGAAGCACTAGGCCCGCTTAGCGATTTTACGTAGGACCAGAATTTTCTCGGGTTCTCAGCAAGTTCTGTTGCTAAGGTATGACGGTGGTTGTTGTTGTATACTTCACGCATCCAACTTTTTACAGACACACGACGCAAGAAACAGAGAAAAGTTAATATGTTAGTTTTACTGCTTCAGGTGCTCTACACAGTCTCTCCAAACTTGAGTAAAACGCTCAGAACGTTCAAAGAGCACGCCAAATATCGAACTTTCCCAACATTTAATAACGATTTATTCCTGTCAGCAGATGATGCAGTGTAAAAATTCGTTCAACTATCTCGCATAACTACCGTTTGAATCAGAAGTGAATCAGTTACCCCTTGTACCTTCAACGCCATTAACTTTTTCTTCTGGAGGATGTCGTGACTCACTCAGCTGAACATTTTAGACTGATTGCAAAAAATGTTGTCTTTTAAATGTTTCAGTACGGGATCAGACATACACTCCTGGAAATTGAAATAAGAACACCGTGAATTTATTGTCTCAGGAAGGGGAAACTTTATTGACACATTCCTGGGGTCAGATACATCACATGATCACACTGACAGAACCACAGGCACATAGACACAGGCAACAGAGCATGCACAATGTCGGCACTAGTACAGTGTATATCCACCTTTCGCAGCAATGCAGGCTGCTATTCTCCCATGGAGACGATCGTAGAGATGCTGGATGTAGTCCTGTGGAACGGCTTGCCATGCCATTTCCACCTGGCGCCTCAGTTGGACCAGCGATCGTGCTGGACGTGCAGACCGCGTGAGACGACGCTTCATCCAGTCCCAAACATGCTCAATGGGGGACAGATCCGGAGATCTTGCTGGCCAGGTAGTTGACTTACACCTTCTAGAGCACGTTGGGTGGCACGGGATACATGCGGACGTGCATTGTCCTGTTGGAACAGCAAGTTCCCTTGCCGGTCTAGGAATGGTAGAACGATGGGTTCGATGACGGTTTGGATGTACCGTGCACTATTCAGTGTCCCCTCGACGATCACCAGTGGTGTACGGCCAGTGTAGGAGATCGCTCCCCACACCATGATGCCGGGTGTTGGCCCTGTGTGCCTCGGTCGTATGCAGTCCTGATTGTGGCGCTCACCTGCACGGCGCCAAACACGCATACGACCATCATTGGCACCAAGGCAGAAGGGACTCTCATCGCTGAAGACGACACGTCTCCATTCGTCCCTCCATTCACGCCTGTCGCGACACCACTGGAGGCGGGCTGCACGATGTTGGGGCGTGAGCGGAAGACGGCCTAACGGTGTGCGGGACCGTAGCCCAGCTTCATGGAGACGGTTGCGAATGGTCCTCGCCGATACCCCAGGAGCAACAGTGTCCCTAATTTGCTGGGAAGTGGCGGTGCGGTCCCCTACGGCACTGCGTAGGATCCTACGGTCTTGGCGTGCATCCATGCGTCGCTGCGGTCCGGTCCCAGGTCGACGGGCACGTGCACCTTCCGCCGACCACTGGCGACAACATCGATGTACTGTGGAGACCTCACGCCCCACGTGTTGAGCAATTCGGCGGTACGTCCACCCGGCCTCCCGCATGCCCACTATACGCCCTCGCTCAAAGTCCGTCAACTGCACATACGGTTCACGTCCACGCTGTCGCGGCATGCTACCAGTGTTAAAGACTGCGATGGAGCTCCGTATGCCACGGCAAACTGGCTGACACTGACGGCGGCGGTGCACAAATGCTGTGCAGCTAGCGCCATTCGACGGCCAACACCGCGGTTCCTGGTCTGTCCGCTGTGCCGTGCGTGTGATCATTGCTTGTACAGCCCTCTCGCAGTGTCCGGAGCAAGTATGGTGGGTCTGACACACCGGTGTCAATGTGTTCTTTTTTCCATTTCCAGGAGTGTATAATAGAGGAATGGCATATTTAGCGGAAATTCCCGTCGTTCGCGAGACTCTCCTACTCGCGGCTGTGAATACTTCCACACGGAAGGAACGGCATGCATCCAGCTGACCCTTCCAGGTCACCACCGGACACCGACACAACAAGCGGAGCCAACAACATCAGCTCCCTTCCTCTCCACTTCCGACACTCAGTCACATGCAGGCTTTTATTTACATCCCTTTTACACAACTGTAGAGGCAACAGTAAGACAGCCTTTTACGCAATCTTTGTAAACATATTGGGAACAGCAGCGACCGCAATGAACTACTAATAAAGTATTATACAGGACAGGCTTGATCGCATAAAAACACACTTTTATTCATAAGTAGTGACCAGTTTCGACCCGATATGGATCATTTTCGTACCATACTCTGCAATTTGGAATGCAACAGAAAAGAGGGAAACATTTAAAGTAATTAACATTATGTTAAAAATAAATTACCCGACGTTATACTCAGTCATGTAACATGATGCCACTGGCTGGTCTGTTATATTTTTAATGCAATATTATGTTAAATTTTAACCTCATAACATATAAATTTTTATTTAACTAGAATTACGATAGTACGTAGCATAGTATTAAGTTTTATGTTCATGCTGTATGACAGGTAACGAAACGTTCTATACCATTGGATAAAGAATACGTATTATGACAGGCAAGGGGGATGATATCTACTTTTTATTTCCATGACACCGCCACATAGTCAGCAGTCGACATTAGTCGGTGGTATCTACAGATCACAAGCCATCGTCTCCACATGTCATCACTGAATATGACACCCTATAATTTATGTTTAACATAACGTTAATTACATTAGATGCTTCCCTCTCTTCTGTTGTATTCTCAATCACACACACTAAATGACTTACAAGCTTGTGGCGTCCTCCATCGGTAATTCTGGAATTAAATATGGTGTTGGCCCACCCTTGGCCTTGATGACAGCTTCCACTCTCGCAGGCATACGTTCAATTAGGTGCTGGAGGGTTTCTTCGGAGTGCTGCACTGAGGAGAGGTATCGATGATCGGTCTGTGAGGCCTGACACGAAGTCGGCGTTCCAAACTATCCCAGAGGTGTTCTGTAGGATTCAGATCAGGACTCTGTGCAGGTCTGTCCATTACAGGGGTGTTATTCTTGTGTAACCACTCCGCCACAGGCCGTGCAATATGAACAAGTGCTCAATCGTGCTGAAAGATGCAATATCCATTCCCGAATTGCTCTTCAACAGTGGAAAGCAACAAGGTGCTTAAAACATCAATGTAGGCCTGTGCTGTGATAGTGCCACGCAAAACAACAAGGGGTGCAAGACCCATCCATGAAAAACACGACCACACCATAACACCACCGTCTCCGAATTTTACTGTTGGCACTACACACGCTGGCAGATGACGTTCACCGGGCATTCGCCAAATCCACACCCTTGTATCGGATCGCCATATTGTGTACTGTGATTCGTCACTCCACGTAACGTTTTTCCACTGTTCAATCGTCCAATGTTTACGCTCCTTACACCAAGCGAGGCATTGTTTGGCATTTACAGGCGTGATGTGTGGCTTATGGGCAGCCGCTCGACCATGAAATCCAAGTTTTCTCACCTTCCTCCTGTCATAGTACTTGCAGTGGATGCTGACGCAGTTTGGAATTCTTGTGTGGTGGTCTGGATATATGTCTGCCTATTACATATTACGGCCCTCTTCAACTGTCGGCGGTCTCTGTCAGTCAACAGACGAGGTTGGCCTGTACGCTTTCGTGCTGTACGTGTCCCTTCACGTTTCCACTTCACTATCACATCGGCAACAGTGGACCTAAGGATGTTTAGGAGAGTGCAAACCTCGCGTACAGACATATGACACAAGTGACATCCAATCACCTGACCACTTTCAAATTCCGTGAGATCCGCGGAGCGTCCCATTCTGCATTCTCACGATGTCTAATGACTACTGAGGTCGCTGATATGGAGTACCTGGCAGTAGGTGGCAGCACAATGCACGTAATATAAAAAACGTATGTTTTTTGGGGTGTTCGGATACTTTTGATCACTAGTGTAGTATCGTCCGAACACAATCCACATCGTGTCGAAACCGGTCACGACTTGTTATAACTGGCCTTTATTGTTATTTGAATCTATATCACTACAAGTATGTCATGCAATCTTTTTTGATAGGTTGCAGTAATATGTTGAGGGGATCCGCTATAAACTCGTCGCAATTGAGAGAAATGATTATCGAAGTTAAATAACATCTCTGAGTTTAGAGTTCCATTATTAACACAGACTGCATGTAATATTTTCCCTTTTACTCAAATCATGATCCATTTATTTTCTTTTTTAAGGACGAAAACACTGATTTCTGCTCAAGCGAAAGTTTCTAAATAGTTTCGGCTTACGTGGTTGCATTCCAGATATAAATCTACTTAAAAATTATCTACACCACGTCAACCCAATAAAGTATCGGACTCCGAAAGCAAATAAACTGTGTTTAGCTTCTATTAAACGATAGATAGAAGTAATTGCTATCAAAAATGACAAAGTTGATAGCGCTACGCAAATCACACTAGCTTCCACTATTACAATTACAGCGGCCACGTTTCACTTTAATGTTTCGGAATAGTAAAGGATAGGAAATCGAGTAAAGAAAGTCGAAAGAATCTTTTCAATCGTTATTATTTCGAGTAGAAAGAGACACATTCACACAACAAAGGCAGCAATCGCAATGGTAATCGTATAGCTAAACAGAAGAGAGTGTCCTCGAATGAACGAGTCACTGTTGTGAATAACTATACTTATGTGCTGAAACATGAAACAAACCAGGAGCCCTATCTCCTTAATGTACGCATACTCTCAAATAAACATGGCAGTTTACGTAAATCATAGGACTGTAGAACACAGTTATTTCCGGTATATATGTAGAATTACTTTGAAAAACGAGATACTTTATTAAATTGCTAATCTGTTCATAAAGAGGCGCCATATTATGAATAAAAGCGTGTTTTTATGCGATGAAGACCGTTCTATGTAACATTTTATTACTAGCTTTTTTTCAAATTATGTCTGCCTGCTTAGGTGGGTGGTAACGTGCTCGCCTCCCATGCAAGCGGGCCCGGTTTCGATTCCCGGCCAGGTTGGAGATTTTCTCCTTTTGGGGACTGGGTGTTGTATTGAAACTTCCTGGCAGATTAAAACTGTGTGCCGGGCCGAGACTCGAACTCTGCACCTTTGCCTTTCGCGGGCAAGTGCTCTACCAACTGAGCTACCCAAGTACGTGTCACTCCCCATCCTCACAGCTTTACTTCTGCCAGTACCTCGTCTCCTACCTTCCAAACTTAACAGAAGCTCTCCTGCGAACCTTGCAGAACTAGCACTCCTGAAAGAAAGGATATCCTTTCTTTCAGGAGTGCTAGTTCTGCAAGGTTCGCAGGAGAGCTTCTGTTAAGTTTGGAAGGTAGGAGACGAGGTACTGGCAGAAGCAAAGCTGTGAGGACGGGGCGTGAGTCGTGCTTGGGTAGCTCAGTTGGTAGAGCACTTGCCCGCGCAATTCAAAGGTCCAGAGTTCGAGTCTCGGCCCGGCACACAGTTTTAATTTGCCAGGAAGTTTCATATCAGCGCACACTCCGCTGCAGAATGAAAATCTCATTCGGGGTGTTGTATTGTCCTCATCATCATTTCATCCTCATCACCGGCGCGCAAGTCGCCCAACGTGGCGCCGACTGAAATAAGACTTGCACTTGGCGGCCGAACTTCCCCGGATAGGGCATCCCGGCGAACGATGCCATACGCTCATTTCCATTTTTTTATCATCATTCTTCTGACTGGTTTGATGAGATCAAACACGAATTCCTCTCCTTTGATAAATTCTTCATCTCAGCGTAGCGTTTCTGCACAACGTCCGTAACTATTTGTTAGATATATTCTTGACTGTCTTCTCCTGCAGTTTTTATCGTCTCATTTTTGGTACTCCTTACTACGTTTCTCTTTATTCGGTTTATTCTCAATCCATATTCTGTACTCATTAGACTGTTCACTCCATCAAACAGACCACGTAGTTCTTCTTCACTTTCACTCAGTATAGCAATGTCATTATCGAAACTTATCACTGATGTCTTTTCACTCTGAATTTTAAACTCACTCTTGGATTGTCTTTTATTTCCGTCATTGCTTATTCGATTGGTACATTGAATCGTAAGGGCGAAAGTTTGCATCCCTATGTTTCATCCTTTTTAATCACAGGACTTCTTTCTTAATTTTCTATTCTTATTGTTTCCTCTAGTTTCTTGCGCATAGGCGCTGCAGTCTGGAACCGCAAGACCGCTACGGTCGCAGGTTCGAATCCTGCCTCGGGCATGGATGTTTGTGATGTCCTTAGGTTAGTTAGGTTTAACTAGTTCTAAGTTCTAGGGGACTAATGACCTCAGCAGTTGAGTCCCATAGTGCTCAGAGCCATTTGAACCATCTTGCGCATATGGCACGTTATCCGTCTTTCCATATAAATTATTTCTATTTTTCTTACAATTAAGAACATCTTTCACCTTTTCACATCGTCGAATGCTTTTTTTAGATCGACAAATCTCTGATTTTTCTTCAGTATTGCTTCCATCGTCAACTGAAAAGTCATAACTGGTGCCTTTGCCTTTCCTATTTCCATGCTAATCGCCATTTAATAGTGCCTCAGCTTTCTTTTCCATTCTTCTGTAGACTGTTCTTGTTAGCAGCTTGGACGCACGTTGGTTCTCGCAGTTACCTGCCCTTGCTGTCTTCGGCATTGCGTGTATGATATTTTTCCGAAAGTCTGATTGTATTTTTCCAATTCATAGAGTATACACTCCAACCTGAATAATCGTTTGGTGGCACTCTACCTGATGATTTTAGAGATTCCGAAGGGATATTGTCTATCCCTTCAGTATCAATTCATCTCAAGCCTTCCAAAACTCATTTAAACTCTAACTCTTATTCTGAATCCTCTATATCTTCCATACTGACTCCCATTTCTTCTATCACGTCAGCAAACAAGTCCTCCTTCCCGTAGAGGCTGTCCCTGTGTTCTTTCCACCTACCCATAATGTCCCCAGCGCTTAATTCTAAAATTCCCATTGTTCTCTAATTGTTGACACCCTTGCTTTTAATTTAACCGAAGGTTGTTTTTATTTTTTTATGTACTGAATCAACTCTTTCAACTCTCTCCCAGACATCTGCGCAAGTTGGCACGCCGCTTTCGCCACCCGGGCAGGCGTGCTGGTCGGCGGACTAACGATGAAGGCCAGTGCGCTGACCAGAGTGGATGTAATTTTTAGGTGGTTTCCCACATATGACTAGGTGAATACCGTGCTGGTACCTATGTCCCGCGTTAATTACACGATTCGCAAACATTTAGAAAACGTCGCTCACTTTCACATTCATAACACTTTACGTAGACAGTTAAGCTACACAAATTCCTCCCCAATGTGCTAATGGGGTGGTGACAGAGAGATCATAGATCCACCCTCCAATGTTAACAACACCAAATCCCATAACAGTCATGACACCCTAGTGTAGGTAAGGAATAAAGGCAAAGGCAAATGAAGAAGAAAAATCAGTTCTTCTGCAGACAATTCTTTTTCGATTTCTTGATTTTTTTTCTGTCAATTCGCTTTGGTCTCCATGAACTTCCTATTTATTTATTTCCTAAGAGACTCGTATTGCAGTATTTCTGTCTCTCCCTTAACGTTTCCGTAATATTTTCTTTAGTCCATCACCTGAAGTATTTCTTCTATTAACGAAGACGTCTTCACTGTTGCCATTCTTCTATCTGTTTTCTTTCGCCTACTTCTGTAAATGCCTTTTTTAGAAGTGTCAATTCCCCCTCAACTGAAGTGCCTACTGAACTATTCACTATCGCAGTATTTGTACCTTCAGAGAACTTCGAGGGCATCTCATCATTCCTCAGTGGTTGAGTATCCCACTGTTTTGTGAATTGTGTCTTCTGGACGATTCTCTTAAACATCGCCGCGCGGGGTACCCACGCGGTCTGATGCGTCTTGTCACGGCCCACGCGGCTCCACTCGTTAGAGGTTCGAGTCCTCCCTCGGACATGGGTGTGTGGGTATTGTCCTTAGCGTAAGTTAGTTTAAGGTAGATTAAGTAGTGCGTAAGCTTAGGGACTGAAGACCTCAGCAGTTTGGTCCCATAAGACCTTACCACAAATTACCAAATTTTCTTAAACATCGCTCTGTTATTCATCATTACTAAATTGTGACATGAGTGTGTTTCTACTCCTGGCTGCGCTTAAAGTCCAACATCTGATTTCGGAATCTCTATTCCTCTGATTTCAGAATCTCTATCTGACCATGATGTAATCCATCTGTAATCTTCCCGTGTCTCCTGGCCTTTCGCAGTTATAGCTTACAGCAAGTTGAAAAAGAGAGAGGGACAGAGGGTGATATTTTCGAACCTGTGATAAACGCCTTCCCTTGAAAATTTCCCTCCTTCATACCTCTTCTGTGTTACCACAGATGACGTGTCACTATGCCGCACGGGGTAGTCGCGTCGCTCGGTCTCAGGCGCCTTGCCACGGTTCGCGCGGCTCCCTCCGTCGGAGGTTCGAGTCCTCCCTGGGGCATATATATATATATATATATATATATATATATATATGTGTGTGTGTGTGTGTGTGTGTGTGTGTGTGTGTGTGTGTGTGTGTTGTCCTTAGCGTAAGTTAGTTTAATTCAGATTAAATAGTGTGTAAGCCTAGGGACCGATGACCTCAGCAGTTTGGTCCCATAGGAACTGTGGTGTCACCGCCAGACACCACACTTGCTAGGTGGTAGCTTAAATCGGCCGCGGTCCATTAGTACGTGTCGGACCCGCGTGTCGCCACTGTCAGTACTTGCAGACCTAGCGCCACCACATGGCAGGTCTAGAAAGACGGACTAGCACTCGCCCAGTTGTACGACGACTTTGCTAGCGACTACACTGACGAAGCATCGCTCATTAGCCGAGCAGATAGTTAGAATAGCCTTCAGCTAAGTCCATGGCTACGACCTAGCAAGGCGCCATTAGCCTTACAGTGATTGTAATTAACCGTATCTGCAGATAGTCTCATTTGTATAGTCAAGAGCGATGTACCACAAGAATGCAATAAAGTTAAGTACCCGAGGAACTGCATATTTTTCTCTATAGCATTCACCAAGTATCCTGTTCCAGAACTCACGCCTGCCGGCGTGTGTGTACGCGTGCCTTTCGGCTACCTCCGAGTGGCGTGGCTGTCTTGCTACGCCACAACAGGAACTTACCACCACCACGTGTCATTGATCTCATTTGTACTAAGATTGCAGCCGGCCGCTGTGGCCGTGCGGTTCTAGGCGCTTCAGTCTGGAACCGCGTGACCGCTACGGTCGCAGGTTCGAATCCTGCTTCGGGCATGGATGTGTGTGATGTCCTTAGGTTAGTTAGGTTTAAGTAGTTCTAAGTTCTAGGGGACTGATGACCACAGATGTTAAGTCCCATAGTGCTCAGAGCCATTTGAACCATTTTTTTACTAAGATTGCAGTACACGCTGAGTGCCTAATTGCTTCCACCGCCCTGAGTGAATGCATAGGCTCTAATCAACATTCATCAACCTGCAGTCTTCTATAGACGTTGTCCCCTGTACAGAAAACAGCACGTAGGTCATAAATCCGTTATCCTGAGGCTGTAACAAATTCTTAGCGAGGAACTGATATTTTATAAATAGTTAAATTTCCACTTAGTTCGTTTGCACGGAATGCCACTCGATTTTTATTAGCAGAATACGAGAAAGTGTACAATTATATTCCACTTTATGAAACACAAATAATCTCCAATCTTCATATTTTCATTAAAACCAGACAATAAACTGCTTATTTGCGTAATTACTATCAAATTGTTCTCAGTTACATGCGCACATAACCATACATTGTTAAGATAATCTTAACCTGATGCGGACCGCGGCAGACAACATGTCTGTGTTCCGAGACTGCCAGTCCAGTTCTGGTCTTGCAGCCGAACACTTCGCCCGCCATCAAATTTAGGCGCGATCTGAAGATCTCCGAAGTGCTTCGTCTGCCTTTTCGTACAGCAGACACTTTATTATTCTGCTGGTTATTAATACTTGTGAAATAATTGAATGATAGCACACTACTGAGAGATGTTTTAATATGAAACGCAAGTAAATACGCTGTTCAGTTTTTCAAATATTAATAACAGAAGATTATATTTTGGCGCGCTACTTCCGAACGAAGCAGCCAATCGCGGATGAGGACCACAATAAAGGCGGTCTTTCTCACGATACCGGTACCGAAGAAACCATCTGTCATCGGTACCTCAAACCACATTACCTCATCTTCCCACTGCTGCCTTCTCAACTGCTCTAAGAACAGCTTATTCCACCTGAATATGATGGCTGTAAAACCAAAAATATTACAGCTTCCTCTTCTTGTGAATTTTGGAGAGTGTATTTACTACTACAGGCTGAAATGTAATGCAGAGCTCAATTAGCCTTTCTCCTTCCTCATTCCTGCAGTCAAGCCCTTATTCGCCCGTAACACTCTCTTCTCTTCTTTCCTCTACACCCGCATTCTTATCTCCCATGACTAGTAGATTATCATCTCGTTTTATATATTTGATTACCCGTGTACTTTCTCTCTCTTGTCATCTTATGCCTGAGGCAACGGCATGAACAAGTGGACGATTGATGTCGGTATTAATTTGCTATAGAATCAGAGGAACAACCGTATCGCCGAACTATTCACAGTAACTCACTATCTGCTTTGCCTTCCAGTTCACAACGAATCCTACTCCCGTGACAGCGTTTTCTGCTGTAGTTGGTATTACCCTACACTCGTCTAACCAGAAATTCTTACCGTCTTTCCACTTAACTTTACTGACCCCCCTACATCTAAATTAAACCGTTGCATTTGCCTTTCCAGGTTTTCTAGCTTTCCTACCACGATCAGACTTCTAACATTTCAACCCCCCCCCCCCCCTCCTCCGTGACTCGTAGAATGTTACTCTTTCGTTAGTTATTCAATATTATCCTGATGATTACCTCCCACTCCCTCCCGGAGATCCGAATGAGTGACTAATTTGGAATATTTTGTTAATGGCGAGATCATCATTACAGTTTTCAATTACAGACCTCCGAGCGAGTGGCACACTGAACTCATATTCGGGAGGACGACAGTATAACTCGCGTTCAGCCATCCTGATTTAGGTTTTCCGTGATTTCCCTAAGTCGCTTCAGGCAAATGCCGGGATGGTTCCTTTGAAAATGCAAGGCCGACTTCCTTCCCCAATCCGATGGGACGGATGACTCGCAGTATGATTCCTTCCCCCAAATCAACCAACCAACCAATTACAGACCACATGTTCTGTGGATACAAATTATGTGTCTTTAATTCAGTGGTTTCCATTGCCTCCTGCGTCCTCGTGCCGTTGATGAATGCTAACTCTTCGGTCTTTTAGGAGCAGTTTCCCAACCCATGGACAAGAGAGTGCCCTGAACCTCGGTCCGTTCTTTCGCTCTGTTTGACAATCCCGTAAGCTGAGAGAGGATAACTGTTTTTACCGGGAATCTTCGGTCATCATTGATGATGGTTTTTCTTCGGAATACAAGGAGTAGCTGAGATTCAACCCAGCAGACAGGACGTTTTGATTACTAGTGAAAGACGATACTCTTACTCACGTACAACTTCTTTAGTACGAACTAGAGGCTAGAAAATATGTAAATACGACGTTATTTTTTAACGAGCTAGTGCCGATAGCATGAATAAAAGTTCAACAGTTCAAAAACAGTCAAAGGAGGGGGGGGGGGGGGAGGGGAGTGATGTTGGTATTGATAAGTCAGAACCATTATCTGCGAATGCTGCTCTCAGTGAGGGTTCTGCAACAGTTGTGCGATGTATTTCAAATCCCGTACCCGTGGAACTCGAAAGCGTGACCTTAGCTCCGCTAGACAGCGCTGTTACCCCCCAGGCCACCAAGGCAATCACACCTAAGGTTGTTGTTCATTAGAACACACACCCCTACAAACACTTCTTCTTACTTGCGATTTATGTCAAGTGCCTACTGAACGTTTAACGAAATAAACTCACAAGGGGAACACATCTGCCCTTCATCACCGATTTCGGCTATATTTATGGTATATGTACTACTTGGGCAGAACGGAAAGTGACAGAAGTAGTAGATCAAGGGGCGGCTTAGCGTTTAGATGCAATTTTGATGCGGATCGGGCGAAGCATGAGGTACATTTGTCGGCATCGCTTCCAGGTAGCGGTTGGCACAGCGGAAAGAGTACCGAGTGAAAATACGGAGGTCGTAGGGTCGAGTCCCTCTATAAAACCTGTTTCTTTTCAACTTTTACGTTACGTGGAATGCAAACAAACCGAAATAATGTTCAGTGTGTTTGCATTTATTAAAATTTTAATAAAAGGCATGAAAAGAAATGGTAGTGGAAAATTTGGGATTGTAAATAAATTTCTAGTAAGTGGTTACAAGGCATAAACGATCACTTCGTATATAAAATTAGATACTTGTATTGTTAGAAACCATTCAAAAGCCAAGATCACACAAAATATTTTTTATTCAAGGCAATCGGTTTCAACAGTCTCAGCCGTCATCTTCAACTCTTATACTTTTTTTTGGAAAACATGTTCATTTTACGCTGATTTAATGCACAAGATATCAAGTGTATAAAACTCAGCCTATTATAAACGTTTGTCATAGCTAAAAATATTTAAAACCACACAGCATCTTGTACGAAAGACCATGTCCATATACATATGGAGATGGGGGAATTATTTTAATACTGCGCTATAGCAATCTTGACGTACAATCGTGGATTTGTCTCTATTACTCTTGAGTAAATTAACACAAGGCATTTGTTCTCCTGCACTTAGAGTTTCGTCTCATCAGTCGACCTTTTTTCCCATGAAGCTGTTGTGGATTTCCCATATTTGGACGAACTAATGACGACATTCCTATTTTGCCACCTATTCATCCACAGTTTATAGATTCCTCGGTCCAAGAGAGATTCCGTAGACTGTTGGCAATAATTCTGCAGAAAGGGTTATACCGTATTGCAGTGTACACGAGTGGACTATTTCTGAATTTTCTGTTTATCTGCACCGTAAGTAAAGAAAAAACTGAAAATGAAAGAAGGCTTTTGACCCCACCACCACTGGATTACCTTTCTGTTCTTCTTCCGCTGCGCCAACCACTGCCTGGTGACTACGCAATATAAATGGTTCGAGCCTCGCACTATCCGCGCCGAAAATGCTATTTTCTCTACACTGTTGGCCGTCTGGAATTCCAACTTCTGTCACTTTCATTTCTGTCAGAATTCTACGAATACGAGAAATTTCGACGAAATCGGCCCCCTTGTCAGTTTAAAAGGATGTGAATGCGGGTCAGACAGTCTGTACTTTATCGGTTACCGCTTTTCACTGCCTGTGCAGTATGCTTCACCACACGACAGGCGATGTTTTCTTGTTTGCGCCTGCGTGGCGGGCGCCGGCCGAGCTACTTGTAGCCGCCGCTCTGTCGGCGCGCTGAGTGCTGCTGCTGCGTGTTTGCCAGCAGCCGCCGTCGCGCGGGAACTTCCACCTGTCTCTTTCGCGGATTTCTTTCTTTATTCCCAGACGTGGCATTTTCTTAATACTGCTACTTCATCAGTCATTTCCACATACGACTAACTACAGTTTTTCTATCGCATTACCATTTTCCATTTTCTACAGCATTCTTCCATTCTTCGCGTACCTTGTGGAAGTACCAGAGTTGTCTCTTTTTGTATGCTAACATATATCGATATTTCTCAAATTTCAAAGGAAGAATTCCAGCGTTTAACGTCTCTTCCATGCCATGCCACAATGCATCAAGAACACGAAATATAGGAGGATGAGAGAAATAAAACCTTCCCAGTCCTTGTGTCAGGATACATCATAGTGTTCGGAGGAATCATGGAAATTAAAAGAATCTCAGAGGAATTTGAACCCTAACCTACTGATTATGTACGGGAAATGTATTTCTAGTTGCGAATACGAGCCACCATCTATTGTATATTGGTAAGACGACAATGAAAATTTTGCTTTATGCGAGCAGTCGCATTAACCGCTTCGGCTATCCGTGCACGAATCACAGCCAGACCAAAACTTCCCTATGTCGTCGGCCTTGTAACATAACATATATTCGTACATTATATTCCCGTCCAGGAAGGACGTACACTGGTTCCAAAATAGAAGCAACAAACCGCTATTTCCCGTCCTGTGTCTAAGTCACGATATAATCATACAAACTGTCAACAGTTGCCCGTATGATCGTATTCTGCACAGAGGATGGCATCCCGGTCAACGGACAATCACGTCAACGATTACGTCATGGTACCTATCAAATGTGGTACTGTTTTCCAAGTAGACCCACATCCACAAGAGCTGTGTACACAGTCATAAACGGTGCAGTACGGAACAGAAAAAACGCGTACCAGACTCTCTCCAGTGGAGGGGCATAGGAAGAATGGAAGCAGGACAGTCGCAAACTCATGTGGCCCGATGGCTTAATGTGAATCGTTCTGTTGTTTCTCGAATGTGGAGACAGTCTGTAGAGACCGAAACCGTATCAGAAACACGAGAGAAAGGCCGACGACGTGTGACATCAGAAGTAGAAGACTATTATTAGACTGTAAGGACACTGCACGGCAACTGACATCTGACCTCGCAGCATCCATTGGACGTGTTTCATAGAGGCGAACGGCGTAGAGAAGGCTGCGGCACAGTGGCATTTACTGTCGGAAACCTGTTGTATGTGTAGCTCTGGCGCGTCTTCATAGAAGGGAACGTCTAGAGTGGAGTTGTCGACATGCAACCTTGATGGTCAAACAGTGGGCCAATGTTCTTCTTACAGATGAATCCAGATTTGGTCTGGAGAGTGATTCTGGGCGCATTCGAATCTGGAGTGAATATGGAACATTCGAATGCCTCTTCATGAAATTGTACAGGTAGATCGGCAAGTGTGGTCAGGTATCGTGACGAAATCTTGGGACCTCAAGTGTGGTTGTTGCGGGATACTGTGGGCCCAGACTTCATACTCATGGACGATGACGCTCGAACTCATAGGGCACATGTGGTTGATGTTTTCTTGGAAACGGAAGATACTGCACGCGTTGTGTGGCCTGCTCGCTCTCCTGATTTGAATCCCATAGAGCACGTCTTGGAGCCCAAGGGAGACGGACTCCATCACGCCAGCATTCACCAACCACTCTCCCAGACTTGCGAGCAGCCTTGCAGGAAGAATGGGCGCTACGCCTCAACACGAGACTGATGACGTCATTCACAGCATTCTCCTTCGTTATTAGATCTGTATTGCTGCCAGAGGTGGTCACACCGCACACTGAGCTCATTAACCAGTCATCGGAATGTGTGCGCAAATCCGATAAGTTGCAATAGCGAAGAACACTTCTGTCTACCGTTATACGCGTTGCAGTTGTTTATCTTCTGTATTCTTTACATTGTGTATAGTTTACAGTCATCCGTTTATACTATTTCGAGACAAAATAGACTCAGCTTTGCACAATTTCCGTTTGTAGCTTTAATTTTGGACACCAGTGTATTTACTGAGAGTCTAGAGCCTGGTATTGGCGAATAAATGCTGAACGTCTCTCTTGGTAACGCTAAAACACTCATCCACCAGTTTATTTGTTTTCTTTTTTTATTTTCAGTGACTTAATGGCTTCCTGCGAATTTATTTTTTTTTATTAACGACGCATCACTGATCAGGCCATGCAGTCTCCAATAACAATTTTTATTTATAAAAGATTTATGCTATGACACTTTCCGTGAATATGCTCAGCACATACTATCACCTTTATTACCAGATAGTCAAATGTATCTCGCATATTTTCTCCGTTTATGTAGAGGTTCCATAATTATGAGCAACTCATGGCGTTGTATAAAGATGACTTATTTTAAATATTTACTAATTTTGAGACACTTCCTACAAAAAATATGTTGCAACTTTAATTACTTAAAGCAGCCTGGCCGGCCGTTGTGGCCGAGCGGTTCTAGGCGCTTCAGTCTGGAACCGCGCGACCGCTACGGTCGCAGGTTGGAATCCTGCCTCGGGCATGGATGTGTGTGATGTCCTTAGGTTAGTTAAGTTTAAGTAGTTCTAAGTTCTAGGGGAATGATGATCCCAGCTGTTAAGTCCCATAGTGCTCAGAGCCATTTTAACCATTTGAACCAAAGCAGCCTGAAAGTTTTAAGGAAATAAAGTGGATATTAATATTCTCTCAAACCAACATACGATTGTGGACCTTTCTTTTCATGACACTCATGTAATCTTTATTGTTCCTAAAGTCTGTGTACTATGAATCAGAATTTCCAGAACTGAAGCTAGCAGTTTCCCAAATACTTACTTTCTCCACTCTAGCTGGGAGGAGAATAGAATGATGGCATTATTTATAGAAACAAACAAAATTGAGCAAAACACACACCCGCATCCGGCTGGAGTTATCTACAAAACACCGTCGTTATCTCCTGTCTTTACCTCCTACGGCCATGAATCAACAACTTTAATTCGTGGAACGGTTAAAGATGCAACGACGCCTGTAACGATAGGTGGACACTATCAGCTGCTCACATTTTGTTGCATCAGCACCGAGCAGTATGTAATATAAACGCAGGCACTGCACAAGGCACAATATCTACGTAAAACCCGAAAAGTAACGCAGTAGATTTGTAGAACGTATACATACACCACTAGACAATGTAAAAACACCATGCTAAGATAAAGAAAAAGAAGATGGTTCTTTTTTCTGGTCTCTTGAAGTGTATGGGTAGAACACACCGTTTTATTCAGTAATAACTTAGACACAGTTTGCTGAAATTGAGCAGCGTCGGATCGAAAGAAGTCTGTAAGCATAATGTGTGTTCCTGTACCTATTGCTCAGATGTCCTATTCATATCAGCAGGAATAGAATAGAGAAAATAATCCCTCTTCAAAGATTGTGATAATGTATAGAAGGACATTAGTAACAAAATACTAATTATAGAAATACGGTCGACATACTGTCAGGCTGTTACCGGTGTTGTAGAAACAAACAAGAGGCCAAACGCTATAGGTATGTCTGACTGATAGTTGTGTCTCAGCTGTGGATTTATGGACGTGACAGTCCATAAGTTTACTTGCAAACGCTATAGAGACATATGGGCACTAATACAGGAGCAGGTAGCATTTCTCAGAAGAAATGACTGTAGATTGATCACCACAGAAGAGCTAACTGCTCCGGATGTCACGCACTTTCCGAAAATCCACTTGGGGTACTGAAGGGTGCGTGCTATAGCCCTGCAACAGTGTGGCTTATCCGCGTGACCTGCACGCGCCTGTGTTGTGCGAGTGAGAGCGCTAATACGCTAAGGCGAACGTTGGCGGAAGATTACCGGTACTAATAACAGCCGCAATTTTTTTGAAAATTTCCTAAGGGACCAAACTGCTGAGGTCATCAGCCCCTAGGCTTATACACTACTTAATGTAACTTATACTAACTTGCGCTAACGACAACACACACTCACACACTCACACACACACACACACACACACACACACACACACACACACCATGTCCGAGGGAGGAGTCGTACCTCCGACGGGGGGGGAACCGAGCGAACCGTGACAAAATGCCTAAGACCGAGCGGCTACCCCGCGCGGCAGTGACAACTCATGTACACGCTGCTGCGATACTCTTGCTGAGCACCTGACATGGGAGAAATTCGTGTGAATGACGAATAACGAATACAGGCAGAAATCTTCTTCTTCTGCTTTTGCTTGCGCCTTTATCCCGCGGTTGTGCAGGGTCCACATGGTTAGGAACGGATTTGGCAAGGTTGATAACAAGGGGTGGCCGGATGCCCTTCCCTTCGCCACATCGTACCCCCTGGGAAGGAATTAGTATACCCTAGATGTCTGCATCTAGTGTAAGCCATGGAATAGTACGAACGTGTTCAGATGTCTGCGAGTCGTGTAACTAAGACGGACGTTAGGACCAGCCCAGTATTCACCTTGTGGGATGTGGAAAACCGCCTAAAAACCACATCCAGGCTGGCCGGCACACCGGCCCTCATCGTTAATCCACCGGACGGATTCGATCCTAGGCTGGCATGCCTATCCGAGTCTAGGAAGCAGCGCATTAGCGCTCTCGGCTACCCTGGCGGGTCGAATACAGACAGAACTTATTATCCGTTATTCGTGAGTAACAAATGTTATTCGAAACATTATTCACATGCACAAATAAAAACTCATATTCGCCATCTATGACTAAAAAGTGCTAAGAATAATTTAAAAAATCTTAAAGCTAATTGCATTTACAGCTCTAGTTTTTTATCATTTATTAAACGAGTGTACTTGTCGTTTCTTTTAAATCAGTTTCCAGAATAACTCTTTTTTCGAAACGTCTCATCAAAAACTTCGTTTGATTTATGGAGATTTACTGTTGCGACACAACTTTCTACACATTTAATGCACTCTGAATTCGTCCTTTATCATAAATTCGATGTATGACTTTCAGCAAGAATTGAGAAATCATCAATACCTCTGTAGTTTTTGGTAAATAATTCGTTGTGATTCAACTTTAACTTCACTTTTCAAATCACATTCCAAATAAACTCTTCTTTTTACGTCATAATGTCATTCTAAAGTCGTAACCCGATTTCTTTGACGTTTGTTTGGCTGTTGTATGTCTGAAGTTTATTGTAAGCTTCCCTTGCTCAAGGACAGCAATACAGGAGAACTACTTGTTCTGAAATCGTGGAAAGACTTTGCTGCAGTAACTGCAGTTGGAATAGAAAGAAGAAAAACGTCTTCCAATCGTCTCTTAATAATTCCACGAGACACAAGTTGCAAGTGTGTTGCAGTATTACGAACGCTTTTATATACTCGAACACAGTAGCTCTTCCGAAATTTTTAAATCTCAAAGCTCTGCGTACTTGCATAGACGGATGTCATATCGAAAAACTATTCCACATTTTAACGGCAAGCTCAATCAGGGTTAATCCGAAAATACTTTGGATGACTCAGGACTTCCAGCAGAATTCATAAACGTTTTACGAGATTTTAGGTTAAAACTCTTGTGATATTAATCGTTATGAACCACTGAGGTCTTCCTTGGTTCACTCATTTTGTAGCACTACAACCATTAATACAGTAATTACACTAAGGAGACTCGCAGATCCGATAGCTTTAGCAACCTAAGAAAGTTTTTGAACATTAAGGGTTTTGTCGGCTGCATTCTCATCGTTGGCTGCTTACTTAGAGTTCTTGCGCCATGTTAGCAGTGGGAGGAGGAGGCGTATTGGCAGGTGCAAAGACAGATGAAGGGCGTCGAGTCGATAATGTAGTAGGGCTGTAACGCATTAGGCTTCGTTCACAGTGGCACCGACAACGGTCGTCAGACACTGTCGCCTGTGGTCGCACCATAACATCGGCCGACAGCGAGGTCATAGTGCGTCAGACCTCCTCCGTCAGTTTTTGGCATGGTCAAGGAGGTTAGGCTAGGTTAGGTTAGAATCTATTCTATGTACGAAGTGGGTTAGATTTTAACCTCTTAGGGTGGGGTGAATACCACGACGCCTATGTGCTTGGAAACGAGTGCTGCATAGCGGTTTCTGCTATTAAAGAGACGCCGAATGCATGCGAATGAGCTTTCCAGTCTCGCAAAGAACGTGGGGAGTACTGTGCACTCTGTCCTCAGTTATCGGAATAACCAGACAAATTTATTGGATATACGAGATGACGGGAGAAATGTTCTGTTAAATACTCGAGATAATTCGTGGTGACCTTGAAAAAGAGTGTCATAAACACTCTGTTTCGCTGTAATTATTTAAAGTTGTGCAGACGTTCATCAATTCAATGATTGTCATTTAACACACGAGTGAAAGTCAAGTATAAAGTATAGCATAAGATACTCTGAAAACCTAAAGTACTTAAAAATTGAAATACATACTCAACATTTGCAAACCACTTCATATTAATAGAGTCACTACCCTTCTTGCATAAAATGAGAGTAAGCAGTAATAGGAGAAGAAATAAAAACTTTGAGGTTTGCCGATGACATTGTAATTCTGTCAGAGACAGCAAAGGACTTGGAAGAGCAGTTGAACGGAATGGACAGTGTCTTGAAAGGAGGGTATAAGATGAACATCAACAAAAGCAAAACGAGGATAATGGAATGTAGTCGAATTAAATCCGGTGATGCTGAGGAAATTAGATGTGGAAATGAGACACTTAAAGTAGTAAAGGAGTTTTGCTATTTGGGGAGCAAAATAACTGATGATGGGCGAAGTAGAGGGGCTATAAAATGTAGACTGGCAATGGGAAGGAAAGCGCTTCTGAAGAAGAGAAATTTGTTAACATCGAGTATTGATTTAAGTGTCAGGAAGTCGTTTCTGAAAGTATTTGTACGGAGTGTAGCCATGTATGGAAGTGAAACATGAACGATAAAAAGTTTAGACAAGAAGAGAATAGAAGCTTTTGAAATGTGGTGCTACAGAAGAATGCTCAAGATTAGAGGGGTAGATCACATAACTAATCAGGAGGTATTGAATAGGATTGGGGAGAAGAGAAATTTGTGGCACACCTTGACTAGAAGAAGGGCTCGGTTGGTAGGACATGTTCTGAGGCATCAAGGGATCACCAGTTTAGTATTGGAGGGCAGCGTGGAGGCTAAAAATCGTAGAGGGCGACCAAGACATGAATACACTAAGCAGATTCAGAAGGATGTAGGCTGCAGTAAGTACTGGGAGATGAAGGAGCTTGCACAGGATAGAGTAGCATGGAGAGCTGCATCAAACCAGTCTCAGGACTGAAGACCACAACAACAACAACAAGCAGTAATAATAGCCGGCCGCGGTGGTCTAGTGGTTCTAGGCGCACAGTCCGGAACCGCGGGACTGCTACGGTCGCAGGTTCGAATCCTGCCTCGGGCATGGATGTGAGTGATGTCTTTAGGTTAGTTAGGTTTAAGTAGTTCTAAGTTCTAGGGGACTGATGACCACAGAAGTTAGGTCCCATAGTGCTCAGAGCCATTTGAACCAGTAATAATAATTCGTAGACAACTAATGACTACTCGTACATACCACAAAAAAGATCCAGTACAGTAGGTATAGGCACATAAGATACGCCACCCTTTTCACTTCAACAAATTATTGGTTGGTTGATTTAAGGGAGTGGACCAAACAGCTACGTCATCGGTCCCATCGGGTTATGGAAGGATGGGGAAGGAAAACGACCGTGCCCTTTCAAAGGAACCATCGCAGCATATGCCTGAAGCGATTTAGGGAAATCACGGAAAACCGAAACCAGGATGGCCGGACGTGGGTTTGAACCGTCGTCCTCCCGAAAGTGAGTCCAGTGTGCTAACCATTACGCCACCTCGCTCGGTAATAAATCATTTTTTAAGGTTATAATCTACGCTTAAAATTTTCAATAAGGATTTTGCTTATTTGAGATTTCGAATAAACCTGCGATTTCAGTCCATAGATTCCGAGCTATAACCTGATTATGATATTTTCATTCTCAGGGTGCCACGAATTCACTCTTTCTTGGACTGAACTTATCAGTTTCACACGATCCTAATTTCGTGTGCGAGAACGTCGGTTGATTTTACCGAAGAAAACAAACTGATCTGAATTTCACCGATTGTCATCCGAAGTCTGTACGTTCGAGAGATAAGAGCGGCTATAGTGTGACCACGCACGTAGTGGCGTACTGATTTGAAAAGCTCGGCCGTCTTCGGCCGATGTCGGTCGTAATCGTAATTCACCGATATCGGAGCCACTGTGGCCGCAGCCTTAGGCAGGCAGTCTGCGGCAGCCACTAAAAAAATGACGAGCGTTGTAGCCCTCGCACTGGGCTGCTGTGACAGCCAGCTGGCTGTGCGTTGCCAGTTGTGAGCAGGCCGTGTGTGGCTGCCTTCAGTGTCCGTGCACATGTCGAATCAGCCTGACCTCCCTTGCACCCTAAAACAAATTTCGTGGTGACTTTCGACAGTTTGTAGGACTTGGGGGAGTTTCTAGATCTTGGAGGGATGTGCAGTGTGACTTCAGATTTATACCCATCTCTTTGTGGCACATTAATTTGTAAAACATAGCACGCATTTATTAAAGAAATTTCAAATTTACCGCGAATTTTCATTGGGCGATGACAAGTTCTCCATTTTCCATTTATTTGCCAGAGTGTATTCTATAAACTGCCTACTTAGTTCAAGACGGCCGTTTTTTAAAGATTCTTTTATTGTTTGTTAAACTCCTTCCTCCTTAAGGACACATTAAATTTTCAGATATACCAAACGCCTCGTCTCCGACAAAGACGCACTGCATCGGTACTCCCTTCTTTGGTAACGAGATTTCATGCAAAACTGGATGCATAAAAATAGGTGAGTGGCTATATTTTCCGTATGCTCAAACATATGTGTAAGTGAATTTATAACCCATAGTGCATAAAGCAAGTAAAACAACATAAAAATAATTTTGACAGTTATAGAAAAGTACCTTTGTTATCAGGAAAAAGGAATAACATATTCCACGACCATCTCGCTCGGCTGATCGGTCACGACTGACAGCTGACTGACTAAATTGGCTGCTTAATATTGCAGGTGCTTAGTGCGTTATAGCCCATACTGCAGTGTCCGTCCGCTTAGAAGCATTTTTATGTTTCGTTTGTTGATCTGTAAATCAAGTAAAGCTGTGCTCAACTTGAAGGATGGTTTCGGCACTGCAGTGCTTTACTAGGCTTGGTGGTGTGCCCTAGACTTCCTCCCACGTCTGAACAGACTTATACAGCTGTTCTACATTTCAACATGTACTCCGAAAAAATGTACTACCCCATCGCCCAAGCTTTTAGGTAATTAACCTGTTCCGGTATGTAGATGGCCAATGAAGTCCGAGCTATCATTTATTGCGCAAAGATTTTTTTAATTAATGGTAACTTACGGCCCTGTAGACTCAAAAGGGCGGTGGAATAGTGACACTGTAATTTAATTTTGCGATCAGGTGAGATACGTATTTAATTAAAGTCAAAGTTACCGTAGGTTCTATTCTTTATTATATACTCACACAAAAGAGTGCAGTAGTTGCCCTGAAGCATAGCACGAACATGTTTAATAACATGCTGTTCACTGACAAATTATCACAAGAACACGAATCGTTTATAAGTAACTAAGGTTGGTGGAGATTCAAGACAAACAACCGACAGGTAGATTACAATTTTATTAGCACACTGATACGTTTTCCGCGATCTGACGAGAGTAACTCCCGAAATTTGAGCTCGTAAACCTATGCATGCCAGAAGAGCATCTTCTTCCTACTCATTAACACTTTAACGTTTACTGAGTACAATGCGGCCTACACATGTCGAAGCCGATTGCAGATCTTACTATTTAAAAAAAAAAAAACGGCGTCGTCGTGTTGTCACCAGTGCTGCTGTCGGCTACCGCTGTGTCGGACGATGGTGTCAATAAGTTATTTATAAAACAGAACCGTAACCGAGCCAATGGAACAAATCTCAATTCTGTACAAGAAGCAGACAAAGAAAATGTAGTGGTATTATGTGTTATTCATTAAAAATTTACAGATAATTTATTGCCGAATAAATCTGTTTGAATACTGTACTTATTTGAACAATTACCCAGACAGAAATCTATTCGAATAATACCAATCTCTTTGCGCCACTACGCCGGCCGGAGTGGCCGAGCGGTTCTAGGCGCTTCAGTCTGGAACCGCGCGACCGCTACGGTTGCAGGTTCGAATCCTGCCTCGGGCATGGATGTGTGTGATGTCCTTAGGTTAGTTAGGTTTAAGTAGTTCTAAGTTCTAGGGGACTGATGACCTCAGAAGTTAAGTCCCATAGTGCTCACAGCCATTTGAACCTTTTTTTTTCGCCAGTACACCTTATGCTTCCTTTCTCTTTCTGTTCATATTATCAAATGTAGCGAGTTCTACTAGTTTGTTTGCTCCAGTTACCCATGAAACCCTATGGTGTAGCTGGACGAAAGTTTTTTGTTAAGTATAAACAACGTTGACAATTATAGTCTGTAGTAAAAAAAAATGGTTCAAATGGCTCTGGGCACTATGGGACTTAACATCTATGGTCATCAGTCCCCTAGAACTTAGAACTACTTAAACCCAACTAACCTAAGGACAGCACACAACACCCAGTCATCACGAGGCAGAGAAAATCCCTGACCCCGCCGGGAATCGAACCCGGGCATGGGAAGCGAGAACACTACCGCACGACCACGAGCTGCGGACAGTCTGTAGTCATACTCATACTCTCAACGGAAATCTTTTTAATTTGTTCTGTAGAAAATATATCTAAATGTCACTGCGGTTTTAGGAGCTGACTGAAAGCGAGCATTGATTCATGAGCTATTATTTCACAGAAATACAGTCCCATAACTGAAGCAATGACCTTCCAGAACATTGAATAATCGATTTTCACTTTATTTTTTGTTATTCCACGGTAAATCTAAGTGAATCTCAGGTATGTAGCACACACCGTCTCCGTAGAAAAACGGAAAATGGACAGCTAAAAAGAAATTATTATTCTAAATACATTTGAATGCTTGTCGGGCCCATTAGTGCCGCTATGTTGTGTCTATGCTGTATAGGTAGAGTCAATGTTTCCTTTTACCCATGTGACAAAGCCATGCAGCTGCTGCCCTTCAGTCTATGAGTGAGTGCCGTGTAATATCGAGTAAGTGAATTGCCGGCCGCGTGGATTCCGCGTGCGCGTGCATAGCGAGTGATGTCTCTGGACTGAAGACAGCAACAACAACAATCAATATTGTATGCAGGTTCACAAATGGAACTAAAATTCAAGGTGAAAGGACATCAATGATACGATTCGCTGATAACATTGCTAACCTGAGTGGAAGTGAAGAACAACTACATGATCGGCTGAACGGAATGAACAGTCTAACGAGTACAGAATAATGGGCTGAGAGAGAATCGAAGAAAGACGAAAGTAATGAGAAGTATCAGAAATGAGAACTGCGAGAAACTTAACATACGGATTGACGGCCACGAAGTAGATGAAGCTAAGGAATTCTGCTCTCTAGGCGAGAAAAAACCAATGACGGACGGAGCAAGGAGGACATCAAAAACAGACTTAGCACCGGCAGAAAGGGCATTCCTGGCTAGGAGAAGTCTATCAGTATCAAACATAGACCTTAGTTTGAGGAAAAAATTTCTGAGAATGTACGTTTGGAGCACATCATTCTATGATAGTGAAGCATGAACTGTAGGAAAACCGGAGCAGAAGAAAATCGAAACATTTCAGAGGTGGTATTACAGACGAATGTTGAAAATTAGGTGGAGTGATAAAGAAAGGAATGTGGAGGTTCTGCGCAGAATCTGAATGGAAAGGAATACGTGGAAAACACTGACAAGGAGAAGCGGCACGATGGTAGGACATTTGTTAAGACGTCATGCAATAACTTCCGTGGTACTAGAGGGAGCTGTAGAGGACAAAAACTGTATAGGAAGACAGAGATTGGAATACATTCAACAAATAATTGAGGACGTTGGTTTCAAGTGCTACTCTGAGATGAAGAGGTTGGCACAGTAGAGGAATTCGTGACGGGCCGCATCAAACCAGTCAGCGGGTAAACACTGTTTTCTTTTCTCACAATAGGAACCCTTAATAGGTCTCTCTATGACACAGTCGAAGCTCCGCGGGGTGAAACAACGGCAAAAATAACAGGTCATCGCCGGCCGGAGTGGCCGAGCGGTTCTTGGCGCTACAGTTTGGAACCGCGCGACCGCTACAGGTTCGAATCCTGCCTCGGGCATGGATAAGTGTGATATCCTTAGGTTAGTTAGGTTTAAGTAGTTCTATGTTCTAGAGGACTGATGACCTGAGAAGTTAAGTCCCATAGTGCTCAGAGCCATGTGAACCATTTTAACAGGTCATGTATTTTGGTTTAGGCACCAATACTCAATAGGTTCCGGGAAAATGACAAAGTTTCGCCGCCACCTCATCAGCTCGCTGTGCGGCATTTAGGGATCAAACCAGATGTATCACATCTCTAGTACAAGGAACTTTATTATTCCGAGGTGAGAAAGTTACGGAAATAACTGTCGACCAGTTGAATAACCTGATGCACTTGTACAACATTGCCCGGGAAGGATTAATATTTTCCCAGAAAACTGTTACAAACAGCTTTTGTTTGTCTCGTAAAAGTCAATGGCAATTATAGTCCCCGATTCTGACAAGACGTAAATCCTATCAGCAACTATAATTAAATGGCGTTGTCAAAAGGTCTGCGATCTCTACATCAGTGTAAAAAAACTTCCAAAATAGAAGTTTTATAGCCCATACCGCCGTTGATGCAGATCCTAATTCCTAGTTTCAGCATAGTTACATTGCCATCTTCAGATCGGCAAGAGTTACAATTATGTTACAAACTTTGTCAAACGTAATTCCTTAAAAAACGTTAACTAAGTTTTATATGCCATCGGATACGTCAGTTATAAAGCCATTACATTTGGTACATTGCCATCTAGGCATGGAAAACACGGAGGTGAACGGTGAAATTGAAAATATTACGGAAAAGAAGCTGCTAAAAAAGTTTTTGCTGACTCAATAGTCACAGACTAAAGTAACGTTACCTCACGATAACAAACACGCTTGAACACTAAGTACACTAAAATAAAAGCCATAATAGTATCAGCTAGATGATCCTGCCGGACGAGAATGTGCAGCAGGCAGTTCCGGTCTTCTTCACACAACAGCGCAAGGTGTTTTACGAAACGACTACCTTCAACCAGACGCGTCGGAGGAATGATTCCCCCAATGCTCAGGGCGATTTTGCCTGATTAGCATACAGATTGTGCACCGTACGGCCTTCGAACGGAAAGTTTTTAAAGCGCCCTTTATCTCAACCTGGACAGACCACTGTAACATAGTCATTACATACTCTGCTATTGGTCTCGTATCGGAAAGCTTTGCATAAGGATTCGGTTATACTAGATAGAATATGCCTTTTGCTTGTTATTTTGAACAATTTAACACCATTGTCTTCGGTTTCTCTACGAATCCTCTCCATTATTGAGTTTATCTCTGTTTTTATTGGGTTAAAAGAGGCACGGATTTATTAATAATATCAGCATATAAATTAGGAATTATTAGATTCCAAATAATGGATTTGCTAGTGTCATTTTGCTGATACTCCAGTTCACATTGTCGACCTCTGTACTCTGAGAACAACCATTTATAAATTTATCATAGGATTCCGGGACCTGCATGTTCTCAAATACAGTCTTGTGCAGCGAATGGCTAAAGTAACTGAATTTTGCCCTGCGTCAGCTTTACAATAAAGACACTTGGTTTCGACGTTTGACGAGGCTCTGTCAGACGCGAAGTTTCGTGTCTTACTTCTTTCGACCACGCTTGCAGTGACTGCAGCGAGTCATGTTTCGTCTGACACGACAGATGATCCCCCTGAGCGGGAGTTTCTCTCATCAGCATTGAAGAACAACTGTAGTTGTCAGTGGACTGCAGAGAGCAATACTTTATAATTTTTTGCCATCAAAAACACACGATATTCTGGGCTCAGCCAATGCACAAAGGTTTCCGCAAACGATGAGACCTGGAGATAGAATGACTCATGAGCTGACTAAGCTCCTCTTCAAATCTTTACACAAACGTTCCCGTGAGCCTCGAGAGACTAGCAACCATCGAATAGAAACTAATGAAAGAAATATCTTAGTTATATGCAAAGTGAGATTCGAAAATTAGAGTTCTACTCTGGTGATTACTGTATTGTACCTAAGGGCAGGTACTTTTAGTTTAACTGTGATGGTTTGTTACAATGGTCCTCTGAAGTGACATTATCCACGAAAGATATACGGGACCTAACTTCCGTGTAATGCTAATCTGGAACTTGTCACAGAAGCTGAACGCCAGCAGGAGTGGCGGAGCGGTTCCAGGCGCTCCAGTCTGGAACCGCGCGACCGCTACGGTCGCAGGTTCGAATCCTGCCTCGGGCATGGATGTGTGTGATGTCCTTAGGTTAGTTAGGTTTAAGTAGTTCTAAGTTCTAGGGGACTGATGACCACAGCAGTTGAGTCCCATAGTGCTCAGAGCCATTTGAACCATTTTTAGATGCTGTACATGGTGAAAACATCAGCAGAACATGGCGATTTAGTCTCTTTAGAACTCACTTTGGGTGTTCCTATCCGACCTCGCGTTACTGACGTCCTGCGGCGTGTAACCTGAAGAACAAAGATTAGGTAATAATCACGTTGAAGTTAAGGTCTTAGAGATGGTCATTGCATGTAAGAGAAGTGTTGATTGCTTATATTACGTTGTAAATCGTGTTTTCTGTGCACATTTTGTAAGCGCAACGCACATGGGCATCTGATAGAACTACCACACCTTAAATATTTGCTACCATAACTTTTCTTACTCAGCAAGTTAAAATGGAAACAATTTCTTCTGAAGTGGACATTTTCACGAACACAAATCATTCAAGAAAGAACAACGTCATTTAAATAGAAGAATTTCATCTGAGATAGACGCTCCGTGCCCAGAGAATTACGTTGAATACGACAAATTACATATACCACGTATTTCATTTATTTATGTATTTAACTTGGAAAAATTAGGGAGGGAATCGCGATGGGAAGCCCATTAGCTCCAGTTATAGCCAACCTCATCATAGAGTACTTTGAGAACATCGACCTGGACGCAGCTCCTGCAAAGCCTAGCTGCTTTTATCGTTACGCCGACAACACATTCGTTGTCTGGCGTCATGGGCGTGAAAAGCTGAGAGAATTTGTCCACCACATCAACAGCATCCATGATAACAACAGATTCACGATGGAACTAGAGACAGATGGCGCCTTTCGTTTTCTAGACGTTCTCGTCCGCCGGAAAGAAAATGGGCGTCTCAGCCACAGCGTTTATCGGAAACCTACCCACACAGACCGATATCTACATACTGTCAGCTATCACCAACCTTCGTAGAAAAGTTCTATTCTAAGAGCATTGGTGCATCGAGAGGAAGCCGTTTCAGACACTGAAAACCTTTCGAAGGAACCGAGCCACTTACGAAAACTCTTCAAAGAAAACTGCTTCAACAACCGCCAAATTTCGCAAGCCATCTTGCCGAAGAAATATAAGCAGAAGATCTCTCAGGAGGGCACGAAAAAGCTTACGTTCTTGCCGTTCTGTGTCTCAATAATAGAAAAGAAGCGAAAAATCGATACGGTTTTAGGGCACCGTCCAAAATTCGACAGCTAATGAGGCCTGTGAAAGACGAGGTTGGTCTCAGAACGCTAGGAGTATATAAATACCGTATATAAAATACCAGTTCTATACTGGGCAGACTGTACGTACTATTGAAAAGCGCCGTGTGAGACACGAGATACGTTTTCGCCTACGGTATCCTGAGAAATCAGCGGTGGCGGAACATGCATTAGAAAACGGACACCGTATTGCATTTTCCGGTACATCTGTCACTACGCGGACTACTAGTTTTTTGGGACAGTGTAGCAAAAGAAGCGATCGAGTCAAAAATTTCTGGCATCATCCTCAAAAAGACGGCGGCCTGCAGCTAAGTATAGCTTGGAACCCGGCCATCGGAAATTTGAAGAGGGAGCGGCAAGCGCGCAATGAAAACCCTACCATTTATGGTGCTGGAGTGAGCACCAGTGACGTCACTGAAGACAGCGTGGCTGTATAAGGAAAGGAGCAGCAATCATTCGACAGTCACCACTTGACAATGGCCGAGGAGAACGCGGCCGAAAGCTCGTGGATTTTAAATCTATGGACGCGGCTGGAAGCCCGAAAAAATTTTTATCATCAAGATTAGGGCTTTCGCGCTACCTCTTACACCTAAACAGACATCCTTAGTGAGTCAACAGTATAATTTGTACAACATTAAATGCCGGACATAAATATGGAAACAAGAAAAACAGCGCACATTACCAAGCCTAATATGGGACAGGAAAACAGTTGGCACTCGAAACAACGTCCAGTCATCTCGGAATGGATAAATGCGGGTCCTGTATGGTTTTTGAGGGAATCATATACCACTGGTCCTCCGAAACAGTGGCAAGCTCAGGTAACAATGATGGAGGTGGATAGCGATCGCGCACACTTCTCACTAAAGCAGCCCACAAAGGCTCAGTAACATTGAGATCTGGTGACTGTGGAGGCCAGCGGAGATACGATAATTCTTCTTCGTGCTCACAAATTCACTGCTGGAACAGGGGTCCTGTCGTCTTGGAGCACAGCACGACACGGGGCAATAACCATTATACCGTAGGATGGACCCGTTCAGCCAAAACGGTCACATAATCTTTGCCAGTAATGCGACCTTACAGAGTATCCAATGGGCCTGTGGTACACCACGATATTCCTGCCCAAATCATCAGCGAACCCCCGCCATGTTTTACTCGTTGAGTATAAATTCGGTCAGAATTTGGAAACTGTAATACAAGACTCACTCCAGCAAATGACTCTCTTCCATTGCTACATAGCCCAGGTTTCTTGGCTTCCACGTTTTAATATTACGGGCACTTGCTTTACTGACGTGTGGATTTGGAATTCCAGCTCGCTCTGCAATGCCTTGTTTGTTGAGCTCTCTTCGCGACGTTTTGCTGCTGACAGCGCGTGCGACATTCAGTTCTGCAGTGACTTTTGCGGCTATCGTCCTCTTATTTTTCGTCACAATCTTCTTCAACGACCGTCTGTCACGACCACTCAGCACACAGTTTTGTCCGCGATGTGAATTGGTGGATGATATTCTTCCGGTTTCCCTGTATGAAGTACAAATCTTCGATAAGGCGCTTCTTCAGTCACCAACGACTTGTTTACGGAAGCACCCACCATACGAGCGCCAGCAGTTTGCCCATGTTCGACTTCACTTGGCTCAGACATAATGCACCCATTACACAGAACGCTGTTCTGACCACGATTGACACTTGCAACGCGTGGAGGACATTGCAGAAGTGCCGTTCGTGGTCAAATACAACAGCGCAACCTGAAGATTTAGCTACCACTGCGTTTGCGTTCATGCATGCGTTTCTCACGGTGTTTTCATATTTTTGCCCACCTCCTAGGTGACCAATAGATAATAATGAATACATAATAGCGAATATATGGACTTCAAGATATATGTCTTATTCACAGTCAGTTAAGCAGTTTTCCATTATGCTGTCTCCGAATATGAGGTATGACATGTAACAGAAAGATATGGCAACAATACAGAAGTGAAAAGTAACGATAGTTTACAATGTAGCAACGTAAACAGAACGCGTGTAAACCGCTCCCCTGTCCGACCCTATCCAGTCTAACGTAGCACAGGACTGATGTGATCAAACAACCGAATGTTACACACTCGTACAATGAAGAACCAAAGAAACTGGTACACCTGCCTGATATCGTGTGGGGCCCCCGCGAGCACCCAGAAGCGCCCCAACACGACGTGGCTTGGACTCGACTAATGTCTGAAGTATGACTACGAAGTCTTTCGCGACGGAGTCCTTGCATAAAAAGTTCTCGGTTTACTTGCCGCGTCAAATTTGGATAAAATCCCAAGCTTTCGATGACTACCTCCGTCATCTTCGTCAGGGGTAAAACTGACTGTCGTGGACCGGTGAGGCTTCCGCTTTTATAAGCAGTGGACGGCTTCTCATTGGCTGGATGACGTCACGGTGAAACCGATGCGTACTGAGGTGGCGGCCTCTATATCCACAGATTTATTTGCGCGCTTTATCCAGCGTTGCTTGCAGCGCCATCCATCGCAACAGGCGGAGAACTGCGAGGAATGTAAGAAGTCTCCCTCTGCGCTCTTTCTATATCAATTGCGCGCTTCCATGCATTGCTGAGTGCATAACCGGAATCTCTGTTGAAATTATTTTCACAGAGTCTAATTTCAACTGCTTCCCTGATGACAGAGTCCCAATAGTTTGAAGCGTGAGCAAGTAGTCTTGTTTCATCGAATAAAATCTTATGTTTATTTAACAAACTGTGCTCAGCCACCGCTGATTTTTCTAGATACCTGTATTTCAGGTGACGCTGATGTTCCACACTGCGATCGGCGACAGTTCTTATAGACTGGCCCACATAACTTTTGCCACACTCGCAAGGAATGCTGTAAATTCCCGGTACTCTCAGGCCAAGATTATCTTTCACGGGTCGCAGCATTTCCTTATTCTTCCTGGGTGGCCGGAAGACTGGTCTGATTCCTTGCCGGCTTAGGACTCTGCCGATCTTGCTGGTCGTTGCACCGCAGAATGGTAGCCGCGCGATGTGTTGGTCCTCTTGATCTGTTCGAACAGCGTCCTTTCTTGGTTTCTTCGCCAGAGTAGATCTGATATCACGATCAGAATAACCATTTTTTATGAATACCGTCGTCAGATGGTTAATCTCGGAGCCGAGATGATCCTTGTCCGAAATAGTCCTTGCTCTGTGTACCAAGGTGTTCAGCATAGCTCTCTTCTGAGCTGGGTGGTGAAAACTACGCGCGTTTAGATATAAATCTGTATGCGTCGGTTTTCTGTGCACAGAATGTCCGAGACGTCCATCTGATTTTCGCTCCACCAGTACATCTAAGAAGGGTAACTTTCCATCCTTCTCCACCTCCACTGTAAATCTTATGTTCTGATGTATACCATTCAAATGTTCAACAAACTGCTGCAGTGCCTCATTGCCATGTGGCCAGATTAAAAAAGTATCGTCGACATACCTGAAGAAGCAGGATGGACGTAAGGGAGCACTGTTCAACGCTCGTTCTTCGAAATCCTCCATGAAGAAGTTAGCTATGGCTGGTGACAGCGGCGAACCCATGGCTGTTCCGTCAATCATTTCATAATATTTTCCACCATACAAAAAATAGGTGGTCGTCAAAGTGTGTCGAAATAACTTTAGTATTTCAGGAGAGAAATGAGCAGCCAACATTTTCAACGTATCTTCCACTGGAACCTTTGTAAACAAAGAGACCACATCTAGGCTGATCATGATGTCATTCGGACCTATCCTCATCTGCTTTATAATGTCAACAAACATTTGTGAGTTAGTAATATGATGGCTGCAGTGGCCGACTATAGGATATAGAGGCCGCCACCTCAGTACGCATCGGTTTCTCCGTGACGTCATCCAGCCAATGAGAAGCCGTCCACTGCATATAAAAGCGGAAGCCTCACCGGTCCACGACAGTCAGTTTTACCCCTGACGAAGATGACGGAGGTAGTCATCGAAAGCTGAAACAATAAGTCGCTGGGTGCAGTCAAAGTTCTACTACTATGCACTTTTGCTTTATAGCCGGCCACGGTGGCCGAGCGGTTCTAGGCGCTTCAGTTTCGAACCGCGCGACTGCTACGGTCGCAGGTTCGAATCCTGCCTCGGGCATGGATGTGTGTGATGTCCTTAGGTTAGTTAGGTTTAAGTAGTTCTAAGTTCTAGGGGACTGATGACCTCAGATGTTAAGTCCCATAGTGCTCAGAGCCATTTGAACCTTTTTTTTTTTTTGCTTTATAATACACTCCGAAGTCGGCTCACATAAACCTAATGCATTAAAATTTACACAAAATACTTAGAGTAAGTTAGTGAACTCCAGTCTACACAGTGAAATACATGGGTTCAATTCACTTCTTCGCATAAGTACTTGAAAACAAACTAAACTAAATACCGTGTGTAAAACAGAAACGGATACTGCTCCAGGTGCGCCCGCTCTGTATGTATGTCCTATGTTAGCATATGTCATGAAAGAAACCAACAATTTTATTGTATCAATGAAACAACAATTCTGTTCTCCCTTTTAAATTACATGACTTCTAAGGCATGTTAATGGATTCAGATCTATGGCATTATTAGGAATTATTAGGCTGCAAATCCAGGTGTTCTTCACGTAAAATAAAGCGGTAAGAGGTGGCTGATCAAAACCCAACAGAAGCGAGCTCATATTCAACAGAAGGGATCTAGTATTCAACACGCGAATGCTTTCTGTAGTCCAATCAGTCTATTTCACATACACACATTGCCCTTTAAGAGGAATGAAATTACTAAGCTGATTCTGCACGAAGGGAGCATAAGTGGGAAGTGTATTTTTCTGGATGAAAGAGGGCTCTGGCTGCAATCTGCGCATCACAACGAAGGTGAAATGACGCAGAAAGGTAGAATCTAGTCAGCACTGTAAAAGCTTGTTCTTCATTCAGTCCGTAAATTTTGAAATGTGTAGATTATTTTTCAAAACGCAATTCTTTGTACTGTGCTTATTAGTATCCCAGATCATAATCCTAGATTCCACAGTGACGTAAATTTGGAACACTTAATATTATTAACTTTGCATAGCACTAACGTTGCATGTTTCAAGTGATTGTAACTGGCGGTATTAAGTTAACCCATTTGCTGTTATTTAACTGCTACTCCTGTACAATTCGGTGCAATTATACTTTCAGACTCGATTCGTTTGAGATATTGAGAACAGCACGTAGAGTGGTATCTTGTAAAGATTTCTTTAATAACATGTTTTCATTTGAGTATGAACTTGGTGCGACATGAATGCTCGTGTGAATGTCTTTTATTTTTACCTTTCTATGAAAGACAAAGCAGTAATTGGCATTGTTTGATATAGAGTTCAACTTGACCAATTTAAAACAGTACAATGATTAGAACAATTGGTTGACTGTACAAGTAATGTTTGGTTAATAAATTATCTTCTCTGGAAACAGACGTTCCTTAGCTACAGTATTTTATAAGAAATTTCTATTTGATAAGTAATGGAGAAGCTCATGGGTGATAAAGGTCGGATCTAGTCAGGGTCAGTTACGTTTTTTGTGTATTATTACTTTATATAGCTTTAATTTTTGAATGGTTTCAGAAATTACTACGATGATAGTAGCAAAGATGTGGACAGTTTTTCTCGTGATAGAACAGTTAAACTATCGCAGAAAACACTTAGCATAGTTGAGTTTAGAAGATGCCTAAATTACTAACAGTATTTGTCTGTCCATTTTTAGCTCAGCAACGATCATACGTGCAATTACATTGCTGAGTGGCGTGTAGCAAGGAGCGTAGTATGAACAAATCGCTGAAGACTGAACAGGTTGTGAAAATGTGACACCAGAGTAATTTCGCTTCTAATTATGAATAATATCAAAGTCATGAGTACTTTGCTGCATTGTTTGATTCGTCAGATATAAGAATGTAAACGCAAATGTCGTATGGTATTGTTGGCTGCGAAATCTCAGAGGGTGGGTTCAGCTGCCTGTTCGAATAGGTGTTCTTCCTCCGCGCATATTGACCCCTTTCCTTGCGAATATGTGACACTTGCGTCATATGTGTACTTGTGTATGTAACGTGAATTTTATAGTTTCGTATATAGTGTAGTGTTATATTTGTGTTTTATGATGATGAGTGAAGAGAGAGAGAGAGTGAAACCTTGTGCTGGCACATAGCCTGCTCCTACACAATAGCATCCAGAGGACCGCCGAGTTTAACGTCCCCATGTGACGCATGGATCACCATCAACACTGTCATATCGCCTTACTTCAGAACACACTGCGGAGAGACTTTGAATTTAATCAAGAACATTGGTGTAAAGACTGGAGATCACGAACTTCACACCACTACCTCTCCTCTCCTTGCCGGCCAAGCGCACTGAGGTGACAAAAGTCATATACAGCTGGCAATAATATCGCATACACAAGATACAAAAGGGCAGTGTTTTGGCGGAGCTATCATTTGAACTCATGTGAATTCTGTGAAATGGTTTCCAACGTGATTATGGCCGCACGACGGGAATTAACAGATTTTGAGCGTGGGGTGGTAACTGGAACTAGACACAAGGGAGATTCCATTTCGGAAATCGTTAGGGAATCCAATCTTCCGTGATCCACAGTGTCAGGAGCGTGCCGAGAATACCAAGTTTCAGGCATTACGTCTCATCCCGGACAACGCAGTGCCAGATAGCCTTCACTTATCGACCGAGAGAAGCGCTTTTGCGTAGAGTTGTCAGAACAACATTGCGTCGAATAACCGCAAAAATCAATGTGTGACGTATGACGAACGTATCCGTTTGGACAGTGCGGCTAAATTTGGCCTTAACTTCGCCTGCAGCGCCTCTCCTGGGCTCGTGACCATATTGGTGAGTGCAAATTGCAGTTGGTTAGAGCTGGTGGTAGGGTTCGAATGTGGCGCAGGCACCACGACGGCATGGACCCAAGTTGTCAACAAGGCACCGTGCAGTCTTGTGGTGGCTCCATAATGCCTGGGCTGTGTTTACATGGAATGGACTGGGTCCTCTGGTCCAACTGAACCAACCATTGACTGAAAATGATTATTTTCGGCTGCTTGGCCACCATTTGTTCCCAAACAACGATGGAATTTTTGTGGATGACTATGCGCCTTGACACTGGACCACAATTGTTCGCGACTGGTTTGATGGACATTCTTGACACATCGAGCGAATGATTTGATCAGCCATCAAATATTCACGGGACGTAATCGAGAGGTCAGTTCGTACTTAAAATCCTGCACCAGGAACATTCTCGTAGTTATGGAAGGCTATAGAGACAGCACGGCTCAATATTTCTGCAGGGGACTTCCAACGACTTGTTGACACCATGCCCTGAGGAGTTGTTGCACTACGCCAGACACAATATTAGGAGGTGTCCCACGACGTTTGTCACCTCAGTGTACAGGCAGTGAAAGTTCCATCTACCAGCACGATTCTAACTGGTTTCCGTCAGAGTCGGGCGCTAACACGTAGGCGTGCGTTAGCGACCTCGGCCACGAAGTAGGGTAGGCATCAAAATGCAAAGAAATTAAATGGTAATTGCTACAATAGGCTTGTAAGTTGTCAAGTTATAAATGACAACTTGGAGAACTGTTCTTCAGAATATCTCCAGCGTGTAATAAAGCCATACACGCGGGCCGGTCGCTGTGGCCGAGCGGTTCTAGGCGCTTCAGTCCGGAACCGTGCTGCTGCTACGATCGTAGGTTCGAATCCTGCCTCCGGCATGGCTGTGTGTGATGTCCTTAGTTTAGTTAGGTTTAACTAGTTCTAAGTCTAGAGGACTGATGACTTCAGATGTTACATCCCATAGTGCTTAGAGCAATTTGAACCATACACGCGGAATATTACAATACAAACCTGTCATATTACGTATCTGCTTTATTCTTTCGTTTGCTAGAGCGAACTGACCAGTTGACCCCGCAGCCGTTAATTCTAGGCACGAGCACAGTCATTCGAGTAGGATGACAGCGATAAGTATGTTTTTGCTGAAGAGTTTGCGAGAGTTCTTTTACAGGAAATGTTCCGAGCCGAATCAGGCAGCAAGCAGAAGAGGTGGTGCTGTCGCCCTATCAGCAGCAGACAAGCTGCGGAAGGCGGCGTCGTACAAAAGAGAGGCCGTAAACAGCGAATGAGGACCCGTAAAAAAGGAACCAATGGCAGCAGCAGCAACAACTAGCAGCGCTCACAGGGCATGAAGGGAGCTGCTCCCCTATAAACAGTGTGCCGTCGTCTACGGCTTGTCTGAAGTCGACAGCGGGCCACCATCATGTGTAGTGCCTGTCTCAGCCCGCACTGCTAACACATTCCGTTGAACACTGAAAGGGTGCTGTACACGGTGCTGTTGGAAGACAACCTATTTCGTCCGATATACTAACCCAACTGAGCTAGCACCCAGTTTCTGATGATCTCTGTGGCCAGAGAACACAAACTCTCCACCTTTCTACTGTAGTTTATACCCGCCAAGAATCTCCGCCACGTGCACAGATGTAGTTCAGTGTTGCACTTGGTTAGCACACACGTCGTGGAAACGTGCGACTGTAGCAATACCTATCTTACAAACTGAAAATTTACGAAACACAGACAATGTTCCAGAAGGGCAGTCCCTTAGAGACGAGCTGCGTTTTATTCTTGACGTCAGAATGGCGATAACGTTGCATGGTACCAGAGAAGAAGCGAACTGCAAGTATGATCACAGCATTATACGTGCAGAACGAATGTGCAACAACATATTTCCATTTACGAAACATTTTACTTGTATTAATGGAAATGCCGTGTGGCTAGGGCCTCCCGTCGGGTAGACCGTTCGCCTGGTGCATGTCATTGGAGTTGACGCCACTTCGGCGACTTCCGTGTCGATGGGGATGAAATGATGATGATAAGGACAACCCAGTCCCTGAGCGGAGAAAATCTCCGACCCAGCCGGGAATCGACCCCGGGCCGTTGGGTATGACATTCCGTCGCGCTGACCATTCAGCTACCAGGAGCGGACTACTTGTATTAATCATACCACAGTGAATCTTGAGTGAGAGGGACACGGGTCACTGGCAAGAGACGAAGTACCTTGGTACGTGCACAGCTACATTACTATACAGGCTGTCCCAGGTCGGATTGTCGGTATTCAGGGGTATGGCAATAACGACGAAACGAAGCAAAACAGTCCGTAAACGTTAGCTCTAAAATTCTATGAGCACTCCTTCAGTAACCAGCAATAGCGAAGATGAACAAGTACTCATAGCTTTTCAGCTATGCAGCTTAGAGCTCATGTTTATTGGATTTTTTCGCTTTGTTCCAGTCCATACTACCACCTCCCAAAATAAGGAAAGCAAAGAGATTTGTTTCACAGTGTCAAAGTGTCCGTAGCTTTTACGATGCGCATTTAAGAGCCGATGTTTATTAGACTATTTTGCTGCGAATGATCGTTCCTGTCACATCACCAAATGTTGACCATTCCTTATGGGGCACCCTGTATACTCCGCAAGCCAGTGTACTTTCGGTGGTGGAGGGTACATCGTCCAAATATTCCAGTATTAACGAGTTTTTACCCTACTCCATTATGACGCGCACTAATTTTCCTTAGCTTATTCCCATGATCCTTACGCGACATATACGGTAGTGGAGGCAGAATTGTCACATTGTCTCCCCCAGACGCCACTTTTCTAAATTTAGCCAGTATGTTTCGCTGGAGAAACGTCGACATTCACCCTGAGATTCCCATATAAGTTCCCTGAGCATCTGTGTTACACTTTCATATAGGCTATATCGATGTGTTACAGTCCTATCAACACGTCTATGAATTCTTCCGAAATCTGCTGTCATGTCTGCTTGGAAAAGCCGGAAAAGTTCTAGAAATGGTCGCAATAGCAATAACCATGACAGATGCAGTGCTATTTCGCAGAGCCGTTCCGACAAATATTTCATTCGTCTTCTCGAATACTGACCCGTATCATATCACTGTCTACTATAACGTCTAAATACACTGCCCAACAAAATTAAAGGGTCACTATTTCGAAACCTTTAACTGCCTCGTGTTGCAATGCGTGAGCTTGAAAGTTAGCTCAAAAGTGTCTGCAAGTTTCCTCTCTAGTTATACGAAAGCATGGCGCCCTACGACTTCACCCTTGGGATCGCCGATGCTTCAAACAGTAAGGTGTCGACACTTCTGGAGAAAAGGCCACAGTTCAGAATTTCAAATGTGTGTGAAATCTTATGGGACTTAACTGCTAAGGTCATCAGTCCCTAAGCTTACACACTACTTAAGCTAAATTATCCTAAGGATAAACACACATACCCATGTCCGAGGGAGGACTCGAACCTGCGCCGGGACCAGCCGCACAGTCCATGACTGCAGCGCCTGAGACCGTTCGGCTAATCCCGCGCGGCCTCAGAATTTCATGTGAGCTGTAAGGTTTGTTAATGATGTTACATTGGCACCGAATTTCAACACAATTCTCCAAGATGCATCCGCGGACATGTCACACGATAGGAAGATCGTCACAGCCCGTCCTACCCTCATTTCACCCCTTCTTTAGACCTCTCTGCGATGGAGGTCAATAACGCGATACGTAACGTTGAAACCCTGCGAATTTGTAATGAGTGGTCGAGGAAATCGTTTCAGACGTAACGCTGCTAACAATCGACAAGCAAAGACCTCGCGGGATAGCATAAAGGGCGCAGAGTCCATACAGTATTGCTGAAGCACCCAGCAGGTGGCAGCAGCGGCCAGATCTGTCAAGAACGTCGAGTTGTTGCTCATCGCACTGTGAACTGTCGTTTTCGGCCGAGAAATGTGTCGGGATCATCGCCCCAAGAGAAGGGGTGGTTTCATTGACGTCCTTCATGCCGCTCCCTTAGGCCTTTGCTTGTCGATTCTGAGCGGCGGTGTGACTGAAATGTTTTCCTTGGGCACCTATTAAAAACCGCGCGATTTCAACGCTGGGTGTCGCGCTTCTGATCTCCGTCGCAGAGGCGTCTAAACAAGGGGTGAAATGAGGGTAAGAGGGGCTGTGACGACCTTCCTATCGTGTGACACGTCCACGGTTGAGGAGAGCAGAATTGTGGTGAATTCTGGTGCTAATGTGACATCATTAACCCACCTTAAGGCTCACATGAAAATCTGACCTGTGGCCTTTTTCCGCGTATGTTGACACCTTGCTGTTTGAAGCGTCTCCGAGTCGGGGGGTGAGGTAGACGGGAGCCATGCTTTTGCACCATTACAAGTAAATATTGTAGGTGCCTTTGTACCAAATTCGAAACTTACGAATTCCGTTGGGAGGCATCTATGGGGTTTCAAAAAAGGGGTGCTTTCATTTTGTTGTGCAGTGTATCTAAACGATGTGGAAATACGGGAAGTGAAAGATTATTATAGAGAAACCACATTGCAGTTGTAAGAGTCGAAAGACGTGAAAAAATGGTTTAAATGGCTCTGAGCATTATGGGACTTAACATCTTAGGTCATCAGTCCCCTAGAACTTAGAACTACTTAAACCTAACTAGCCTAAGGACATCACACACATCCATGCCCGAGGCAGGATTCGAACCTGCGACCGTAGCGGTCACGCGGTTCCAGACTGAAGCGCCTAGAACCGCACGGCCACACCAACCGGCGAAAGACGTGAAAGGGAAGCAGTAGCTGGTAAGGGAGTGAGGAAGGGCTGTAGCTCTCCTCGACGTTACTCAATTTGTACGCTGAACAAGCAGTAAGTAAACCTAGGAGAAATTCGAGAAGTGATTTTACGCTCAGGGAGAAAGAATAGAAACTTTGAGCTTTGCCGATGACACTGTAATTTCGATAGAGACAGTTAAGGATTTGGAAGATAAACATTAACAGAATGGATACTGTTCTGAGATTATACGATTAACAGCAACAAAAGTAAAACAAGGTTAATGGAATGTAATAAAAATAAATTAGGCGAAGCTGTATGAGGTAAATTGGGAAATGAGGCACTAAAACTAATACATGAATTTTGCTAGTTGGGTAGCAAAATAACTAATGATGAGCATGGCTACCAGAAGAAAAGCAGTTATGAAAAAATTAATATTGTACTATCTTCTGTCCTCTTTTCTACAAAATTAATACATAAATGGAAATCGTTTACCGTGTTATGTCTGTATTCGGCTAATCCTAAGAAATACCGTATGAATTTTGATACGGCTCTCAGTAATGGATAGACTGATCACGATGAAAGTATTCTGTGTATCGTTTACAAATACGATACAGACATAGTGAAACTGAGGACACAACCGCCACTATTCGTTTCATGTGCAAACAACATGTGGAATGTGTTTGGTTCATCAAGGTTCACTCAGTGTGACGCGACTCAATGTATTGAGATATTATTTATTTGGACACTTTAACATTATACCTAAGACTGGTAAATGAATTTCCGCTAGCGTCAAAGGGGTTTAGAGCTGTTACGATCATAAAAAAAATTTCGATTGGCCTATGTTAGCTGCATTTCGTGTACAGCAATGTATAATCTGAAGTGCACCAACCGAAAAGCAAACTAGCAGCGTTGCTCATAAACGATGGTGCATTCGTGAGAGTCTAAAAGAACGAAACAGACCTCGGAACGAACTTCTTGACATTTTAAAGACATCCTACTACAGAAAATTCCGAAGGACTTCTGCAGATGGTTGTGGGATGCATTTCGAAACAAGACAACAATCTCAGACTGTTAATTTCTGCTTCCTTCACATTTGCAATCGCAATTCGCAGTCATCATTCGATGCAGATTCTTCCAACAACGAGCAGTGAGTTACTTAACTCGAAATATCATAATCAATTGTTTGAAAACGCCGTCAAAGAACATGGGATTCCAAAATTCAGGGTTTTCAATTTTTTATGCAAAATGTAAAAGGTTTCAGCAAGGAATGAAGGAATGCAGCTTTCATCCCTTTATACATCGAAGAGCTAAAGAGACTGATATAAGCATGCGAATTCAAATACAGATGTATGTAAACAGGCAAAATAAACACCGCTGCGGTCGGCAACGCCTACATGGCACAGTCGTTAGCTCGGTTATGTTATGTTATGTTAACCGGGGACCTAGAAACGACGCAGAGGCTCCGTCCCCGCCGCAGCCGCAGTGTTCCACAACCCCACGACGACTACCGCAGTCCACTTCACCCTTCCGCCACCCCACACCGAACCCAGGGTTATTCTGCGGTTCGGCCGCTGGTGGACCCCCCCCCCCCCCCCCCCCCAGGGAACGTCTCACACCAGACGAGTGTAACCCCTATGTTTGCGTGGTAGAGTAATGGTGGTGTACGTGTACGTGAAAAACTTGTTTGCGCAGCAATAGCCGATATAGTGTAGCTGAGGCGGAATAAGGGGAACCAGCCCGCATTCGCTGAGGCAGATGGAAAACCGCCTAAAAACCATCCACAGACTGGCCCACTGGCCCACTCAACGGACCTCGACGCAAACCCGACGGGCGGATTCGTGCTGGGGACCGGCGCTCCTTCCTGCCCGGAAAGCCTGTAACGCCGGAAATGCATATCCTCCTATTTCCATCTATTGTACTATAATTTTTTTTCCTTTATTTGTTACCTGAAGATATGACATTTCTGTGTCTTTATATATTGTAATTGTTTTACTATTTATGCATTTATGTCGGTGTACACTCCTGGAAATGGAAAAAAGAACACATTGACACCGGTGTGTCAGACCCACCATACTTGCTCCGGACACTGCGAGAGGGCTGTACAAGCAATGATCACACGCACGGCACAGCGGACACACCAGGAACCGCGGTGTTGGCCGTCGAATGGCGCTAGCTGCGCAGCATTTGTGCACCGCCGCCGTCAGTGTCAGCCAGTTTGCCGTGACATACGGAGCTCCATCGCAGTCTTTAACACTGGTAGCATGCCGCGACAGCGTGGACGTGAACCGTATGTGCAGTTGACGGACTTTGAGCGAGGGCGTATAGTGGGCATGCGGGAGGCCGGGTGGACGTACCGCCGAATTGCTCAACACGTGGGGCGTGAGGTCTCCACAGTACATCGATGTTGTCGCCAGTGGTCGGCGGAAGGTGCACGTGCCCGTCGACCTGGGACCGGACCGCAGCGACGCACGGATGCACGCCAAGACCGTAGGATCCTACGCAGTGCCGTAGGGGACCGCACCGCCACTTCCCAGCAAATTAGGGACACTGTTGCTCCTGGGGTATCGGCGAGGACCATTCGCAACCGTCTCCATGAAGCTCGGCTACGGTCCCGCACACCGTTAGGCCGTCTTCCGCTCACGCCCCAACATCGTGCAGCCCGCCTCCAGTGGTGTAGCGACAGGCGTGAATGGAGGGACGAATGGAGACGTGTCGTCTTCAGCGATGAGAGTCGCTTCTGCCTTGGTGCCAATGATGGTCGTATGCGTGTTTGGCGCCGTGCAGGTGAGCGCCACAATCAGGACTGCATACGACCGAGGCACACAGGGCCAACACCCGGCATCATGGTGTGGGGAGCGATCTCCTACACTGGCCGTACACCACTGGTGATCGTCGAGGGGACACTGAATAGTGCACGGTACATCCAAACCGTCATCGAACCCATCGTTCTACCATTCCTAGACCGGCAAGGGAACTTGCTGTTCCAACAGGACAATGCACGTCCGCATGTATCCCGTGCCACCCAACGTGCTCTAGAAGGTGTAAGTCAACTACCCTGGCCAGCAAGATCTCCGGATCTGTCCCCCATTGAGCATGTTTGGGACTGGATGAAGCGTCATCTCACGCGGTCTGCACGTCCAGCACGAACGCTGGTCCAACTGAGGCGCCAGGTGGAAATGGCATGGCAAGCCGTTCCACAGGACTACATCCAGCATCTCTACGATCGTCTCCATGGGAGAATAGCAGCCTGCATTGCTGCGAAAGGTGGATATACACTGTACTAGTGCCGACATTGTGCATGCTCTGTTGCCTGTGTCTATGTGCCTGTGGTTCTGTCAGTGTGATCATGTGATGTATCTGACCCCAGGAATGTGTCAATAAAGTTTCCCCTTCCTGGGACAATGAATTCACGGTGTTCTTATTTCAATTTCCAGGAGTGTATAATTGGTTTGTTTTGTAAATATTATTTGTATTTTTACGCTGGGTCTGGCCTAGGGAAAACTATGCTATCGAACGACTACATCAATAGGTCGTTTGGAGAACCAAAGTGTTTAGGATCGTTGGCAGTGTTAACTCTCCCGCATGGAGCGCAGGCAGAGAGGTATCTGGCTGGAGTAGGGCGGTAGAGCAGGTGAGTTGTGTGACGCTCCCGCGATTTGCCGGGCTTTCGGGGTTTGGCAGCATGTAATTGCGCTCGACTGGCTATGATAGTTTCTGACACGGTGCCGCGGACGGGAAGCATTAGCTGGGGCACATCAAGAGCCCGTTTCGCCTGGTGACGATGTCGAGAAGAAGGCGCGCCAACATCCAGCTTCTGCAACAGCGACGGCCGACAATGAGTGACTGTCACCACCTCCTCGATCGACGACTTCAAACCTTCAACCAACCAACAAGGAAGACTGGAAGCACGTAAAGGTTTAGAACTGTATGGCAGACCTCAGCTTTTCAAATTGTTAAATTTTTCTTACTAAATTACAGCAACGTAGCATGAACCTTTGTTGCTCATTGTCCCAATTGCATTACCAAGCAGGATCCCTTCCTTTTCCAGAATGAACCCGAGTGTCGTTGAAATTCAAACGCCAGCATTAAAGTAATATCATTCCATTTCACTGCTTTAATTTCAAAGTTCAGTTAAAGTATTCATAGCTGGCTACAATATTTAGATTACACAAGCACAAATTAAGAGTGCGAGTTTTGATACCATATTTTAGCTTACCTGTGACTGCAGCTCAGCTTGGTACGTACTAAATTTTACTATTGTTAATTGTTCAGAATCATTTAATTCAAATTGAAAGTTAAATCTCTTATTTCTAAATTGCGTAGATTCAAATAGCTTTTGAAATGATTGTTGTGGTAACCCAAGACTAACCTTATTTTATTGAATTTCGTAGTGCTTCAGAAACAAAGTTCACTATTAATTTCAGTCAGTAAATTAACTTTCAGTTTTCCTGTTTTATTAATTCTTTTGCTAAATTAAGTCAGAGTGTAGCGAAATTTATTACTTCTGACAAACATTCAGTTTTCACACAACACGTATCAACCTTCAGTTGCCACACTTTTAGTGCTAAATATATGTGCATTAATCTTTCATTTTCAGTTATTATAGTAGTTGTCCATAGGACTGGCGACTGTAATTTTCCCCAAATCTCAAATATCTAACTAACGCCAATTAATTGTTAACGTAACGACCGCATAATTACTTTCTTTATTAATTTTACCCCTTTCTCAAAATTAATTTTCACCAATTTCATTTGCATTTTCCTTTCATTTAGATGTCACCCTTTCCTCCCTCTTTACCGACAAATTAACTTCGGTGACGATTGCTTTTCCAAATTTCCATTCGGTACACGCGGTTTAAATTTTACTGTCATTAAGCTCGATACGTGAGGGGGAGGTTACAAGCCGTGCGTTAGACCGCACGGCCAACCGGGCGGGCTAGCTCGGTTACTGCTGCTGCAATGGCACGTTATTAAGATTTAAGTGAGTTTGAACGTGGTGTTACAGTCAAAGCACGAGCGATGGGACACGGCATCTTCGAGGTAGCGATGAAGTGGGGATATTCCCGTACGACCATTTCACGAGTGTACCGTGGATATCAGGAATGCGGTAAAACGTCAAATCTCCGACATCGCTGCGGTCGGAAAAAGAGCCTGCAAGAACGGGACCAACGACGACTGAATAGAATCTTTCAGCTTGACAGAAGTGCAAACCTTCCGCAAATTGCTGCAGATTTCAATGTTAAGCCCTCAACAAGTGTCAGTGTACGAACCATTTAACAAAACATCATCGATATGGGATTTCGGACCAGAAGGCTCACTCGTATACCCTTAACGCCTCGACTGGACGCGTCAACACCGACATTGGACTGTTGATGACAAAAAACATGTTGCCTAGTCGGACGAGTCTCGTTTCAAATTGTATCGAGTGCATGGACATGTACCTGTATGGAGGCAACCTCATGAAACCATGGATCCTACATGTCAACAGGAGACTGTTCAAGGTGGAGGAGGCGCTGTAATGGTGTGGGGCGTATGCAGTTGGAGTAATATGGAACACCTGATACATCTAGATACAACTCTGACAGGTGACACTTAGGTAAGCATCCTGTCGGATCATCTGCATAGATTCGAGTCAATTGTGCATTCCGACATACTTGGTCAATTCCAGAAAAGGCAATGCGAGACCCCACACGTTCAGAATTGCTACAGGTACACTCTTCTGAGTTAAACACTTCCACTGACATGAACATTATTGACCAGAACTGGGATACCTTGCAACGTGCTGTTCAGAAGATATCTTCACCCCCTCATACTCTTACGGATTTATGGACAGCCCTGCACGGTTCATGGAGTCAATTCCTTCCAGCACTACTTCAGACATTAGTCGACCCCATGCCACGTCGTGTTGTGGCACTTCTGCAAGCTCGCGGGGGCTCCACATGATATTAGGCAGGTGTACCAGTTTCTTTGGCTCTTCAGGGTATAATTCAGTAAAATGTGCAAAAATAACTGTAACATGAAATGTGTAACCATCTATAATTATATTCACAAAAAGAGTTCCGGTAAGGTTTCCGTTGGCAATATGTCCTGAGAACTGCAGGACACTCGTCGAGGAAAGATTTGCCGTCGGGAGTGTGACAACCTAACAACATTAAGTTACCTATCGTCTGCTAGAGCACTAATATCTCCCGTCACAGCAGTGCTAAATCTGCAATTTAGCGCAGTAAACGGCAACTATTTGTTGATGTGCGTAATGAATTTAAAGTCTGGGCACCAGATACCAGCCGAACGAGGCGGCCGAGCGGTTCTAGGCGCTACAGTCTGGAACGGTGCGACCACTACAGTCGGAGGTTCGAATCCTGCCTCGGGCATGGATGTGTGTGATGTCCTAAGGTTAGTTAGGTTTAAGTAGTTCTGCGTTCTAGGGGACTGATGACCTCAGAAGTTAAGTCCCATAGTGCTCAGAGCCATTTGAACCATTTTTTTGAACCAGATACCAGAAGGGAGTAAATTTCCCTCTTGCTACTCCTTCCGGACGTCTATGAGGGCAAGTAGCTCTTGTGAATCGATCAGTGATAACACACTATAACGTGACTGAATGTGCCCTCCCCTAATCAATAAAAGTTTGAGTTTCTCCATTTAACATGAATCTCGAGAAAGACTTTACTTGCACTCGCGATAAGTACCAAAACATCAAATTTGCTCTTGCTTGCAAAGTGGACGATCTCGGAATTAAATTTTTGCAACGTGGTGATTTAATTACGGGATATAATTCTATTTACAGTAGAATATTTGTTTTGACATTTTGTCTGGCTTTGAATTGCATAGATACCTTTATTGAAGTGTTTTGGATTTTCGTGTCAGAGGAAGGTGAGATATAAGTGCCGTGTTTATTCCGTGAACAGAGGAGAGAGCGCTTTTGCTTTATTCTGTTTTATTGGACGAAGACGTATGCATGAATCAATAATTGGTCTTGGTGATTTGTCCGCATTATTTGTAGGAAAAAGTACTACATTCTGTAATTGGTACATTAATCCAGTTGTGTCGCTTGACAACATCGACGAGAGTAGTTTAAAGTCACAGAGAGAACACAAATAACACCATGGTATAGGAAGCATTCAGACGCATTGTGTGCGATTGACTTTGCCGAATTAATTGAAAACACGCAGATTTGAATAGCTGCGCGATAGACAATAGTGTAGTGCGTAAATAAATAGCAGCGATTGAAAGACTAAGTATTAAAATATTGAATCTTGAAATAATGGGCAATACGGAGTAGCTCATTGATTCCGTTGCTAGGTTGCATGAATCAAAAAAATGGCTCTGAGCACTATGGGACTTAGCTTCTGAGGTCATCAGTCCCCTAGAACTTAGAACTACTTAGACCTAACTAACTTAAGGACATCACACACATCCATGCCCGAGGCAGGATTCGAACTTGCGATCGTAGCGGTCGCGCGTTTCCAGCCTGTAGCGCCTAGAACCGCTCGGTCACCACGACCGGCTTGCACGAATCATTCAGCACAATTACAGTTGTACACGAAATCACACTATTTAAGATGAGTGGATGCAGAGTGACTGCAGTTTTATTTCAGAAGGATCAGTAAACCGCTGTTCGACATATTCAATGTTGTTCGATTTTCTCAACGTAAGACCAATCTTTTGAACTTTGAATGCCAGTACATTACATACCTGTCGGAATTTTGTCACGCTTGCCGAAACTCTGCGTGCCGGTCTCCCTCGCTCCTTCCCTGAGACGAGCAAGCCGGAAGACACGAAGACACGACGCCGAGCGGTTCACGTGGTGATGCGAGAGAAGGAGGGGAAAAAGCGGCTCAACGCGCACGTGGTCAGCTGGTGGAGCGCTGGGCGCTCGTCCGCAGGGTGGAGCCTGTATAGGGAGAGTGTGGCCAACCGGACGATACGGCGGCCATTTTTCTGCCAAACTGTGGGCGGGACTTTTGAATGGCCAGTAATGGAGTAGTGGAGTACACACTCAACGAATCAAAAGCACAAGACAACATGGCGAAATCATTCGTTAAATGCCTTACTTTACAGCTATAATATACTCATAGTAGCCTACTACGTAGAGCACAGGAAAATTTGATACAGTGGCTGTAAAAATTATTCGTTACTTGCATTTATCTCCTTTAAAGTTCGTTTACTAGACATATTGCAATGAAAGTAACGTAAATAAAAAAATATAGTGTATAGCATTTGTTTTGTATCGGAAGTGCTAAAGATTTAACGTACCTGTATTACATCAGATGAATGTAAGTCGTAAGCGGTTGTTTACTTGTGACATGCAAAAAGTGTGAGACGTATTAGTAGTTCTTGTCACGTCTTCAAACATTTTGCATGTCACAGGTAAACAACTGCTTACGACTTTCTTTCACATATATATATATATATATATATATATATATATATATATATATATATATATATATATATATATATACCTCCCGTAGATAACAAACGAAAAAGATTACAAAAATCAGGTAATGTTGAATGTAGGCTACTTTAATTTTTTTTGTGTTGGATCTAAAATTTGAAAACCTCTCTCACACCGGCCTGATTTAGCTTCACTGATCAGGATAGTAAAAAACATGCGTATATTAAGGGAATTTTCATTCACAAAGCAGGCTTATCACATTCACACAGTTCAATACTGTTCTATCCTGATTAAATTGAGCTTAACTTAAATTCCATAAGGCAGTGAAGCAATTTCGAAGTCTCGGTGCGACGAAAATTGTCAGTCGATCTCCTGAAAACATTTGTAATAATTATTAACTTTCGGTGATCACATGGGGAAGACCGGAGATCTGCTGGTAAGACCGTGTTAGCGTATTTCTTTGAAGTAATAAACTAGATATCTTGAGCATACAAAACGGCAGGTTCGTCCAGTGTAAATCAGACGTTCCCCACTGATCCCGTGCAACACAGCGTAGTAAGCAGACACTGTCAATAATAATCAGTTAAATAATACGCCAACACACTTACTTTAGTTTATTTCATGTATTAAATTCCTTCTCATACAGAATCTCATCAACATGGCGACTAGCTCAACAATACATACATATACATCCTCCTCCTTTCACGTCTAATCGGCAAGATCTCCTTCATTCTTTTCATAGGAGAAAACATAGATAACAGAGAAGCTATTCCATGGAGTAAATGGACGCTCCAAGGAATAATAGGGCTTGAAACTACTTTGCATTGATAATCATCGTATATTAAAGTTTAGGAATCGGTAAGATAAGAAGAGATATTTCGAGATATGTACTGAGTTATATAATTTATAAAATTTCTGAAAATATCGCGGAGAGACCGCTGCAAGAGACATTACACTTCTGTAATAACGACCAAATATAACAAGAAAATACCGTATCCTTTCTACCCCACAGTAAGTAGGCCTATTAAAAACTGTCTTCAAAAGTACCTACAGTTATTTATTATGAATAATGTTTCAGCAACCACGACAACTGCGGAAAACGTGCTTACAACTTGCGTGCGTCAACAGTCAGGCAATGATACTGAAACCAAAATAATGCCTAGTGTTCTGATTCGGACCGAAATACAGTTTGTCGCCATAAAGTCGAATGAGCATGGCATAACAATTACAGGCACTTCCCGATTCCAGCAAGGACTGTCAGATATTGGCTTCAGAAAAGCTTGTGATGCTACCAGTATGCACGAACTGTTAAAGAAATGAGAGCTTAAAAATGCAGTGTTTACATCAAACATGTAGGCTTACCGACTTCATCACAAAACGCTTCATTATTTCAACTCGTATTTAAGATCGCAAACTCTAATTACGTACTAAAAACGATATACAACTAAATCGAACATGTATGCACAACGCATAACAAGTCTCTCAATTATTCAGATACCTTTTAATCGTTTCCAAAAGTCCTCTGAACTTCATACCAACTCAAAAGCACGGCGAACATTGGAAGCGCGAGAGACGTTTGGCAGAAAAATGGGGCCAAAGCTAATCAACCAATCACGGACAACTCCACCTATGGCCACTCTCTCCGTATACAAGCTCTCTAGTCCGCAGTGAATGGAGCGGCCATGTTGAGGCCGAGCGCGCACACGTAAGGCGCCGGCGGTCTGCTCGCTGCTGTTGCGGCGTCAGCGACGCCGCGGCCCTGACAGATCCCCTTACGGGACCGCGGCTCACCACGCCACGCCACACCGAGGCAAGCCCGGCGGGACAGGCTCCAGGGAGACACACCGGCCGTTCCATCCTCTCCCTCTCGCCGAGACGGACTTCCAAGAACGAGAGTAAAAATAAAACAGTGGATCCCAACCTTTCTCATACGATTGCCCCCGACACCCAAACCTCCAGATGTCAGACACTCTGATCGGTACCAAACGCTGTATGAGGATAGAGCATGAACGAAAACACCGATTTAGTTCGTGCTGTGCGCTGTCGGCGAATAGAACATGCGTGAACGGTAATTAAAAATATCGCCAGAGCTAAGCAGCAGAGGAAAGGTGTATCTGTGAGTGATTGTATTGTATATATCGGGCGGATGAGAATGTAGAGCGATCGGCTGTCGTAGCAAATGTCCCGCGTCCAAATCCCATTGATAATTTTTTTAACTGTTTACGCGTGAAACTATTATATGGATTAACATTTTGTTGATATGTAAAAGAACTTTTCGGAGTTTGGAGCAATATTCTTTTGGCAGCCTGCTTTCGCTTCGTTAATTGAACGTTATATACTTATTATCGATTTTACTATTTTGTTTATTATTACTTATTATTATTACTATCACTTCCGTATGTGTGATGCAATTGTTTCTTTATTTTTCATTTACATCTGCATCATACTCTGCAAGCAACCTATGGTGTGTGGCGGAGGGTACTTTCGGTACCCCTATCTGATATCTCAAACCCTGTTCTACTTGCGAATAGCCGGCCGCGGTGGCCGAGCGGTTCTAGGCGCTGCAGTCCGGAACCGTGGGACTGATACGGTCGCGGGTTCGAATCCTGCCTCGGGCGTGGATGTGTGTGATGTCCTTAGGTTAGTTAGGTTTAAGTAGTTATAAGTTCTAGGGGATTTATGACCTAAGATGTTAAGTCCCATACTGCTCAGAGCCATTTGAACCATTTTTGAACTTGCGAATAGTGCGTGGGAAGAATGACTGTCGGTAAGCCTCTGTAGTGCCTCTAATTTCTCGAATTTTCTCCTCGTGGACAATATGCGAGATGTATGTGGGGGGAGTTGGTTCAAATGGCTCTGAGCACTATGGGACCTGACGTATGAGGTCATCAGTCCCCTACAGCTTAGAACTACTTAAGCGTAACTAACCTAAGGACATCACACACATCCATGCCTCAGGCAGGATTCGAACCTGCGACCGCAGCTGTCGCGCGGTTCCAGACTGTAGCGCCTAGAACCGCTTGGCCACTCCGGCTGGCGTGAGGGAAGTAATATGCTGTCTGACTCCTCCTGATGGTGCCGGCCGGGGTGGCCGAGCGGTTTTAGGCGCTACAGTCTGGAACCGCGAGACCGTTACGGTCGCAGGTTCGAATCGTGCCTCGGGCATGGATGTGTGTGACGTCCTTAAGTTAGTTAGGTTTAAGTAGTTCTAGGTCTAGGAGACTGATGACCTCAGAAGTTAAGTCCCATTGTGCTCAGACACATTTAAACCATTTGAACTCCTGAAAAGTGCTGTCCCGAAATTTCAATAGTAAATATCTCGGTGATGCACAACGACTCTTTTGGAACGTCTGCCAATGGAGCTTATTTAGCATCTCCGTAACGCTTTCTCGCCAGCTAAGCGATACCGTGACGATAGGCGCCGTTTTTCGTTGTATCTTCTCTATCTGTCCTATCTGATAGGGATCCCAGATACATGAACAGTACTCAAGAATCGGGCGAACAAGCGCCTTATAAGCCACTTCTTTCGTGGATGAGTTACATTTCGTTAAGATTCTTCTGCTTTTCCCACTATCTGTTTTGTACGGTCATTCCACTTAGTGACGCGGGATTAGCCGACCGGTCTAGGGCGCTGCAGTCATGGACTGTGCGGCTGGTCCCGGCGGGGGTTCGAGTCCTTCCTCGGGTATGGGTGTGTGTGTTTGTCCTTAGGATAATTTAGGTTAAGTAGTGTGTAAGCTTAAGGACTGATGACCTTAGCAGTTATGTCCCATAAGATTTCACACACATTTGAACACATTCCACTTAAGGTCGCTCTGCATAGTTACGCCTAGGTCTTTTACGGCAGACGCTGTTTCCAGCTGTTTGTCATCAATAGTAAAGATGTATAATAGTGGATTTATTTTCCTATGTATGCGCAATATGTTATATTGAGAGCAAATAGCCAGAATCTGCACTATTCATCAATTCTCTGCAGGTCGTTTTGCAGATTCTTACTATCTTCTGGAGTTGCTACGTTGGTATAGACAACTGCATCATTTGCGAACAGCCTTAAAGAGCATCAGACGCCTTCTACTAGATCATTTATATATATTGTAAAAAGCAAAGGTTCTATCACACTTCCCTGTGGTACTCCGGGTATTACCTGTACATCTAGCGATTTAGTTCCATTAAGAGTGACGTGTTGAGTTCTATCTGCAAGAAAGTCTTTAATCCAATCGCAGGTCTGCTCCGATACTCCATAAGCTCGTACTTTTTTTCATTAAACGGCAATGCGGGACGGTGTCAAATGCCTTACTGAAATCAAGGAACACGGCATCAACCTGAGCGCCGTTGTCCACTGCGCTGTGGATCTCATGGAGGAACAGAGCGAGCTGAGTTTCGTAGGATCTCTGTTTCCGGAATCCATGTTGATTTTTATAGAGGAGATGTTCATTTTCCAAGAACGTCATAATTCTTGAGCATAAAACATGTTCCATAATTCTACAACAGATTGACATCAACGATATAGGTCTATAATTGTGTGGATCTGTCTTACGGCCTTTCTTAAAAATGGGAATGACCTGTGTTTTCTTCCTGACGTTAGGTACCTTTCGTTGCTCAAGCGATCTACGACAAATTACTGCTGTTCTGATAGTATATTCTGTGAAACTGCAAATGTATTCTATAGGTTTATTACTTTCAAAGAAACGAAGTGAAAGCAGATTGCGAACAGAATATTGCTGTATAACACTTTTACGCATAATACAGGAAAAAGATTTATCATCATTGGGCTTGAACCCGCGACCCATGGTATCGTAAATGTAGCGCTCTGCCAACTTCCCGACAGTAGCAATTTCTCTAATTTACTCACAATTGCGCTTTTGATGTGCTACGTAGTTTTGGTGTTACTTTTAATTAACGTTTACGCCCGTTATGCTAGGCGACAGCACATAGTACGAACTAAATCGGAGTTTTGGTTGATACTCTATCAACATAGAACGTCTGGTATCGATCTGAGTGTCTGACACCTAGAGGTTTGGGTGTGAATGCAATCAGACACTACCTAGTACCCCCGCCTTCCCCCCCCCCCACACCGCCACCCCCCCTCCCCCAAAGCCAGGCATCTGTGCCTCCCCTCTTCACCCACGTTATCACCAACTTTAGCAACCAACTAAAACGGATAATGAAAGACTTTTCTTCCAACACTTTTATTTTTAAAACGATGACAGATGAATGATATTTAGTTTATGTGTGTGTGGACTTCGAACGTGGTAAGGTGATTGGGTGTCACTTGTGTCATACGTCTGCACGCGAGATTTCTACACTCCTAAACATCGCTAGGTGCACTGTTTCTGGTGTGACAGTGAAAGAGGAACGTGGAGGGACACGTGCAACACAAAAGCGTACAGGCCGACCTCGTCTGTTGACAGACAGAGACCGCCTACAGCTTAAGAGGGTTGTAATGTGTAATACGCAGAAGTCTGTCCAGAACGTCACACAGGAATTCCACTACAAGTACTATGGCAGTTAGGCGGGAGGTGAGAAAACTTGGATTTCATGGTCGAGCCGCTGCTCATAAGCCACACACCACTGCGGTACTACTAATAGAGAAAAATTAATTATTTATAAACCCTCAGAAAACTTCATTTCACCCCTCAGTGAGCAGTTACCCCCAGGTTGGAAACCATTGAAATAGACAGTATACAGAATGAAAATTCGGCTGCAAACCGTGCGCCGAAATTTAGTGCACACGCTTGAAGTCTGCCATATTGAAAACAAGTAAAAAGTTGGGGGTGACGCATACGCTCTGTTTATTTTAGTAATTGTGCATTTTAGCCGCTGGGCTGACCTATGAGGGTCGTTCCGAAAGTAATGCCTCCTATTTTGATTCATGGAAACTACAGGAGATACATAAGTCATAACAGCACAGCTAAATACAGCACTATTTCAGATACAGACTGTCATTGTTCCACATAGTCACCACCGTTCCTTATGCACTTTTGCCAACGATGACCCAGAGCCTGCTTGCCGCCCTTGTGAAAATCGGAACCAGCTGAGGCTAGTCACTCCCTTACAGCTCTGACGACAGCATTCGAGTCTTTAAAATGTTCGCCACGCAATCCATCTTTCAGAGGTCCAAAGAGATGGAAGTCAGAAGGTGCTAAATCGGAAGTATACGGTGGATGTGTTAAGGAAGTCCAGCCGAATTTTTCAGTGAGTTGCGTGGTCGCAAAAGTGGTGTGGGGCCTGGCGTTATCGTGTTGCAGATGAAGGTTTGTCTTCTTCTCTGGTCTTACGCTGGAAATTCGGGCTTTCAGCTTAGTCAGTGTTGTCTTGTAGCATGCCGAATTGACACTTTTCCAGGCTCCAGCACATCCAAAAGAACAACACGCTGGCCATCCCAGAAGATTGTGCACATCACTTTGCCCGCAGACGGCTGTGTCTTGAAATTCGCATGTCCGTGAACTGCCTTTTGGATTCCAAAATGGTTCAAATAGCTCTGAGCACTATGGGACTTAACTTCTAAGGTCATCAGTCCCCTAGAACTTAGAACTACTTAAACCTAACTAACCTAAGGACATCACACACATCCATGCCCGAGGCAGGATTCGAACCTGCGACCGTAGCGGTCGCGCGGTTCCAGGCTGTAGCGCCTTTAACCGCTTGGCCACCACGGCCGGCTTTGGATTCCAGCTCGTAGTTGTGACACCACCTCTCATCTCCGGTGACGATGCTATTCAGAAAATTGTTACCTTCAGCTTCATATTGGTGCAGCAGGCCCGAGAAATTTCCATTCGATGAGTTTTTTGTTCTTCTCTAAGCATCCGAGGATCTATCTCGCACAGACTTTGTGATAACGAAGGTGTCCCAACATTGATTCCAAGGCATTACAGCCGACATTCAGCTTTGCACACGATTCTCTGGTCGTTATACGCCGATCAGCAGGTATGAGTTGATCAAGACTGTCTTCATTGCGGGGAATGACAGATGTGCATGGCCGACCGGACCGTGGCTTGTGGTGCAGACCCTGCACATCACCTTGAAAATGCCGTACCCACCACCTCACATTGCTCACGTCTATCGTATCGTCTCCATATACCTTTAGCAAGCGCCGATGGATTTCAATCAGTGCAATTTTTTCAGCAGTGAGAATGCAATCATACATCGCTATTTTATACGCGGGCCCTTATTGGGCTCCATTTTGGAACACTCCTCTGCTGGCTCCAGCTACCACAGAACAACGGAACCACCCGCAAACGAAAGTGGAAGTTTCAATCAAGCACTACACCAGTGACATCTGACACGGACATCGAAAGGCGCCACAAAAAAATAGGAGGCATTCCTTTCGCAACCACCTTCGTACAATTACACAGTTGTTTCATGTACTGTTAACGTTAGAAATATATAACGAGAAGTAGTAAGATAAAACGCCACACAGGAAAGTAATGAGCGATTTCCACAAAGCGGCTGATAGCAGTATATGGGAAAAATCAGTTTCACAATTTTCTTACCGTAAAGAATAAAAAGTCATTAAACTATAAAAAAGTATATGGGTAGATGAAGGAAAGTTACATCAACTCCTGTAGTTATTTTTCTGGAAGAGGTTCTCCTTTTTCTTTAAAAAAAATTAAAAACGACTTGTGCGTTTTCTTCACTGCTGTATAAAAAATACCTCTCATTCGATTCTGATTAAACTAAAGGGCAAAGAAAATTGATTTCTTTCGTAACTTATACTTTCATACCATAGCTTGATAGTGAAGTGACTATTTTTTCGATTTTGTCACAGTTCCTGCGGTACTTAATTTCCAAGTCCCCTGTATCATAAAATTTGTAGGTTTGCAGTGAAGTCATTGTCTCTGACTGCTTTACGTTTGGTTCATTTTAAGCGATACCTTGCTGTGTACCAATTGTAGCTAACATATCGAACTTGTTTTTAAAGTTGGAAGAAAAGTCATGTCTTGCTACAGTATGGAAAAAAATAGAAGTTAAAGTGTTTTGTTTGAGTGCGCTGGCGCCGAGCGCATGTCGTGCAAGTAGCCTGCAGTTCAGTCGTGAACAATTCGTGCAAGTAGAGGCACGTTTCTCAAATTAGTGGTCTTGATTTATTGCCTGCTTAATGCTGGAAGAAAATGATGAAGAAAATGACCAATAGTTACATAACAGAAAAAGTGAAACACATCTCATATTTAGGACAAACGTTTACAAAAGTATTTTACGACAGTTATCAAGCGTCAGTTATTAAATTTACACGATTCATATTACATAATACGTTAGTGTGGACTTACAGATCTTGGGCCAGTTCAAAACATTCGTATAAATTAAATTTTAGTGCAAGCTCCTCTCTTCATTTAAAGTAATACCTATGTCTCACGTTCAGGATAAAAACACGAATGAGAATTCCAGCCTAATGCACTGAAACTCCTGCAGAGTTTCCCGTAACAGCTGTTGCGATTGGAAGTGGATTGATGAGATCACAATCCTAAATCAGATTAATAAGTAAAATAAAACTGCTGCAAGGAACAAACCGATATTTACAGAACAAAGTAGCTTCACCGCCATATGCAAAAAGCAGTGGCAGTTCACAGTTTGCTCATGTCAACATGTAACGCCGGAAATGCATATCCTCTTATTTCCATCTATTGTACTGTAATTTTTTTTCCTTGCTTTGTTACCTCAAGATATGACATTTCTGTCTCTTTATATATTGTAATTGTTTTACTGTTTGTATATATATATATATATATATATATATATATATATATATATATATATATATATATATATATGTATGTATGTATGTATGTATTTATGCATTTATGTTGGTTTGTTTCGTAAATATTATTTGTATTTTTACGCTGGGTCTTGCCTAGGGAAAACTGCTATCGAACGATTACATCGATAGGTCGTGTGAAGAATCAAAGTGTGTAGGATCTTTGGTAGTGTTAACTCTGCCACGTGGAGCGCTGGCTGAGCAGAGAGAGTCTGGCTGGGGTGGTGCAGTGGAGCAGGTGTGTTGTGTGAAGCTCCCGCGAGTTGCCGCAACTTAGCATGAACGTTTGTTGCTCATTGTCCCAAATGCATTACCAAGCAGGGTCCCTTCCTTTTCGGGAATGAACCCGAGTGTCATTGAAATTCAAACGCCAGCATCATTCGATTTCACTGCTTTAATTTCAAAGTTCAGTTAAGGTATTCATAGCTGGCTACAATATTTAGATTACACAAGCACAAATTAAGAGTGCGAGTTTTGTTACCGTATTTTAGCTTACCTTTGACTGCAGCTCAGCTTGGTATGTACTGAATTTTACTATTGTTAATTGTTCAGAATCATTTAATTCAAGTTCAAAGTTAAATCTCTTATTTCTAAATTGCGTAGATTCAAGTAGCTTTTGAAATGATTGTTGAGGTAGCCCAACACTAATCGTATTTTACTGAATTTCGATATGCTTCAGAAACAAAGCTCACTATTAATTTCAGTCACTAAATTAACTTTCAATTATCCGGTTTTATTAATTCTTTTGCTAAATTAAGTTAGAGTGTAGCGAAATTTATTACTTCTGACAAACTTTCAGTTTTCACACTACACGTGTCAACCCTCAGTTGCCACGCTTCTAGTGCTAATTATATGTGTAATAACCTTTCTTTTTCAGTTACTATAGTAATTGTCCTTAGGACTGGCGACCGTAATTTCCCCCAAATCTCAAATATCTAATTACCACTAGTTAATTGTTAACGTAACGGCCGCACATTTACTTTCTTTATTAACTTTGCCCCTTTTCAAAATTAATTTCCGCCAGTTTCATTTGCATTTTTCCTTTCATTTAGATGTAACCCTTTCCTCCCTCTTTACCGACAGATTGACTTCGGTGACGATTGCTTTTCTCAAATTTCCATTAGGTACACGCAGTTTAATTTTTCAGTGTCATTAAGGTCGATAAGTGAGTGGGAGGTTACACGTGGCGACCTGGTGACAGGACAATCTTCGAATTTGAGGTTGTTCTGGACACGAATTTTGCATTGTGAAAATCTCGTAACAAAGTACCGGTTACGAAATGGTCGATACGTCAGCGAGAATAAGTAGTGGGAGGATTCCTAATTAGATTTGAGGTTTGTCATTTATACTGAAAATTATTAAAATGAGTGAAGGCAACAATTAACAAAATTTGGTAGACTTGGATACGGAACAATCGGTCGAACAGTGGGAAACGCGCACCGCGGAACCCATTGGTCAGAGGCAGGCGGCTAGCATGAAAGACGCGGCCGCCGAAACGCAACAAAGAGCAGAAATGGAATTCCAAACTTTAGAAAATGTTTCGGAATCGGAAGCGAAAATCAAATCTGTGCCCCTTGATGACGAATACGGGGGAACATATATAGAGGAACCAGCTACGGAAGTAAAACCGGTAGTTTCCGGGGATTTAACTGATTTATTGAATGTTTTGTTTAATGAAATCAAGAGTCAATCGGCAGAAATTAAAGCTCAGGCTGCCAAGCAAGAAGCTCAGTCTGAAAAAATTGAACGGAAGCTAGACAATCAGAACAAAGCTATTAATGTTGTTAACAACAATATTGGAGTTGTTATCGCAAAAGTTGATAAAATCAAAGAAGATATTGTTGTAATTAATACCGAAATCGGTAATCTTAAACAGGAAATGCTAGGCGTTCAGGCGGAAATTGTGAGCATTAATACTCGTTTTAATTCCGAAATTAGCAGAATCGAGAAAAGTGTAGGAAAAGCAGTTGCTCCGATCATCGAGAATAAGGTGACGGAACAAATTCAATTAGTGAAAAAAGAGGATCAACAGAAGGTGGAAACTTTAAAGGCTTTAGTGTCCGATGTTGATGCTAAAGTGACGAAGCAGGCTAATACCTGCGAAGAGAAAAAAAGGGAAGTGGAAACGCTTGCGACAACCACTTGCCAAGTAATTACGAGAGTTTCGGAATTAGAAAAGAAACTTGAAAAACAGAGCTATGTGCCAATCTGTGCACACAGTTCGGAATTGTTGACGAAAGAGGAGCGGTTCGACCCCTTGAAAAAAGGCGGTATACACCCGACGCATTTCATTAAAAATTGTGAAAGAGTTTTACCCAGATCATCGACTAATGAGAGAAAAATTAATGCGATTATTGATGTGTTGGCTGGTGATGCCAAGCGTTGGAGCTTAAACCTCAACATTACGAACCTGACTTTTGACGAGTTTAAAAATTTGTTTCTGGCTGAATACTGGTCAGAGCAAAAACAACCAAGTGTCTGGCGCGAATTTGTCGTATCGAGGCCTTTCGATGCGAATTCGCGCGGTTCGATGAAGGAGTTTTGTTAGGGCTGGATCCGCAAGTTGGAATATTTGCGTGATCGCCGCACGGAATCCGAAATAGTCTGGGAACTCTACAAGAAGCTTCCAGATGATACAAAACGCTACATAGGAAGCAATTACAGGACAATCAATGATTTCCTGGAAAGAGTTGAGGACGAGGACAATTGGCGCAATAATCGCGACAGTGGTAGAGGCCGTGGTAACAACAACGGGTACCACAGCAACCACAACAACGATAACCATGGGAATAATGCATACCGCAACCATGGCAGCAATAACAATAATGGTTCGGACCGTAATAACAATCGGTACAATGCAAATAATAACAGGAATGACGGAAACCAGTATCATACTAGCGCGATTCGGGCTTCGCAGAATAGTAATAACGCCAGAGGGTGTGATCAGCCGCCTCAGCAGCATCCGGGGAGCGTATCTGCTGGGACGAGACAGGGAAACCATTAGCCGCGCCGGTGAGGGGCCGACCGGGCGTGGAGAAATTTTGGCGGCCCAATAACAGGAGAAAACCCAGGTGTCGTCGTTATGAAAATTCCGTGTGGAATAATCAACGGCGGGAGAGTGTGCCAGTGTTAGGAGAATGGAGTGCGCCCACAAGTAGCAGATCAGCTGTATACACGGCAGTAGGAAGTACATTCACTGTCAGAACAATTTAAGTAGTGTTCCGGAAATCGATTATAAAGTGGCAGCTGTAACACCCACAACGGAAATGGAGATTGAGTTTAAGAATGATTCGCAATTGTTGAGAGAAGATCAGATGTCGGATAAAACGTCCGTCATCGAGCGAGTGGATGCAGAGAGGGATGAGGTCTGGTTAAGGCAGTTCGGTCGCTTATACGACGAACTAAGAGATTATAGGGACCTGTATGGGAGAAGTGTTTATGGGGATCGCGTGCAGGATTTTCCGCGTCTCGTCCCGCAAGAAGATAGTGTTTGTGAAATGACAGAAAGTTCTGGCCCTAACCGGCAGACCTTACCGAAAGTTGTAGTGGCAGAAGTAGCCGACCCATCCGACGCAAACCTTCAGTTTAAACAATGCGAGAGTATTAAGGAGAAAGATTACGAAAATTTTAGTGATAGCCGTAGATTACAGCTTGTATGAGGTTAGAGCTGACGTCAAACGTTCAGACGGTAGCAGTGTGGGTTGCGCAGATCCAGAGGAAGTAATTGCAGATACTACTGGGCACATTCTTCCAGGTAGATTGGCAGATGAGATCAATCTGACCAAAGTGGAATCAAAGAAGGTGACAATTAGTGAATTTATAGCAAAGCAACACTCACTAGTTGACGAGTTACAGGAAAAGGTTTCGGTATTGGAGGCGAAGCTACAGACTAAGCCGCAGAACAAACGTGTTGAAATTAAAACTGTATGTGAACAGAGGCCGAAAAGGCCGATAAGCCGGATTTAGGATCAAAGCCGGATGGTTTTTTCTGGAATGACCTGGATATAGACGAGGATTTACTGTGGGAAAATAAAGAAACAGTCGAGGACAAGTGTAGACAGATAGTAGTGTCTGTTAATATGCACGACCTACAACTAAACGTGTTGATTGACACCGGTGCAGAATTGAGTGCTATATCTGGGAAAATATTTGAGTTACTGAAAGACAGACCTGGCATCGTAGTTATGCCAGTAACAGGAGTGAAAATTATCGTTGCTACTGGGAAGGCCAGTAAACGGGTCACAAAACAGATTTTTGTCCACTTCGAGATATGTGGGGCACGATTTGAACGAGAGTTTGTCGTCGCGCCAGACTTAACTACGGAAGTAATTATCGGGTTAGATTGGCTATTAAAGTACCGTGCAGTGATTAACTGCGAAAGCAAAACTTTGACATGTATGTCACTAGATAAAACAATGGTAGTTGGTTTTGACGAGGCAGGAGACGGTGTGCATAGGCAATACCAGCCTATACACATTGTTAACTGGCCAGATGACATTGACGTAGGAATGAATTTGAACTGCCGTAACGTGAGGAATTTCGGCATTGACAAAAGTGTAGAAAGTGAAGTGAAAGAGATAATCAAATTCCCTCCACGGATTGACATTAGTATTGGTGTGAAAAAAGATCGTTTGCGAGAAGTAATGAAGCTAAAAGCCGATGCTCGCATACGTCGTCATGAAGCTAAAGCGCGTTTTGCTAAGTTTGCAATCGGAGTCTTAGTACTTGTAAAAGCTCATGAGAAATTGAGCGAGATAGACAATGAAATCTCTAAATTTAAGTTTGTGTATAATGGACCATATAAAGTCATTGGTATACCTCACACAAATGCTTATTGCTTAGAGTATCCAAGCTCTGGAAAACGATTAGGTATACGGAATATTGTGGGAATATTGTAGACTTGAAATTGTACCAACCTAGGATCGATTAATACCACACAATGGGTAATTTGTACAGTATGTAAATATAGAGTGTAAGATTAAATGATTTGCTAGATTGCTATGCTTTTGCCTGAGCAAGAGGACATTAAAGAAGTTGTAATTAATAAGTAATTAATTTTTACTAAATGATTTAAGAGAAACTGATTATTAATCTACTGAAAAATCCAAGCTGCTAGTTTAAGTTTTCAGCTGAGTCACAGTAGATTAAGGAATGGAAATATGATTTTGTAACAAGCTGTAAGATTTCATGAATATGTGTTTTACTAGTCATTGCCGATGTACTTAGACAATGTTTTAAGTTTCAGGCTTGTACATGTGTGATGATGGACAGTGTTGAGTTATCCACTGTGATAGTGTTAATGGACTCCTTGAGATTACTCGGGAGTGAGTTTTTTCAAAAGGATTCAGTGAAACGGACGTTCTGGAGATGCCGTTACACAGGGCGAGTGAGATCAAGCGTGCCGCTGTCGGTTCTTGTGCCGCTGTCGGCTCTTGTGCCGCTGTCGGCATTCTTTGTACTTGCGGGTACGGAAGGCGGAGTTGTTTTTCTTCCCGAACAGCTGATGTGAAAGAATTCCGTTGTCAATATTTATGGTTTTTTCGATCTACTGAATATTATTTTCTTGTTTAGCGTTAATTGGATTCTCATGACGAGAATATTAATTATGAAAAGGTTACATACAATGTGTATAATATGTAATTAATAATTAATTTGCGTTTTTTGATCTACCTGTTTTTATGACCATGTACTCTGATTAATTTTGTAAATAGTATTCCATTTCTTGATAGTGTTACGAATTTTGACGATTTTGGAATAGCTAAATCATTTTCTACGTTTTCTATGAATTTTACTATGTTGTCAACCTGTTTTATTTTGTGCAAGATGACAGAGTGGAATAAGATTAGGAGTTTAATTTTTCAGTGTCATTAAGGTCGATAAGTGAGGGGGAGGCTACAAACAGTAAGAATTGAAAAGCTTTTGCGATACGTTTTTTACTAAAAATTTATCATAACTTGTTGTACTAGCTTTTCCTTTCCTAAAATTTTCCATTTCGTCGATTAGATTAGTTTTGTTTCGTAAGAATGTTTACTTAGAGCCGCAGTAAGAAGCAGCCACGTTCCTGAATACCCGGTTTCCATATGGCGTCAAGCGCAATACTTGACTTCATGCAAATCAGAGGAGCCATCCTCTGCTTTCTTTTCTGTATATTCTCTGTTCAGTTGTACTACCGTTTGTAACACATTAGTCACAATACTCCTCCTCGATTTTGTTACACACTGCGACAGTAGAGCTTCAAGCGGACAGTAAGCTACATTTTTGAATGTGACATTGGATGAACTTGAGTTCGGAGGCTATATTAGAGAAATGAAAAACGACGTAGATGAAGATCAGAAGAGAGATATGATACTGGGAGAAGAATCTGACAGAGCATTGAAAGACCTAAGGCAAAATACCCTCAGACTTCAAGAAGAATGTAATAATTACAATTCGAAAGAAAGCAGTTGCTGAAAGGTGTGCAAATTACGGAACTATCAGTTTAATAAGTCGTGGTTGCAAAATACTCACACGAATTCTTTACATACGAATGGGAAACTGGTAGACGCCGACCTCGTGGAAGATCATTTCCGATTCCGGAGACACGCGAGCAAATACTTCCTCTACGACTTGTCTTAAAAGATAGGTTAAGGAAAGACAAACCAACGTTTTTATTATTTGTGGACTTATAGAAAACTTTGGACAATGTTGACTGGAATACTCTCTTTGAAATTCTGAAGGTAGCATGGGTAAAATGCAGGAGGAGAGAGGTTATACACAAACCAGACGCCAGTTACAAAGAGTCGAGGGGCATGATAGTAAAGCATTGGTTGAGAAGGGAATGAGACGGGGTTGTAGCCAACCCCGATATTCTTCAATCTGTACACTGAGAAAGCAATACAGAAAACAATAAAGAAAACGAAAGAAAAATTTGAAGTACTAATGAAAGTTCAGCGAGAAGAAGTAAAAACTTCGAGGTTTGCTCATGAAATTGTAATTATGTGAGAGGCAGTGAAAGATTTCGAAGACAAGTTGAATGAAATGGACAGTGTACTGAAAGATGAATATCAACAAAAGCAAAACAAGGAAAATGGAATGTAGCGAATTAAATTACTCGATGAAGTTTCTTATCTGGGCAGAAAAATAACTGATGATGGCCGAAGTAGAGAAAAACGTTTCTGAAAAAGAGAAATTTGTTAACATCGACTATACATTTCAGTGTTAGGCAGTCTTTCCCGAAAGTATTTGTATGGATTGTAGTCATGTACGGAAGTGAAACATGGACGATAAACATTTTAGACAAGAAGAGAAGAGGAGCTTTTGAAATGTGATTCTACAGAACAATGGTAAAGATTAGATGGGTAGATCACGCAACTAATGAGGAGATAGTGAATAGAATTGGGGAGAAAAATTTATGGCATAACCTGACAAGAAGAAGGGATCGGTCAATAGGATACATTCTGAGACATCAAGCGATCACCAGTTTAGTTCAAAAATGGCTCTGAGTACTATGGGACTCAACTGCTGTGGTCATCAGTCCCCTAGAACTTAGAACTACTTAAACCTAACTAACCTAAGGACATCACATACACCCATGCCCGAGGCAGGATTCGAACCTGCGACCGTAGCAACAGCGCGGCTCCGGACTGGAGCGCCTAGAACCGCACGGCCACCGCGGCCGGCACCAGTTTAGTATTGGAGGAAAGTATGGGGTAAAAACCATAGAGGGAGACCGAGAGAGCGGATTCAGGAGGATGTAGGTTGCAGTAGTTACTCGGAGGTAAAGAGGCTTGCACAGGATATAGCAGTCTGGAGAGCTGCATCAATTCAGTCTTCAGACTATAGACGACAACAACAACATCGGATGAGGGCGAATAGTACGGTTTATATTGAACTGTAACATAGTTTTTGCAAATGTGGGCGTACGTATGCAATAAAAGTCGGCATTAAGTAAAAAATTAGACCACATTTCTCTTTCTTTAGTTTCCAAAACACCCTGCGATGCATGAAACGGTACTTCACTACGAGACAGTTTATTTATGATTCTCTTGCAACTAGAGCCATTAACTGAAAAATGTCGTTTCCTTTAAGGACAAAGAACGTCCACGAAACAGCAGAAGACCAGATTTTATTGTAGGAAGACGCCGTATATCTACTCAGCAAAGTGAAGTTATGTTCGCTACACTTCCAGCCAAATCAGTGAATCTGAAACGTAGGAAACCTCTGTAGAATATAAAACCTACATTATTTACCGCAACATAAAGCCACCACAAATGTAGCTCAAGAGAAAACCACACAGACGTGATAATAAAACATCAAAAACAATTCAATTCTTTCCCAACACAGAAAAAAAACAATTCTGCAATTGTTGCTTCCTCTGAGCTACAAATGGCAAGAATCTTCAATACATTCATCTTTTGATGAAAAATTAATTATGTTTGCAAAAATATACTTGCATTGGTAAATCGAATGAAGTATAACAAAGTGCGAATTTTCAGACTCCAAACAAAAGAATGACGTGTCAAGGAAAACGACTATCGTAATAAGAACAGACAGCGGCAGAAATGTATGATTGTCATGGATGAAACACCGTGGTTATATTCTGTTGCTTTCAACAGAGTAAGCTACTATTATATACGTATTCGAAAGTACTTTTGCTAGAATAAATTGTAGCTTGTCACTGAATTGGTGACTATCGGCTCTTTTTTACATTTACTTCACGATCATTTATGTCTCGTGATAAATCAGTAATTAACCATTTTTAGCAACTATAGTTGTATCTATTGAAATAATCAACATCCAGTTGCACGAAAGAAATTTTATTACCTTAATGGGCTTTAGGCGCTTAGTATCCTTCTTCAGCAGATTGTAACTATCGCATTATTTGCGAGTGTCAAAAATAAAATGCATGCAGCATATTGCTGTGGTCATGCGGTTCATAGTGCTTTTGCCGATTATTTCAATAAGTAAATGCTCGGAAAACAAATATATAATAACCCTTTCTTTAATTAAATAGAAATACAGTTATAAACAAACAATCTTACGGCCAGCTTTATCTCCGCTAGGGGCGCTAGTGTAGTTGCAACTGCCTGACAATAACAACTTTCACAGAAGTGAGTACTACGACAGTTCATATTAGACTGTGCTACTACTGGGGATGAGTTACTTATTTCTTTATTTATTACTGATCTATAGGGCGTTCCAGGAAGAACAGTAAACATTGAAAGAGATGGTAGTGTAGACTAAGTAGAAAAAAATCGATTCTGATTAGCTGCACCCTTCGATACCGCTTTGCCAAATGACAACCATGCTGCGACATGTCAACGTGACCTAAGCCTCGGTCTACCCTACAGATAAGTACCTCATCGAATCTATGATTTAATACATTCGTTGGCACCGCCTATTCACAATCAAATCGTCACCTTGCAACTTACCTGATAATCTGTAACCTGAATGATGTCAAGCATATACACTCCTGGAAATGGAAAAAAAGAACACATTGACACCATTGTGTCAGACCCACCATACTTGCTCCGGACACTGCGAGAGGGCTGTACAAGCAATGATCACACGCACGGCACAGCGGACACACCAGGAACCGCGGTGTTGGCCGTCGAATGGCGCTAGCTGCGCAGCATTTGTGCACCGCCGCCGTCAGTGTCAGCCAGTTTGCCGTGGCATACGGAGCGGATCGCAGTCTTTAACACTGGTAGCATGCCGCGACAGCGTGGACGTGAACCGTATGTGCAGTTGACGGACTTTGAGCGAGGGCGTATAGTGGGCATGCGGGAGGCCGGGTGGACGTACCGCCGAATTGCTCAACACGTGGGGCGTGAGGTCTCCACAGTACATCGATGTTGTCGCCAGTGGTCGGCGGAAGGTGCACGTGCCCGTCGACCTGGGACCGGACCGCAGCGACGCACGGATGCACGCCAAGACCGTAGGATCCTACGCAGTGCCGTAGGGGACCGTACCGCCACTTCCCAGCAAATTAGGGACACTGTTGCTCCTGGGGTATCGGCGAGGACCATTCGCAACCGTCTCCATGAAGCTGGGCTACGGTCCCGCACACCGTTAGGCCGTCTTCCGCTCACGCCCCAACATCGTGCAGCCCGCCTCCAGTGGTGTCGCGACAGGCGTGAATGGAGGGACGAATGGAGACGTGTCGTCTTCAGCGATGAGAGTCGCTTCTGCCTTGGTGCCAATGATGGTCGTATGCGTGTTTGGCGCCGTGCAGGTGAGCGCCACAATCAGGACTGCATACGGCCGAGGCACACAGGGCCAACACCCGGCATCATGGTGTGGGGAGCGATCTCCTACACTGGCCGTACACCACTGGTGATCGTCGAGGGGACACTGAATAGTGCACGGTAAATCCAAACCGTCATCGAACCCATCGTTCTACCATTCCTAGACCGGCAAGGGAACTTGCTGTTCCAACAGGACAATGCACGTCCGCTTGCATCCCGTGCCACCCAACGTGCTCTAGAAGGTGTAAGTCAACTACCCTGGCCAGCAAGATCTCCGGATCTGTCCCCCATTGAGCATGTTTGGGACTGGATGAAGCGTCGTCTCACGCGGTCTGCTCGTCCAGCACGAACGCTGGTCCAACTGAGGCGCCAGGTGGAAATGGCATGGCAAGCCGTTCCACAGGACTACATCCAGCATCTCTACGATCGTCTCCATGGGAGAATAGCAGCCTGCATTGCTGCGAAAGGTGGATATACACTGTACTAGTGCCGACATTGTGCATGCTCTGTTGCCTGTGTCTATGTGCCTGTGGTTCTGTCAGTGTGATCATGTGATGTATCTGAACCCAGGAATGTGTCAATAAAGTTTCCCCTTCCTGGGACAATGAATTCACGGTGTTCTTATTTCAATTTCCAGGCGTGTATTATACCACACGCTTTGTTACAGACCAGGTACTTAGCATAAGCTACATTCTAAGTAATAATATAGATGCAAAAAAATATTATCAGTATTCCGTTCCACCTCTGTTTGCACACATGTGGCGTCATACTCCACAATATCATCACGTAAGGGGATGAAGCCAACATCCGGTATTTATAGTTGAGTTGACCCATACATTCAATAATTATGTTGCTTAAGGAACTACAGCCGATTACAGACATAAGTTTTGTTCTGCCTGTTGGACTCCAGCTGCTATAGCTCTATTTATCCATTATCATTTTTGCTTTGAAGTTTAAGTTATGAAGTTGTGACTGAGTTTACATAATTAAATTTTTCAACTGTGGCTGTGATTTGTTGGCCAATTCTACTGTTTTATTTGCCATGCGTCACGTATTTACAGATGCTGAGTTCGCCGGATTTTGTAATGGAAACCGTGCTGCAGCTTGTTGAAAACATGGTAAACGATTCCCTAACTGCAGAGTACCAGATTAAAGAGCGTTCACTCTTGATTTTACTAAGCTGCATAAGACTGGTGCAGTGACCAGCAGTCGTATCTAATCTGAACGTTCAAATGAACAGAATGTGGATGGAGGTATTACGCAGTTGGTACAACTTAATCTCTCAGCAATCACACCCATAATTTCTACACCTATATGTGTTACGCATAAACAAGATGGCGTACATTACGTATGCACGGCCTCTGTCCCTACCATTTACAGCGGGTTCAATACCTTCGAGAAGGAGTAAGTAGATTTTGTCACTGGCTACTCAGAAATCGCCGAGTAATCCCATTAATACCGTTTACTGATGAAGTCACTTTCCCTCTTGACGGTATCAGTAACACTCGCAACTCTCATCGGTTGTTCGACGAAAACCCGTATGCCGTTGTGGTGACACATTTTCAAGAACACTTCTCTGTAAATATGTGGTGTGGTACAATAGACTACTGGTTAACTTGGTCTGTTATATACAGATCCCCGTAGTAATACGTTATGCATCATCAACCAAAATATGCGGTAGTACATTGCCTATATGGTGCACAGCGTAAAACAAATTGACTTTCGCGGTATGAAAATGAAAAATTTTGTCTTGAAAACTATCTCCAAGTTGCAAGTTCTTATTAAAGTAGCCGTAATAAAAAATAAGATCATAAACCGATTCAGCATAAGACAGAAAACGAAAACATCACATATTATATTATACTACTCTCACGTCTGTCTTGCTGTGATCTTTAAAGCTCGTTCACTTAAATATTTCATTTATATGTCAACGACCGAAGTTGGTATAAATTACGTAGCCGAGTGAAATTATTTCATTTGTCGAACGAAACAACAAGTTAGTTGTTTGTTACCAGTCACCGTTTATTTCTTTCCACAATGCGTTTCGAAGGTATAAATCTCCATCAGCGGGTGAATTTACATGTATTATGGCATGTGTGTGTGTCGTGTTATGACTTTGGGGTAACCTGTGACAATTTGTAGTAGAGAAGAACAAAACCCTTTTTCAGAATATGTCTCTTGGTGTCTTTGACTAACGACTGAATGTAAATGTAAATGTAAATGTTTTGCCAAGTTACGTTCAGTCTTTAGTCAAAGACCTCAACAAAGGCATATTCGGAAACAGGGTTTTGTTTTCCTTTATTAGACAGAGTCACAGGTTACCCCAAAGCCGTAACACAACACACATATGCCATAACACCCATAAATCCACGTGTTGATGGAAGTTTAAACCTTTGAAAAGCGCTGTGGAAATAAATAAACAGCGACTGGTAACAGTAAACTTGATGTTTCATTCGATATCAGTAACACTCCCGGTAAAGCCTGGTCTAAAATGTTCGTATTTAAAATTATTTAGTTTAATTATTTGATTTACTGCTCAAGCATACAGTATCATAACAGCACTACCACTTCATTCGTGATGAGTTCAAGAATATCGAATAAAATGGTTTCTGTAGTGGATGACAATTATTTTTATATTGCCCTCTTCCAGTGAGCAAAATGTAGAATGTCGTCAGATAGTTATAAAAGGGTCGTGCATATAGCTTTATAGCTATTTAGATATCGCAACGCGATGCAGTGAGGTACAAACGTTCAATGAAAAAGACAAATCACACCGTTAACTAGAATTTCTTGAAAATGAGTTTACAGTAATACTATAAAAGGTTCCTTTGGCTACAAGGATGAGAGTGGCCTATTTTCTTCCTGTAAGCCGCTGCACTTTCTAAACGTTGGGTGACACTTCATATAAACCTAACGTTCCCAGGAAGACGTATCAGCAGAAATCGTCGTGCTGCTTGGCCACCAAGGTCCTCTTTTGATTTTTGCCTGTGATTGGCAGATGAAGAATACAAAGAAAAAATAATCACGCCTTTGCTAACTCCTTCTATGAATATTAGTTCGGACTACATTCTAAGAGCTGTACCTCATTAACTATTGAAAATTGGACACACGTTATGTGGAACGTTTTGTTCGTATTAGTTTATACAGGTTGAATCACTTAAAGCTTGCACTCTCAGTATTGCGGAAATGGAAAGTGCTATTGATGTGCGGTTCACACAGAATGGATTGGCAGGCAGGGGCTCGTATTGTTAACCAAACAACAGATTGTAATTATGGTTCAAATGGCTCTAAGCATTATGGGAATTAACATATGAGGCCATCAGTCCCCTAGACGTAGAACTACTTAAACCAAACTAACCTAAGGGCATCACACACATCCATGCCCGAGACAGGATTCGAACCTGCGACCATAACAGCAGCGCGGTTCCGGACTGAAGCGCCTAGAACCGCTCGGCCGATTGTAATAATACTTAGGAAGTATGTTTTTGTGCATACATACACTTTTTCAGATGGAAGAATGCCTGATGACATTAACAGACTAAAATAAGGTAAATTAGAATGTCAGTGGTGTTTGCTGCAGGATTCCAGTGCGAGTCGTTTACTAGATGGAACAAGTGACGACAGAAGAGAGGGAAAGTAATCTCAGACGTGTGATTAATGCCTGCACGTCTCTGGGTGTCTATATTGTACAGGGTGTTACAAAAAGGTACGGCCAAACTTTCAGGAAACATTCCTAACACACAAATAAAGAAAAGATGTTATGTTGACATGTGTCCGGAAACGCTTAATTTCCATGTTAGAGTTCATATTAGTTTCGTCAGTATGTACTGTACTTCCTCGATTCACCGCCAGTTGGCCCAATTGAAGGAAGGTAACGTTGACTTCGGTGCTTGTGTCGACATGCGACTCATTGCTCTACAGTACTAACATCAAGCACATCAGTACGTAGCATCAACAGGTTAGTGTTCATCACGAACGTGGTTTTGCAGTCAGTGCAATGTTTACAAATGCGGAGTTGGCAGATGCCCATTTGATATATGGATTAGCACGGGGCAATAGCCGTGGCGCGGTACGTTTGTATCGAGACGGATTTCCAGAACGAAGGTGTCCCGACAGGAAGACGTTCGAAACAATTGATCGGCGTCTTAGGGAGCACGGAACATTCCAGTCTATGACTCGCGACTGGGGAAGACCTAGAACGACGAGGACACCTGCAATGGACGAGGCAATTCTTCGTCCAGTTGTCGATAACCCTAATGTCAGCGTCAGAGAAGTTGCTGCTGTACGAGGTAACGTTGACCACGTCACTGTATGGAGAGTGCTACGGGAGAACCAGTTGTTTCCGTTCCATGTACAGAGTGTGCTGGCACTATCAGCAGCCGATTGGCCTCCACGGGTACACTTCTGCGAATGGGTCATCCAACAATGTGTCAATCCTCATTTCAGTGCAAATGTTCTCTTTACGGATGAGTCTTCATTCCAACGTGATCAAATTGTAAATTTGCACAATCAACATGTGTGGGCTGACGAGAATCCGCACGCAATTGTGCAATCACGTCATCAACACAGATCTTCTGTGAACGTTTGGGCAGGCATTGCCGGTGATGTCTCGATTGGGTCTCATGTTCTTCCACCTACGCTCAATGGAGCACGTTATCATGATTTCATACGGGATACTCTACCTGTGCTGCTAGAACAAGTGCCTTTACAAGTACGACACAACACATGGTTCATGCACGATGGAGCTCCTGCACATTTCAGTCGAAGTGTTCGTATGCTTTTCAACAACAGATTCGGTGACCAATGGATTTGGTAGAGGCGGACCAATTCCATGGCCTCCACGCTCTCCTGACGTCAACCCTCTTGACTTTCATTTACGGGGGCATTTGAAAGCTCTTGTCTACGCAACGCCGTACCAAATGTAGAGACTCTTCGTGCTCGTATTGTGGACGGCTGTGATACAATACGCCATTCTCCAGGGCTGCATCAGCGCATCAGGGATTCCATGCGACGGAGGGTGGATGCATGTATCCTCGCTAACGGAGGACATTTTGAACATTTCCTGTAACAAAGTGTTTGAAGTCACGCTGGAACGTTCTGTTGCTGTGTGTTTCCATTCCAAGATTAATGTGATTTGAAGAGAAGTAATAAAATGAGCTCTAACATGGAAAGTAAGCGTTTCCGGACACATGTCCACATAACATATTTTATTTCTTTGTGTATGAGGAATGTTTCCCGAAAGTTTGGCCGTACCTTTTTGTAACACCCTGTAGAGCCATGCCACGAGTGCACTTTGAGGCTTGTTATCTGTGGTCGAGGCGGAAGCGTAGCAGCGTTGGTTCTCAGTTTGAAGTCGGTCTTCGGATGAGGAAGGTAACACCCGACCCGCTGAAGTGCCTCGAGTTGCGGCCAGCTCGGGTACTGGAGCTGTGGCAGCGACAGTGGGCGATGAGGGCAGCCCCGAGTCGTGTCCGCCGAGTGCACGCTGTTTGCTTGTGTGTCACTTCTCAGTGGCGTCCATATGGAAGTTGTGGCAAAACTGGCATTGATCGCAGGCTGTCTGTCTGTCACTACTTCGGTGGCGTGTACCAAATATGAGGCTCGGATGAATGCAGCGGATTCACCGGAAATGGGTGTAAGCTGTCGGCATACCACTTTCTCACTGTGTGGGGTACGGCACCCGGGTGTATGCTACATCCGTCACATCCTTGTAAGACGAGGCTACAAAGTTGTTTGACAAGTACGACCCTTCCCATGCATAGTATGCCAAATAGGTTCAATAGAGACAGCTGAACCGAGAAGCAAGTACGAAGTTCCCAAGCCAATAGTACCTTACCCTCCGTATACCATGGCACTAAGTCGTAGAGACATTATCAGTTCTACAAATCCGACCATGCGAAAAAACAAAATTAAATAACAGCAGGATCACGAACCCACGAGTGTGCCCACTTCTACATGTACATCTACGTGATTGCTCTGCTATTCACAATAAAGTGCCTGGCAGAGGGTTCAATGAATCACCTTCAAGCTGTCTCTCTACCGTTCCACTATCGAACGGCGCGCGGGAAAAACATGCACTTAAATTTTTCTGTGCGAGCCCTGATTTCTCTTATTTTATCGTGATGATCATTTCTCGCTACGTAGGTGGGTGCCAACAGAATGATGTTTTCGCAATCGGAGGAAAAACTGGTGATCGAAATTTCATGAGAAGATGCCGTCACAACGAAAAAGCCTTTGTTTTAATGATTGCCACTCCAATTCACGTATCATGTCTGTGGCACTATCTCCCCTACTTCACGATAATGTTGTTGTTGTGGTCTTCAGTCCAGAGACTGGTTCGATGCAACTCTCCATGCTACTCTATCCTGTGCAAGCTTCTTCATCTCCCAGTACTTACTGCAACCTACATCCTTCTGAACCTTCTTAGTGTATTCATGTCTTGGTCGCCCTCTACGATTTTTAGCCTTCACGCTGCCCTCCAATACTAAATTGGTGATCCCTTGATGCCTCAGAACATGTCCTACCAACCAACCCCTTCTTCTAGTCAAGGTGTGCCACAAATTTCTCTTCTCCCTAATTCTATTCAATACCTCCTGATAAGTTATGTGATCTACCCATCTAATCCTCAGCATTCTTCTGTAACACCACATTTCGAAAGCTTCTATTCTCTTCTTGTCCAAACTATTTATCATCCACGTTTCACTTCCATACATGGCCACACTCCATACAAATACTTTCAGGAACGACTTCCTGACATTTAAATCTATACTCGATGTTAACTAATTTCTCTTCTTTACAAATGCTTTCCTTGCCATTGCCAGTCTACATATCCTCTCTACTTCGACCATCATTAGTTATTTTGCTCCCCAAATAACAAAACTCCTTTACTACTTTAAGTGTCTCATTTCCTAATCTAATTCCCTCAGCATCACCCAACTTAATTCTACTACATTCCATTATCCTCGTTTTGCTTTTGTTGATGTTCATCTTATATCCTCCTTTCAAGACACTGTCCATTCCGTTCAACTGCTCTTCCAAGTCCTTTGCTGTCTCTGACAGAATTACAATGTCATCGGCAAACCTCAAAGTTTTTATTTCTTCTCCTACTACTGCTTACTCTCCTGACGCAGATCCCACACCGCACAGCAGTACTACAGAATTGGTTGGACAAGCGTGGTGTAAGCAGTTTCATAAGTACACCCGTTGCACCTCCTAAGTGTTCTGCCAAGGAATCAAAGTCTTTGGTTTCGCAGTCCGGAACCGCGGGACTGCTACGGTCGCAGGTTCGAATCCTGCCTCGGGCATGGATGTGTGTGATGTCCTTAGGTTGGTTAGGTTTAAGTAGTTCTAAGTTCTAGGGGACTGATGACCACAGAAGTTAAGTCCCATAGTGCTCAGAGCCAAAGTCTTTGGTTTGCTCTACCCACAACATTATCTTTGCGATAGTTCCAATTTAGGTTATTTGCAATTGTAATTCCTTAGTATTTAGTTGAATTTACAGCCTTCAGATTTTTATGACTTATCGTTTCATCGAAATTTAGCGTATTTCTTGTAGTACTCTTTTCTTTGTTCAGAGTCAATTGCCACTTTTCATACCATACATATATCTTACCTAAGTCATTTTGCAATTCGGTTTGGTCATCTGATGACTTAAAAAGACGGTAATTGACAGCATCATCTGCAAACAATCTAAGACGGCTTCTCAGATTGTCTCCTAGGTCGTTAATATAGATCAGGAACAATAGAGGACTTCCTTTGGGAACGCCGGATATTACATTTATTTTACTAGATGACTTTCCGTCTATTACTACGAACTGTAATCTTTCTGACAGGAAATCACGAATCCAGTCGCACAACTGAGGCGATATTCCCATAAGCACGCAGTTTGGTTAGAAGATGCTTGTGAGGAACGGTGTCGAAAGCCTTCTGGAAATCTAAAAACATGGAATAATTTTGACATCCCCTGTCGATAGCACTCGTTACTTCATAAGTTTATAGTCCTAGTTCTGTTTCACAAGAACGATATTTTCTGAATCAGTGCTGACTATGTGTCAATAAATCGTTTTCTTCGAGGCAATTCATAATGTTCAAACACAGTGTATGTTCCAAAAGCCAACTGCCAATCGAGATTAGTGATATGGGCGTGCAATTCCTATTTTCCTTTTTGGGTATTGGTGTGACTTGAGCAATTTTCCAGTCTTTAGGCACGGATCTTTCTATGAGCGAACGGTTGTATATAATTGCTTAATTGCTAAATATGGATCTATTGTATCATCATATTCTGAAATGAACCTGACTGGTATACAACCTGGACCGGAGGCCTTGCCTTTATTGAGCGATTTAAGTTGCTTTGCTACATCGAGGATATCTACTTATATGTTTCTCATCCTGGCAGATGTTCTTGATTGGAAATCGGGAGTATTTACTTCGTCTTCTTTGGTGACGGAGTTTCGGAAAACCGTGCTTTACTGACACTGTCATCAGTGGCCTCACCGTTGTTACCGAGCAATGAAGGTATTGACTGCGTCTTACCACTGGTGTGCTTTATGTATGACCAGAATCTCTTTGGGTTTTCTGCCAGATTCCGAGACAGAGTTTCGTTGTGGAAATCATCTCGCATTGAATCAAGCGCTATATTTCGAACTTTTGCAAAACTTTGCCAGCCTTGGGGATTTTGCGTTCTTTTAAATTTTGCATGCTTTTATCGATTCTTCTGCAACAGCGATCCGACCCATTTTGTATACCATGGGGGATCAGTACCATCACCCTTTAATTTATGTGGTATATATCTCTCAATTGCCGCCGATACTATCTCTTTGAAATCAGCCACAAATTAGCTGATGGTTGACTGAAGCAATAAACAAAATATGCAAATCTTTTAACTGTACCATACACTACAGAAGTATAAATCATCAAAGGGATTAGACTTTAAGCAAAAGCACACACGCATAACAACCACACGTCCCCATTGGTGTAGATGCTGAAGTGACGGCATCAGATTAGCATGGAACTTAGCTGCGGCTACAAAAATTCGATCATGTGTGTGGGCGACGTTATTTGTCTTCCATTGTGGTCCATACGGCCTTGTATTTTTTTTTCTCTTGTATTTGATGTCATGTTGTGTATTTCACTGAGTTGGGTTAGTGTTGCCTGCTGCTGCTGAGCTAGTGTTCTTGGTAAACTGGGTATCTCAGTGCGTGGGACTTTCGTACAAGCGAGTGGCCTGTTTTCGAATGTGGAACTCTTTCTTGTATGGCGCTGTTGGTTGCAGTTAGTGTTAGCCTGGTTTGTCGTTTCTCTGTCTGTGTCGGTAGCTATGTGTTTTACGCGCCGCAAAGGGCTGTTATGTTTTATTGGGATGTTGATTTGTCAAGCTTCCCACCAGTCCATTACCGTTAGATATTTATTGTGCCGGTAGCACTGGGGTAGTCTACCATATGGTTTCATATACAAATACGTAAAGCTACTGATCTCAGGTTGCTACTACTAGATTCTGTAAGGTTTAGTGCGCCAATTCGGCCAATGGTCTGTGAAGACTTCGAAATGTGATAATTGATGTACTTTCATGTGTGTTCTTTTTTTCTGCAGAGTTTTGTCTTGGATATTGATTTTAAAGAATTTCTTATCTCCTCGTAAATGTGTCACCACTTAATTATGTGAGCTTTAGTGCTCTAGTTAGGGCATAGTTTATCTAACCAATGTACATGAGTTATATATTCTTTTAATCCATTTTTTTACGTGAATATTTATTTTAAATAATTTGTTGATTATTTGTAAAGGCTTTTCACGATTCATAAGCAGAAAGTATTGCTGGTTGTGAAGCTGCAATAACTGTAAATTTAAATAGGTCTAAAACAAAACAAAAATGCAAGTCGGACACACATCAATGTTCACATAGGTATTTATAGAAATTGCAACATTGTAAACTTTGACAGTCAATGGATGAATGTCTGACGCTGCAGCATGATGTCACTCCGCAGCTGGCAAGGATAGTAAACAGGGGACATGTCAGTACCAGAAGATAAAGTTCTGCAACTTTCCTTCAGCGTACTCAGTTGGGCAGTAAATATGCCTCGCAGATAGGCGTGTTTCGCTATATGCAGATGTCATCATTTGAGAGAGACGTGTAGTTTTCGGCGAATCACTGGAAATTTGAATAGGAACGATGCCACTATTCCACCGTGTTGGCAGGAATGGGTGAACCATGGCCGAACACAGCGTCAAGAAGGAAGCGGTCGACTTAGAGAGACGACAAAACGTCAGGACCGAGCAATCGTCTTTAGAGACGCATTCAGAGCCCCAGCTGCGTCATTACCGTCGATCCGCGTGCAACTGGTGCTTCAATGACCACAGGGACCAATAACAGACGACTCACAGAAAGAGGGCTCAATTCTCGGCGCTCCTTGCGCCGCCTACCGTTGACCTGTGTACACCAACAAGCCCGTTTGCAGTGGTGTCGGGCACATTCGGACTGGAATCTCATTGACAGAAGTAGAATTATCTTCTGTGACGAGTCTCACTTCGAACTGTCTCCCTATGCCCAGTGGAGACGTGTCTGGTACGTCAGGGATACCAACCTAAGTGTAGCCCGCCATACGAGCCGACAACCAGGAGTGACGACCTGGGGAGCCATTTATTTTCATGGCAGGACTCCTTTGGTTGTCATCCGCGGCATCCTTACAGCGAAGCAGTACGTCAGCGATATTGTACGCCCCGTTTTGTTGCCCTTCATAGCAAGCCAGCCTAGGCTTACATTTCAGCAACACAATGTCCGCCTGCACATGGCGGGAGTTTCTGCTGCTTGTCCTCGTCCTTGCCACACTCTACCTTAGCCAGCAAGTTCGTCGGATCTCTCCCAAATTTAGAACGTTTGGCGCATTATGAGCAGGGTCCTCCAACCATCGCTACATTTTGACGACCTAATGCGCCAATCAGACAGAATATGGCGCGGTATCCCTCAAAAGGAGATCCAACAACTCTTTCAAATGGCTCTGAGCACTATGGGACTCAACATCTTAGGTCATAAGTCCCCTAGAACTTAGAACTACTTAAACCTAACTAACCTAAGGACATCACACACACCCATGCCCGAGGCAGGATTCTAACCTGCGACCGTAGCAGTCTCGCGGTTCCGGACTGCAGCGCCAGAACCGCTAGACCACCGCGGCCGGCAACAACTCTTTCAATCAATGCTAAGCCAAATAACTGCTTACGTAAGGGCCAGAGGTGGACCAACGCGTTGTTGATGTTGACTTGCTAAGTTTTTGAGTAAATCATCCAATTTTTCTGAAATTGAAATCATTTGTCTGTAAATGTAAATCACATCTACCGATTTTCAACTCATTCGGATACTTCCTTCGTGGAGTGTTTTTATGTTTTTCTTAAAGTGTATTTGTCATCACAGTCTTTTCTTTAAATTGATCATTTGCATTCAGTTTTGTCACCACCTTCGGTGAATCAATGTGCCTCGATGAGTTTTCTTATTCTTTCTTCATAATGTGCATGAGACATTACAGCCACGCATATTTTGCTACCATTGGAAGGTCAATATTCATTTTCTTATGGTTGAATATCATTATGTGTATTTTGACTTGAAGCTTTGTCGTTATAATTTCTTACCTTATGGCCAAATGTGATAAAGTGTACACTGAGATCAAACTGTTGTGATCAACCAGGGTGAAGTCGCTCTTATACTAGGGTAAGTCAATTACTATCCGCAATTTAGTTATATTTTTGTTTATTTTGGTAGTACTGTCGTTTTACGTTGATGAATCATGCTTTGTTTATTTGTTGTTATATCTTTGCAATTTTCAAACTGCTAGGTTAGTTTCGTTATCGCTGCCGTACTGTTAATCATGGCTGCTCCGTTGTCTATTTGCACCAAAGAAGAGCAACGTTAAGTGATCGAAATTCATCGAAGACTTTCTGTATAGTATGGGAACAGTGTTTTGCCACTACGGAGTGTCTACGAATGGACTGAAAGATTCCGAAATGGTCGCACGAGTGTTATGTACAATGAAGGAGCCGGACGACCGTTTACCTCCACAAATGAAGAAACCATTGAACGTTCACGCGAAATGATTCTCTTAGACAGACGATTAACTATTGACGAAGTGGCACATCGTCTGCAAATTACTCACGGTTCTGCTTACAAAATCATCCACAGCAGACGTGGGTTTCATAAAGTTTATGCAAGATGGGTCCCAAAACAACTCAAACAGTTGCATAAACAAACGCGCTCGGATATCTGGAAAAACATTTGGATCGATATCGTAACGAAGAGGACACCTTCTTAGACAGAATCATTACTGGTGACGAGACATGGATCCATCATTACGAGCCGGAAAGTAAACGGCAGAGTATGGAATGGAAACCTCCAAATTCTTCGTGCAAGAAAAAGTTCAAGACCTAACCGTCCGCAGAAAAACTGATAATTACGGTTTTTTGGGACGCACAAGGTCCAGTACTGGAACATTATGGGGAAAGGGGCACAACAATTAACAGTGTACGTTATAGTGAGATGTTTACTGCCAGGCTAAAGCCTGCAATTCGACACAAATGCCGAGGATTGCTGTCAAAAAGTGTTGTGTTGCACGACAATGCCCGTCCGCATACTGCTGCCCACACTGCTGAAACGCTCCAGAAATTCAAATTTGAAGTACTGAATAATCCTCCATGTGATCCTGATCTTACCCCTTCTATCACTTGTTCGGTTCACTCAAACAGACATTAAGGGGGCGTCGATTTGCCTCGGAGGAAGCAGTGAAAGAAGCAGTGCAAGCAGTGCATTCTTGGCTCGCAGCTCAACCGAGAACCTTCTGTTATGAGGGGATCAGGAAGCTTGTATGACGATGGACCAAGTGGGTTGAAACGCAAGGAGATTATGTCGAAAAATGATGTTCTTGTAAGTTTCCTATTTTATTACAATAAAATTTTATAACAACTTTGCGGATAATAATTGACTTACCCTCGTAATTTTGTGTAGTATTTTTCCGGTAAAAAAACCAGCGTCATCAACTCCCCGACTACCATGCTCACTGTCGTCTCAGTATGCCTTAGGAAACAAAAGCATTTGGAAACTAACGAGAACGAAGATAGAGTGTACAAAAGAATGGTAAACGACTACTAGTGGAAATGGAATTGTGGCCTCAACGCTGTACTATGGACCAGTTCTCAGACCGATCTGTTCGGTAAATTTTGTATTGCTCGTGCTTTGTAAATGTTAGTCACAAATAAATAGACATCTCTTACATTTGTTTCTGCAGCCCATCCAACACATTTACTATTGGAGTGAAGCATAGAAAGCGGCAGGCAGTAGCTTAAGACAATTGCAGAAGTGCCACAGTTTTTCACATTTTACAGTATACTCGAGATAACTATCATACTGACCTCTGAAGTTATTTACGCTACTTTCGAATTTTTGAGTTAGTTGTTTCAGATGATATATAAAATTCACTGGATGAGCTCGGCCATTAAATACACTGCTTGAAAAAAGAAGTGGAACACACAGAAGACATGGGTATAAATGGGTGAAGTTGCAATTATCTGTGACAAGTAAAGCGGCCACTAGAGTGCATTATTGTTGTTCGTGTTTTGTGTTGTTACCAGGCTTGCTACGGTATGTAAGGGGCGTGAACGGCATCATCTGTAGAAAGATCACTATAAAGGACACGGAGACACTGCGTACTCTTGTGAGGTAGTGTTATCACCTACCTGACATAGTCTGAATGTGGCCCCACTGTTAGGCTCAATTTGGCCAGATGGTGAAATCGTGCAATATCCAGATTTGTGGGGCATTCGGATGGACTGCTTCAGAACATGAGGACAGGCAGAGTTGTCGTCAAGTTTCCGTTCGATGATGTCTGACCACCACAACGAACAATTGTCGTATTGAAGCCCAAATACATCGCAATTCCTGTACACCTGTGCCTGCCATCCGACATCAAGTAATGGACTCTCTGCAACATTCTGTGCAATCCCTCACCGCTGAGTGAAGATTAGGAGCAATCAAAGTAGGGTATTACCATCCCATGCCATTAACTCCACAACACAAATGGCTGCCTCTGGAGTGGTGCCGTGAGCGGGAAGCATGGACTGCTGATGAACGGCGTCGCGTTGTGATCAGCGATGAACCGCTGCTCTGTACTACTGGATATCATTGTCGTCAGCGCGTACTGCGGCGACCTGGGGTGGATAGGGGGGGGGGGGGGGCAGTGGTCCCAGTCGTGCACTGTATTGAATAGGTAGAGCGGTGTTATTCCTGACGTCATGGTTGGGGAGCCACCGGGTAACACTTCCGGCCACGGTCGGTAGTGATTGTCAGAATTTTGATGCTGGAACTGCAAGTCACGGACACGTATGTACTCATTTCTTACCTCGCATGAGACAGTATTGTGGCGCCATTTTTCAACAGGACAGTGTTCGTCCACATGTCTCTACGGACCGTCTGCGTGACGTTGACGTATTCATGTGGCCAGGCAGATCCCCAGGTCTGCCCCTAGTAGAACAAGGGTGGGACCAATTCGGACATAAACTCTGCCCCACTGCCTGTTTGCAGGATATCGAGGAGCAGTTGCAACCGTTGTGGGCCAGGTTGTCTCAGGACAGGATACAACGACCTTATGACACCCTCGCCAACCAAATCAGTGCACGTACCCAGGCCAGAAGAGGTGCAACCTCATAATGATAAGTGGGTTTATACTGTCAAGTTTTTTTTTCAGTAAATTTGAAGGGATTTTGTAATCACGGAAGTTTATTGTCTGTTGTATGTTAACCGGGGACCTAGAAACGACGGAGAGGCTCCGTCACCGCCGCAGCCGCAGTGGTCCACAACCCCACGACGACTACCGAAGTGCACTTCGCCCCTCCGCCGCCCCACACCGAACCACTCTTTCAGGGTTATTGTGCGGTTCGGCCCCCGGTGGACGCCCCTGGGAAAGTTTCACACCAGACGAGTGTAACCCCTATGTTTGCGTGTTACAGTAATGGTGGTGTACGCGTACGTGGAGAACTTGTTTGCGCAGCAATCGCCGACATATTGTAGCTGAGGCGGAATAAGGGGAACCAGACCGCATTCGCCGAGGCAGATAGAAAACCGCCTAATAACCATCCACAGACTTGCCGGCTCACCGGACTTCGACACAAGTCCTCCGGGCGGATTCGTGCCGGGGACCAGGCGCTCCTCCCGCTCCGGAAAGCCGTGCGTTAGACCGATCGGCTAACCGGGCGGGCTTAATCACGGAAGTAACTTACATGCCCTTTGAACCTGTAAAGTTCATTTCGTTTCCTTCTCTCTTTCTGGGTGGTTTTTTTTGTCAGGCAGGTTATGTATGTTATGAAGTACAGTTATTTCACAAGAAAGTATATTCCTGAGGATGTTTCACAATGATGTATTACGCGGGACCTATTTTTCAGATTCCAAGTCACATTCTAAATACAACGAGGGTTACAGTATGCGACCAAGAAATTAGACACTTTTTAGATATAAAATCCAGATCTTGCCGTATACGACCTAAATATGTAGGCACAAACTGTAAGCATACGCGTAAGTGTATTTTATAGTTTAGTAGTTCCAGTATTTCACAAGATCCCACAGTCAATTCAACTAAAAACTTTGCATTTGAAGCCATTTGCTGACACACAAGTACAAATCATGGTGCTTACACAATAATATTTGACGGTGACTCACTTGTCTTTCGTGTTCAGTTGAAATTCCGACTTTTTTTCCCATCTACCTCCAACCAGGTAAGTTGAACGGAATTGTATGTGCCGTCGCTAATGAATTGAGTGTAATTCACTTGCACGTATTGCACGTTCTGGGACGTTCTGATGTCGTTACGTACGTCTATGCATAGACACTGCCCGCGGAAACCGTGCTACTGCTCCCTGGAGATGAAGAGAAACGCGATGTTCCTGGCTGCCTTTGCCTTAACTCCTAATGAAGACGAGCGGCCGAGCAAGACATTCAGTAATCCTGTTACGCTAGCGTCCTATGCTGGCGCTGCAACGCGTTCTTTTCCTGTAGCCGTAACAGCATTTTCATTTCTTATATGCTGACCTTCCCGACTTTATAAACTTTAGTATTCTTTCTTCATTTGTGTAGCCATGTTGTCAGTAGTTGCTTTTCAATTCTTGAGAGTATTTTTGTTCTGTCGTTGCAACTACAAAAATGCGTGTTTTTTTTACCAGACACGTTTCGCTTTTTTGAGGTAAAGCATTATCAGTGGTCTATAATTAAGTTTTTTACATTTTGATTTGCTTTAAGATCGAAAAACAGTTCGTTAACAATATGTTGGTTCGTACTTACGGTGAAAAAAGAAGATTCTAGGTCAAAGACAACTTAGTGGCAAAGTTACGTTAGCAACTCTACAAAACACAAACCACAACACATACTGGGAAGTTTAAAAACAAACAGTAAACAGTGGTGTGCGAGAAAGTGTTGTGTGAAAATCATAAGAAATGCGTAGTGCTGCAGAACAACTTTTATTAGACCGCAATTACCAGTGTCTGAAGAAAAAAAACGTAAACGATGTGCTATCAGACGGCATTTCCCGATGTAAGAGAGAAATGAAGCGAAAATCGCCGTAAGCACAAGCCAACATATTGTTAACGAACTGTTTTTCGATCTTAAAGCAAATCAAAATGTACGTAACTTAATTACAGACTACTGATGACGCTTTACCTCAATAAAGCTAAACGCGTCTGGTGAGTTGGAACGACAGGACTAAGTACCCTCAAAAATTTAATATTCTTATCTTATTGGCAGTGGCGAAGCTGTTTTTGTCTTCTCTTTCTCGATATCTAAGTACCATCGTTATTTATCTTACTATGAGGAGGCAGTATTCACAGTTTCGTCTTGTCTTTGATCTCATTTTCTTTGAGTATTCACTGGATCTTCTTGGAGTAAATGGAGATGCATTAAGAGCGATAAGATAAGCCGTCTGAAGTCAAGACACCTGGGTCTTCCTGAGTGATTAAAAACTGTGGGATGCCGCGACTCGAACCTTTCAGTCTACCAACTGAGCTGCCCGAACACGACTTACGACCCGCCCTCACCCTCTTTCTACCAGGAGTGCTAGCCCCGCAAGGTATGCAGGAGAACTTCTGTGGATTTTGGAATGTAGGAAATGAGATACTGGTGGAAGTGCAGCTGTGAGGGCGGGTCGAAGTGGTGCTTGGGCAGTACACTTAGTACGAGCATTGCTCGCGATGGAATAGTTTCTGGTTCGAGTCGCCGTCCACCACATGCATTTAATCCGCCAGGAAGTTTCAAATTAGCGCGCTAACTCTTCTAGAAAGTGAAAATTCATTCTGGAGGCACATGTAATAAACACTGAAGGGATGTTTTCCCGTTTCTTGTCCGAAGAACTACTCCATTTTGTAATCTCATGAACACATTCCCTGTTTTCAGCTGCGTTTTCGTTCTTGTAATTTTTTTTCCTTGGCCGTTTTGGAGGATGTTCCTAGGACAACGACGACTGCAGCTTACAAGCGCTAGAAGAGGGCCCTTGCGCGTTCTCGTAGCCAGTGGTACAATACTAAAGGTATTACAATACGTGAGGTCGACTGCAGTCCTGTTGCGTGGCATTAACGTTACCTAACGTATACCCATCAGTGCATACTATTAAATAAAATTTTACATGTTGTCTGCATCTCACATAAAAACAATACATCGTTATTTCTTTTTCATGTTGCTGATCTAGGAAACGATCAGTGAGTTTCACGTTTGGTGACAATCATTAGTCATGAATGTATGTACCATGTTGTATTCCTTCGAAGAAAGAACACGGTTTGTCTGACATTTATATGCTGCCGTTGGTGACACTCAGGTAGATGTTCGGCAGTAATCAACTAAAATTTCTTCAGCAACATCCTCCGACACCTTTCTTCCATTCATAAATTTTTTGAGTTCATCTCAATCATACTTGTCATTGAAAGTACTAGAGTTTTCGAGCGATCACAAAAGTTTGAATTAAAAGAAGGTAGCTCAAGGACACTTGCTTCAAAGCGCTGCCGTATTCTAATACGTTAGTTTCGCACTGTGCCTCCAGCGAAATCAGTAGACACTAACGCAAAGATTAACTCCTCGTCCTCTATGAAATATTGTTGAGGGATTCGTCCTTTATTACTGTGAATTTCTGCGAACCAAAGAAAACTCTTCTGTTTTAACTTCTCTGAGACTTGGAAATTTCTCATGCACATACAAAAATGTTCGTTTAGTGTCAGTCACGGCCGGCCGGAGTGGCCGAGCGGTTCTAGGCGCTACAGTCTGGAACCGCGCGACCGCTACGGTCGCAGGTTCGAATCCTTCCTCGGGAATGGATGTGTGTGATGTCCTTAGGTTAGTTAGGTTTAAGTAGTTCTAAGTTCTAGGGGACTGATGACCTCAGAAGTTAAGTCCCATAGTCTCAGAGCCATTTGAATCATTTTGTTATTCACGGCCCTCAACAATTTTTTATAAGGCGTAGTTTTACAGAAAGACCGGGGAGTTGGACATTGATGAATTTCACAGATAGTACTTCCAAGTTGAAGTGACTGAAACACTTTGGGTCTGACTGACTTGAAGTGGTCCTCCACGAATTCTTCCCCTGCGCCAACCCGCCGACTTTCGGAATAGCACTTACACCAACGTCGTCAATTATAGGCTGTATTCCAATAGCGTCTTCCCCAACAGATTTTACCCTTGTAGCTCCATCAAGTGCCATGGAGGTTATTCCTTAAAGTCCTGACATTCTCTCCCCCTCCCCCCCCCCCCCTACTTACCGATTTTTTCAACATGTTCCTCTCCTCGCCGATCCTCATTCCAACTAATTTTCAACGTCCTTCTTTAGCGCCACAGTGTGTACTCCACCGCCATAAAATTCTGTGCTCCAAACACACACTCTCAGAAATTAAGGCCTGTGCTAGGTACTATAAGACTTCTTTTGACCAGGAATGCCTGCTTTGCCCTCGCTAGTTTTCTTTCGTCCTTCATGTGTTGCGTTGCTTCCAACTTAACAGAATACCTTCACTTTGTATACGTCATAGTCACCAATTTTGGTGTTACGCTTTTTGCTAATCTCATGTCTGCTACTCTCCATTACTTTCGTTTTTCTTCGATTTACTCTCAACCCATAGCTTATGCTCAACAGTCTGTCCATTCCATTTAGCAGGGCCTGTAGTTTCTCCTCACTTTCATTGAAGACAGCAATGTCATGAGCCAATCTTACCGCTGACATCCTTTCGTTCTGAGTTTTCATCTCTTCCCTAAACTTTTATTGATGCGTAGAAAGATATAGACAACACTATAGTATGCCAACCATACACAACCACCACAGGCCACACGGGACGGCCTTTCCATTCACAGCCCTCATACTTCGCACCTAACCAAAAAATATACAAACCGCAAAAAAACATAGGATATTTCCAGAAGTGAATATCATGCTGTTTATTATAGGTGGGTTTTCGAAGACAGTTTCAGAAAAATCAAAATGATGGTTATGGAGAACCGTGAAAAATACAGAGAATGGAAGATTTTTTACAGAGGTTTTCGGAATGAGTGCGATTGATTTAGAATAAATGGTTATGTTCGGTTCACTGTTAGTCAGGTTTTGTACAGAAGCTTGATGACTTCATTATAGAGAAAGCATTTGCCAACAGTAGAATAACCACCAGTTTCCTTGAACACGCCTTACGAAAGAATACAGACACTATTTCTGAACACCAAAACGCCTTCTGACTCCACGTGCTGGGAGACGTACTGTAACCAGCGGCGGAATTTTTAATATTAGTAGTCAAGGTACAGGAACAATAAGACGCTCCAAGGGGTCAGTTAATTTACTACAGCCTGCGTCATTGCTATTCGTGATAATTTCAAGCAGCTTTATCTTGGAAACCATAGGCAAAAGACCACTTGTTTCGTTGATGGTCCATCATACCTCATCTTAATCTACGGCAGTTTACTTCTGAAATACTCTGTACTCACAACTTCACGCAATAACTAATTTCGAAAGTTCGCTAACATATACACTATGTGATCAAAAATATCCGGACATTCCCAAAAACATACGTTTTTCATATTAGGTGCATTGTGCTGCTACCTACTGTCAGATACACAATATCAGTGGCCTCAGTAGTCATTAGACATCGTGAGAGAGCCGAATGATGCGCTCCGCGGAACTCACGGACATCGAACGTGGTCAGGTGTGGGTGTGACTCGTGTCATACGTCTGTACGCGAGGTTTCCACACTCCTGAACATCCCTAGGTCCACTGTTTCCGATGTGATAGTAGAGTGGAAACGTGAAGGGTCACATACGCACTAAAGCATACAAGCCGACCTCGTCTGTTGACTGACAGAGACCGCCGACCGTTGAAGAAGGTAGTAACGTGTAATAGGCAGACATCTATCCTGACCATCACACAGGAATTCCAAACTGCATTAGGATCCACTGCAAGTACTATGACAGTTAGGCGTGAGGTGAGAAAACTTGGATTTCATGGTCGAGCGGCTGCTCATAAGCCGGTAAATGTCAAACGATGCCTTGCTTGGTGTAAGGAACGTAACCATTGGACGATTGAACAGTGGAAAAACGTTGCGTGGAGTGACGAAACACAGTACACAACGTGGCGATCCGGTGGCATGATATGGGTATGGCGAATGCCCGGTGAACGTCATCAGCCAGCATTTGTAGTGCCAACAGTAAAATTCGGAGGTGGTGGTGTTATGGTGTGGTTGTGTTTTTCGTGGAGGGGCTTGCACCCCTTGTTGTTTTGCGTGGCACTATCACACACAGGCCTACATTGATGTTTTAAGCACCTTCTTGCTTTCTACTGTTGAAGAGCAATTCGGGGATGGCGATTGCATCTTTCAACAATGACTCTAAGCACTATGGGACTTAACATCTGAGGTCATCAGTCCCCTAGACTTAGAACTACTTAAACCCAACTAACCTAAGGACATCACACACATCCATGCCCGAGGCGGTCGCGCGGTTCCAGACTGTAGCGCCCAGAACCGCTCGGCCGCCCGTGGCAGGATTCGAACCTGCAACCGCAGCAACAGCGCGGTTCCGGGCTGAAGCGCCTAGGACCGCTCGGTCATAGCGGCCGGCCATCTTTCAACACGATCGAGCATCTGTTCATAATGCACGGCCTGTGGCGGAGTGGTTACACGAGGATAACATACGTGTAATGGACTGGCCTTCACAGAGTCCTGACCTGAACCCTATAGAACACCTTTGGGATGTTTTGGAATGCCGGCTTCGTGCCAGGCATCACCGACCGACATCGATAGCTCTCCTCAGTGCAGCACTTCGTGAAGAATGGGCTGCCATTCTCCAAGAAACCTTCCAGCATCTGATTGAACGTGTGCCTGCGAGAATGGAAGCTGTCATCGAGGCTAAGGGTGGGTCATCACCATACTGAATTCCAGCCTTACGGATGGGGGGCGCCACGAACCTTAAAGTCATTATCAGCCAGGTGTCCGGATACTTTTGATCACATAGCGTATGTCGTCGGTCTAGTTCTTTGTTTTTGTTTTATCTCAGACTGAATGATATATGCCGACCGCGGTGGCCACGCGGTTTAGGCGCTGCAGTCCGGAACCGCGCGACTGCTACGGTCGCAGGTTCGAATCCTGCCTCGGGCATGGATGTGTGTGATGTCCTTAGGTTAGTTAGGTTTAAGTAGTTCTAAGTTCTAGGGGACTGATGACCTCAGATGTTAAGTCCCATAGTGCTCAGAGCCATTTTTTTGAATGATATATTGAATCACAGAAAGAACGACTTTAAGACACTGCTCTAGCTACCGCAATTCTTTACTCACCCAACTGAGCAAGTGATCCAGACGTCTAAAAGAAATCCAGTGTTATTTTCTTTTCCACACCTGGATGTTCATGTAAAGCGCGATCATGTTAAGCAGAACGTACTCTCCCTTCTGATAACCCTATGGCATCAGGTGTAGCATACACTTATTATGTTAGTTAGTGAATATTATTCACGCTGATTCAGCTGCCCTTACCGCTGTCATTTTATGCAAACCACTGTGTTACATTTGACATCCAAAACCCACCCGTGAGACTTTCATATTCATTCGCCCGCTACAATCAAACTATTAGTCCTACAAAAAATTAAGAGTATCTTTTTTTGTAGGAAATTCAAGATAGGTAAATTTTGTACTGGGATACGTTGTCATGGAGGCCATGGTTTTCGAGTTATTCAAGTAAAACGTACAAAAGTGACATTCAATAGCACTTTCACCTCACCCATCATTAATTAAGATTTCTAATATTTTGTTCGTGGCCCTTCCCCCTATCACTGTACAAAAATTTCCTACTACACCAAATATTACCGATACTCGACCTTACATGTTCTCTCTTGATTGGACTACTATGTCACTAGCATAGTCGGCTGTTTCATTAGCACTATCAATTTAAACGCGGCCGTGAGGGTAATGACAGGAAAACGACTTTTGTAAACGTTATGCTAAAACTTATTACGTTTACACAAACGCCAGTTTTACAATTTGTAAGTGCTCGATTATTCTGGTGGCATAATAAGGCCAGTCAATGAAGACCAGAAAAGGTCAAATATCGGGCTCGTATAGTATGAGTGGAGGTGCGTTTGAAGGCGAAATTGAGTGTTTCCCTTGAATAACTCAAAAACTGTGGCATCCAGCGACAACGTAATCCAGTAGAAAATTTAACTGCAGCAAATTTCCTACAAAAAAATCCTTCTCTTTTTTGTGTAGGAGTAATAGTTTGCGCGTACCGTTCGAGAAATATGAAAATCTCGAGCATGGTTTTTGAAGACCAGATATAACATTGAGGGTTGCATAAAACGACAGCTTTAGGGGCAGCTGCATGTGTGGAGTTTCTCCGTGCTTGCAGTTTTGGGACGCACGGTAACAAGAAAATGTATAACTTAGTTTAAACTGAGCAGATAATTTATTCATCGTTTAGAATGAACAAACTCCTTACCAACTCTGTCCAGCTTCGGATGATTTTGTGTTAGGGATAAGCAGAGAATTTCGTGACGACTTGTTATTTTGTTACACACATTTGAGCGAAACGTACTCAACACGATCGCGCAATATATCCTAATAAAACATAAACAAAACTTCGTTAATACCAGTGTCACCTATAGCCTACCACACAGCTTCTCATTTCAGAATGTAGAATAACTGAATGTGCACAACCAAAGCATCTAGTCTGAAATAGACTTATGTCTCAGATCTACACAGCTGTCCATTAAAATAGCAACGTCACGAAGGCGATTTCCAACAAAATTCAAATTAGCATGATTTGTTGTAAATGCTTGAGTAAGGCAGTTGTAGAAACGATTGGTATTGTAGTTGTAAATTGTCGTAGCTGTTATGGGAAACAATCAGAGCTCCAAGCTCTAATAGAAAGCACTGAAGCTCAAATAGTTATAGGTACAGAGAGCTGGCTAAAGCCGGAAATAAATTCAGCCGAAATTTTTTCAAACGATCCAGCAGTGTTCAGAAAGGGTAGATTAAATACAGTTGGTGGTGAAGTATTTATTGCTGTCAGAGGTTTTTTGCCTTGTAGCGAAATTGAAGTAGATAGTTCACGTGAAATAGGGTGGGTAGAGGTTATACCTAACAATCGGACTAAACTATTAATTGGATCGTTTTACCGAACCCCGACACAGAAGATATAGTTGCTGAACAGTTCAAAGAAAACTTGAGTCTCGTTTCAAATAAGAACCCCGCTCATACAATTATAGTCGGTGGTGACTTCAATCCACCCTCTGTATTTCTGGAAAAATTATACGTTTAAAGCCGGTGCATGCATAAAACATCATCCGAAATTGTACTGAATGCTGTCTCAGAAAACTATTTTGAACAATTAGTTCAAGAGCCCACTCGAAGCGTAAATGGTTGCGAAAGCATACTTGACCTTTTAGCAACAAATAATCCAGGGCAAATAGTGAGTGTTGTGACAAATACAGGGATTAGCGACCACAAGGCAATTGCTACTAGGTTGAATACCGTAACACCTACAACCATCAAAAAGAAACTTAAAGCGTATTTATTTAAAAAAGCTGATAAAAATGTTCTTAACGCCTTTTTAAGAGACAATCTTCACTTCTTCCGATCTGATCATGTAAGTGTAGAAAAGTTGTGGAATGTTTTCTAAGAGATAGTATCAACAGCAGTTGAGAGACATATACCATATAATTTAGTAATTGATGGTACTGATCCCTCATGATACACAAAACGGGTCAGATTGTTGATGCAGAAGCAACGAAAAAAGCATTCCAAAAGAACGCAATATCCCCATGGCTGTCAAAGTTTTGCAGAAGTTCTAAATATAGTGCGTGCTTCAATGCGAGATGCTTTTAATAATTTCCACAACGAAATTCTGTCTCGAAATCTGGCGGAAAACCCAAAGAGATTCTGGTCATTCATAAAGCACACCAGTGGCAAGACGCAATCAATACCTTCACTGCGCGATAACAACGGTGAAGTCACTAATGACAGTGCCACTAAAGCAGAGTTATTAAACAGGGTTTTCCGAAACTCCTTCACCAAAGAAGACGAAGTAAATATTCCTGAATTCCAATCAAGAACAACTGCCAAGATGAGTAACATGGAAGTAGATATCCTCGGTGTAACAGAGCAGCTTAAATCACTTAATAAAGGCAAGGCCTCCGGTCCAGATTGTATACCAGTAGGTTCCTCTCAGAGTAAGCTGATAAAATAGCTCCATATTTAGCAATTATATACAACCACTCGCTCACAGAAAGATCCGTACCTAAAGACTGGAAAATTGCTCAAGTCACACCAATACCCAAAAAGGGAAGTAGGAGAAATCCGCTGAATTACAGGCCTATATCACTAACGTTGATTTGCAGTGGGGTTTTAGAACATATACTGTATTCGAATATTATGAAGTACCTCGAAGAAAACGGTTTATTGACATACAGTCAGCACGGATTCAGAAAATATCGTTCTTGTGAAACACAAGTACCTCTTTATACTCATGAAGTAACAAGTGCTATCGACAGGGGATGTCAAATTGATTCCATATTTTAGATTTCCAGGAGGCTTTCGACACCATTCCTCACAAGAGTCTTCTAATCAAACTGCGTGCCTACGGAGTATCGCCTCAGTTGTGCGGCTGGATCCGTGATTTCCTGTCAGAAAGGTCACAGTTCGTAGTAATAGACGGAAAGTCATCGAGTAAAACAGAAGTAATATCCGGCGTTCCCCAAGGAAGCGTCATAGGCCCTCTATTGTTCCTGATCTATATTAACGACATAGGAGACAATCTGAGTAGCCGTCTTAGATTGATTGCAGATGATGCAGTCATTTACCGTCTTGTAAAGTCATCAGATGATCAAAACGACTTGCAGAATGATATAGATAATATATCTGTATGGTGCGAAAAGTGGCAATTGACCCTGAATAAAGAAAAGTGTGAAGTTATTCACATGAGTACTAAAAGAAATCAGCTAAATTTCGATTACCCGATAAGTCACACAAATCTGAGAGCTGTAAATTCAACTAAATACTTAGGGATTACAATTACAAATAACCTAAATTGGAACGATCACATAGATAATATTGTGGGTAGAGCAAACCAAAGACTGCGATTCATTGGCAGAACACTTAGAAGGTGCAACAGGTCTACCAAAGAGACTGCTTACATCACGCTTGTCCGCCCTATTCTGGAGTATTGCTGTGCCGTGTGGGATCCGCATCAGGTGGGACTGACGGATGACATCGAAAAAGTACGCAGAAGGGCAGCTCGTTTTGTATTATCGCGAAATAGGGGAGTTGATGTCACAGACATGATCGTGAATTGGAGCGGCAATCATTAAAAGAAAGGCGTTTTTCGTTGCGACAGGATCTTCTCATGAAATTTCAATCACCAGTTTTCTCCTCCGGTTGCGGAAACATTCTGTCGGCACCCACCTACATAGGGAGAAATGATCATCACGATAAAGTAAGAGAAATCAGGGCTCGCACAGAAAAATTTAAGCGCTCGTTTTTCCCGCGTTCCGTTCGAGAGTGAAACGATAGAGAGACAGCATGAAGGTGGTTCACTGAACCCTCTGCCAGGCACTTTATTGTGAATAGCAGAGTAATCACGTAGATGTAGATGTAAATAATTAGCTTTTCGCTGCAACCTCCCGAAGCATATAAGAAATGATTACACAACCAATTTCTCATACAGGAATTTACATTTGAATATTGTTTACGTGCGAAGTGAATGACAGTGAGAAGGACGTGTCGGAATTCGATAGCGGCAGGATCATGTCCTGTCGAGAATATGGTTTACCGTTTCGCGATATTGCCGCTCGCCTAGGTCGAGATCCCACGGCTGTTATTCGAATATAGAGTTAGTGGGTTTAGGAGAGCATGTTCGAAGTCATGCAGCATCTCAACTGCCCGCGAAGTAGCGCCCGACAGGAAAGATATACTGTGTGCACGGACCAAGCAGGATCGTACAGCCACGCCACGTACAGTGACGGAAAAAAGAATTGCAACACCAAGAGCGAGTTGTGCCACATAAATGAAAGCTGGTAGGCGCGTTTCTACATCTGAAAGATGATATGTTTTCAAATTTCACGCCAGTACCGTTAGAGTGGTACTAGCAGCGCCACTATGAGGATGCAAATCAGGTTCGCTTTAAATACGCACTGTAACGGTCGTGAGAGGTAGTTACCTTTGAGACTGGACTTGGTGAGCTGATGATAATCATGAATGCTTGCAAGGCGACAAAGGCGCCATTAGCAACACAGTTTCTGCCTACACGTTCACAGTAACTGGCGGTGGCATGCAGCTTGAACGAGGTCGTGCAATAGAGCTACGAGAAGCTGGATGCTCCTTCTGCGTTACTGCAGAAAGGCTTGACAGGAATTTAACCACTGTACGTGATTGCGGGCAGCAATGTACGCAAAAACGAACGGTCGCCAGATGACCGGGCTCCGAACGGCCACATGGCATTACCGAGAGGGAGGATCATCGTGTTCGGCTTGTGTTTCGGGTGCATCGTACTGCAGCCGCAGCAGCAATTTTAGCAGCATCTGCCACCACGGTGACAACGAACTGTTACAAATCGGTTACTTGAAGGACAGGTCCGAGCTAGACCCCCTCCCCCCTCCCGTAGTGTGCCTTCCACTCACCCCAAATCACTGCCGTTTGCGGCTTCAGTGGTGTCAAACGAGAGCTCATTGGAGGGTCTGTTGTGTTTTCTCATGAAAGCTGTTTCTGCTTCGGTGCCAGTGATGGCCGTTTGTTGGTTATAATGAGCCCAGCTGAGGACCTGCAACCAACTTGTTCGCGTGCTAAACACGCTGGAGTCATGGTCTGGAGTATGTGACAGGTATGAATGTGGTTATCGCACACCATGAGTGCAAATTTGTACATAAATCTGGTGATTCGACCTGTTGTGCTGCCATTGATGAACAGCATTCCAGACGGTGTTTGTGAACAGGATAATGCTCGCCAACATGCTCTACAGAGCGTCGACATGACGTGTTGACCTGTCCGATAACCAGATATGTCTCCAGTGGAGCACATATGGGACATCACCGGACGATAGCCGCAGCGTCACTCACAAACAGCATTAACCGTCCCTGTATTAACCGACCAAGTGCAGCAGGCTTGGATTTCCATCCCACAAACTGACTTCCGACACCTGTAAAACACAATGCATGCACCTTTGCAGGCTTGCGTTTAACATTCTGGCGGTTACGCCGGTTATTAATGTACCAGAATTTTACATTTGCAATGGCTTATGTCGCGATTGCAGTAACTTGTGATCCTGCAATGTTAATCACTTAATTATGTTACGTAGACAAATGTAGTCCCGAAATTTCATTAATCTATGTTTTGGTGCTGCAATTTTTTTTCCATCAGTGTATTTAGTATCAGGTAATAGGCTCGTTTACCCCAAGACACTTATCCACACGGACATGGCGACGATGTCTGCAGCATCACGGAATGTCAACATAGCGACCATTTTCTCGGCTTCCCTTGAGGCAACATTAGAGAGAGGCTAGGCGACAGTGGTGCGCCCAACGTCAACACTGGACGCAGGAGTGTTCGTATGTCATCTTTTGATACGTGCCGCGTTCGACGTGCAGCATCAAGATAACTGCGTCCGTGAATGGAGACTGCTAGCAGAAGCGACGTTGCCAGAGCGCATTCGTCATCGTCATACCGGCCCAGTACCTGGAATGACGGTACGAGGGGCATTGAAAACACAATATGTTCACCTCTGGTTCGCCTAGCTTGTAATTGTTCTTTACATTAGCCAGTACAATTCTGACGTAAGGCTGGTGGCTGTGCCCTATTTTCTAGGTCTCCGTTACGTCATATTTCAACAAGATTGCATGCTGCTCGTACTGTTTTGACCTGCCTCTATACAAAGTGTGCTCGACTGTTGTCCAGAAAACAGAGTTCTCCAGATCTCTCTCACTCACTGAAAACATCTGGTCATGGGTTACAGAGAAATGGCGCACAACCACTAGCCAGACACTACTGTTGATGGGCCCTGGCACAGAGGCAAAGCTCCGTAGGCTGACGTACTCATATCTGTCATCCAAGCACAATTCTAGTCGATACCCATCAGATTAAGAGCCATAAATGACAGGGGTAAACGTCAGCTGCGGAAATGTGTAACGGCGAACAGACGTGCAAAGTTAAGCAACTGTCCGCCCATATGAACCAAGCGGCTACTAACCGCGTCTCCTCAACAACCGTTCAGCGAACGTTATTGCGTTTTTGGCTCCGCAGAAAGCGCCAGGTTCATGCACCCATGCTGACTCCTGTTCAGCGGTGACGGAGGCTGGAATTTGCACGTCTGAAAGCAAACGTCCTGCAACCATCGTTGTACGAGTCCATGGACAGAGGAGAGAACATTATGGCCCGGGGAATGTTTTCATAGCGGTCCCAGGGCGCTCTCGTCATTCTGGAAGTCACAATGGATCAACACAAGCATGCAGCTATCCTCGTTTCTCCTCGGCACAATGGCATCTACCAGTTGGACAGTGCAAAGTGTCACACATGACGCAGTCTACGTGCGTGGTTAGAAGAACACCAGGATTAGTTTACAATACTTCCGTGGCCACCAGACTCACCAGATTAAAATCCAATGGATAGCCTGTGGAAGCCTCTCGATCGGGCTGTTCGCGCAATGCAATATCAACCGAGTGAACTGTCGCAGCTGGACAAGGCTGGAGTGACTTCACAACCCTGTCGGTACCTTCCAGAATCTCACTGACTCTTCCTGTACGTCTCGCAGTAAAGATCTTAAAATGCATGTGAGTAACAATCGGGAGCGACCTAAAGTGGAATGACCTCGTAAAACATATGAACAAATTTTCGCCAGCCAGAAGGATCTCAAGGAAATGTAACTCATCCACGAAAGAAGTGGCTCACAGAACACTTGCTCGATCGATTATTGAGTAATGCTTATCAGTCTCTTAGCAGAAGAGACAGACAAAATCCAACGAACAGCAATGTGTCTCGTCACACGACTGTTTAGTCGGCGCGAGAGCGTGACGAAAATGTTCACAAAGCTACGGTGGCAGACGCTAAAAGAGTCGCGTTGTGCATTACGGACACATACAGAGATATTACGTTCCGGAAAGGATTGGGAAACGAGGTAACACGAGTGATGACAGACAATCATTCTTCCCACATGCCATGCACGAATGGAATGAAGAAGAGGGAAGCTGATGCTGCTACCAGACGTATTCTGTGCCACACACCGTAAGTTGGCCTGCGTGTACACGCACAGTAAGTAGAAATTAGTTATTTGTTGTGCTTCGTGGTGCTGCAGTTCTAAAGTAAGTAGTATATATACGGAGTGAGGCAGCTAAGACAGGCTACCGAAAATAAACTTTTGTGGAACATGTTCTCCTGACGACGGGCCGGTCGTCTGTAGCGCTGTTATCTTCATACTATTTGGTTAATTCCCACGTACGTTATGTCATTCAATTTTTCTTAGAAGCTTCTTTCAAATGGTACAGGAAGAAAGTATACAGGGTGAGTCACCTAACATTACCGCTGGACATATTTCGTAAACTACATCAAATACTGACAAATCGATTCCACAGACCGAACGTGAGGAGAGGGGCTAGTGTAGTTGGTTAATACAAACCATAAAAAAAATGCACGGAAGTATGTTTTTTAACACAAACCTACGTTTTTTTAAATAGAACCCCGTTAGTTTTGTTAGCACATCTGAACATATAAACAAATACGTAATCAGTGCCGTTTGTTGCACTGTAAAATGTTAATTACATCCGGAGATATTGTAACCTAAAGTTGACGCTCGAGTACCACTCCTCCGCTGTTCGATCGTGTGTATCGGAGAGCACCGAATTACGTAGGGATCCAAATGGAACGGTGATGGACCTTAGGTACAGAAGAGACTGGAACAGCACATTACTTCCACATGCTAACACCTTTTTATTGGTCTTTTTCACTGACGCACATGTACATTACCATGAGGGGTGCGGTACACGTACACACGTGGTTTCCGTTTTCAATTACGGAGTGGAATAGAGTGTGTCCCGACATATCAAGCCAATAGATGTTCAATGTGGTGACCATCATTTGCTGTACACAATTGCAATCTCTGGCGTAATGAATGTCGTACACGCCGCAGTACATCTGGTGTAATGTCGCCGCAGGCTGCTACAATACGTTGTTTCATATCCTCAGGGGTTGTAGGCCCATCACGGTACATATTCTCCTTTAACGTACCCCACAGAAAGAAGTCCAGAGGTGTAAGATCAGGAGAACGGGCTGGCCAATTTATGTCCGTGTTTGTTACAACACGCAACTGAACGTTGGAGGTTTCAAGCGTCAACTTTAGGTTACAATATCTCCGGACGTAATTAACATTTTACAATGCAACAAACGGCACTGATTACGTATTTGTTTATATGTTCAGATGTGCTAACAAAACTAACGGGGTTCCATTTAAAAAAAACGTAGGTTTGTGTTAAAAAACATACTTCCGTGCATTTTTGTATGGTTTGTATTCAACAATTACACTATCCCCTCTCCTCACGTTCGGTCTGTGGAATCGGTTCGTCAGTATTTGATGTGGTTTACGACATATATCCAGCGGTAACGTTAGGTGACTCACCCTGTATAGTTCCATCAGAAATTTCATAATTCGGCGACTATAAACGATAAAAATTACTTGCGAAAGTCAGAAATTCTCCATATTGTCCGTTATAATTTGGCCAAAACCATACCTCGACATACGTGGTGTGTCTAAAATGTTCGGTGAATACTATCAGACAACAAACAAAACAAAAGATACAAACAAATGTCCTTTTTTGCCCTTCAAAATAGTCGCCACCCGCTACAACACACTTGTGACAACGTTCGTACAGCTTCTGGAAACTATCAGCATAGGCCTCCTGTGGAATCGATCGCAGAACGGCTGTCACACGATCTTTGATGGCATTCACGCCCGCACAACGTTCAGCTGCCACGGCCGCCTTCAAGCGGGGAAACAGGAAGAAGTCCGCAGGAATCAGATCAGGGGAGTAAGGAGGGTGTTCAAGAACAGTTACCAGCTTCTACGGCTGGAATTGGCGCACACGGATCGCGCAGTGTGCAGGGGCATAGTCATTGAGCAGCATCCATTTTCCAGTCCTGTGCAACTCTGGCCGAACCCTCCAGATACGTTGTAGCAATCGGTTCAAAACGGACTGGTAAAATGCAGCATTAATGGTTTGACCTGCAATAGCAAATCCCTTGTGGATGATGCCGTTGTTGTCAAAGAAGGCGATCAACAGTGTTTTCACCTTGGATTTTTCCAGACTGTTTTTTTTTTTTGTCGAGGGGAAGACGGTGAACACTCTGACATCAATTGCCGTTTTGATTCCGAATGGAACTAGTAGATCAGGTCTCATCTCCAGTGACGATGGTGTTTAGAAGCAATGGATCCTGGTCACACATGAAAATGAAATCACCCGAAGTTTGTTTTCTGTTCGTCTGTGAGCTTGTGCGGCACAAATCGGGAGCAGATCTTCCGCTTACCCAAATCATCGCGGACGATGGCGTGCACCGTGTCCTTGCTAATGCCCAGTTGCTCCGCAATCAATCTGAGAGTCCGTCGTCGATCTTGTGCCAGCATTTGTCGCACTTTCTCAATCTTTTCTGGGTTTCTGCTTGTGGATGGCCGACCTGAACGTGGCTCATCCTCAGTTGTTCCCTTCCCTTCACGGAAGCGTATAAACCATTCGTAAACACATTTTGTCCTCACGGCTTCCCTCCTGTACACCTGCACCAAGATTCCATGTGTCCCCTTTGCAGTCTTCCCCAATTTGTAGTAGAACTTGCTGTTTACACGTTGCCCCATTGCACTGTGACGCTTCCTCTCACACTGACTACGTTCAACTGGTCGCAGTCTGTTTACACTGCCAGTCACGTGCAGTGCACGCCGTGTATCGATGCTCCTCAAATCTCTGAAGACCCATGTGCATGCGCGCACATATGCGCCAAGTTGCCTTTCAGATATTACACTATTCACTCAACTTTTTAGACACACCATGCATTTATTCATTCTAGATATATCTATGGTGGTCTGCCTTTGCTGCCTCGCCCTGTATATGAGTAATTTGTTACAGTACTGGTCATTAAAATTGCTTCACCACGAAGATGACGTGCTACAGACGCGAAATTTAACCGACAGGAAGAAGATGCTATGATATGCAAATGAATAGCTTTTCAGAGCATTCACAAAAGGTTGGCGCAGGTGGCGACACCTACAACGTGCTGACATGAGGAAAGTTTCCAACCGGTTTCTCATACACAAACTGCAGTTGACCGGCGTTGCTGGTGAAACGTTGTTGTGAAGCCTCGTGTAATGAGGAGAAATGCGTACCATCACGTTTCCGACTTTGATAAAGGTCAGATTGTAGCCTATCGCGATTGCGGTTTATCGTAACGCGACATTGCTGCTCGCGTTGGTCGAGATCCAATGACTGTAAGCAGAATATGGAATCGGTGGGTTCAGGAGGGTAATACGGATCGCCGTGCTGGATCCCAACGGTCTCGAATCACTAGCAGTGGAGATGACAGGCATCTTATCCGCGTGGCTGTAACAGATCGTGCAGCCACGTCTCGATCCCTGAGTCAGCAGATGGGGACGTTTGCAAGACAACAACCATCTGCACGAACAGATCGACGACGTTAGCAGCAGCATGGACTATCAGCTCGGAAAGCAGGGCTGCGGTTGCCCTTGACACTGCACCACAGTCAGGAGCGCCTGCGATGGTATACTCACCGACGAACCTGGGTGCACGAATGGCAAAACGTCATTTTTTCGGATGAATCCAGGTTCTGTTTACAGCATCATGATGGTCGCATCCGTGTTTGGCGATATCGCGGTGAACGCACATTGGAAGCGTGTATTCGTCATCGCCAGACTGGCGTATCACCCGGCGTGATGGTACGGGGTGCCATTGGTTACACGTCTCGGTCACCTCTTGTTCGCATTGACGGCACTTTGAACAGTGGACGTTACATTTCAGATGTGTTACGACCCGTGGCTCTATCCTCCATTCGATCCATACGAAACCCTACATTTCAGCAGGATAATGCACGACTGCATGTTGCAGGTCCTGTACGGGCCTTTCTGGACAAAGAAAATGTTCGACTGCTGCCCTGGCCAACACATTCTCCAGATCTCTCACCAACTGAAAACGTCTGGTCAATGGTGGCCGAGCAACTGGCTCGTCACAATACACCAGTCACTGCTCTTGATGAACTGTGGTATCGTGTTGAAGCTGCATGGGCAGCTGTACCTGTACACGCCATCCAAGCTCTGTTTGACCCAATGCCCAGGCTTATCAAGGGCGTTATTACGGCAAGAGGTGGTTGTTCTGGGTACTGATTTCTCAGGATCTATGCACCCAAATTGCGTGAAAATGTAATTACATGTCAGTTCTAGTATAATATATTTGTCCAATGAATACCCTTTTATCAAAAATGGCTCTGATCATTATGGGACTTAACATCTGAGGTCATCAGTCCCCTAGAACTTAGAACTACTTAAACCTAACTAACCTAAGGACATCACACACATCCATGCCCGAGGCAGGATTCGAACCTGCGACCGTAAAAGTCCCGCGGTTCCGGACTGCATCGCCTAGAACCGCACGGCCACCGCGGCCGGCACCCTTTCATCACCTGCATTTCTTCTTGGTGTAGCAGTTTTATTGGCCAGTAGTGTATTTGTCTGAGCATGGGTTCGAAATTTGTTAAAGAACCTTGGCGCGCTTGCGCAGTGGGACGTTGCTGGCGGGTTGTGGTCGCGCGGCGCCAGAGGCCGGTAGCTGTCGCCACACGTGTCTGTGCTGAGTCGCGCCTTCCGCCCACACCAGCCTCAGGCCTGCTCCACTGAGACGCCAGCCGTCTCTCAGTTTCCGCAGTGTAGCGCTCTCACGGAAAATTCTCAGGCCCTGGCTTTTTTTTCTTCCGCGGCGTAACGCCCACCTCCTAATGAGATCATTAGGGACGCAAGTTCCACGTCCTTGTTAGGTTTCACAGCGGAAGAAAGGCGTAGTCACCTGTAGTCACCTACAAACAAAATTCACGCGGATGTAAGAGGAATTGAGAAATCAGTGTAAATATCAACAAGGTTTGCGAAGCAGACTACCAGCAAACGGCCTTCTCTACATTTAGTCCTGTATAATTAAACCAGCAGGAAATGGTGCTTATCTTCCTGTTTAGAAGGCTCTGACAGGAAAACGGGGAACCGGCTACCTCAGTCCTCATTCTGCCTTATATATGTACCACTGTCTGCTTTTGCTTCAATTGATTTACAGTATATCCCTCTGCCACTGTATCGTTTTATCTTTCTTTCGTACTAATTATTTTTTTCCCGTACACCCAAGTGTTTAAATTTTCGGCCCACAATGCACCCTCCTCTATACCTAAGTGTTAAAATTCTATCTGTGAGGGTCCCAACTCCCTCAAGATTATTTATGGTCTCCACTCATCTGTATTTTCCATTTCCGCTGTCTCTTCTCTCCACAGCCACTGTCCCTCACTCATCATCAATATCTCCTCTCTCTGCTACTGTATTCATCGAGTTCTCTTTCTCTTTCACTGACACATTCTCTTTCCCATCATCAGCCTCTGCTTTCTCTCTATGTATCTCTCTCCCTCTCTCTCTTTCTCTCTGCCTCTCTCTCTCTCTCTCTCTCTCTCTCTCTCTCTCTCTCTTTCTCTCTGCCTCCGTCTCTCTCTCTCTGTCTCTCTCTCCTTCGCTTCCTCCCTCCCTCCCTCTCACCCATTGGCACTTTTTTTTCTCTCTTCTCTCTGCTACTTTTTTCGGCACGAAAAAGCGTGAATACAGTTACGTGCCAAAATGTTCGGTGAGGAACGCGGCATGAGATTTGAGGCAGCTGGTTCCTTGTTTTTCTCTGTTCCGGCAGGAGCATTTTTCTATCGGTGCCCTTCTTTTCCCCGCTACAGTAGGGTGTGCTTCCTGAACAAAAAAAAATTCCATAGATCAGTCAAATTTTGGTGATTTAATTGTATACTTCGTTACATTTGTATACTTCGACGCATATAAACAACAGATAACTGCGCACGATATCAGATTATCACAAAATCGCTTCTTTTAAATTTTGTCTGGGTGCTTTGTTCATCGATCGCAATTCATCGAAAACGTCCGGCGTATGATTTGTATCTAAAAACAGTAAAAATGTTATGAAAATATTTTACTGAACTTGCAGTCTTTCCACTTTTACGTAATTTCTGGCAGTCATTCTAAGTTCTTTTCAGACAATTAAGACCCTTTTTAGCAGTTTTTTGTCACTGCAGTACCATTTTTGGCATAATTGTGTAGGCATCAACTCCTCTTTATCAGAGACAGCGCATCATAAAATTTTATTTGTGAAAAAAATGCTGACTAAAAACATAGCCTGGTGACCTCAGAACCTCTGCGATGACCGTAAAACCTTTGCCATGTGTTCACTACGTCAGATAAAACTCAATTTACGCCTCAGACCGGATATTGCGTGCATGTTTTACGTGCATAGCTACGGTAACTTTGAACCTCTGAATCTCGATAACGAATGATAATCTACATCTACATGGTTACTCTGCAATTCTGCCTAGCAGAGGGTTCATCGAATCATTTTCATACTACTTCTCTACCATTCCACTCTCGAATGGCGAGTGGGAAAAAGGAACACCCCTAATATTTCTGTTCGAGCTCTGATTTCTCTTATTTTATTATGATGATCATTTCTCCATACGTAGGTGGGTGTCAACAAAATATTTTCGAATTCGGGAGAGAAAGATGGTGACGAAATTTCGTAAATAGATCTCGCCGCAAAGAAAACAGCCTTTGTTTCAGTGAATGCCACCCCAATTCGCGTATCATATCAGTGACACTCTCACCCCTATTGCACGATAACACGAAACGAGCTGACCTTCTTTGCACTTTTTCTATGTCCTCCGTCAATCCTACCTGGTAAGGATCCCACACCGCGCAGCAATATTCCAGCAGAGGGCGGACAAGTGTAATGTAGGCTGTCTCTTTAGTGGGTTTGTCGCATCTTCTAAGTGTTCTGCCAACAAAGCGCAGTCTTTGTTTCGCCTTCCCCACAATATTATCTATGTGGTCTTTCCAATTTAAGCTGCTCGTGATTGTAATTCCTAAGAATTTAGTCGAAATGACAGAACTTAGATTTGTGCGATTTATCGTATACCCCAAATTTATCGGATTTCTTTTAGTACCCATGTGGATGACCTCGCACTTTTCTTTGTTTAGTGCCGATTACCACTTTTCGCATCATACAGAAATTCTCTCTAGATCATTTTGTAATTGGAATTGATCTTCTGATGATTTCACTAGACGGTAAATTACAGCGTCATCTACAAACAATCTAAGGGGGCTGCTCAGATTATCACCTAGATCATTTATGTAAATCAGGTACGGAACGCGAGATATCACTTCTGTTCTACTCGATGATTTACCGTCTGTCACTACGAATTGTGACCTCTCTGAGAGGAAATCACGAATCCAGTCACACAATGTTCCCATGTTTCCCGATAATATCAGCTTATGAACAAATAACAAGAATTTCGACGATCTGCCGTGAACTGGAATGAAAGAATTCGCCATCCACACAGTTGGTACTTCTGTACTCAAAAATCATGGTTTTTCCGGGATTTTCTCATGAAATAACCACAAACAACTAGTGTTATTGTAAGACGTCTAACATCCACCCTAGACCTGACCTAATGCAAAGGAATCAATCAATTTGGTCAATTTACTTGGGCTGGAGGAAGTGTATAATGTTTAAATTTTGACCCTGTGCTTTAGTATAGCTTCAGTAAGCCCGGTCTTCCGATAGGTATACAAATGTTCGCTATGCCGGGTGCTATCGAAAAGACTTGAACCCTTATCTCTATGGTAAATAGAACCCGCGATATGATCACCTAAAAATTCACGTTTTCACTCTCGACTTTCTGGAACATGCTGGTGGACTGATATACCAGTCGAGCGACTGTAAGCATCAGTAGGAGCCATGCTCAGTGACAGACTTTTGGCTGACACTACCAGTATACAGGGTGTTTTACTACTATCGATATAAACGGAAGGAGCCATTATAGGTCAATGAAACAAGCAAGTAATTCTAACAAACACAGTTCCGGAAACGAATTATTTTCAAGACAGGATCTATCCACAAATGTAGTCGTCCCAACGTTACAACGCTGTTTATGCCTTAGGTTACGTTTGTTTCGAAACACCGCGAGTGAGGCGGAAATCCCAAACGGATAAACTGCCCTCGTTTGCTTTCATCGTCATTACGGATACCTAAATACTGGTAAATAGCTTTTCGATAACATGGGTATCGGTCTTGGGGCCCTGATACTATGGTCTCCCAGGTTCCCGATTTGAACCTGTTAATTTCTTATTTGAAATATTTAAAAGCTTTGGTGTGTTCTAGTCCTGTTGATAGTGTCAACGAACTCTGGAAATGCGTTATGGATGGTTGTCAATGTATTCGGAACGTTCATGGGATTTTTGAACGTGTAAGGCCATAGGTGAGAAGATCTGCGTCCACGTGAACGGTGGTCAAGTGGAAGGCTTGTAATACGTTTGTACTCAAGTGCACATCTGTAGTTTGGAAATTTGTGGTAAGGTCTTACGGGGCCAAACTGCTGAGATCATCGGTCCCTAATCTTACGCACTACTTAATCTAACTTAAACTAACTTACGCTAAGGACAACACACACACACCCATGCCTGAGGGAGGACTCGAACCTCCGACGGAGGGAGCCGCGCGGACCGTGACAAGGCGCCCAAGACCGCGCGGCTACCCCCGCGCGGCCTGCAGTTTGGATCCTGGGTGACTCTGTTATAAGGTGTTCATGTTCTCAATCGTAACACGTCGTATCGGTGAAAACGTTGGTTTTCGTACCTATGTTTATTAGGATTATTTGTTTCTTCGTCTTCTAGAGCCCCTTTCGTTTGTACCCACAACAGACAAACGCTCCGTAAGTACTGCTATACGCAGCATGCGCAAAATACAGTTTTAGCCACGACTTGAACGCAAAGACCACTGTTCAGAGAATTCATGGAATAATTATTTCCTTCTAATCACGCTACCGCTAATACTTTAAAACGTATTAGCATATACGAACCAGAAATAAACAATCTTAAATGAGAATAGACAATATTATTACATTGAATCATATCTTTTGAGCCGTCGTTTAGGTCTCTATGTTACGAGAGTACCAGCATGGAGAGGATCAAAGCATCAAGTGACTAGCCTCAAAGGATCCCAGGGCAAAACGATCCACCATTTCTTATCAACTTCTTTTGGCATCATACGACTCTGATGTTCAGGCAGCGGAACCAGAGTCGACGTCTTTCGACCCCTCCCCGCCGACGGGACTCAAAAACTTTCTGCAGTACATTGAATGAAGCATACAGAAACGAGTTTGTTTTCTTTCGTTTGCGATATGGTTTTCCCTTCACTTCATAAATCTCTACGCCAGTTTGGTGTCCACCTGTGTCGGTCGAATGTCCTATAGAAGAGATAGCAAATAGTGAATATCACATTTCCGCCGTTATTAACGATGACCAAACGCAACGCAGCTCCTCTCAGTGACCGCGTTCCAGAGATAATATTGCGCCCGATAGTACACCTACGAATCATACCTACATTTATCACAGAAGTAAATATGCCGGATATCTCAATTTTCATTTGTAATGGTGCTGAATAAGAGCTTGATTGTTATTGCCGGGGTTTTAATGATTTTCTCGGAGGTTTTCCTCCATTCTTCGTAATTGTCAGCATATATCTTTTCCTATAGTCTCCACATATCCCACTTGTCTCGCTAGGGGAAAGAAAAGTAAAGAAACACTGCCACCGCACACCCGGCGAGAGAGAGAGAGAGAGAGAGAGAGAGAGAGAGAGAGAGGAATTTACACGCGCATTCTCATGAAGTCGCTAGTCTCCACTTCCTGCGAGTACAGAGACGGAACACGACAGCAATAAATACGAGGAAACATGAGGAATAACGTGTAGGAAATACGTAAATGCGTAATAAGACTTGCCGCCGTCATTGCTGTTCATTGAAGAGCACAGCTGTTCTCTTACTCTTCACAGGATGAGAAACTATGTATAGAGCAGATAGATACGATACTTCCTTGTTCAATAATGCATTTGTAAGACCTTTCGTAATACCGTGGAGCGACTTGCTCGTGCACTGTAATCTGTGAGACAGTGAGGTTGAAACGTCCCCTTAGAAAAATTGTACAAGACTGTGCTTAAACTGACACACAATATTTTTTTTTTTAGCGCAACGCAATCTGACTTTCAAAAATTCCTACAAAAGAATGGCCCTGACTAACATTAACCTATACCTTTCACAAATCACTTACCTCACAAAAATCTTCGTTACTCAAGCTACAGCAATACAGCGAGCGCCACTACTGCCAGCTAAATAAAAGATTCAAACTACGGAAGGCACTAACTACTGATAGGTAAAGTTAGCAAATGAAAGATTTTAATAGAGAACAAACAATGTATTTACCTTAACAGTCATAATACACTCCTGGAAATGGAAAAAAGAACACATTGACACCTGGGTGTCAGACCCACCATACTTGCTCTGGACACTGCGAGAGGGCTGTACAAGCAATGATCACACGCACGGCACAGCGGACACACCAGGAACCGCGGTGTTGGCCGTCGAATGGCGCTAGCTGCGCAGCATTTGTGCACCGCCGCCGTCAGTGTCAGCCAGTTTGCCGTGGCATACGGAGCTCCATCGCAGTCTTTAACACTGGTAGCATGCCGCGACAGCGTGGGCGTGAACCGTATGTGCAGTTGACGGACTTTGAGCGAGGGCGTATAGTGAGTATGCGGGAGGCCGGGTGGACGTACCGCCGAATTGCTCAACACGTGGGGCGTGAGGTCTCCACAGTACATCGATGTTGTCGCCAGTGGTCGGCGGAAGGTGCACGTGCCCGTCGACCTGGGACCGGACCGCAGCGACGCACGGATGCACGCCAAGACCATAGGATCCTACGCAGTGCCGTAGGGGACCGCACCGCCACTTCCCAGCAAATTAGGAACACTGCTGCTCCTGGGGTATCAGCGAGGACCATTCGCAACCGTCTCCATGAAGCTGGGCTACGGTCCCGCACACCGTTAGGCAGTCTTTCGCTCACGCCCCAACATCGTGCAGCCCGCCTCCAGTGGTGTCGCGACAGGCGTGAATAGAGGGACGAATGGAGACGTGTCGTCTTCAGCGATGAGAGTCGCTTCTGCCTTGGTGCCAATGATGGTCGTATGCGTGTTTGGCGCCGTGCAGGTGAGCGCCACAATCAGGACTGCATACGACCGAGGCACACAGGGCCAACACCCGGCATCATGGTGTGGGGAGCGATCTCCTACACTGGCCGTACACCACTGGTGATCGTCGAGGGGACACTGAATAGTGCACGGTACATCCAAACCGTCATCGAACCCATCGTTCTACCATTCCTAGACCGGCAAGGGAACTTGCTGTTCCAACAGGACAATACACGTCCGCATGTATCCCGTGCCACCCAACGTGCTCTAGAAGGTGTAAGTCAACTACCCTGGCCAGCAAGATCTCCGGATCTATCCCCCATTGAGCATGTTTGGGACTGGATGAAGCGTCGTCTCACGCGGTCTGCACGTCCAGCACGAACGCTGGTCCAACTGAGGCGTCAGGTGGAAATGGCATGGCAAGCAGTTCCACAGGACTACATCCAGCATCTCTACGATCGTCTCCATGGGAGAATATCAGCCTGCATTGCTGCGAAAGGTGGATATACACTGTACTAGTGCCGACATTGTGCATGCTCTGTTGCCTATGTCTATGTGCCTGTGGTTCCGTCAGTGTGATCATGTGATGTATCTGACACCAGGAATGTGTCAATAAAGTTTCCCCTACCTGGGACAATGAATTCACGGTGTTCTTATTTCAATTTCCAGGAGTGTATATATATCAGTTCATGACATCCAGTCTAACAAATTTCAAAACTCCGCCATTTCTCTCCCCACATCCACCACTGCTGGCGGCTCACCTCCAACTGCGCAACGCTACGCGCTGTTCACATCCAGCTGCCGCTGCCCAACACTACAATGGCAGACAACAATGCAAACTAGCCACAGACTGCACACAGCACAGCCAGTGATTTTCATACCGAGCGCTACGTAACGTTGCCGATAAGAAAACATAAACAGCCTACTTACAAGGTGATCGACACGCGGAAGGCAAACACGCGGCGGATTAACGACCGTGGACCAGAATAAGGTGTGTTTTTAGGTGGTTTTCCACGCTCCTTTTGGCATATGCTGGATTGATCCCCAAATACGATACACAAGCAATTAAAATATGGTAACAACAAGACAAAATTTACATAGTTCATAGACAGACTGCGCACATGACTTCCGTCCCTTAGGTTACAGTGACGATTGTGGCGTCACGAAGGGCATCCCGCCACAAAGTTAAATCTATATTCTATCTAAACAAATAAAAATTAGTTGTCGCATGCATCAAAAGTCATCATTTTAGAACGGCTCGACTGGTTTCGCTGATTCTTTCTTTAGCCGGCCGGTGTGACCGAGCGGTTCTAGGAGCTTCAGTCTGGAACCGCGCAACCGCTACGGTCGCAGGTTCGAATCCTGCCTTGAGCATGGGTGTGTGTGATGTCCTTATGTTAGTTAGGTTTAAGTAGTTCTACGTTCTAGGGGACTGATGACCTCAGATGTTAAGTCCCATAGTGCTCAGAGCCATTTGAACCAGCCATTTGATTCTTTGTTTGTTGTGTGCGTGATTGCCAAGACAAGGTTTGTATGAAAGAAATTTTTTGGAAAAATTTACCGCAAAAACCGTAAATTTTGATGACATTTTTGTGTGAAAATTTCAATGAAAGAAATTTGACGGTCGGTTTGACAGTTCTGCTGTCACATGTTTTCCCAACAAAACAAAAAACTGACGTTGAATTTAACAGTTCCGCTGTCGGATGCTTTCATAAGAGCAACAAATGCCGCGTGGAATATTGGTATTTTGCGCAAAAGAATACAATTGAAAGCGATATACCAGTGTTTTATTGGTGGTGATCATATCTTTGGTGTGTTGCAAATATTGAATTGATGTCAGTTCGTGGTAGTTTTGTTCGTTGAAAACATTCAATTGGTTTCAGTTCGTGGTTTATTTCATTGGACAAAATGCCACCAGTGAGGCGTCGAAACATCGGTCGGCGGACGCGCATCGCTGGCCAACTACACTGAGGCGTCGAAGAAACTGATACAGGCATGCGTAATGAAATACAGAGATATGTAAACAGGCAGAGTACGGCGCTGCGGACGGCAGCTCCCACACAAGACAAGCATATGCCGCGGTTGTTAAATTGGGTACTGGTGCAACAATGGCAGCTTATCAAAATTTAAGTGAGTTTGAACGTGGTGTTATAGTCGAGACACAGCGTCTTCGAGGTAGCGATGAAATGGGGATTTTCCCATACGACCATTTCACGAGTGTACCGTGAATATAGGAATCCGGTAAAGCATCAAATCTTCGACATCGCTATGGCCAGAAAAAGACCCTGCAAGCACGGGAACAACGACGACTGAAGAGACGTCAACGTGACAGAAGTGCAACCCTTCCGCAAATTCCTGCAGATTTAAATGCTGGGCAATCAACAAGTGTCAACTTGCGAACTATTCAACGAAATATCATCGATATGGGCATTCGGAGCCAAAGACCCACTTGATGACCCCTTGATGACTGCACGACACAAAGCTTTACGCCTCGCCTGGGCCCATCAACGCCGACATTGGACTGTTGATGACTGGAAACATGTTGTCTGGTGGGACGTGTCTCGTTTCAAATTGTATCGAGCTGATGGATGTGTACGGGTATGGAGGAAACGTCGTGGATCCATGGACCCTACATGTCAACAGGGGACTGTTCTAGCTGGTGGAGACTCTGTAATGGTGTGGGGCGTTTGCATTTGGAATGATATGGGACCCTGATGCGTCTAGATACGACTCTGACAGGTGACACGTACGTAAGCATCCTGATTGGTCACCTGCATCCATCATGTCAATTGTGCATTCCTACGGACTTGAGCAGTTCTAGCAGGACATTGCGACACCCCACACGTCTAGAATTGCTACACAGTGGCTCCAGGAACACTCTTCTGAGTTTAAACACTTCCGCTGGCCACCAAACTACCCAGACATGAACATTATTGAGCATATCTGGTATGCCTTGCAACATGCTGTTCAAAGGAAATCACCAACCCCTGCAGGATTCATGGTGTGAATTCGCTCCAGCGCTACTTCAGACATTAGTCGAGTCCATGCAACGTATTGTGGCGGCAGTTCTGCGTGCTCGCAATATTAGCCGGGTGTACCACTTTCTTTGGCTCTTCAGTGTACATGATGGTCGAGTCAGTGAGACTAACTAAGAGCGTAGACAACGTTTGGAGGCAAATCGAATAACAATACCTCAAGCGCAATCCATTATGATTCCGGGCCAACGGATACAGTCCAGTTCGAGTCGCTCAGCTGAAGCTTACGGACAGCATAATTTGGAACGTCAAAAAACAGACCGCAAAACGTGACAAGCAGAAGAACTGGTCGACTTCGGAAAAATGAGCAATGTTTGTCAACGTTGCAGTGCAATGATGTTTCGACGCAAACCGCCAGGATTATGTAGTGCGAGTGCGAAGATCAAATTGCCACAAGTGAGACCGCCACCATAGCCACAGGCATCATTGCTTTCTGGCCAAGAACCTCGGTCGAAGCATTTCGTGCAGAATAGACAAAATTACAACAGTTCTTTCCAAATGACATAATTTGTGGCGAATATTATCAAAGAACGACGTTTTAACCCCATTTATAAGGTAAATACTTCATTATCGCGTCACACGTCACGTACACAAACACACCACACAAACAAAACATCAACGTTTCAAAAAGTTCACCAAGGCTCATAAATCAATAATTTGACTTCGTTTTTACGGATTCCATGACAATTTTCCCATCTTGCGGGAGCATTGTTGCCGCCGGTGGATGCTGATCACAAAGTTCTTCATATTTCTTTCCTTGGAAATTCTGATGGTGGAGTTAACCCGCGTTATACCGTCAGTCGTGTGGTAAAGCCAGAGGTTATTGCGTAACTAGAGCAACTCTTACATGAACACAATCAGTTGGTCAAACTGTTCAAGACTGGACTGAAAATGATGCCTTCCTATGATCGCAAAATAGTGATCGGAGCAGACAAAAGAACAGCAGACGAACATGAAAGACGCCTCAGTGCACCGACGTTAAATGAAGTTGCCACTGTGGTTTTTGGCGAGAATCTGGTGTCTCGCACCGTTGCGGTTCGACGGCGTAACGGTGACAACGTTCAGCGTATCTGTAAAACCTGTCGTTCGTACGATACATTACAACACCCGTAGATATTCTGACCAGGGGAGGATGGATATAATTTTTTGATCAAGATCATTAACCAGTACAATGATTAATCCATTAATCGGTACGTAGAACTGTTGTTAATCGTGCTTCAATTCGTTTTCTAACAAAAGTTTATTATTCAAATATAGGTCAAGAACAAACAGAAAGTTCAGCTGTATGAATTTTTGTCCATACCGTTTGATGATTCGTTTAAACGAGGACAGTCACATACTGAAATGCCGCATATTGATTCACCTCTTCGCCTTTGATGTGTACGTCAAAATCGAAACAGAGAATCTCACATACATACGTTTAAATTAGTGAAAATTGCGTACGGAAGAGTATATTCATTTGCGTGGTGCCATGAATGTAGCTGAATACGAAAACAATGTCGGCCGACTTAACATTTTGCCAACGACGTATGTTGGAAGCCAGAGGCACATGCACGATATGCGATGATCTATGTGCGGCAATACGGTGAACCAGACTTATGCATCACTCTCACTTGCAGCCCAAAATGGATCGAAATCACACAGTGGCCGCCACGACATTACAGCAGGGCTATTCAAGCAGAAGCTCAAACCGCTGGTGGACTTCATTAGGAAGTGTCATGTCTTCAAAAACGTGCGGTGTTGGGTGTACTCCGTGGATTGGCAGAAAAGAGGAATGCCTCGTGCACATATTCTCTGGTGAATGGTGAAAAAATAAGACCAGATGAAATTGGCGCTATCATCTTCCCACAGTTGCGCAAGGACGCTCTGTGAGTGTCTTAGGAATTTGGTGCCGAACCTACAGCCTGCAAGATAGGAAGATACCATCTCACGCATGCAAAGTTCAGAAGAGTGCACCAGTACAGACAGTGATGTAGTCAGACAATGCTCTAAATATCTGTACCACTACACTACCTGTAAAGGAAACGTTATCGCTAACTGTACGGGTTGAGGCGTAACTGTATGTTAGCAAAAAATAAAAATCTTAGATTTTTGTAACCAAGATTTATTTTTCCCCAAGTATTACTTCATAATACCATAATTATAATAAATACAGGATGGTAAAACATTGATATGGGGTGTTCCCAACTGTGAAGCGAAATTCTTAGCTATTCTAAGGCTCTTTAATAGTACGATGGTTGATGACCATGTCTGGAGGTCGATAAAATACAAAAAAATTAAATACATTCGGGGCCAGAGATATCAGTTAGGTTAAAAATGCACAGTTAAAATAACCAATTAATAGATGGGGTCAGTAAAGAGCAATCAGAAAGAGGTACACAATTACAACTAAGAATCTATTCTAAATCTCTCTTGACTGTTAAACCCCAATCTGATACATTTCCTACGTCTTCGGTGACGCCGAGACTCCTAGCTAAGTTAATTGGCAATGTTCACGCTATTTGTCTGGAATAGCGCGTACCTTGTTGACTTCAAATCGCTAGCAAATGCTGTCAGTGCTCGGTGCGATTCTCTGTACTAGGAAACTTGGCAGTTTAACTCCTTACGAGTTACGACGAGCCTGTGAACAAGTGTTCACATAATGACTCTCCCAATAGTCTCAGCGCTGCGAGAGTCGCTTTGCTCAAACACTCGACGATTTGCTGCAAGAGAAAGAGCGAATTTCTCTGTCTACATTTGCCTGTATCAAAGCTGGTGGCCAATCAGAGCGTTCGTACTTGTTATAACTCCACCCACTAGAGATTAGTAGCCTATCACAAGCGTCTTTCTTTCGTAGGGCAGAGTTTAACTTCTGCTACATAATACTAAGTCGAGTGTTTGAGCAAAGCGACTCTCGCAGCGCTGAGACTATTGGGAGAGTCATTATGTGAACTTTCATACAAGTTTTAACACAGGTAGCTACAGTGAGTCACCAGTGTTTTGAGTAGGTTTTCTCTGCACTGTTATCAGCCACCTCCAGCCACGTTCCTGTAGAAAGGTCTTCCAAATCACCGTTAAGAGCAGGGACAAGAGCGACTTTTGCTGACGGCCAGCGCAGTGGCTCCTTGCGTCTGCTAGATGTCCTGTTATGTGGGTTTTGGCCTAACATTGGGACGGGCATTGCCGTCGTAAAATTCTCCCTCAGAACTGCGCCTCGTAGCTCAGGTCTGGGAAATTACTTGCGTGCAACTACTAGTGTGAGTGTTAGTGGTTTATATTCACGAAATGCTGGTGTGTTTATTTACTTCATCTATCAACAACTGGTGCATTTTCACGTAACTGTTTAATCGGAACTGTTTCAGGAATTCAATATAAGGTGTGTTATCTGTTTGACACCTTACACATGTGCGCAGAAATTCCTAATTTCGAAACAGATCCACTGTTGCATGAAGTAATGATAATGAATATGATTCATGGACCGGCAGCGTTCGCAACCGAGAATCACTGTGCATGGTCGAAAACAAATGCTCCACACATTATCCGCGTGTTTTGTTGGCTGACACATCCACATTCAGTGACCATTACTCTCTGTATCGTCATCGCTTTGCACAGGATAACAAATAACGCTAATTCTGAAAGGCAAGAATAAGGATACTGTAGTCAACACCTGGGTCGTTCCATATTCACCACTTCCTTCCAGCTGATTTAACCTTTCTTTCTGACTTCTACTCCCAGTCAAGGTTTCCGTTTGCAATAACAATAAAGAATGTCAGGGTGAAGGGACAGGAGATGGACCGAGAAGGGCCTAGGAAGTGGATATAAAGAAGATGTACAGGGAGCGAGTGGGGAGGGGGGGAAGAGGAAGGTGATGGACAGAGACAGCGAGGGAGGAGGAGGAGATGAACAAAGGGATGGGGGAGGAGCAGAGGAATAGAGAGAGAGGGGAGAATGACGTTAGAACGTATATTCCATTACGATACGTATTTCTCAATTGCGAAGCATTGCCAGACTTGCTAGTAATGAAATAAAATTTTTCCATTCCTAAATAAGCAGACCCTTCACCAGACGGTATAAACGCTAGGGAAAGGATGAAGAAGATCATTAATACCGTGAAATGAGTAAGAAACCCGGCTGATAACGTTAACCATTTTTATAGGTGGGTACGAGCTGCCCATTCACTGAAGAGTATCTTTATCTGTGCGAAGCGCTTTATATTAATTAGCTCAAGTAACTACATTGTTCTTTTACACTATAGGTGCTACTAATTTCATAATTAAAATACCTGTGTGTAATGTAAATAGTTTCTGTCATAACTTTGTCAACAGTAGGGAAGATAACAGGCTAGTGAGTTTTTATCGCAACTAGCGACTTTTTCTCCCAATATAACCTATCTGTTTTTCAGTAAAATCACCGATACATAGTACACCGTGCGATATTTGACAATGTGGGTCGTTCTTGTACAGACAGAATAACGGTAACGTGACAGCCCATCAAAAGTAGAGCATCTAGTTTCGAGTACGGGTCCTGGCACCAATATTCAATTATCAGTTCTGATTTATATGAAATTGGAGTACACAAAGCCATTTACTCGTCTAGTGCGGTAATTGTGTACAATATTATTTATTTTAAACTGTTATGGAATCCATACAAAAAACTTTTCATTCCTAAAGACGATTTCTCTTAGAATGAAATTCTAGAGTACTTCAGTGCGTGAAAGCTGGAATAATAAAACAACATTTTCAAAATATAATCTTAGCGATAATATACACAGTGCAATCACATTAATGTGCCACCGCCCATGTTGAACGTCCACTTGCAAAGAATCACTCACAGATAACACTGGAGGATATATAAAGCGTATCGGGGGAATGCAGAAAACAGTGCAGTCCTTGTCGTAACGTGGAAATAGAGCGATTTATCTGATGTACAAAAGGGTACGATCATTGGCTTTCGATCCAAGGCTTGAAGTATCTCCGAAGTGGATAACGTTGTACACTGTTCGTGTTGTTAAAAGTATACTTCGCGTCACAAAATGGCGCTGTCCAAAACCGACGACAAGCCAGCTGTGATCCACCACAGGCCATAGATAACAGGGGTGAATGACGGCTGCAGAGCTTTGTGCAGGTGAATAGTAATCACGAAAGCAGTACGGAGATGACAGATAAACTCCAGTGGAAGACTCTGCGGGAGAGACGCTCAGTAGCTAGGTACGGGCTTTTGCTGAAGTTTCGAGAACATACCTTCACCGAGGAGTCAAGCAGTGTATTGCTCCCTCCTACGTATATCTCGCGAAGAGAGCATGAGGATAAAATCAGAGAGATTAGAGCCCACACAGAGGCATGCCAACAATCCTTCTTTCCACAATCAATACGAGACTGGAATAGAAGGGAGAACCGATAGAGGTACTCAAGGTACCCTCCCCCACACACCGTCAGGTGGCTTGCGGAGTATGGATGTAGATGTAGATGTAGACGTGCAACTTTTAAGTAACTGACCGCCCAGATGAGCCACGCGAATACCAACACTGTCTCTTCAACGACCGCTTAGCGAACGCTGCTGCATAGGGGCTTCCGCAGCAGGCGCATCGTTCGTGCACCCATATTGACAGCTGTTAATCGGCAAGGAAGGCTGGAATTTGCACTCCAGTGCCGCAACTGGAAGTCCACTGAGTGGCCTCAGGTAGCCTTTCAGATGACAGACAGCTGTTGGTGTGTACGGCGTGAAACATCTGAAAACAAATTCCCTGCAACAATCGTCAGAACGGTTCAGGCCTGGAGAGGGAACGTTATGGTATGGGGAATACTTTCTGGCATTACGTGAGTGATCTCGTCAATCCGGAAGTCACAATAGATCAACACAAATATGCATCTATCCTTTGGAACCATGTTTACCCCTACATCCAGTTTGTTTTTCCTCGGCACGTTGGCATCTACCAGCAGGACAATGCAACGTATGACGCAGCTCCAGGACGAGTTTACCGTACTCCCCTGCCACCAAGCTCTCCAGATTTAAACCTAATGGACAACGTGTGGGACCACCTCTACCGGGCTCTTTGTCCCATGGATACTCAGCCGAGAAACCTGGCGCATCTGGCCGTGGCACCGGCATGGCTCCACATCCCTATCGATATCGTCCAGAACCTCATTGACTCCCTTTCTGCACATCCGCGCTTTGAAAAGATGTTATTCTGGCTTTTGACTCGTGGTCAAATTAATATAACTGGACAGTATATGTTCCTATAAGCTAATCCTCGTATCTATTGTCAGCGATAATTTGTTAATGAATTTCTATGTTCAGTTTGTGTTCTCCTTTTTCCCTCCCACTGCTTCTTTCAGCGCCAGATTAACTGTTCCAGGTTCTGTGGTAAATGTAATACTGACGTGCCTGTCTTTATGGTTCGAGTTTATCAAATCACATATGACTTTCTCTCTTTATGTTTCTTGTTCTCCAGTTCCGAGAATTCAGTACTTCACTTCCGTCTTCTGTCCTCTATATGTACGAGGGTTGGAACTTAAATAGTGGCAACTATTTATTAGCAACCGATACAAAAGAGTCAAATGTTTGCACCTGTTACTGTCCTTCAGAGTAGCCACCAGCATTATGTAGAACTCGTTGCCTGCGATGTGGAAGGCGTAGCATACAGTTAGCAGAGCCTGTTCTGTTGATGGTGTGAATAGAGCAGTCTACTGCCTGTCGAATCTTTGGAACAGTGCTGATGCTAATGCCACGAAGTGGTTTCTTCACCTACGGAATCAAATCAAAGTCACAAGGACTTAAGTCCGGGAGTATGGTGAATGGTACAGTACTTCCCAGTCCCATCGGCAAATCAGAGCAGCCACAGCTTGCGCTGTATGCGCCCGCGCATTGTCGTGAAAAATGATAGGTGGGTCGCGCAGAAAGTGTCGCTGCTTCTTTCGTAATGCTGGTCGCAGGTGATGCTCCAAAAACGAAGAGTAATACTGTGCTCTGACGGTGTGCCGTGGAGGGACGTAATGCATTAGGATAACACCATCACAGTCGTACACGAGGATCACCATAACTTTAGACCGCTCCATTCGCACCATCAACAGAACAGGCTCTGCTAACAGTATACTACGCCTTCCACATCGCTGGCAACGGGTTCTACACAACGCTGGTGACTGCTTTGAAGGACAGTAACAGGTGCAAGCATGTAACTCTTTTGTATCGGTTGTGAATAAAAATTTGCCACTATTTAAGTTCCAACCTTCGTACTAGTTCAGAAATTTCTTCCTCTATTCCGAATGTGTTTGGTAACAAATTTTGTTTGTTGACAAAACGCTTTCTTCCTTTTCACCAATCTACTGCGAATTTCTTTCTTTGTATCGTGAATAATTTTAGTTCCTAAATAAAAGAGTAGATCCACTTCTTCAGATGTTCCTTGTTCTGAGGACACAAAGTAACCATTTTCCTTTGTTCCACTCTACAGTTTTTGTTTGTTCTAGTCTAGACATACTATCGTAATCATCCAAAAAGTCTTCTGAGTCTTAAAGACTAATATAAGAAATTAACGAGGACGTCTCTATCGGTTAAGCAGACGTACTTCGAGGAATCTACATTCGATACATGAAGAGGTCCATTGCACCATTTGAAGCCGACGGAGATGCAATTGCAGTAGAAGGAGACCAAGTGGTATCGTCTGAATGCACCACTGACCCCTCTTTGACTGGCAACGGCATTCAAATGTTGAACAGTACGTATTGCCTTTACAATATGCAAGACATTAATATTTTTGATATTCGTAAAAATTTTTCTCACTTTGTACTTCAATCTTGTTTACTCGTTTCTTTAAACTGAATTTTTATTGTCATTTCGATAAAAGCAGAAACAAAAATCAATTGCAAGAGAGGATGAAAAATGTTCTTATCTGTGAGATAAACAGCAATTACTATTTTCTTTGCTTCTTCTATGGAGTAACGTAAATTTGTCGGTTTCGATATTACTGTTTTATGCCCCTTTACCTCATAACGTCTCCCATCGATGTGCTTCCTTTATATTATGCCAACACCAATTATTTCTGCATGATGGATCCTTTACTCGTGTTGAGTTTGATTCGATAGTGAGTAAACAATAAGTTTGTCACTCATTTGATCCCACGTGGCGATCGTGTTCCCGGCCAACATGGTTCACATACCAGCATCGTATTATTAGGAATGTCCTTTTCAAACTGCCGGCAACTCAATCAGTTACAGAAATGAATTATCAGTACTGAACGTTACTTGTTGGCATATTACAAATCTCCGTCTAATAAATTTCACTTTGTGTGGCAGAAGCTTAGTTTTGCGTTCGTCGAAGAGTGAAGAGGCTTGTGCGGAGAACAAATTTGCGTTAAAACTACTTTCTATGGTTTCAAACAGTCCTAACGTGGAAGCCTATTTGTTCGAGAAGAAAAGATGTGAAAATCCAGAAATTTATCGGAATTACAATTATTCTATACATGAAGTAATAAGGTAGTTAAATTTTCCACACACAACTTTACACGGGTTGAACCAAAAACAAGTCGTTGTATACGTATAAAACTGAACGTGTACAATCCCTGAAATCTAACAACTCCGAACCTAAAGAACTTTGCTGCGTATATGTCGATTTTTATGGATGAAAACACTAACTAAATCGGCAACATTTTGATTTCATATCAGACCACTTTCTGTCTTTCCAGATTAGTCAAGCTACGGAATCGAAAATGGGGCTAATAAGATCGACACTATCATCCAACATCACAGGGAGAGCTCAAAACTAAAATTCTAACGTGGGCTACTAAAAGATAGGATTATTTGTTTAATCTTCGTTGCTGAAAAACCGTCAACTGTACCTTCAGCAGGAACTTTCATCTCCAGCAGGTTGTTCCTTGTTCGACTGGAACAGTTCTCGAATTCTTGCATGCCGAAGTACTCAGTCACTTTACCGTAGGCGACGGATCAATTTTTTGGTCAGGGTCCCCTCATGACATTGTTTCGAATTATTTTATTCTTTTTGCAGTGACTCAAAGGAAAGTACGTATCGGGTAAAGGTGATAACATTTCAGAGTATCAGAGCAGCAAATTTTTCAGGGTCGGTGAACGATACGGGCATGTCGTGGCAAGAAACTAAATAGTGACTTCATACTGTTCGTGTTACAATAGTTCACACATAGATGTGTGCAAAGGGGATAAAATATATAGCTCTCACTGTTCTTGCTTTTTAATTATTTTCGTAAACATTTAATCTGCAATTACCGTTCAGCGATCCACTGAAATGTCAGAGGTTTGAAACAGTCACGCACTACTCTGGTGACTCCGCAAGCGAAAGGAAATTCAACGAGCATAGAAAACTCGCATTTTGAACTTCCAATCCTTCTACAAAAACACAAAGGTCGACTCTATAGCATCTACGCGTATCTTTGGAACGGGAGTTGCAAGGACCAATATTGAAGTCATTTGTAGGATTTGTGAAAATTTAAAATAATTTTATGATAATCGTAATTATGTGGACCAATAAACGAATGAATAACTCATTCGGATTTATGGGATCACAGTTGTAAGATTTACATTTTCGCTTAATAGCCTATCAATGTAAAATCGACGAAGCCGTTTCTAGGAACTTCATAGCCCAAATTGTCCATACAGCCGCTGCTGTAAACATATATTATTACTCCGGAAAGCCAGCACGTTAAATGACTACAGTAAGACAGTACAATAACAAGATATACACTCCTGGAAATGGAAAAAAGAACACATTGACACCGGTGTGTCAGACCCACCATACTTGCTCCGGACACTGCGAGAGGGCTGTACAAGCAATGATCACACGCACGGCACAGCGGACACACCAGGAACCGCGGTGTTGGCCGTCGAATGGCGCTAACTGCGCAGCATTTGTGCACCGCCGCCGTCAGTGTCAGCCAGTTTGCCGTGGCATACAGAGCTCCATCGCAGTCTTTAACACTGGTAGCATGCCGCGACAGCGTGGACGTGAACGGTATGTGCAGTTGACGGACTTTGAGCGAGGGCGTATAGTGGGCATGCGGGAGGCCGGGTGGACGTACCGCCGAATTGCTCAACACGTGGGGCGTGAGGTCTCCACAGTACATCGATGTTGTCGCCAGTGGTCGGCGGAAGGTGCACGTGCCCGTCGACCTGGGACCGGACCGCAGCGACGCACGGATGCACGCCAAGACCGTAGGATCCTACGCAGTGCCGTAGGGGACCGCACCGCCACTTCCCAGCAAATTAGGGACACTGTTGCTCCTGGGGTATCGGCGAGGACCATTCGCAACCGTCTCCATGAAGCTGGGCTACGGTCCCGCACACCGTTAGGCCGTCTTCCGCTCACGCCCCAACATCGTGCAGCCCGCCTCCAGTGGTGTCGCGACAGGCGTGAATGGAGGGACGAATGGAGACGTGTCGTCTTCAGCGATGAGAGTCGCTTCTGCCTTGGTGCCAATGATGGTCGTATGCGTGTTTGGCGCCGTGCAGGTGAGCGCCACAATCAGGACTGCATACGACCGAGGCACACAGGGCCAACACCCGGCATCATGGTGTGGGGAGCGATCTCCTACACTGGCCGTACACCACTGGTGATCGTCGAGGGGACACTGAATAGTGCACGGTACATCCAAACCGTCATCGAACCCATCGTTCTACCATTCCTAGACCGGCAAGGGAACTTGCTGTTCCAACAGGACAATGCACGTCCGCATGTATCCCGTGCCACCCAACGTGCTCTAGACGGTGTAAGTCAACTACCCTGGCCAGCAAGATCTCCGGATCTGTCCCCCATTGAGCATGTTTGGGACTGGATGAAGCGTCGTCTCACGCGGTCTGCACGTCCAGCACGAACGCTGGTCCAACTGAGGCGCCAGGTGGAAATGGCATGGCAAGCCGTTCCACAGGACTACATCCAGCATCTCTACGATCGTCTCCATGGGAGAATAGCAGCCTGCATTGCCGACATTGTGCATGCTATGTTGCCTGTGTCTATGTGCCTGTGGTTCTGTCAGTGTGATCATGTTATGTATCTGACCCCAGGAATGTGTCAATAAAGTTTCCCCTTCCTGGGACAATGAATTCACGGTGTTCTTATTTCAATTTCCAGGAGTGTATTTATGACAAATATTTCAAACCATTAAAATTACAAGGGCGTTCAATAAGTAATAAGTAGTGCAACACATTTCCTCCTCTGCCAGTTTCAGTTGACAAAATGCGGAATTTGCTGTGGGACATCGTGAAGTATTCCCTCTTCAGCTCCTATAGTTTCATGAAGTTCCTATACGTGGCGGCGCTCTACGTAGCCTTCAAAAATAGTGTCTATAACGGAGTTGTTTTCCAAGTAGAGAGCTGTAATTAAGCTTCTTTTGGCGGAGGACCAGAGCACTGCATATATTCAAAGGCGCTTGCAAAATGTCTACGGATATCTAGCAGTGAACAAAAGCACGGTGAGTCTATAGGCTAGGCGTCTGTCAACATCGCAAAAGGTGGCACAAATCGTCCCGACCTCCCGCAAGCAGCTGTGGTTCCTGCTACGTTGTAACGTGCGGACGCTCTCATTCGAAGAGACTGACGGATCACAATCAAACACCTCCCTACGCAACTGGACGTCTCTGGTGGTAGTGCTTTTTTTTTTAATCTTATGGGACTTAACTGCTATGGTCATCAGTCCCTAAGCTTACACACTACTTAACCTAAATTATCCTAAGGATACACACCCATGCCCGAGGGAGGACTCGAACCTCCGCCAGGACCAGCCGCATAGTCCATGACTGCAGCGCCTAAGACCGCTCGGCTAATCCCGCGCGGCGTGGTAGTGGTGATACACTCGTCAACTAGTTGGTGTACTCTTAAGATGTGAGCCCGCTGAGTTTCTCACCGCCTAACAGATACAGAACAACGAAGGACTATCTACGCAGAATAGCTTGCGCGTTACGAGGCTGATCATGACAATTTTCTGTCGGATATCGTTACAGGTGATCAAACATGGGTTCATCACTTCGAAACGGAATCAAAATGGCAATCCATGGAGTGGCACCACACCACCTCTTCTCCTAACAGAAAGTTCAAAGGAGCGCCCTCATCTGGTAAAGTCAAGGCGAAAGTCTTATGGGACACCGAAGGGGTTATTCTGTTTGATGTCCTTCCACACGGTGCAACGATCAACGCTGAAGTGTATTGTGCTATCATGAGGAAACTGAAGAACAGATGTCAGCGTGTTCGTCTCCACAACAATGCAAACAAACTCCTCCTCCTCCATGACAATGCAACACAAGTCTGTGTACCCGAGAAGAGCCCACAAAACTTCATTGGCCTGGTCTTCCTCGTCCACAACAAAGCCCAGCCCGGATCTCGCACCTTCCGACTTTATCTGTTTGCTCTAATGAAATATGCTCTCCGCAGGAAGCAGTACGTCGATTACTGATGCAGCAAGTCGTTGGCTTAGGCATCGGCCACTAGAGTGGTACAATGTGAGTATGCACGCCCTGCCAGTAAGACGCCGTAAGACTGTCGCGTTTAACGGTGATTATGTTGAAAAATGGGGATTTATAGCCAACAGAGTGGGGAATAATATCCTGTACAGGAATCCTGAACAAGATCGACCTGCTTCCAGAACAAAATGTGCTGCATTACTTATTGAACACTTCTCGTACTTTTGACATAAAATTGACAGTCACACAGTTTAACACTTAAGAGATTATAACGTATGGGACGTCAACTCGATGTTGCCTTAAATGACTCTGAGCGCTATGGGACTTAACCTCTGAGGTCATCAGTCCCCTAGAACTTAGAACTCCGTAAACCTAACTAACCTAAGGACATCACACACACCCATGCCCGATGCAGGATTCGAACTTGCGACCGTAGCAGTCACGCGGTTCCAGACTGAAGCGCCTAGAACCGCTCGGCCACACCGGCCGGCCAGCTCGATGTTAAAACAGAACGAAGAATACCAAATGTCTCTTAACTATTTGAGTCAATGCGTGGCTGTTAAACATTTATGTCACGGAAATTAATAGCAGTAATACTGTCCCATTTGTATCAAATGAAATAATTGCATCAGTTCTGTGAGAAGTAGGCAGTAAACTTCCGAACTTTGGTAAAATACCGGGAAAGTGCAACTTGCCTGAAATGTGTCTATGTATACGATGGGGATGGGCAGTTTAATGTGCTGTAGACATTGAGACTGTTCGATAGGGAACACGAACTCATTCGGTACAGGATGGAACAGAAATCACCCGCTACCTTTTTCCCACAAACACCCCAGTGTTCTCTCAATGTGATTTCGTAAAGCTGCGCAAAATGTAAATCTGGATGACCGGCCGTTCGCAGCGGCATCAATATCACTCTTACCGAGTACGAATCAAGCGTTTTAATTACTCTGCAACCTCGATCAGCATTGTTTCCTTTTTCTTGTTTCCGTACCTCGATAACTAAAAACGGAACCCTTAATAATCATTTTGTTGTCCGTCCGTCTGTCTATCCGACTGTTGAAAACCCTTTTTTTTTTCTCAGGAATGAGTAGACCTATCGAGTTGAAATTAATGTCACATATTAAGATCTAAGTCCCTGGTGATGTAAAAAGTCCATATCGGCAAGTACGAATACATTTCACTTACTGCCAAATGATGTCGACAGTTATTATTCCCAGCATAACCAATCAGACTATATAGTCAGAGAGACGGAACGTTTCCGTACCGACTACGTAAGCACAGCCTGAAGTAATTGCCAAATGGAATGCTGCCTCAACCTCATTCAGATGAATGCAGTGGTTCGTCACGCTGTCTCGGAGAAGACATTACGGTGAAATGGACGTTAGTGCCTGATAAATTCCACCGTTGAGAAATTTAAACTTAGACTCGTTGTTCCGCTGATTGTATTCGTGTAAATGTGTCGTTCGGGGCGTCCTCCTACAAGCATAGGTAGAGAAACATTGTAACTCGCCTACTGGGTATAGGACTAAACAAGGCAGTTGTGGTTCCGATCATAACGGCTTTCGGAACAGTGATCTGGTTATACGATACCAAATATCTGCATTTACGTGTTATACTCAATGAAATCAGGGAAAAAATGGTAAAATAACTCACGTTTGCTCCATGCAATTAGTCATCTTGGAAACACGTTCTATATTTTGCAATATGCACTAGCGTAAGTCTGTCGCTAAACAAATATGTGCAAAAGTACTCTCAGACATTGTCGTCGCTCAAGAAGAAATGCGAACAACAGCTTGAGGGTGACATGTGGTGAGTAATGAGAGATAGGGAGAAAAATTCTGGCAATGAAATGAACGGACAGAACGATGAATGAAGAAGTGCTTTGAAAAATAGAAAGATAACTAGTGGAAATTATAATAACGAAAAAAACATTTTGTCTGGGATATATAGTGTGAAGTAATGACCTGTACCTACGAATCATCGACAGAAGGACTGCAGGGAAGACCAGGATAAAAGAGGAAAATATGGAATACTGTATTACATTAAATAGGGATTATTAATAAAGGCCGGCCGGAGTGGCCGAGCGTTTCTAGGCGCTTCAGTCTGGAACCGCGCGACCGCTACGGTCGCAGGTTCGAATTCTGCCTCGGGCATGGATGTGTGTGATGTCCTTGGGTTAGCTAAGTTTAAGTAGTTCTAGGTTCTAGGGGACTGATGACCTCAGATGTTAAGTCCCATAGTGCTCAGAGCCATTTGAACCACTTTTTTTTATTAATAAAGAATCGCTGTAAAGTGGAGTTCTTCTAGTCTCTACCTGTCGTGAGGCAGATGCACCAGAAAAGACGTCAGTTCTTCTAAAAAAGGAGAAAGTGTGCAAAAACTTCGTGCTGTCTGTCGTGGAATTTTGCTTAAAATTGTGAAACAGACTTTTCAGTGACTTAGAAGTATACATGTTGTGAATTAGATACCACAACTGCTGTCGTCCATGCGCCCTCTGCTGTGGCTTTTTCACAGGTCGCTGTTCAATCACAAGCCCTTACATCAACCTCGGTGCAAACTGGCAGGTCGTTCACTATTGGCGATTTGCATTTAGATGGAGCTTTGTTAGCCATAGCAGCAGAATTATTTATCACGTTCTGAGCTGCCGATTCAGGGAATTCGATGTGACATCGCTCAAAGGAACGTGAGTGGAAATTACCCACAGAACAAAGCCTACACAGCGAACAAGCTGCGTGGTCAAAAGTGGCAGTTAACAGGTCGGCTTGCTAAAACTTGTTTGAGACTGTAAAGCTTTTTGAGTTGTTATAGCCTCAGACAATGTCTGCAGCGCTGGAAGGCGAAACGTTACTCAGAGAAATACGCCCTGAACCACGGCCTAATGTCCATAAAACAAGTGTCACCGAAAACGGAAATAGCAACCGTGGAAGCCTGCACTTTATGAATGAATCAATAATTAATGACATCTGTGACATCACAATCTCAGTTTAATCACATATGTTACAATCAAGGACAATTTCAAGCCGACTTGATCTTACAGTAACTGCAGTATGATCGAAATCGGTAACAAACTAGAGGCACGCATCTTAGCAGTGTTTTTAGCATGACTTGATTTAACGAGCAATCCTTTATCCATCGGTCAAAATAATGGTCCGAGGCTAAAGAAGAAAAAAATAGCTCAGGTGCGTTCACTTCCTCCACCGAATTCTATAGTCGCCACAACAAACTGAGGTAAATATCGTTCTGGAGGCATCCGTCAAGTCCACACACGCCAGGTGAGTGCCGCGTCATGCACCGTGACTCATCACTCCATAAAACTTCCCTCAGTCCTCCACAGACCAAAGACGTCCTTGTTTGCACCACTCTGAGTGACGTCGCACATTCGTTCTTGGGACCTGCGCCTTTGGGCAGCAGCTTGACATTTAAAATCGATTCTTATCGCCTCCCAACGAATTTCTCTCGTAGATGTACCTGAAACGGAGCAGAAATCGTCTGTAACGACCACTGGTTGGTAATTTGGGTTCACATATGAGATTTACAGGTGCAGTGTGTACTGTTACTCCTGGGTAGACGTGGATTTTAAAAAAATATAAACTAATTATTACGATAAATTTTATAAATAATCGACAAGTACGTCAAAGAAGAAGAGATAGAACTACAATGGACATGGAATTTGGCTTATATGCATGAACTATCTTTCCTTTGCCTTTCACTTATCTTATCTGCTTGGATTTGGACCTAAGAGGACGTTATTGTGTAAAGCTCATCTTGCTGTACCAGCTGATAATGTAAATTGTAATTAAAACCCAAAAGATATAATGGTTATTTTGTCAAAAGAATTTGTGTATGTGGTCAATCAATTGGTAGTCTGATAACTGGATTGTCTTAATTAGATATGCGCCTTAACAAATAATTTTCATTGTTAGGCGCCATCTTAGAAAAATCTTTAACATTTTTCTTTTAGCTCATCTACGAGACGTGCCGTCGGTTAGGTCAATTAACCTTATTTCAGATCCCACGAGACGGGAGGCAGCTTCTAATAATTTAACCATTTTACTTACAGATTTTCTTTATGTAATGAGATAACATCCCAGGCAGAAAAGGTATGGTCACAGGATTCCATTTCCATTATAGGATTTCATTTGTAGATGCTACTCTTGTTATCTTATATTGTAGAATCGAGACGAAACCACGACGTTAAGTTACGTATTGCAGTAGTGTACATCGAACAGACTTGGCAAATATTCTCTGGTGCAATAAGCATATGACTTCTCACGAGCGTGGAATAATATCTGTAGTGTTGGGTAAATAAGAAAAGGACAACTACCCTGAGAACTGAGCTAGTTTACTGAGTGCTTATCCACGTCGGACTAAATTAAACAACATATTACACTGTTAATAATATTCCTACATTAGTTATTTCTCTTTTAGGCTGAGCCATTGCATTAATTTATGTTTCTTTTTTTATATAAGCCACGGCTCATATTCATTCTATTACATCACACTGATAGCAAAGCAAAAGAGTCAAAAATAATTTTTATTTTATTACATTACAAGTGATAATTTCCACCTTTATAAGGAGTTCCCAAATACAGTTTCCGTAAAAAAAATTCCTCGATGCTGCTTCTGGTTGCACCTCTCATGTAAACTTTCAACTGTTTTGGAACGTAATTGGGTTTGACAGTTTCCACCTTGGTTTTAAAACGTCAGCTAAACTGGGCGTATCGCAGAATAAAATTTTTAAGATATACAACTATGTCTATTCTACCACTCATCAAGGTCATTTATCAGTAAAAAAAGAGCATCTGTTGACAACAAATGTTAAAAAGTTCGGCAGAGTCACTGCAGGAACAATACTGTAACAGACTGTTATATTTAAATAGAGAATACAAACTTAATGTCAAACATGTGAAGTTTGCGCGCTTCCAAAGTGACAACTCGCAGGTCACATTATGCAAAATAAATGAAGCACGCAGAAAGGGAGGAGAAAAAGAAATGAACTTCGTGTGCATGAATCGTATTCGCTGTTGCAATTATGGACAGCCATCAGCTGTATAATGGAATGACGACGATGAAAATATGGTGGACCGGTACTCGAATCCGACTTTCTGGCTTATCGCTATCGATCGTCATAGCTTCAGACTACCCGAGCACGACCCCACGATCAGTCCCAAACTTTACTCGGCATATGTTGTCAGCCATGTGTCTAAAAACTTACTCGTGCATTCATTATGTATAGTCGCGTTCAGGGGAGACGTTTAACTGGGAAGTCCGCCTGATAAATATGATATTGCACTGCCTGTGTTATACTGAATTATGATACAATGTTTCTCCGGACGGGCATGCATGTCCGAAGGAACAGACTCTGCGCGACTACAGCTGTCATGAAATTCATGAAATTTAAAGGCAGTTGCGAATACGGATAACCATAAGCTGTACAATGAAATGACGATAGTGACAATTTGTGCTGGACAGGGACTCGGATTCGGATTTCCCGCTTATCGCGAGCGGTCGCATTACTATACTCACACTCATAAATTAAGGATAATTGCAGAATGTGGTGCCATACAACGTGGCACTACACAAAACTGCCGCTAATAGCATAGGCACACAGGGGATACACACGACACAGATCCCTAAGTCCACGGTATTGCTGATAAGTTGAGACAACCGTCCCCAAACACATGTGCTACAAAACGCCACTGTTTCCTGCGCATGTACCCCGACATCAGTATGGGATATGATCACCATGCACACGTACAAAGGCCGCACAACGGGATGGCATACTCTGGATCAGGTGGTCGTGCAGCTGCCGGGGTATAGCCTCCCATTCTTGCAAGAGTGCCCGTCGGAGCTCCTGAAGAGTCGTAGAGGTTTGAAGACGTGTAGCGATACGTCGACTGAGAGCGTCCCAGACGTGCTCCATGGGGTTTAGGTCTGGAGAACTAGCAGGCCATTCCATTCGCCTGATATCTTCTGTTTCAAGGTACTCCTCCACGATGGCAGCTACATCTACATCTACATTTATACTCCGCAAGCCACCCAACGGTGTGTGGCGGAGGGCACTTTACGTGCCACTGTCATTATCTCCCTTTCCTGTTCCAGTCGCGTATGGTTCGCGGGAAGAACGACTGTCTGAAAGCCTCTGTGCGCGCTCTAATCTCTCTAATTTTACATTCGTGATCTCCTCGGGAGGTATAAGTAGGGGGAAGCAATATATTCGATACCTCATCCAGAAACGCACCCTCTCGAAACCTGGCGAGCAAGCTACACCGCGATGCAGAGCGCCTCTCTTGCAGAGTCTGCCACTTGAGTTTGTTAAACATCTCCGTAACGCTATCACGGTTACCAAATAACCCTGTGACGAAACGCGCCGCTCTTCTTTGGATCTTCTCTATCTCCTCCGTCAACCCGATCTGGTACGGATCCCACACTGATGAGCAATACTCAAGTATAGGTCGAACGAGTGTTTTGTAAGCCACCTCCTTTGTTGATGGACTACATTTTCTAAGGACTCTCCCAATGAATCTCAACCTGGTACCCGCCTTACCAACAATTAATTTTATATGATCATTCCACTTCAAATCGTTCCGCACGCATACTCCCAGATATTTTACAGAAGTAACTGCTACCAGTGTTTGTTCCGCTATCATATAATCATACAATAAAGGATCCTTCTTTCTATGTATTCGGAATACATTACATTTGTCTATATTAAGGGTCAGTTGCCACTCCCTGCACCAAGTGCCTATCCGCTGCAGATCTTCCTGCATTTCGCTACAATTTTCTAATGCTGCAACTTCTCTGTATACTACAGCATCATCCGCGAAAAGCCGCATGGAACTTCGGACACTATCTACTAGGTCATTTATATATATTGTGAAAAGCAATGGTCCCATAACACTCCCCTGTGGCACGCCAGAGGTGACTTTAATGTCTGTAGACGTCTCTCCGTTGATAACAACATGCTGTGTTCTGTTTGCTAAAAACTCTTCAATCCAGCCACACAGCTGGTCTGATATTCCGTAGGCTCTTACTTTGTATATCAGGCGACAGTGCGGAACTGTATCGAACGCCTTCCGGAAGTCAAGAAAAATAGCATCTACCTGGGAGCCTGTATCTAATATTTTCTGGGTCTCATGAACAAATAAAGCGAGTTGGGTTTCACACGATCGCTGTTTCCGGAATCCATGTTGATTCCTACATAGTAGATTCTGAGTTTCCAAAAACGACATGATACTCGAGCAAAAGACATGTTCTAAAATCCAACAACAGATCGACGTCAGAGATATAGGTCTATAGTTTTGCGCATCTGCTCGACGACCCTTCTTGAAGACTGGGACTACCTGTGCTCTTTTCCAATCATTTGGAACCTTCTGTTCCTCTAGAGACTTGCGGTACACGGCTGTTAGAAGGGGGGCAAGTTCTTTCGCGTACTCTGTGTAGAATCGAATTGGTATCCCGTCAGGTCCAGTGGACTTTCCTCTGTTGAGTGATTCCAGTTGCTTTTCTATTCCTTGGACACTTATTTCAATGTGAGCCATTTTTTCGTTGGTGCGAGGATTTAGAGACGGAACTGCAGTGCGGTCTTCCTCTGTGAAACAGCTTTGGAAAAAGGTGTTTAGTATTTCAGCTTTACGCTTGTCATCCTCTGTTTCAATGCCATCATCATCCCGGAGTGTCTGGACATGATGTTTCGAGCCACTTACTGATTTAACGTAAGACCAGAACTTCCTAGGAATTTCTGTCAAGTCGGTACCTAGTATTTTACTTTCGAATTCACTGAACGCTTCACGCATAGCCCTCCTTACGCTAACTTTGACATCGTTTAGCTTCTGTTTGTCTGAGAGGTTTTGGCTGCGTTTAAACTTGGAGTGAAGCTCTCTTTGCTTTCGCAGTAGTTTCCTAACTTTGTTGTTGTACCACGGTGGGTTTTTCCCGTCCCTCACAGTTTTACTCGGCACGTACCTGTCTAAAACGCATTTTACGATTGCCTTGAATTTTTTCCATAAACACTCAACATTGTCAGTGTCGGAACAGAAATTTTCGTTTTGATCTGTTAGGTAGTCTGAAATCTGCCTTCTATTACTCTTGCTAAACAGATAAACCTTCCTCCCTTTTTTTATATTCCTATTAACTTCCATATTCAGGGATGCTGCAATGGCCTTATGATCACTGATTCCCTGTTCTGCACTTACAGAGTCGAAAAGTTCGGGTCTGTTTGTTATCAGTAGGTCCAAGATGTTATCTCCACGAGTCGGTTCTCTGTTTAATTGCTCGGTGGGGCCGTCCGCTATCACCCATCAGGAGGATGGTGGGACCCACTGCACTCTTGAAAAGGCGGACATACTGGTGCAAAATGACGTCCGGATACACCTGACCTGTCGCAGTTCGTCTGTCAAAGACATGCAGGGGTGTACGTGCACCAATCATAATTCCACCCGACACCATCAAACCACGACCTCCATACATGTCCCTTTCAAGGACATTAAGGGGTTGGTATCTGGTTCCTGGTTCACGCCAGATGAAAACCCGGAGAGAATCACCGTTCAGACTATACCTGAATTCGTCTGTCAACATAAACCAGGCTTTACGGGCTCTCCTCCGACTAGGGGTCAGTGGAATGCACCTTGCAGGTCTCCGGGCGAATAAACCATGTTTGTTCATTCGTCTGTAGACTGTGTGTCTGGAGCACTATGGCACTTAACATCTGAGGTCATCAGTCCCCTAGAACTTAGAACTACTTAAACCTAACTAACCTAAGGACATCACACACATTCATGCCCGAGGCATGGTTCGAACCTGCGACCGTAGCAGTCGCGCGGTTCCGGACTGAAGCGCCTAGAACCACCTCACATCAGTACGTAGTTGGCTAGGATGCGTGCACTGATTGGAGAGGGAAGAAGCAGTTGTATCATCTCTTGAGGCAAGCTGGTTCACAACTGATTATCTGGTGCTTGCTATTCTAGATAGCAGTGCTGGGCCGGCGTCGACGTCAGAGCTGTTCCCACACATTTTCAATCACGGACAGATCTGGGGATCTTCCTGACCACCACAGTACCTCAACATCAAGTAGATAGTTCGTACAGACATATGCCATGTGTAGATAGATCAGGATCGAACGACAGTACCATCGCATGAAAGATAGCACATGAGGACCACGGATGTCTGTGAAGTACCGCTGTGCTGTCACAGCTCTTTCAAGCACTACCAGCCGTTATCTGTAATCATGTCCGATGGCGCTGCACACCCTGCCGCCAGGAGTAACGCCGCTGAGCCTCTTCAGTACATTGGAAGACTGGGATATCGTCTCTGGTAGACGCTGTACTCGACGATGGTGGTCATCTGGGGTAGAGCAAAACCGCGATTTGTTGCTGGGCACAATGCGTCGCCATTCATCACCAGTCCATGATTTCCGGTCATAGCACCACTTTAAGTGCACCGTTTGTGTTGTGGTGTAAACGACTGCCTACGCATAGGACGGTAATTCTCTTGTCCGGCTGCTGTAGGTCCCAACCAGTGGTTCGGGATGACACGGAATGTTGCAGGCAGTCCATCACTTGTTCTCGGATGGCAGGTGGAGATGTGACAGGAGTACGATGTTCGTGGTGCACAATAAGACGAACCTCCGTTGTGGTGGTCAGACGTGGTCTATCGTAATCGTGACAACAATTATGCCCTCCCTGACGTTCCTATGCAGTCCACAATCGGGCCTCTGTCCCATCTGAATGCACCACAGATCTGGATATTGCACGATTCGAGCACCTGGCCAAATGGAGACTCACAATGAGACTTCTTTCAAACACTGCCAGACGGTGTTAACGCTGTCTCACAGAAGTACAGGTTATCTTCCTGCCCTTCACCGTGATCACTCAACGTGTGACTCGGTTCAAGCCCCTTACACTGAGGTGACAGAAGTCTTGGGTTACATCTAATATCGTGTCGGACCTCCTTTCACCCGGCGTAGTACAGCATCTCGACGCGCCATGCAATCAACAATTTGTTGAAAATCCCCTGCGGAACTATCGAGCATGCTGTCTCTGTAGCCGTCCATAATTGCGAAAGTGTTGCTGCTGCAGGAGTTTGTACATGAACTAACCTCTGGTATATGTTCCATAAATGTACGATGGGATTCGTGTCGGGTGATCTGGGTGGCCAAATCATTCGCTTGAACTGTCCAAAATGTTCTTCAAACCAATTGTGAACAACTGTGGTCCGGTGACATGGTGCGTTGTTATCCATAAAAATTCCATCGTTGTTTGGCAACATGAAGTCTACGAATGGCAGCAGATGGTCTGCAAATAGCCTAATATAATCATCTTCAATCATGATCCATTTAAACACAGCCCACACCATAATGGAGCCACCGCCAGTTTGCACAGTGCCTTGTCGACAATTTGGGTCCCTGACTTCATGGGATCTGCGCCATACTCGAACCCAACCATCATATCTCGCAAACTGAAATCGGGACTCCAGCAGTCTAAGGTCCAACCGAAATTGTCATGATCCCATGAGAGGTGCTGCATGTGATGTCGTGGTGTTAGCAAAGCCACTCGTATAGGTCGTCTGTGCCATAGCCGATTAACGCCAAATTTCGCCGCACTGCCCCAACGGATACGTTCGTCGTACGGCCCACTTAGATTTCTGTGGTTATTTCACGTAGTGTTGCTTGTCTCTCAGCACTGACAACTCTACGCAAACGCCACTACTCTCGGTCGTTGTTCGTGGTGAGAGGCAACGCCTGAAATGTGGTGTTCTCGGCAAACTCTTGAAACTGTGGATCTCTGAATACTGAATTCCCTAACGATTTACGAAATGGGATGTCCCACACGTCTAGCTCGAACTTCCATTCCGCGTTCAAAGTTTCTTAACTCCCGTCATGCACATCGGAAACATTTTCACATGAATCAGCTGCGTACAAATGACAGCTCCGCCAATGCACTGCCCTTTTATACGTTGCATACGCGATACTGTCGTCATGTGTATATGTGTATGTCGCTATCCCATGACTTTTGTCATCTCAGTGTATATACCCAACAGGTCTGGTAACAATACTGAACACGAACGACGCTAATCCATTCTGGTGAATTTAACTCTAATCATTTACATACCCAACGAAGGTGCATGTCAGCAGGGGATAGTTCAAGCTGGTGGAGGCTCTTTAATGGTGTGAGACTGAAATCCGACCATGTCTTCTGGGTGCTTCAGTTTTTTTGTCAGGCAGTGTACATTGTAGAATAGGTGCCCACACCATTGACATATGACAAGCTGAACTTGAACTAGACTAAACACAAGACTTAACTCTTCTTACCTCGTCTTTAGAATAACTCAAGTTCAGCTTGTCATATATCAATCGCGCAAGCCCCATGCTGTAAGGCACTATATACAAGGTCCTTTCCCCAGGACAAAAGTGTGTAATTTGTACGAGGAATGCATGCTACAGTCTGACGATGGTCCTAGGCCCACGGCTGGTTACACTGAAGTAATTCATTCATTCAAAAAATACAATTATCTGCAGTTTTACTCCAGTGCTAAATGTTACCCTCTAAGTAAGCTTTCGGCCAAATAATACCTGATACAATTTTCTGATCATCTCTGAGTGTTTCGCGGTATTGCCTCTTTAGAGAGTTGTGCTTCTTTAGCCTTTCCATTCACTAACCGTTTAACCGTCATACACTGAAGCGCCAAAGAAACTGGTATGGGCATGCGTATTCAAATACAGAGACATGTAAACAGCCAGAATACGGCGCTGCGGTCAGCTACGCTTATATAAGCGTCTGGCGTAATTGTTAGATCGGTTACTGCTGCTACAATGGCAAGTTATCAAGATTTAAGTGAGCTTGAAAGTGGTGTTATCGTCGGTGCTTGAGCGATGGGACACAGCGTCTCCTAGGTAGCGATGACCATTTCACGAGTGTACCGTGAATATCAAGAGTCCGGTAAAATATCAGATCTCCGACATCGCTGCGGCCGGAAAAAGATCCTGCAAGAACGGGACCAACGACGACTGAAGAGAATCGTTCAACCTGACAGAAGTGCAAACCTTCCGCAAATTGCTGCATGTTTCAGTGGTGGCCCATCAACTGTCAGCGTGCGAACCATTCAACGAAACATCGATATTGGCTTTCGGAGCCGAAGGATCGCTCCTGTACCCTTGATGACTGCACGACACAAAACTTTACGCCTCGCCTAGGCCGGTCAACATCGACATTGGACTGTTGATAATTGTAAACATGTTGCCTGGTCGGACGAGTCTCGTTTCGAATTGTATTGAGTGGATGGGCGTTTATGGGTATGGAGATAGCCTCATGAATCCAAGGACCCTGCATGGCAGCAGGGGATAGTTCAAGTTGGTGGAGGCTCTGTAATGGTGTGGGGTGTGTTAAGTTGGAGTGATATGGGACCCCTGATACGTCTAGATACGACTTTGACAGATGATACGTACGTAGGCTTCCTGTCTGATCACCTGCATCCATTCATGTCCATTGTCCACTCCGAAGGACTTGGGCAATTCCAGCAGGACAATGAGACTCTCCACACGTCCAGAATTGCTACAGAGTGACTCCAGGAACGTCCTTCTAAGTTTAAACTCTTCCGCTGGCTACCAAACTCTCCAGATATGAACATTATTGAGCATATCTGGAATGCCTTGCAACATAGTGATCTTCATCCCCTCGTGCGCTACGGATTTATGGATAGCCCTGCACGGTTCTTAGTGTCAGTTCCCGCCAGCACTACTTCAGACGTTAGTCGAGTCCATACCACGTCGTGTTGCAGCACTTCTGCGTGCTCAAGGGGGACCTACACGATATTCGGTAAGTATACTAGTTTCTTTGGCTCTTCTCCTTATATAGACGGTGCACAAATGCAGACTTTGAAACGTCCCCTTAGAACAATTATACATGACTGTCCTTTAACTGACACACAATAATTTTAGCGCAACGCAATCTGACTTTCAAAAATCCCTACAAAAGAATGGCCCAGACAAACATTAAACTATACGTTTCACAAATCACTTACCTCACCAAAAATCTTCCTTACTCGAACTACTGCAATACAGCCAGCTAAATAAAAGATTCAAACTACGGAAGGCACTAACTACTGATAGGGATAGTTAGCAAATGAAAGATTTTAATGGAGAACAAACAATGTATTTACCTTAATATCATCACTAGTCATAATATATGTAATTTCAAAACTCCGCCATCTCTCTCCTCACATCCACCACTGCTGGCGGCTCACCTCCAACTGCCCAACGCTATGCGCTGTTAACATCCAGCTGCCCAACAATACAATGGCAGACAACAATGCAAACTAGCCACAGACTGCACACAGCACAGCCAGTGATTTTCATACAGAGCGCTACGTAGCGTTGCCAATAAGAAAACATAAACAGCCTACTTACATAAAGGAAACATAAACAGCCTACTTACAACTTGTACACACACACTTGCATATTTTAAAATCATTTATTCTCGTTATGTGCTGTTCGACGTGGAGTACTTCTCTCCTCAGGAAGCAGTTGATAGAGAACTGTGCAAGACGAACGATCAAGAATATTTAAAGTCAAAAGTAGCCCCTTATGAGTTAATTCATATAATATTTCCAGTAGTACGATGATTTAATAACACAAAAGTATCATTAGGTTTCAACACAGCTACTGCGAGATTGAAGTCTTCAAGAAACTCCTATTTTTTTTTGTAAGGAAAATGATTCAAACCATATTTTTTACGAAATGTTAGGAATACGACATCATAAAAATACTAGACAGTAATCTTAGAATACTCGGCCACCGGTTTCGAATTAGTCTTTTTAGTTACTAACGGTGTAGCAACGTACAGACTATTGTAAGAGACTATAATCAATACAAATGACTACCTAAGGGGTATTGAGCTATTGAACTAGTAAACTTGTGTTCCGCCTTCATTAATGGTAACACTCTTAGAATGATATCCAATTAGGTAATTTTTGGGGGTTTATATGTTGTTTTTAATTCACACTTACTTTAGAAGGAAATAACCTATATAATATAATTCATTTAATTAAAAAGCTTTTTAATATAAGACGTTTTTAAACTGACTTAAAGGCATAAAATAATTTATCCTAGGCTCACACGGAATCCTAACCTCCTATAGATAGGCCTGAAAATTTGTACTTGTTAATTTTTAATAGCTGTGGCAATACTTATAAAATTTAAAACCATAAACATGGGGTGCATGCTACGGTAATTGATGCGTGGATAGTTGGCCTAATTGACTAAAAGTTTTGTTGTACTGCAAATGATATTACGAACTGTCTTACTACACATATCAAAAAAAGTTTTGCATCACTCCGGTTCCCTGAACTACTGAAGACAGGCGTTGACTGTGGATATTGTATCGCAGATACAGTCCCTTTTACTGTTCAGAGATGTCACTAAACCCGCCTAAATAAAGACATAAACAACATTGCATGAGCAGCGCCTATTAGACGGAGGGGGGGGGGGCTCCAACAGCCGATCAGTTCCTGTCATTCCACCAGGAAGGAGGGAGGTACACGGCTCGTGTTGCCTGTAGTTCAACCATGCCTGGACGGTCGACACTGCTGTTCGATCGCGTCCGCAATGCTACTTTGTGCCAGGACGGGCACTCAACAAGGGAAGTGTCCAGGCGTCTCGGAGTTCACCAAAACGATGTTGTTCGGACATGGAGGAGATACAGAGAGACAGGAACTGTCGATGACATGGCTCGCTCAGGCCGCCCAAGGGCTACTACTGCAGTGAATGACTGCTACTTACGAATTATTGCTCGGAGGAACCCTGACAGTAACGCCATCACGATGAGGTAATGCATTTCGTGCAGTCACAGGACGTCGTGTTACGACTAAAACTGTGCACAATAGGATGCCTGATGAGCAACTTCACTCCCGACGTCCATGGCGAGGTCCATCTTTTCAACCACGACCCCATGCAGCGCGGTACAGATGGGCCCAACAACATGCCAAATGGACCGCTCAGGATTGGCATCACGTTCTCTTCACCGATGAGTGTCGTATATGCCTTCAACCAGACATTCGTCGGAGACGTTTTTGGAGGCACCCGGTCAGACCCACCCCAAAATAGCAGGGAACCTCCACTTTGCTGCTCTCTCTGGGCAGTGGGTCTGGGTCTGGGCTGCCCAGAGAGCGCAGCAAAGTGGAGGTTCCCTGCTATTTTGGGGTGGCATTACGTGGGGCCGACGTACTCCCCTGGTGGTCATGGTAGGCACCGTAACGGCTGTACGATATGTGAATGACATCCTCCGACCGATAGCGCAACCATATCGGCAACACATTGGCGAGGCATTCGTCTTCATAGACGACAATTCGCGACCACATCGTGCACATCTTGTGTATGACTTCCTTCAGGATTACGACATCGCTCGACTTGAGTGGCCAGCATGTTCTCCAGACATGACCCTATCGAACATGCCTGGGATATATTGAAAAGGGCTGTTTACGGACGACGTGACCCACCAATCACTCTGAGGGATCTACACCGAATCGCCGTTGAGGAGTGGGGCAATCTGGACCAACAGTGCCTTGATGAACTTGTGGACAGTATGCCACGAAGAATAAAGGCATGTAACAATGCAAGAGGACGTGCTACTGGGTGTTAGAGGTACCGGTGTGTCCAACAATTTGCACCACCACCTCTGAAGGTCTCGCTGTATGGTGGCAAAATGTGCAATGTGTGGTTTTCATGAACAATAAAAAAACCACAAAATTGGCAACAACTGTAAACAGGACTTTGAAAAGCAGCTGAAACTGTAGCACCGCAAACAAGAACACGTAAACACCCATGGTGGACAGATAAGTGTGACCAACTGATAAATCTCAGACAAAAGGCGTGGCGAAATTGGTTGTGCAACAAAAATCAAAAGACCCTTAAAGATCTCAAAGATACCAGGAAAACAGTCACAAAAGCAATACGAACAGTCGGTAATCAACACGAAGACAAAAAATTGCAAGACATAGAAAATGATTTCAAGAAAAACAATTCCCGAAATTTCTACAGAGTATTCAAACAGAAATTAACAAAGTACTCTCTTCTATCACTCTAATTCAGGAATTAACATGGGGAAATTGCCCATACCAACACCGAAAACTGTGAAATTCTTGCAAAATACTTTTCTAAATTACTGAATTGTGGAAAGCCTGCAGAAAAATTAGAGTGTCGTCATACACAACGCAATCCAGACTCACAGCCAGCAAGTTTACAGAAGATTAAAGAGATAATTCAGTCACTGAAAAATAACAAAGCATCAGGAGAATACCAAGTCATCGCAGAATTATGGAAAAATGCAGGAGAAAATCTTATTGCAAAACTCAAAGGAATTATAGATGAAATCTGGAAAACTGAAAATTCCCCACAGATTGGAAGACAGCAATCACACAACCTCTGTACAAAAAAGGAAGAAAACAGACCCCAACAACTACTGTGGAATCTCTTTATTGCCAATAACATGCAAAATTCTGTCTAAAGCCCTACTAAACCGAGCAGAACCTCAGCTGGATTCAAAATTATGCGAATACCAAGGTGGATTCAGGAAAGATCGATCATGCGTAGAACGAATCCTTAACTTGAAAAACTCGATGAAATATTTGCATAGCACTTCAAACAAAAGTTGTGTCATCACGTTTGTCGACATTAAAAAATACTATGACAGTATAGACCAGCAATCCCTTTTTGAAGTGTTAGCAGACTAGATAAAAGACAACAAACATCATAAAAGAAACACTCATGGAGACCAAAGCCAAAGTAAAATTTATGGGAGAATTGAGCACAGAATTTGAAATAGACACAGGAGTACGACAAGGGGATGGACTGTCCCCAGTGCTCTTGAATTGGGCTCTTGAAGAGGTTGTTCGAGACGGGAGAAAAGCAGGTGCACCAGCACTGAGGCCAAAATGTAAGGGCGTAGAATTAGACCGTTTAGCATTTGCTGACGACATGGCACTGATCACCCAAGTCATTACCGATGCACAGAAACAGCTAGAATTATTACAAGAGCAGGCAGCAAAAATAGGATTAGAAATTTCATTTAAAAAAATAAAATTTATGACTGAGATCAAAGATGCGCCTTCTGATCTCAAAATTGGTAATAACTACATCTCTCGAGTAAAAGAATTTAAATATTTAGGTGAATGGACTGCAGAAAATTGTAATGAAAAGAAATCTGTCAGATCAAGAGTTCAGAAAATGGAGACGACGTTTCAGGTAACAAAAAACGTTTACAACAAATAGAGTCTCTCGTGGAACTGCAAAATACGACATTACACAACAGTAATTAAACCCGAAACTCTCTATGCATCTGAGACACTAAATCTTCGACACAGAACACTAAAAGGGGAATTGGAAGTGAAAGAACGTAAAATAATGAGGAAAATCCTAGGACCAAGAACTAAAGATGGTGTGCATTATCCAAAACCCAATTAAGGAATATATAAAAATATCTCCAAAATAACAGACACAATGCGCATGAGAAGAATCCAATTCATGGGGCATTTAGAAAGAATGGACGCAAACAGGTTAACGCAAAAAATCCATACATTTTTAGAGAACAAAACTACAAGACCGATCTGGTACAAACAGACGGAAAAAGATCTAAGAGAATTAGGGTCTCCAAATCTACAAGACAGAAATGAAATCAGAAAAATCACAAACACACGGGGTTTTGAGGAAGAAGATAGAAAAACTAACCAACTTACGTAGTCTACGCAACGAAAGCTAGCACTTTCGTTGCGTATGAAGGAATACTGGGCGAAAAGGAAGGCCAACAAATGTTGATTACGCGTGGCCCTAAGTGATCCATCTGCGAAGAAGAAGAAGAAGAAGAAGAAAAAGGGCGGAAATGATGTTTAAGTTGATCTCTATTCCAATTTTCTGTACAGGTTCCGAAACTCTCGGCATCGAGGTGATGCAAAACTTTTTTTGTTGTTTGTATTATTTCTTGCATGCACCCCACGATATTCGTTTTAAATTTTACAAGTATTGTCATAGATATTAAAAATTCACAAGGACAAATTTTCAGGACTATCTGTATGATGTTGGGGATCTGAATGGTCTAGGAGTAATTTTTTGATGCTTTTTAGTCCCTTTAGAAACATATTTAAAACTCTTTCTTTTAAATAATTACTATCCGCTTTTTAGTATATCTCGCGTAAACGAGATGAAGGTAAATATTGGGGAGATTCGAATGCACGCGGAGGCTTCCAGCACATGGGGAAATAGCAGTGGTACACAAGCTACCTTTATGTCCCACACCGGACACGAAAGTGAGTTAATATTGTAATGTCATCCACTTTTGAGCTATGTTGAAAGTCTGTAGCTTCTCATGCAGTTCGTGTAAAATCAGTTACAAAATTTGTACAGAACAGGCAAGGAAGCGACCTAATAAAAAGGCGTTAAAAAGAGAGTTTTATCAGTCTATGCTGCACTGCCAAGTAACTGTTCTGTTTATCTTATGTTTTATACTGCATCTCAAGCATCATTTCCATTAAACATAGTGTTTGAAAATTTATACTTTGGTAGGTTTACACAATTTTGTATCTAGATGTCCACTATAATCCTGTATAACCTTGAAATGCTAGAACCCGAAGAACAACAAAAGCAGCTGTAAGAAGGCTAAATGGGAAAATTCCAAATGTCAATTAAGAAAAGTCGTTGAAGAAGACGGTTGTTTTTAATAAAACAGATATTCTACAAAAGCGTGCCTCACACAGATCGCTCATTTAGGATCTCATACCGCTTGAAAAGCACATTTCCGACCGTTGGTCACAGGTCAATTTACTGACATTTATATACCATCGGAGGCATAGCATGACGTACATGTATAGTAAGTAGCCTGTTGAGAGACTGTGGCCACATGGTAAATGGGAACAGGCATTTTTGTATCATACAGTTTGCCCGTTCGCCAATCTGATATTACTGGCTGAGCAACAGTTGTTGAACCGGACATGATGAGCTGACGAAAGTGTGATGTAATATTCACTATAATTGGTCATATAGATGTATGTACTTCACGTTTCCGTTACTAAAATCAGGACGACCTAACTAGGATATTAATTTATTTACAGAACTAGTGGCTCATTCGGTGTCATTTATTTTGTTCTTACAATTAGAAGGACTCTATCATTACACAAGTGTTTCTTTGTTCGTTAGGGATTTGTAGTTGTGATCAGCGTAAAATTAGACCACAATTATCAATGCTTAACGAAGAAAGAAGCCAAAGACGTACTAGCAGACGGCATTTCCTGATATAGGTGAAAAACCAAGAAGAAATTATCGTATGTACAAACCAACAATTTGCTAGGTGAAAAACCAAGAAGAAATTATCGTATGTACAAACCAAAAATTTGCTAACGAACTGTTTTGCGATCTAGAAAACAAATCAAATTGTAAATATCGTTAATTAAAGACCAATGGTGGTGCTTTACTTCAATAAAGCGAAACGTGTTTGGTGAGAAAAACACGAATTTTCTTGTAGTTGTAGCGACGGAATAGTAATACCCTCGAGATTGTATACTACTCTGCAGCAGAGAAAACATAAGAAATCCACGTACTCCGTCGATGGTTGCATACTTCTTGCTAAAATTATGATTGACGTCGTTATGAGAGGAAATGACGTCAAAGGTGGTGCGGTGACTTTGTGCAGAATTACAGCTAACGTTGTGTTTGTTTAATTACAGGTAACGTTGTGTTTGTTTACAGAAGGGTCGAAAGGATGTGTACTGCTCTTCTGCCGAAGCTATGTCTGACGAACGGGTGGCAAGACTACCGATACCTTCAATACAAGTAGATGTGTCGCTTGCCACTTTTCTAGCTCAGCGCACAACTGTAACTCACGCCCTTCAAAGAGCACAATGATCGCTTTAGAAGGGTGTAAGTGATGCTGAACTGGTACCAGGCGGTCATGTGGCCGTCCACCTCTGTCTCACATAAGTCATGGTGTAAGGTGTCAGGCAAATCCAACACCTTCCATGAAAACCCTGACATGATAAGCAAATCCAGTAGTATGTCACATAGCTCCGAATAAATCGTGACATTAAATTAACCAAAGTAATACGAGTAACGAGTGAGCAAATGGAATACCACAGACTAACACAAGAATGCCTAAATGCATGTCATACCTTCCCACCGTGAGACAGACGCAGTTCCGAGGGTAGAAACGAGAACAGAAGCCGAGAGCAGAACCGTGTTAAGCTGGAAGGCCCTACGATAAGGGACGGACACCCACATCGGCAGCTAACCGCTAGGACCACACCCCAGCCGCAAGTTTTAGCGTGAGACTTTTTCGCGTCTCCGTTACGTCAGGACCACCCCCCAGCCCATGTTAAAGGCTGGAGCCCTCCAGAAGAACAGTATAAATCTTACGATAACACAAAAAGGGCCACCCACAGCCGCAAGTTTTAGCGTGAGACTTTTTCGCGTCTCTGTTACGTCAGGACCACCCCCCCAGCCCATGTTAAAAGATAGAGCCCTCCAGAAGAACAGTATAGATCTTACGATAACGCTAAAAGGACCACACCAGCTGCAAGTTATAGCGTGAGACTTTTTCGCGTCTCTGTTACGTTGCAAACTTTAAAAACATTGCCCCACCACGAAAAGTATAACGTTTCTCATTGGATAGACAGAATTTTTGTAGGCGGAGCTTAAGGTTAACATTGAGACCCTGATTGGTCGATGAAAACACAGCCAGATAGTTTTTTTAAACCAACTTCGGTAAATTGTAGTAAGGAGAAGTTAGAAGAGAGTTGCTTCCGAGACGGAGAGGTGAGCGGAGCTGTGTTGTCCCCCGTCCCCTGACGAACACCGACAAGGTAATGAAAGCACGCGATGCCGCATAGCAGTGCATAAAGCTTCACTCAGAACTGCAGAACTCTCATCTGTTACACCCCCTTTTTGCGTAATACTAGTGTCGATCGTCAATTAAAGCTCATGGTGTTCACATTTGCCACTTGAAGTAAAAATCTGAAACGCGATGATTTTCCTGTTATATAGTTATTGAGAAGCCACATCAGCCACTGTAATTTACGACAAGTTAGATAAGTAATTAAAGATAATTGGGGGTCACTGTAGACCATTTTGATAGTTTTCTCTTTTGTGAAACTTAATTTAAACCTAGATTATAGATGTGATATGGCATAGGTCATCCTTCGATCCATTGTAGAACTTGGAAACCCACTCAGGGAATATTCGTTCACATTTTTGTTGAACGCCGTTGGTTTTTATCATTCTGTATTAAAACATTTCCTTTTATCAATAGTGCAATTTATAAACAATGTTTCGTGAGTAGAATAAAATTTCCAATGGTAAACTTAACTGCTTTTTCGACGTTATTTTACCAGCTAACTAAAAATAGGAAAGCCTTGAACCCCTTCCACTAAATTTAGTTAGTATTAAGATTCTTTTACAGGGAGTGCAGTGGAGCTGACGCTGGAATCATTAACTATTTGGTTATATCATCGCTAGTCTCACTGAACTCTTCTGAACTCTACATGTCATGTGTGGTCTGGCGTCTCCTTACCAGCAACAGGTCCCAGGTTCAAACTAGTCAATTCCCTAAAAAAACACGCTCAGAGCGTCGTTGCGCGAAAGTGGTAGGGAGACACGATATAGAATAAACAGACACCACGCAGAATGTTAGAATGGCAGTGAAGTTGTGTGTACGTCGGTTGTATGGAAATAAGCTACGTGTGACTGCCCCCCTCCCCCTGATGTAATAATCAGTAAGATAGATCGACGTAGAGACTGGCTGAATGGCAGAAAGAAGCTATGGTATTTGGCCGGGCCCGCTTCCTCACCGTGAATGACGTTTCCCGATTTGTTGTGTACCAGTGCGGAGTGCCGTGTGTGTCTACATTGAATGGTGTACCACTTGCAAGTATGTAATATGAAGTAAGATTGTTGATCATAATAGGTGGAGACGATTGTCATTCTTTGTCCATGATAACTGATTGCAAACACGACTGAAATTTGTGGCAGTGAATGAATGTTCATCTCATCCTGTTTTCGAGAAAACAATGCGATGGGAGCTACATGCAGTGGACATTTGGGTTCGGGTAGTTCCAAAAGGCCATTACTCATAGCACCATACAGTGCACGTCTCCATAGGGCAAAACAACTCAGATACCGGACAGTAGCTGACTGGAAGCTTGAGTGTGGTCCAAACAGTTGTGAGTTTTGTCTCTTGTCAAATGACCCAGGACATCTAACGCACCGACGGTCCAATGAAGCGTTTAACAAGCTGAGAGTGTATTGTTTAGTTAAAGGTGCAAGAGGTACTCTAGTATTTTGGGCTTGTTTTTCATTATAAGTTGAGCCCTATCATTGAGGCTTCCGTGGAAACGAGCCACGATGTTTATTTCAACATTATCCATCGCCACGTATTGGCCTTTCTTGTACATCTTCATGAAGAACAGACTCTGGATGTTTCTGTCTTCCACGATCACAGAACCTTGTTCAAAGTCCAGCACGCACACGTTCCTAGGTTCGATGAGCATCCAGGTACCCCGTTGCACCTTGAATGACACACTAAATCACTCGATGATAATCTCAGTGATCCCACAGACAATTTCCACCATTATTTGGAATAGTGAAACATAGTAATCAACATCCCTGAAATTTAGTAGCTATACGGGGCCTAATCATCAGTGAGTGGTTTCAGCTGTGTATGGGATAGCTGAAGAAACTCTCTTCCTTTCCGACCTGAGATTATTATGAAGGCTAGCGACTTTGTTAGAGGGTATTACCGGGTTTTGTGTCCGACAGTGATTGGGATTGGCCAGCTAGCACGGACGTGGATATCTGAGAGGTACTAAGGCTGCGGGCCGCCGTCGCAAGGGGAGCCACCGCCGAGATACGCGCGTCACGTGTTTGCCGCTGAGCCAGTGTCCCGGGCTCGCGGCGTGGATCACGCCTTGCTCTACTGTGTAGCTGTTCGTATATGGCGCCACTGCTCAGCCAAGTTGACTTAGATTGTTTCCTGTCTCGAGTCGGTACTGATTTGGAGCTGCTGTATTGCTACGCCGACTTTGCCATGTCCTGGACTTAGTGCTTCGTTCATTTCGTGAACTCAGTCTGTTCCGGGCTTATACGAAAGTGTGTTCGTTTCACTGTGGTTTGGGGAACCCACTGGAGGAAAAGACGAAAAACAGTTTCCACCCATGCCAGATCGAGCGAGGTGGCGCAGTAGTTAGCACACTGGACTTGCATTCGGTAGGACGACGGTTCAATCCCGCGTCCGGCCATCCTGATTTAGGTTTTCCGTGATTTCCCTAAATCGCTCCAGGCAAATGCCGGGATGGTTCCTGTGAAAGGGCACGGCCGACTTCCTTCCCTGTACTTCCCTAATCCGATGAGACCGATGACCTCGCTGTTTGGTCTCTTCCCCCCACACAACCCAACCCAGAGCAGGACAGAATACTAGTGATGACTAATTTGTTTGTCCAGTGTGCATAGTAAGCTACAGAAATTATCTGTCTCGTACGTCACAGATAAAATAACACGCATATACGTTAATGATCGATGAATTGCAGTTTCTTAATAAATAACATATAAATCTGCATGGCGACGAACACGTATGAACATTTTTGTATATGACTAACACCGCCTCCCCCCCCCCCCCCCCCCCTCACGCTTTTAATAAGATGGACAAGGAAAATGATATGGATTATGAAGAAGACAGCAGTATACGGACGGTTTCGTTTTCGGTCGAAGAATTCCGTATTGCGTTATACCAGGGGAGAGTATGTAATATTCCCTTTCCAAAGAACTATATTGTGTGTAAAAAAATTTTTGCGATCTAAGAGTCAATGTTCACACTTGCGTTATCCGTGTAATAAAAGAAGGTGCAGTCTTCAAACTTTTTAGACAGAAGCTAGGAGAAGCCTGGTTGTTCGCACTTGTCTCCCTGCTTTCAGCTTTCGACATGTAAGCATCGTAGGTTGTAATGGTTGTAATTTCAGAATGTATTAATTTATTTTGAGTTACGTAAGTGCTGCTTTACTATCAGGTAATCATCCCACATATTTATGTCATTATTTATTGTATTTTTCACTATTTCTAGCAATGCTCCGATGTGGTACCTATCCATCATTGCCGGCCGGTGTGGCCGAGCGGTTCTAGGCGCTACAGTCTGGAACCGCGCAGGTTCGAATCCTGCCTCGGGCATGGATGTGTGTGATGTCCTTAGGTTAGTTAGGTTTAACTAGTTCTAAGTTCTAGGTTTAACTAGTTCTAAGTTCTAGGGGACTAATGACTTCAGACGTTGAGTCCCATAGTGCTCAGAGCCATTTGAACCATTTGAACCTATCCATCATTGACGTGACTTCATTACTAATCTGAAATGTTCATTCTCACTAATTGCAGCCAACGGCCTTGCGGCAGTGGTAACACCGATTCAGGTGAGGTCACCGAAGTTACGCGCTGTCGGGCTGGGCTAGCACTTGGATGGCTGACCGTCCGGTCTGCCGAGCGCTGTTGGCAAGCGGGTGCACTCAGCCTATGTGAGGCAAACTGTGGAGCTACTTGACTGAGAAGTAGTGGCTCCGGTCTCGTAAACTGACCTACGGCCGGAAGAGCGGTGTGCTGACCACATGACCCTCAGTATTCGCATCCAGTGACGGTGTGGGCTGAGGATGACACGGCGGCCGGTGGTGCCGTTGGACCTCCATGGCCTGTGTGCGGAGTTTAGTTTAATTCTCACTTATTGTATGTGCAGAACCTGCAATCGTTCAGAAAAGAAGTGAGACTTTACTCAAATCGATCATACAGCTTAGGACGACTACTAAATAGGGATTTGCAAATTATATTTTCTAAAATTCTTTGGGTCCACATCCTCTAATGCGACATTCCCAACGGCAATCTGGGATCGCAGACTTTATTCTGATAATGACATTTTAAAATATTTGAGTTGGCGGAGGTGGAAGCCAATTCACAAGTACTGCACGGAATCCATTATATCAACCTCCCACAAGTACGGGAACCATTGCTACTGAAAACCTGTATCACTGAATGGCCACGAAGATTCTACATTGATCAGATAGAAACATTTCGTACCATTCCCATTCACCAAATAAGAAAAAGAGCGGACTGACAAGAGTCTTACTGGTATATCGACTGACTGCCGTGCTGGACAAAGGTAATGGGAAGGACTCTTCAGACAGCTTTTAGATAGGTAGTGTGGTTTGAGGTGCATGGCAGAGAATTAAAGCTGATCTCATGGCCATCAAACTCTCCTGAGCCGTATGGAATACATCTTGGACGATATAGAGTGCCAGCTCCGCGCACTCACAAACCCGGTCTGTAATTAACGTGGATTGCGTGAGCTGTGCATAGAAATCTGGTGCCACATTGCTCCGGAAACCTACCAAGGACATGTCGATTGAAGCCACGCAGAATCGCAGCTGTATTGGGTTCCAAAGTTGGCTCATATGCTATTAAGCATGTGGTAGTAATGATTTTGCTGGTTCAAATGTCTCTGAGCACCATGGGACTTTAACATGTTAGGTCATCAGTCCCCTAGACTTAGAACAACTTAAACCTAACTAACCTAAGGACAGCACACACATCAATGCCCGAGGCAGGATTCGAACCTGCGACCGTAGCGGTCGCGCGGTTCCAGACTGAAGCGCCTAGAACCGCTCGGCCACGCCGGCCGGCTAATGATTTGGCTCATCGATGTAAATATTCTGCAAAGTTTAGCAGGAAATCGCTACAGCAATCGTGAATTCAGGTAAAACACAAACCGCGAGGAGACAGCAGAACTGTCCGTTTCAAATAGCAAGGAAAAACTTAAAGTACATATACCTGTGACACACAAGTGTATGGGGAAGGAAATGTTGCGTAAACAAGCAAGGGACTCAATAGGAAATGAGTGTTCTGCTATCAGCAATCTCAAGGAGAAATGCCTGCTCCCAGTGATCTTACCTCACACTCTTGCCTCATTGACTAAGCAGCCGCACAGTCTAGCAGCTGTGACCGGTAGACTTCTGTACAGAGAGAGAGAAAGAGAATGAAAGAGAGGGGGCAGGGAGCAGAAACAGAGAAGTCTCCTTCTGTATCGACCTGTACACTCATCCATCTATCAGGCAATGCTTAACGTAAGGTACTTTTTACGGTGTGATTAGTGTCTCGGGATATATAACACGTAACAGAGTTTTCAACATCTGGACGTTGTCGTCGCTTTTCGTCTATTATCATCGGCTGAGGCTCCCATCGAAATCATTATCACATCTTGAGACCCCTGGACGAGGTGTGTGAGAAAAGTAATGAGACTGATTTTTTACCTGCAAAAGTTTTTATTTTTTCAAACAACAAACAACCATATTGTCCCATTCATATTAGTTCCATTGGGTAGTTACCCACCAACGCAGTCATACTTCCCAGTCTTGGTAACAGTACTGAAAGGAACTTTTCAGATAGGAACTTTAACATGTCGGTCACATTGTTTTAAATGTTCTCCAGTGAACCAAAATGACGTTGTTTTGCGACGTTTTTCAATTCCGGGAAAAGAAACAAGTCACAAGAATTCATGTAAGGTGAATAAGGGGCCGGGGGCTCTGGAACAACAGGAATGCCTTTTGAGGTCAAAAATTCCGCGACGTAAGTGGCCATGTGACATGGGGCTTTGTCGTGATACAGCATTCACGTGTCTGCAATGTCCGAACTCACTAAATTCACCATTTTCCTGAGCCTTCTGAGGAGATCTTTGTAAAACATTTGGTTGATTCCTGAAGGAACAAATTCTTTAATCACGAATATCCCTACTGTCAAAGAAGCAAATCAGTATTATTTTGAGCTATAATTTTCCAAGTTCATCTTCAACTTGTTCTAGGCCTTCCAAAAATGATTTGTGTCAGCGAAAAACTTATGTTTTTGTTAAGGAATGTTTCCCGTAGATCTATTTGAACTTTTCAAAGTTCACACTCGCAAATTCCCCAAATTTAAGACAAAAATTGATTTCATAAAGTTTCTGTAAATTCCGTTGCTCCAATTTCGTAACGCACAACAAAAACACAGTTTCAGTTATAGCGCTCTCACAAATCACGTGATGGCTGTCTAGAACACACCGGTCTACAGCAGAAAAAGAACACAGCGTTACCAGATCGTTTCGCACTGTTGTCAGTCTTATTACTATTCTCACACACCTAGTATCATGTGCAGTTAAACTAAAGCACTTAATCGTAGAATGCAGCCTTTTTACCGTTGGATATTGCGTTACTGCTGAAAATTTTTTTGTGAGCATTTGTCCTTGCTGGGCTAGTTTGAGACTAACTGTTTTCTGAGTCGTTAAAGCCTCTGATGATGTCTCCAGCACTGGAAGACGAAAAGTTAGGCAGAGAATTATGGCTTGGACCATTGCCAAATGGCGACAAAGCAAATTTCAGCAATAAAGCAGTTAGTGTGTGATCTAGTGACTATCTTCGAAGAGTATAGAAACCGGTCGTAATAAGTAAGAAAATCTTTGTGTTCCAGACAATAAGAAAAACTAGTGTACAATTTTAGATAATTGGTAGATAGATAGTCATAAATGTGCTGAAAAGCAGATTTCGAACAATTGCACTCACCACCAGGCTGTTACATTGACATTAATTACGTCAAAAGATGGTCTCAGCAGTTCACAGTACTATAGCTTGAACACTCGTGACACCACATGCACAGGTTGTGTATACGCAATGAAAATGACATCACGATCCAAGATGGTAGAATTCACCAAATTCAAAAACGCAAGATGGTGGAACTATCCCAGTTATGAAAGTGGGAAATTTAGAGAAAAATGGATTGTAGAATAAGCCATCGTGCTTTACAGCCCCTCTGACATAACAGTCCGAGTTTGCACCATGTTTAAAAGTATCCTGACGAGGCGAACTGTGTAAATTAGCACCATGTTTGTAAGCATCTGAATGACCCTAACTATGTGAACCAAACGGTTAAAGAGTATGTAGAACTGCGTTCTTGGCCAAGATCAAAAGTACCGATATGTGCTAAATTATGTTGACTGCCGCCATGTTCAAAAGTATTTGAATGATCTGAATTGCATAAATTGGTGAAATGTTCAAAATGTCCGAAGGACCTGAAATGTGTCAATTTGTTCTATGTAGAGAATTATTTGAAAAACCTTAATGGCAGAAATTGGCATTCAAAAGTATCTCATCAGTCTGAATTACGTAAATTTGCGTCATGATAACCATCTGCACTTCGGAAAATTTTGACCGACCTTGAATAGTCGTGATGCCACACACATAGTTTATCAGCATGTTGCTTACATATAACGGCAGTCACAATCCAGGATGGCATAATCGCAGATGACAGTAAGAGCAAATTCAAAAATGCAAATTGGTGAACTATCCTAGTTGTACTAGTGGGAAATTTAAAAAAAAAAATCCGAGCGGGTGGAACTGATATCACAATCCAAGATGGCGCCATTTTCAAAGGTATCCAAATTGAATAAACTGGCGCCATTTACAAACTGTTCAAACGACCTGTATTGCTTAAATTATTTATAAAAAATATGTAAGTACACACACACACACACACACACACACACACACAATGTTTAAGTCAGTGTTATTTTTATGTCGAAAATACATAAATACATTGACAATACTGGTATAATTTACAATATTTACCTCTCTAAAATACCTGTGCCATTTATCAGAAATATGGAAGCGCACACAAAATTTCATCTCCGTGTCTGTGAAAAAATATGTAATCTTGAAACTGCAATATTTTCACGTCTAAAATGCTTTTGTTATTTACTAGAAATATGTAAGATTCATCAGCAAAATACACACACACAATATTTATGCCGATATTATTTCTCTAAAATGTCCGTCAGAAATGCATGAAGATACTGACAATACCAGTGTAAGTTACGGTATATCCACGTCTAGAAGTCTGTATTATTTATCTAAGATATGTAAGCTTCATCAGCAAGAACACAGCGTTTATGTTAATATTATTTCCATACACAAAATGTCTGTCAAAAATGCATACAAATATTGACAATACTGGAGGAACTTGCAGTATTTGCATCACATCTAAAATATCTTTCTTCTTCTTCTTTCGATTTCGGCCATCTTTGGACCACGTTCAACAATTCACTTGCCCGGCTTTTTGATCTTTTTTTCTCTCTTCCCAATATTTCCTCATCATTTTCGAGTGGTTCCTCCTCCGCTCTTCCGATCATTTCCTGTTATTATTCTTTAGTTTCGTTTCTTCTGGAAAACACTTAATTTCGTTCACTATTTGTCTAAACTTTTCCCTGTCCCTGATTGACTCACGGGTGACATTAAAATAGGTCAAATCCTTTTTCACCATCTGTATCCATTTATTGTTGGTTTTTTCGTTCCTGTTACTATGTTCAAACACTTTTCTTGTTAGTCTGTTTCCATCCATCCTAGACAGGTGACCATAAAACGTTAGTCTGCGTTTACGCATTGCCTCACTCACTTTCTCAATAGTTTTGTATATTTCCTTATTACTCTTTAGCTTGTACTCTTCCCCAATCTTTCTCGGTCCTAATATTTTTCTCAAAATTTTCCTTTCTTTCTTTTCCATGTTTTCTATTTCCCCCTTTTTGTTAAGAGTTAGGCACTCCGATGCATACAGGCATTCTGGTCTAATGACAGTTTTATAATGTCTTAATTTAGCTTGAATCGAAATGTTTTTTTTGTTATATATGTCTTTGGTTTTTTGAAAAGCAAATTCCATTTTCCTTGCTCTCGCCTGGTTTGCACTCTTGTCTAAACCATTCACTTGAATTATTTCACCTAAATACTTAAATTTTTCTACTCTCTTAATATTGCCGTATTTAGTAATAAGATTTTTCTTGTTATTTCTATGATTAGACATATACACGGTTTTTTCAAATGAAATCTGCAGTCCAGCTCTGGCCGAAACTTCTTGTAGTTTCTCCAAGTAGTTCTGAGCTATTTCTTCGTTTTCTGTAATTATTGCCAGATCGTCTGCAAAAGCTAAACAGTCCACTTCTATTTTTTCTTTTTTTGTTCCAATTCTGATGTCATTCTTGGTGCCTTTGAGTTCTTCTTTCCATATTCTCAATATCTTTTCCAGTACGCAGTTGAAGAGGATTGGGGATAAACCATCACCTTGTCTAACACCTGTTTTAATTTCGAACTTCCTTGAAATTTCACCCATAAATTTAACTTTAGCCTTACTGTTTGTTAGCGTCTGTTTGATAATTTGAATTGTTTTCTTATCGACCCCAAATTCTTCCAATACTTTCAGTAATGTTTCTCTATCTACCGAGTCGTATGCTTTTTTGAAATCTACAAATACTATTGCAAATCTCTGGCCTCTTGAGATTCTGTAACGAATTAGTGTTTTCAGGTTAAATATTTGTTCAACACAGGATCTACCTTGTCTAAAACCTGCTTGATATTCACCTATTTTTTTATCCAGAACTGGCTCCACGATTTGAAGTAATTTCCTTGACAAAATTTTGTATCCTACTGGTAGTAGCGAGATCCCTCTATAATTATTAACATTCATCTTATCCCCCTTTTTGTGTAGTGGGTGTATCAGGGCACACTGCCAGTCTTCAGGAATTCTTTCTTCGTATCTTTATTATTTATGAAAATACTCAACATTCAGAAGAGTGCTACTATTGTGCAACTTACAGGTTAAGCTGCACTTGACAATGAGAAAAGTTGGATCATTGTACCACACTTGATTCAAGGTAAAATGGAGCTCCTTATTAAATGCTACCACATCTAAATTTGTCTACATTATTGTTCTATAATAGTACAAAAATGGCCAAACTAAAAGTGATTAAAATAACATGAAAAGCAGGCACCGCAGGAACGGCTGACTACACCTAAAAGAGACGAACTTACATCACCTGACCAAGCACGATTTTAAGTGGGGAGAAGATAATGCATGAACCATCATCCAGCAGTTTTGAAGCACGCTCTTGGACGAATGGAGCGCCTCAGCACAAGAACTTCTTACTACGCAGCATCGAAGCACGTTGCAGGACACCTATTGCCATCCATGGTAATCACTCACCCTATTAAGAAGTTTTTGCTGCCTTTTTTAATGTCTTCATAAACTGCAGTGTCTTAAGTGTAATTATTGACTGAATAAAAGTGTTATTTCTGTTCGCATCATTTCACATTTATTAGAGTTACCTTCCGTACTCTAGCAATAATTTCTGTCTATAGTCCTAGTTTCATTAAGCTATGTTACTTAGCAGTGTAGAAGTTATTTTCGACCATACGTTTTGTACACCAGTGCAGTAGTTTGATTTAACGGTCTTTTCATTCTGGCTGCTTCGTGTATTCTCGCAATTGTCATCTAGTCGTGGACTCCGTCTCCATGCGGGCAGCATCTGCCCTGCTTCTATATGGTGTACGTCTGGATTTACCTAAGCTAGAATTTACTTAATTTTTTACTAGTCTTCAGTCTGAGAAGTCTGTCTCCCACAATATTGTATTAGCGATTCAAACATTATCACGTTCTCTGCTTCACACTGTTACGTAGCCTTTTGCTACAACAATCAAAGCACAGAGTATATGTTAACGCTGCCAGCACCTTTTTGGCCTATTCGGTTGATGAGTTACAGAGCAACGGACTGATTTTGCTTATAGTTGTGTACCTTCATTTGTAATTTAGTTTACTAGTGTCTCACTACTTCCCCCAACCTACCCTCCTTTCTTTTTAAGGAGAACAGTTAATGTTGGTTTACTAAGCAATCGAATCTAGATAAGGTACTATTTGTGTGACCCCAGAATGAGAACTCCAATAGAAGGGTTTAAGATTTAGGACTGTAATGAAAATAAAAATTGAAGTTCATGTAGACTGAGAACGGACTGTAGATGTGTCACGGGAATTTTTTCCTGGCTTCAAGAAGCTAAGAAATGCCAAAGAAAGTGGGTGGATAACATTGGAACCCATGCAATAGCAACATGAGTGCGTACAGTGGCACACTGATTTTACGCGGAATGTCTCAAGCACTACCAATCTAAAACAAATGGCTCAGCATACAAAAGCACGGTTCTCAGAAGTCACACTACGTAAAAAGGGCATGATTAATGTTCGTAGCTTTATAAGTTACCGAGATCTGAGAAACAATATTTCTGCTTTCCATACGGAATGTTATTTTATTAACGGAATTCAAGCCTTCTTGAAACAGAAATGCAGTAATACAACGATTTTTTATGTTTGCGGCGAAACGACATAATTTCTCCCTGAGCGCTACCTGTACAGTTCAGTTTTACGTAAACTAATTCATGAATGTCACACCACATACAAAAATGTCATACCCATCACATAACTTATTGTAGAGGGTGGTTTCACTGCTTACCTTAACACACGTTATATCACTGCAATCTTTTCTCGAGTACATTCAAGGAAGTACTTCGTTATATTAAAGCAAACAGACACAACCCCCCCCCCCCCCAACACACACACACACACACACACACACACACACACACACACATAAACAAACAAACAGAGCATATTTCATGCCTCAGTAAATAAAAATGTCGTAAATGTCCATCGTTAAGTAGGAAAGTCTACTATTTAAGGAAAACTAGTTGGCAATAATCTTGTTTCTACATCCTGAACAGTTAGTGAAAAATTTCAGGTGTGGCAATTTCACATGTGACATCCTATGTGTTGAGAATATGAGCGTTGCCATACGAACGTTGCCACACTCTTCCAGCGGAACATACCAAGTTACCTTAATTACTGCTGAGTGCTGTCGTCAGAGAATGAGATACTGGCTTATTCTGGAAACTTCGTCCGCGCTGTGGTTAAGCCACGTCTTCACAATATCCTTTCTTGAATGAGTACAAATCTCAGGAGAACTTCTGTGAAATTTGGAAGGCAGGACGCGTTTACTGGAGGCACTAAGGTTGTGAGGGTCCGCCCGGCTAGCCGTGCTGCCTAAAGCACGGCATTCCGGATTGGGAAGGAGCGCCTGGTTCCCATCACGAATCCGCCCGGCGGACTTGTGTCGAGGTCCGGTGAGCCGGCCAGTCTGTGGATGGTTTTTAGGCGGTTTTCCAACCGCCTCGGCGAATGCGGGCTGGTTCCCCTTATTCCGCCTCAGCTGCACTATGTCGGCGATTGCTGCGCAAACAAGTCCTCTACGTACGCGTACCCCACCATTACTCTACCACGCAAATATAGGGGTTACACTCGTCTGGTGTGAGGCGTTCCCTGGGGGGAGAGGGGGGGGGGCGAAACGCACAATAACCCTGAAAAGAGTAGTTCGATGTGGGGCGGCGGAAGGATGAAGTGGACTGCGGTAGTCGTGGACCACTGCGGCTGCGGCGGGACGGAGCCTCTCCGTCGTTTCTAAGACCCCAGGTAATATACATTACAATACATACAAGGCTGTGAGTACGGGTCGTGAGTCGTGCTTGGGTAGTTCAGTTGGTAGCGCACTTGCCCGCGAAAGGCAAAGGTCCCGAGTTCAGGTCTCGGTCCGGCACACATTATTAGGGAGCCAGGAAGTTTGATAAGATATTGGACTCTGCTGTTTAAGGGATACACGAATTAAGACACATTTGACATATGTTAGACTTGTTCGTGTCTGTTTTTATCAGTAGACAGTGGAGTACAGCGTCAAACGCCCTTCTGATATGATCACTGCATTTGAGCGTAGAACTGTGTTCGATTTTGCACACAGATAAATATAAACCTCGTTACAGTAAAATTTGTTCGTTCACTATTTTGACTTTTCTTTTCTTTTAATTACCTATCCCAAGATACGGTGGGCTGTCTGAGATTTCGGCACAGTATTCATCTCATAGTCAGATCTCTTTTAGACGGATCCCAGCCAATGTGAACTGGGATAGGAATTCTCAATTGAGATATACGGCAGGGATTCGCCTTACAAACAAACCTTTGCAGATTGAGTTGTCTTTTGCATTTGTTCCTGGGGTAGCACACTCTAAACAAAACCTCGCAGGCCGCCGCTCAAAGCACATCATCAAGCTGCACGTCTCCATTGCGTCAAGCAGCGTAGAAAATCGACAGCGTCTGAGAGGAGGCTTGTAAAACGGCCCGATGTTTCAGACTTTTGCCTCTTTTCAACTGGTGCAATGCGTCCAATGCACCCACGACCCAATAAGGCGTTTAACCAGCTATGGATGGAACTAGCAATCAAGTCTAGAGAACTTGTTACATAGTATTTATGAGATTTCTGCTGGCGGTGACTAATTTAATTGCCTTTGCATTTAAATATTAGACTAACACAATAAATAGACTAACGCAATAAACATAAAGGCTAGTTTCTAATCTGCTACTGAATGAAAGAACATACGGATCGTTCCTTGAGAGGAAGCAGCGAGATAACCGTGTACTGGGTCCGGCTGTTCGCGCGGCGCTATAACCGCCCCCGCGGCGATAGCCGCTTCAGCAGAAAAGCGATGCTGTGGGAAAAGCGTCCTCCCCGGCCGTGGCGACCACTCGAGCCTATATTTGGCAGATTGACGAGTGGTGCAGATATCGCGATCCACTGCGCAGGCGCAGGCGCGGGCGCAGGCGGCCAGACTACGGCCGCGCCACGGAGTGGCTTCATTTCCGATACGACCCAAGCGCGGATAGAGTGACTAAGTGGTGTCGCCCAGCCCGTCTTACCACAGCCTGCTCTTGTTCAGCAAGCTGCCTCACACAGCAAGGTGCACTCTGCAGCGTTGAATTAAGGCCCCTGCAGAACTTATTTACAAGAGATGGAGACAACAGCACACGTGCGCTCTAAAGAGTGACTCGTTCACTCGTTTCTCTACACTTTGAAAAAAGTCCACCAACAGCTCCAGGAAGCATGAGGCTATTAACCTATTAGTGTCCAGGGCTACTTTAATGACACACCTCACAGGACTAGACTTTTAATGTTTTTTGTGGATGACACTGAATTTCTATGAACTTTTTATCCTTACTTAAGGTATGTTGAAGAGCTGGTCTGTGTTGCTAGTTGTGATAAGCCATTTGTTGCTGGAAACAACTGGCAACTGAATTCAAACATTTTTTCTATGTTTTCGTTCTTTTCTTCAGTCTAGAGACTGGATTGATGCAGCCCTCCATGCTACTCTATCCTGTGCAAGCTTCTTCATCTCCAAGAAACTGCTGCAACCTACATCCTTCTCAATATGCTTAGTGTATTCATCTCTTGGTCTCCCTCTACGACTTTTACCCTCCACGCTGTCCTCGAATACTAAATTGGTGATCCCTTGATGCCTCAGAACATGTCCTACCAACCGACCCCTTCTTCTAGTCAAGTTGTGTCACAAATTCCTCTTCTCACCAATTCTATTCAGTGCCTCCTCATTAGTTACGTGATCTACCCATCTAAGCTTCAGCATTCTTCTGTAGCACCACATTTCGAAAGCTTCTATTCTCTTCTTGTCTAAACTAGTTATCGTCCATGTTTCACTTCCATAAATGGCTACATTCGAGACAAATACTTTCAGAAAAGACTTCCTGACACTTAAATCTACACTCTATGTTAACAAATTTCTCTTCTTCAGAAACGCCTTCCTTGCCATTGCCAGTCTACATTTTATATCTTCTCTACTTCGACCATCATCAGTTACTTTGCTCCCCAAATAGCAAAACTCATCTACTACTTCAATTGTCTCATTTCCGAATCTAATTCCCTCAGGATCACCCGATTTAATTCGTCTACATTCCATTATCCTCGTTTTGCTTTTGTTGATGTTCATCTTATATCCTCCTTTCAAGACACTGTCCATTCCGTTCAACTGCTCTTCCAAGTCCTTTGCTGTCTCTGACAGAATTACAATGTCATCGGCGAACCTCAAAGTTTTTACTTCTTCTCCATGAATTTTAATACCTACTCCGAATTTTTCTTTTGTTTCCTTTACTGCTTGCTCAATATACAGATTGAATAACATCGGGGAGAGGCTACAACCCTGTCTTACTCCTTTCCCAACCACTGCTTCCCTTTCATGCCCCTCGACTCTTATAACTGCCATCTGGTACAAATTGTAAATAGCCTTTCGGTCCCTGTATTTACCCCTGCCACCTTCAGAATTTGAAAGACAGTATTCCAGTTAACATTGTCAAAAGCTTTCTCTAAGTCTACAAATGCTAGAAACGTAGGTTTGCCTTTTCTTAATCTTTCTTCTAAGATAAGTCGTAAGGTCAGTATTGCCTCACGTGTTCCAACATTTCTACGGAATCCAAACTGATCTTCCCCGAGGTCGGCTTCTACCAGTTTTTCCATTCGTCTGTAAAGAATTCGCGTTAGTATTTTGCAGCTGTGACTTATTAAACTGATAGTTCGGTAATTTTCACATCTGTCAACACCTGCTTTCTTTGGGATTGGAATTATTATATTCTTCTTGAAGTCTGAGGGTATTTCGCCTGTCTCATACATCGTGCTCACCAGATGGTAGAGTTTTGTCATGACTGGCTCTCCCGAGGCCATCAGTAGTTCAAATGGAATGTTGTCTACTCCTGGGGACTTGTTTCGACTCAGGTCTTTCAGTGCTCTGTCAAACTCTTCACGCAGTATCTTATCTCCTATTTCGTCTTCATCTACATCCTCTTCCATTTCCATAATATTGTCCTCAAGTTCATCGCCCTTGTATAAACCCTCTATATACTCCTTCTACCTTTCTGCCTTCCCTTCTTTGCTTAGAACTGGATTGCCATCTGAGCTCTTGATATTCCTACAAGTGGTTCTCTTCTCTCCAAAGGTCTCTTTAATTTTCCTGTAGGCAGTATCTATCTTACCCCTAGTGAGACAAGCCTCTACATCCTTACATTTGTCCTCTAGCCATCCCTGCTTAGCCATTTTGCACTTCCTGTCGATATCATTTTTGAGACTTTTGTATTCCTTTTTGCCTGCTTCATTTACTGCATTTTTATATTTTCTCCTTTCATCAATTAAATTCAATATTTCTTCTGTTACTCAAGGATTTCTATTAGCCCTCGTCTTTTTACCTACTTGATCCTCTGCTGCCTTCACTACTTCATCCCTCAGAGCTACCCATTCTTCTTCTACTGTATTTCTTCCCCCCATTCCTGTCAATTGTTCCCTTATGCTCTCCCTGAAACTCTCTACAACGTCTGGTTCTTTCAGTTTATCCAGGTCCCATCTCCTTAAATTCCCACCTTTCTGCAGTTTCTTCAGTTTCAATCTGCAGTTCATAACCAATAGATTGTGGTCAGAATCCACATCTGCCCCAGGAAATGTCTTACAATTTAAAACCTGGTTCCTAAATCTCTGTCTTGCCATTATATAATCTATCTGATGCCTTCTAGTATCTCCAGGATTCTGCTCTGTGCAAAATTCTACAAGGCCCTTCATTCCTTCCCCCCAATCCATATTCACCCAGTATGTTTCCTTCTCTCCCTTTTCCTACTGACGAATTCCAGTCACCCATGACTATTAAATTTTCGTCTCCTTTCACTACCTGAATAATTTCTTTTATCTCGTCATACATTTCATCTATTTCTTCAACATCTGCAGAGGTAGTTGGCATATAAACTTGTACTACTGTAGTAGGCATGGGCTTTGTGTCTATCTTGGCCACAATAATGCGTTCACTATGCTGTTTGTAGTAGCTAACCCGCACTCCTATTTTTTTATTCATTATTAAACCTATTCCTGCATTACCCCTATTTGATTTTGTATTTATAACCCTGTAATCACTTGACCAAAAGTCTTGTTCCTCCTGCCACCGAACTTCACTAATTCCCACTATATCTAACTTTAACCTATCCATTTCCCTTTTTAAATTTTCTAACCTACCTGCTCGATTAAGGGATCTGACATTCCACGCTCCGATCCGTAGAACGCCAGTTTTCTTTCTCCTGATAACGACGTCCTCCTGAGTAGTCCCCGCCCGGAGATCCGAATGGGGGACTGTTTTACCTCCGGAATATTTTACCCAAGAGGACGCCATCATCATTTAATCATACAGTAGAGCTGCATGTCCTCGGGAAAAATTACGGCTGTAGTTTCCCCTTGCTTTCAGCCGTTCGCAGTACCAGCACAGCAAGGCCGTTTTGGTTAATGTTACAAGGCCAGATCAGTCAATCATCCAGACTGTTGCCCCTGCAACTACTGAAAAGGCTGCTGCTCCTCTTCAGGAACCACATGTTTGTCTGGCCTCTCAACAGATACCCCTCCGTTGTGGTTGCACCTATGGTACGGCCATCTGTATCGCTGAGGCACGCAAGCCTCCCCACCAGCGGCGAGGTCCATGGTTCATGGGGGGCTTGCTCAATATACAGACTGAATAATATCGGGGATAGGCTGCCTCACTCCCTTCCCAACCACTGCTTCCCTTTCATGCCCCTCGACTCTTATAACTGCCATCTGGTACAAATTGTAAATCGCCTTTCGGTCCCTGTATTTACCCCTGCCACCTTCAGAATTTGAAAGAGAGTATTCCAGTCAACATTGTCAAATGCTTTCTCTAAGTCTACAAATGCTAGAAACGTAGGTTTGCCTCTCCTTAATCTTTCTTCTAAGATAAGTCGTAGGGTCAGAATTGCCTCACGTGTTCCATCATTTCTACGGAACCCAAACTGATCTTCCCCCAGGTTGGCTTCTACGAGTTCTTTCATTCGTCTCTAAAGAATTCGTTTTAGTATTTTACAGCCGTGACCTATTCAACTGATAGTTCTGCAATTTTCACACCTGACAACACCTGCTTTCATTGAGATTGAAATTATATATTCTTCTTGAAGTCAGAGGGTATTTCGCCTGTCTCATACATCTTGCTCACCAGATGGTAGAGTTTTGTCAGGGCTCGCTCTCCCAAGACAATCAATTGTTCTAATGGAATGTTGTCTACTCCAGGGCCTTGTTTTGACTTAGATCTTTCAGTGCTCTGTCAAATTCTTCACGCAGTACCATATGTCCCACTTCATCTTCACCTACATCGTCATCATTTCCATAATATCGCCATCCAATACATCGTGCTTGTATAGACCCTCTATGTACTCTTTCCACCTTTCTGCTTTCCCTTCTTTACTTAGAACTGAACTCTTGACATTCATGCAAGTGGTTCTCTTTTCTCCAAAGATCTCTTTCATTTTCATGTAGGCAGTATCTATCTTACCCCTAGTGATATACGCCTCTACATCCTTACATTTGTACTCTAGACATCCCTGCTTAGCCATTTTACACTTCCTGTCGATCTCATTTTTGAGACGTTTGTATTCTTTTTTGCCTACTTCATTTACTGCACTTCTATACACACCTGGAAATTGAAATAAGAACACCGTGAACTCATTGTCCCAGGAAGGGGAAACTTTATTGACACATTCCTGGGGTCAGATACATCACATGATCACACTGACAGAACCACAGGCACATAGACACAGGCAACAGAGCATGCACAATGTCGGCACTAGTACAGTGTATATCCACCTTTGACAGCAATGCAGGCTGCTATTCTCCCATGGAGACGATCGTAGAGATGCTGGATGTAGTCCTGTGGAACGGCTTGCCATGCCATTTCCACCTGGCGCCTCAGTTGGACCAGCGTTCGTCCTGGACGTGCAGACCGCGTGAGACGACGCTTCATCCAGTCCCAAACATGCTCAATGGGGGACAGATCCGGAGATCTTGCTGGCCAGGGTAGTTGACTTACACATTCTAGAGCACGTTGGGTGGCACGGGATACAAGCGGACGTGCATTGTCCTGTTGGAACAGCAAGTTCCCTTGCCGGTCTAGGAATGGTAGAACGATGGGTTCGATGACGGTTTGGATGTACCGTGCACTATTCAGTGTCCCCTCGACGATCACCAGTGGTGTACGGCCAGTGTAGGAGATCGCTCCCCACACCATGATGCCGGGTGTTGGCCCTGTGTGCCTCGGTCGTATGCAGTCCTGATTGTGGCGCTCACCTGCACGGCGCCAAACACGCATACGACCATCATTGGCACCAAGGCAGAAGCGACTCTCATCGCTGAAGACGACACGTCTCCATTCGTCCCTCCATTCACGCCTGTCGCGACACCACTGGAGGCGGGCTGCACGATGTTGGAGCGTGAGCGGAAGACGGCCTAACGGTGTGCGGGACCGTAGCCCAGCTTCATGGAGACGGTTGCGAATGGTCCTCGCCGATACCCCAGGAGCAACAGTGTCCCTAATTTGCTGGGAAGTGGCGGTGCGGTCCCCTACGGCACTGCGTAGGATCCTACTGTCTTGGCGTGCATCCGTGCGTCGCTGCGGTCCGGTCCCAGGTCGACGGGCACGTGCACCTTCCGCCGACCACTGGCGACAACATCGATGTACTGTGGAGACCTCACGCCCCACGTGTTGAGCAATTCGGCGGTACGTCCACCCGGCCTCCCGCATGCCCACTAAACGCCCTCGCCCAAAGTCCGTCAACTGCACATACGGTTCACGTCCACGCTGTCGCGGCAGTGTTAAATATTGCGATGGAGCTCCGTATGCCACGGCAAACTGGCTGACACTGACGGCGGCGGTGCACAAATGCTGCGCAGCTAGCGCCATTCGACGGCCAACACCGCGGTTCCTGGTGTGTCCGCTGTGCCGTGCGTGTGATCATTGCTTGTACAGCCCTCTCGCAGTGTCCGGAGCAAGTATGGTGGGTCTGACACACCGGTGTCAATGTGTTCTTTTTTCCATTTCCAGGAGTGTATTTTCTCCTATCATCAGTTAAGTTCAATATCTGGATTTCTACTAGCCCTTGTCTTTTTACATACTTGATCCTGTATTGCCTTTACCATTTCGTCCCTCAAAGCTACCCATTCTTCTTCTACTGTATTTCTTTCCTCCATTCCTGTCAATCTTTCCCTAATGCTCTCTCTGAAACTCTGTACAACCTCTGGTTCTTTCAGTTTATCCGGATTCTATCTCCATAAATTCCCACTTTTCCCCGTTTCTTCAGTTTTAATCAACAGTTCATAACCAGTAGATTTTGGTCAGAGTCCACATCTGCTCCTGGAAATGTCTTACAATTTAAAACCAGGTTCCTAAATCTCTGCCTTACCATTATACAGGGTGGTCCGTTGATAGTGACGAGGCCAAATATCTCACGAAATAAGCGTCAAACGAAAAACTACAAAGAACGAAACTTGTCCAGCTTGAACGGGGAAACCAGATGGCACTATATTTGGCCCGCTAAATGACACAGCCATAGGTCAAACGGATATCAACTGTGTTTTTTTAAATAGGAACTCCATTTTTTGTTACATGTTCATGTAGTATGTAAAGAAATATGAATGTTTTAGTTGGACCACTTTTTTCCTTTTGTGATAGATGGCGCTGTAATAGTCACAAACATATACCTCACAATTTTAGACGAACAGTTGGTAACAAGTAGGTGTTTTAAATTAAATTACAGAACGTAGGTACGTTTGAAGATTTTATTTCGGTTGTTCCAATATGATACATGTACCTTTGTGAACTTATCATTTCTGAGAACGCATGCTGTTACAGCGTGATTACCTGTAAATACCACAATAATCCAGTAAATGCTAAAAATGATGTCCGTCAACCTAAATGCATTTGACAATACATGTAACGACATTCCTCTCAACAGCGAGTAGTTCGCCTTCCGGGATTCTCACATGCATTGACAATGCGCTGACGCATGTTGTCAGGCGTTGTCGGTGGATCACGGTAGCAAATATCCTTCAACTTTCCCCACAGAAAGAAAGCCGGGGACGTCCGATCTGGTGAACATGCGGGCCATGGTATGGTGCCTCGACGACCAATCCACCTGCCATGAAATATGCTATTCAATACCGCTTCAACCACACGCGAGCTATGTGCCGAACATCCATCATGTTGGAAGTACATCGCCAGTCTGTCATCCAGTGAAACAACTTCTAGTAACATAGGTAGAACATTACGAAGGAAATCAGCATACATTGCACCATTTAGCTTGCTATCGATAAAATGAGGGCCAATTATCCTTCCTCCCATAATGCCGCACAATACATTAACCCGCCAAGGTCGCTGATGTTCCACTTGTCGCAGTCATCGTGGATTTTCCGTTGCCCAATAATGCATATTATGCCGTTTTATGTTACCGCTGTTGGTGAATGACGCTTCGTCGCTAAATAGAACGCGTGCAAAAAATCTGTCATCGTCCCGTAATTTCTATTGTGCCCAGTGGCAGAACTGTATACGACGTTGAAAGTCGTCGCCATGCAATTCCTGGTGCATAGAAATATGGTACGGGTGCAATCGACGTTGATGTAGCATTCTCAACACCGACGTTTTTGAGATTCCCGATTCTCGCGCAATTTGTCTGCTACTGATGTGCGGATTAGCCGCGACAGCAGCTAAAACACCTACTTGAGCATCATCATTTGTTGCAGGTCGTGGCTGACGTTTCACATGTGGCCGAACAGTTCCTGTTTCCTTAAATAACGTAACTATCCGGCGAACGGTCAGGACACTTGGATCATGTTGTCCAGGATACCGAGCAGCATACATAGCACACGCCCGTTGGGCATTTTGATCACAATAGCCATACATCAACACGATATCGACATTTTCCGCAATTGGTAAACGGTGTATTTTAACACGGGGAATGTACCGTCCGCACTGGCGGAATGTTACGTGCTACCATGTACTTATACGTTTGTGACTATTACAGGATTAAAGCGAAAAAAGTAGTCCAACTAAAACATTCATATTTCTTAACGTACTACACGAATATGTAATAAAAAATGGGGGTTCCTGTTTAAAAAAACGCAATTGATATCCGTTTGACCTATGGCAGAGCCATCTAGCGGGCCAACCATAGCGCCATCTGGTTTCCCTCTTCAAGCTAGACGAGTTTCGTTCTATGTAGTTTTTTTGTTTGATGCTTATTTCGTGAGATATTTGGCCCGGTCACTATCAATGGACTACCCTGTATAATCTATCTGAAACATTCCAGTTTCTCCAGGCCTCTTTCATTTATACAACCTTCTTTCATGATTTTTAAACCAAGTGTTAGCTATGATTAAGTTATGCTCTCTGCAAAATTCTACCAGGCGGCTTCCTCTTTCATTCCTTATCCCCATTCCATATTCACCTACAACTTTTCCTTCTTTTCCTACTATCGAATTCCAGTCCCCTATGACCGTTAAATTTTCGTTTCCCCCCACTAACCGAATAATTTCTTTTATCTCATCATACATTTCTTCAATCTCTTCGTCGCCTGCGGAGCTAGTTGGCATATAAACCTGTACTACTGTGGCAGACGTGAGCTTCGTGTCTCTCTTGGCTACAATAATGCGTTCACTATGCTGTTCCTTGAAGCTTACCCGCGCTCCTATCTTTTTATTCATAACTAAACCTACTCCTGCACTCCCGTATTTGATTTTGTATTTATAACCCAGTATTCACCTGACCAGAAGTCTCGTTCCTCCAGCCACCCAACATCACTAATACCCACTATATCTAACTTTAACCTATCCATTTCCCTTTTTAAATTTTCTAACCTACCTGCTCGGTTAAAGGATCTGACATTCCGCGCTCTGATCTGTAGAACACCAATTTTGTTTCTCCTGATAACGACGTCCCCCTGAGTAGTCCGCGCTCGGAGATCCGAATGGAGGACTATTTTACCTCCGGAATATTTTATCCAAGAGGATGCCATCGTCAGTTAACCTTGATGTCTCAGAACATATCCTACCAACCGATCCCTTCTTGCCGGCCGCGGTGGCCAAGCGGTTCTAGGCGCTTCAGTCTGGAACCGCGCGACTGCTACGGTTGCAGGTTCGAATCCTGCTTCGGGCATGGATGTGTGTGATGTCCTTAGGTTAGTTAGGTTTAAGTAGTTCTAAGTTCTAGGGGACTGATGACCACGGTTGTTAAGTCCCATAGTGCTCAGAGCCATTTGAACCATTTGATCCCTTCTTCTAGTCAAGTTGTGCCACAAGCTCCTCTTCTCCCCAATTCTATTCAGTACCTCCTCATTAGTTATGTGATCTACCCATCTAATCTTCAGGATTCTTCTGTAGCACCACATTTCGAAAGTTTCTATTCTCTTCTTGTCTAAACTACACTCCTGGAAATGGAAAAAAGAACACATTGACACCGGTGTGTCAGACCCACCATACTTGCTCCGGACACTGCGAGAGGGCTGTACAAGCAATGATCACACGCACGGCACAGCGGACACACCAGGAACCGCGGTGTTGGCCGTCGAATGGCGCTAGCTGCGCAGCATTTGTGCACCGCCGCCGTCAGTGTCAGCCAGTTTGCCGTGGCATACGGAGCTCCATCGCAATATTTAACACTGCCGCGACAGCGTGGACGTGAACCGTATGTGCAGTTGACGGACTTTGAGCGAGGGCGTATAGTGGGCATGCGGGAGGCCGGGTGGACGTACCGCCGAATTGCTCAACACGTGGGGCGTGAGGTCTCCACAGTACATCGATGTTGTCGCCAGTGGTCGGCGGAAGGTGCACGTGCCCGTCGACCTGGGACCGGACCGCAGCGACGCACGGATGCACGCCAAGACAGTAGGATCCTACGCAGTGCCGTAGGGGACCGCACCGCCACTTCCCAGCAAATTACGGACACTGTTGCTCCTGGGGTATCGGCGAGGACCATTCGCAACCGTCTCCATGAAGCTGGGCTACGGTCCCGCACACCGTTAGGCCGTCTTCCGCTCACGCCCCAACATCGTGCAGCCCGCCTCCAGTGGTGTCGCGACAGGCGTGAATGGAGGGACGAATGGAGACGTGTCGTCTTCAGCGATGAGAGTCGCTTCTGCCTTGGTGCCAATGATGGTCGTATGCGTGTTTGGCGCCGTGCAGGTGAGCGCCACAATCAGGACTGCATACGACCGAGGCACACAGGGCCAACACCCGGCATCATGGTGTGGGGAGCGATCTCCTACACTGGCCGTACACCACTGGTGATCGTCGAGGGGACATTGAATAGTGCACGGTACATCCAAACCGTCATCGAACCCATCGTTCTACCATTCCTAGACCGGCAAGGGAACTTGCTGTTCCAACAGGACAATGCACGTCCGCTTGTATCCCGTGCCACCCAACGTGCTCTAGAATGTGTAAGTCAACTACCCTGGCCAGCAAGATCTCCGGATCTGTCCCCCATTGAGCATGTTTGGGACTGGATGAAGCGTCGTCTCACGCGGTCTGCACGTCCAGGACGAACGCTGGTCCAACTGAGGCGCCAGGTGGAAATGGCATGGCAAGCCGTTCCACAGGACTACATCCAGCATCTCTACGATCGTCTCCATGGGAGAATAGCAGCCTGCATTGCTGTCAAAGGTGGATATACACTGTACTAGTGCCGACATTGTGCATGCTCTGTTGCCTGTGTCTATGTGCCTGTGGTTCTGTCAGTGTGATCATGTGATGTATCTGACCCCAGGAATGTGTCAATAAAGTTTCCCCTTCCTGGGACAATGAATTCACGGTGTTCTTATTTCAATTTCCAGGAGTGTATTTATCGTCCACGTTTCACTTCCATACATGGCTACACTCCATACAAATACTTTCAGAAACGACTTCCTGACATTTAAATCTATACTCGATGTTAACAAATTTCTCTTCTACAGAAACGCTTTCCTTGCCATTGCCAGTCTACATTTTATATCCTCTCTACTTCGACCCCAAATAGCAAAACTCCTTCACTACTACTCCTTCACCCGAGTTAACTCGACTACATTCCATTATCCTCGTTTTACTTTTGTTGATGTTCATCTAATACCCTCCTTTCAAGACACTGTCCATTCCGTTCAGCTGCTCTTCCAAGTCCTTTGCTGTCTCTGACAGAATTACAATGTCATCGGCGAACCTCCATGGATTTTAATGTCTACTCCGAAGTTTTCTTTTGTTTCCTTTACTTCTTGCTCAATATACAGATTGAATAACATCGGGGAGAGGCTACAACTCTGTCTCACTCCATCCCCAACCACTGCTTCCCTTTCATACCTCCTCGACTCTTATAACTGCCATCGGCTTTCTGTACAAATTGTATACAGTAAAGCTGCATGCCCTCGGGAAAAATTACGGCTGTATTTTCCCCTTGCTTTCAGCCGTTGACAGTACCAGCACAGCAAGGCCGTTTAGGTTAACGTTACAAGGCCAGATCAGTCAAGCATCCAGACTGTAGCCCCTGCAACTACTGAAAAGCCTGCTGCCCCTCTTCAGAAACCACACGTTCATCTGCCCTCTCAACAGATACCCCTCCGTTGTGGTTGTACCTACGGTACGACCATCTGTATCGCTGAGGCACGCATGCCTCCCACCAGCGGCAAGGTCCATGGTTCATGTTTCGTAGTGATTACCGATCTGCCTGCTGAGCAGAAGACCACGGTTTGAATCCAGTCCTTGGGTACAAATTTTCATTCGTCGCTTCAGTCTTAATTTACATAATAGATCTTTGACTTTTGGAAAGGTCTCTGGCACCATATAGTTTCATTTTAAAGCACCTATGCGTGGGTTTCAGCCTGGTCCTCCGGCTTCGTTCGATGCTGAAGTTCTATTTTAATAGAGTTGGAGAACCTTTGTAATGCTGTTCTAGTTCAGGGGGAATACTATGTTGGCTGAGTCGTGAATGGGTATTTGGATTGAGGAGGGAGGCGTGCAGCCGGCCGGTGAGGCCGAGCGGTTCTAGGCGCTTCAGTCTGAAACCGCGCAACCGCTACAGTCGCAGGTTCGAATCCTGCCTCGGGCATGAATATGTGTGTTGTCCTTAGGTTAGTTAGGTTTAAGTAGTTCTAAGTTCTAAGGGTCTGATGACCTCAGATGATGTTGTCCCATAGTGCTCAGAGCTACCTGAACCGGAGGCGTGCAAGGGTAGTCGTTGTAGTTCTGCAGAAGCCACTGCGCCAGGGTGGCGTAGTGGTTAGCGCATCTGTCTAGTGATCAGGAGACCTGTTTTCGAATCCCAGCCTTGGTACAGAATTCCATTTGTTGCTTGAATCTCATCACGTCACGGATTTACAGTACATGTAAGAATTAAAATATGTATCCCTGAGATACAAACACTGCAGGTAGTCCCTTTATACACCAACACTCAAATGTCGTTTACTTACATTAGAGCAAAATTATTTGTATCGCAGGGACGCATGCTACATTTTCAGCATTAAATAAAAGTAGTGCCAAGCAATTTAATAATTTTTCAGTTTCACCTTCTTTTTGGTACAGAACTGGCAATCCTTTTTAATATATCATGAAGTGTCTGTTAATAATTCTCTCATAGTTGTAATATATATGTTTAGCGACTAGTTTCGAAAATGGTTCATATAGCTCTGAGCACTATGGGACTTAACTACTGAGGTCATCAGTCCCCTAGAACTTAGAACTACTTAAACCTAACTAACCTAAGGGCCACACACACATCCATGCCCTAGGCATTATTCGAACCTGCGGCCGTAGCAGCAGCGCGGTTCCGAACTGAAGCGCTTAGAACCGCTCTACCACAGCGGCCGGCGACTAGTTTCGAACCAACTGGTTAGTTCTCAAAACTGACCCAATGAGGCTGCGCTGAAAGCCCCTGATCTTAATAATGAGCATCAAAAGCATGTATTACCAGTTCGATATTCGTTATTAAGATCAAGCATTTTCGGTACAGCCTCAGTAGTTCAGGTTTGAGAATAAACCAGCTGGTTCGAAACTAGTTGCCAGACACATGTACTCCAACTGTGACAGATTTGTTAATAAACGCTTCATGAAACCTAATAAGTATACAAGCTATTCTGTCATGCCTATTATTATTACAATTTTGTGTCTTTTGGGGACCCAAATTTTCCTCTTCCAAAGAGGAAGGAAATAAAGAAAGATGAAAGACATGCTGTTCATTCCGCCGTCCGAAAGAAAAATTTTATGTTTCTGTGCCAACGGAATGACAGCTCCGTTGTTTCTGCAGCTTCAAATAGAATTGATGTGCACCCAGTAACTAATACTGCAAGATATTTTCAGTGGTGAAGAAAACGCATTGAAGTTCCTCTACACTCCACTCTGACAAAATACAAGCACACTGATGGAACTGATCGAATAAATCAAAACATGAATCACTGCAGAATAAATATCAGTAACAGGAAATGTTAGTCTGTTCTTTTCAGTTTATTAGTGGATGTCACCGTATGCAACGTCTGGATACTCTACACAACAATGCAAATTCAGTCTGTCATGTAAATTTTCGAAGATTTGTGCAGGTACACTTATGTGTCGCCACGGAAAGGACCTCGACGAACCTCCCACTCCAGTACTGTAGTAGATGCGCTCCGGTTTGATGAAACGAGCCACCTAAGTGTGAAAATCGGGAACTCAAAAGGAGACTGCAAGACATCAAATGTACCCAGTGCAAGAAATGTAACGCTGGGCAGCGATGAATGGATATCCCAAATACTCAAACATTACTCAAGAATGGTTGTTATTAGTGTTCTACATAACGTGAGCGTTGCATTTCATATCGCTTTGCAAAGTCGCGCCTACATTTTTTCGACGTGACTTCATCAAGCAGCTCACTATTAATGCTGTATTCCTTCAATACGGATTTTTTTCCTACTCATATGCATTAACGCACATTTCTCCACGTTTAGAGTAGCCTGCCATTCATTACACCAACTAGAAATTTTGTCTAAGTCATCTTCTATTCTCTTACATCCACTCAATGACGATACCTACCCATACACCACAGTGCCAAGAACAAATAGCCGCAGGTTGCTGCTCACCCTGACCGTCAGTTAATTTATACAGGGTGTTACAAAAAGGTACGGACAAACTTTCAGGAAACATTCCTCGCACACAAATAAAGAAAAGATGTTATGTGGACATGTGTCCGGAAACGCTTAATTTCCATGTTAGAGCTCATTTTAGTTTCGTCCACCTACGCTCAATGGAGCACGTTATCATGATTTCATACGGGATACTCTACCTGTGCTGCTAGAACATGTGCCTTTACAAGTACGACACAACATGTGGTTCATGCGCGATGGAGCTCCTGCACATTTCAGTCGAAGTGTTCGTACGCTTCTCAACAACAGATTCGGTGACCGATGGATTTGTAGGGGTGGACCAATTCCGTGGCCTCCACGCTCTACTGACCTCAACCCTCTTGACTTTCATTTATGGGGGCATTTGAAAGCTCTTGTCTATGCAACCCCGGTACCAAATGTAAAGACTCTTCGTGCTCGTATTGTGGACGGCTGTGATACAATACGCCATTCTCCAGGGCTGCATCAGCGCATCAGGGATTCCATGCGACGGAGGGTGGATGCACGTTTTGAACGTTTCCTGTAACAAAGTGTTTGAAGTCACGCTGGTACGTTCTGTTGCTGTGTGTTTCCATTCCATGATTAATGTGATTTGAAGAGAAGTAATAAAATGAGCTCTAACATGGAAAGTAAGCGTTTCCGGACACATGTCCACATAACATATTTTCTTTCTTTGTGTGTGAGGAATGTTTCCTGAAAGTTTGGTCGTACCTTTTTGTAACACCCTGTATATACAGAAAATAAGAGCGGTCCTATCACACAGCCCTGGCGCACTCCTGACGGTACCCTAGCATCTGATGAACACTCGCCGTGGTGGACAACATAGCGGGTTCTGTTACTTAAGAAGTCTTCGAACCACTCACATAACTGGGAACCTACTCCGCATGTTCGTACCTTTGTTAACAGTCTCCAGTGGAGCACTGCATCAAACGATTATCGGAAATCTAAGAACATGGAATCTGCCTGTTGCTCTTCATCCATGGTTCGCAAGGAAACGGGCAAGCTGAGTTTCGCGTAAGTGATGCTTTCTAAATCAGTGATGATTTGGGTACAAAATCTTTTCCACGTTATGAAAATTTATGACATTCGAATTCAGAATATTTTCATGAAACCTGCAGCAAATCATTGTAAGCGTATTCGTTTGTAATTTTGAGTGCCCGTCCTTTTAACCTTCTTATACACAGGAGCTACCTGCGCTTTTTTCTAGTCGCTTGAGACTCTGCGCTGGGTGAAAGATTCGTGTTAAATGCAGTTTAAGTAAGGGGCCTGTGCCGTAGAATACTCCATGTAAAGTAGAACTGGGTTTACATTCGTACCTGGCGACTCATTTGTTTCGAACTCTTTCAGTTGTTTCTCTACGCGAGCGGTGCCTATTACTATGTCCTCGATACGGAAGTCTCAGTGACGACCAAACGACGGTTTATTTGTACTATCCCCCTGCGAGAATTATTTCTTAAATGCAAAATTTAAACCTTCAGTTTTCCTTTTGCTGTCTGCTTTTGCCACATCAGACTCATCAACGAGTGACTGGATAGAAGTCTTCGAACCATTTAGGGATTATACGTAGCCTCCGAATTCTTTCAGGTTCTCGGCAAAGTCTTACGCTAAGATACAACGATAGTAGTTCTTGTTCGCTAACCGCTTCGATGTTGTTACATATGCACGAATTACTACTAATTCTCTTCTGTCGACATTTGCCGTCCTTCCTCTCGTTTTTTTTTTTTTTTTGTTTTTTTTTTCTTATACCCCGGTGGAATTTTACGTCTCTCATCCAGTTACTCGACACATACTTCTCCAGACCGCGATGTACAATTAATTTAAACTGTGTCCATAATTCCTCTACATCCATCGTACTAGAACTTCCAACAAAAATATTCTCCTAGCCTTCTTGATTCGTCTATTAATTTTAGTGACCATCGTCGCTATTATGACTTTATGAGCACTAAACCTCTCTGTACTGACACCGTCGATAAGGTCAGGCATAGAAGGTCTAAAATATTTCCATTGCGTGTGGGCTGTTGAACTAGCTGATCAAGATGGTTCTGGGTGTAAAACATGCTCAAAAGTACTTCAGACGACTATGTGTCCGTGTCACGTCCACTGACCCCATAACTGTCCCAATCTACGTATATTCGGCAGATTAAAGCTGCCTCCAGCTAATGTTGCATGGTCTAAGTATTTCCGCGCTGCTGGGCGTAGATTTTCTTTGAATAACTCTAAAACTGTCACGGCGGAATCGGGTGACTTGTAAAAATATCCGATAGTTGAGCTACCCTGATTCATGGTGTGAAATAACGAGCATTTCGCTCTCATTTAAGTATATGGCCGAAAGAGTCAGCCTTCAGAAATTGTGAAACGAATCCTGTCGTCCAGGACCGTGTGCCACAAAGAGCGCAGATTCACCACGGGATGGGGAAATTCACAGGTGTCTATCGTGCTGAATGAGGCCTAAGCGCTGGAGTGTGCGAGTGAGACAGGCGAGAAACTACGTCATAGGGAAACCCCGTAGAAGCTGTTTGTGGCCCGGGAGACGTATCAGTGTCAAATATCGTGGAACTAAGATCGGCCATAAAGGGAAACATTTATGAAAGCTATTTATTCTGTAGTAATCAAGGGAATGAAGCCACAGTAATTTTAATCCACCATCCTCCATAAATTTTCATGGTGATCCCAATAAAACTTGAATATTGATCATATCTACAACAGTTAAGGATTTACTGTTAAAGTGAAATTAAAAAGTTTTGTAACAAAGACCTGAATGTCAAAATCTGAACGCTTTGGTCGATCTTAAAGATCGACATTTCATGCAGAAGCGCATCATTAAAATGACAAATGTTGTAAATGTAAACTCAGTAACTTTATTTGTGTATTAAGATATAGTAAATTTAAATTATCAGTATTTTCAGTTAAGTATCAGATCATCACTTCCTCCACACAAAACACGTTGAACGATGACAGCACGATATCTTATTGCATCATGAGGTAATAAAATATTTGTTGCAAAGTTTAGGGCATAGTAGTTACTTTTGCTCTTTATTTATTTATCAGAAAGCGCATTGGTGCAAGGCTACTGGCCATGGCATTCAAAGCTAAGAAGGAAATCGTATTTGTTTTATGTAAAAGAATTTAACGTTTATTACGTAATGGGTAATATTGTTAGTTTATTTAGAACGTGAAAGTGGTCAAGCTTTGATTATTTAAATATATTGAAATGTAAAATTATGTAGAATAAGCTGCAGCCAATCAGATGGACGGCTTCAGGAAAGGGAACTGCCCTAGTCAGCTGAGCGAGGATGATCGGCGCGCGGGAAACGCGGCCGGGGACGGGCAGAGGGACAGTGCTGGTGGTGGCGCGAAAGCGGACGGTCGGTCTTTAAGTAGCTAGGAAGAGATACGTCTTAGAAAATATTGTGTTGTGTGGTATCGCGAGTAGCTGCGCTCCTGGTGTGAACTCTAACTTTTTGCATAGTCAACGAGGTGGAATATTGGAATTCGCGATGAGATTGTGAATGATCGAACTGTGTCAAGTGAATATCCGCTCGAGTGTAATAGTAATTCTAAATACGACCACTTTCATTATTAGTTTGCTTTCTGAATAAACATTATTCTAACCAAGTAACAACTGGGATGTTAATTTAGTTCCTAATATTATTATTACTGTTATTATATGTTATATTAACTTTGTGTGTTTCATACAATTTCGCAAACTTGCCATCAGCCAGACAATTTAACTAAAGGGTCACAAGTGTCTAATTTAGGGCGTATAAAGCTACACTTGTGGTTCAACCCTAGAAGAGTTTGAGCCAAGACATTTTGACGAAGAGGAACCGCAAGTGAGCCCAAACTTCGGGATGTTAACTCGCAACTAGAGGCTCGTCTGGGATAGGAATTTGGAAAGTGTTAGTTGCTGAATAATAATCTTGCAAAGTTTTGGAACAGGATTCGATTTTGGAAAGTGTTAGTTGCGGAATATGAACCCTGGAAAGTTTTAGAAATGGATTTGAATTCTGGAAAGTGTTTCCAAAAGTATTATCTGAACTTCGGTAGGCAGAACCTCCCGCAAAAGTTAAATGTGAGATTGGTTCAGGACTTCTTTAATAGTTGTGAAATTACATTTGTAATTCTCACAGTTAACGACATTCTGTGATCTAGGTCCCAAGTCTGTGGCAGTTTGCGTGAATGCTCTGAGCTACGAATTTTGCAACAACTTTGTGCACCGAGTTTTAGCAGTGGTTAGGAGTGATAAAAAAGTAACGTGGAAGAAGAGGCGACATCGAAAGCACGTGGTTCCAGCCAGCAGCGGCATCTTCAACGGCGATTCAGCGATTCATCGCGCAGCGACGATTGCAGTACCAAAGCAGAGGCTACGAGATCTTCAGCGTCGGCTTCAACTGCAACATCGGTAGCAATACCATGGCAGAATTATCCAGCACGACAAAGCTAAGTACCTGCGCTGACAGCGAGATTATGTATGATTCTGTAGTTCAATCGCCAATAATAGACGTCGCTAAAATTAAGCAGTCGACCAGTTTGTGTGGGTCCGAAGATACTAGTGAGCCGCTTAGCCCGAAGTCGGAGCGGGAGAGCGTGATCGGCGGTGTATTTAGTAGGGCAAATAGTCCTAAATCAGACAAGGGAGATGAATTTGTGGGGGACATGATGTCGCAATTAATGCAAATTTAAGAGGATTGGGATCCAAAATTGATTCTGTCCAAAGCGATACGGATGACGTCAATTTAAAAATTAGTTCGGTTCACTCCGAAATAGCTTCGGTTGTGAAAGACGAAGTAGGTAAAATTCCTAGTGGAATTGAGGAATTTATAAACGGAAAATTAAAAACAATTCGGGATGAAATGGGCAAAATTTGTGATAAAGTTGGGATAATTGATTCTAAGATAGATCAAGCCGAGAAAAATTTCAGTAATAAGGTGGAGAAGTTGCAGGCAGATCTGGGAGGCAACGTAAGAAATTGTAGGTGTAGGCAAGATGCTCTAATGGCTGAGAGGACAGAGGCTATTAGCAACTTACCCGCTCGAATAGGTAAAGAGGAGAAAGAAGTAGATAAAATAAAGAAGCAAATATAATCTGGTATTAAAATAGAAAATGGTGAAGTTAAAAAGCAAATCAAAAAAATAAAAAGCGAACTGAATTCCTTAGCTGCACATCAAACCCCTACCGTGATCTGTTTTTCGTGGATGAACTCAGGAACCGTCAAATGTTTTGGAGACGACGGGAAATATCACACAGCAAATTTTCTAGTAGCATGCAGGGACGGTTTTATAAGGGAAATGTCCGACGAGGCGAAAATATAATTCGTGAAAAGACATTTGGAAGGTGAGCCGCAATCGGGGGCAAATATACACAGTGATGCGTTCGCTACCTACGAAATATTTTAAAACAGTTTCCTGAATACGTTCTGGAGTGAAGCGAAGCAAACGCGACTCCAAAATGAGGTTCTGAACGGGCCAAGATTTAAAGACGGGAACGAATCGATGCGAGAATTTTGTAAACGTGAAATTGCGATATTAATGCATGTGAAAAGTCCAATGTGAGTGTTTACTGAAATTACGACGTTGAAAAGGCGGTTACCGGAAAATTTGCAGTGGGATCTAGTGCACTGTCCTAGCAACTCAATAGATGAATTTTTGGACTTTATAGAAAAATTAGAACGAGTGTTGAATTTTAAACCGCAAATCAAGTAGACAAATAGTTTTCAGAGTGGAAATCATAACTACAGCCCGAGTAATTACTATGAAAGACGTCCGGGAAGTTATCAACGGAACGAAAACAACAGTTTTGGTAAGGGAAACGGTGACAGGAACACATCCAATGATAAATTTAAAAGTGGTAATGGGGACGCATACATTCGTGACAGGGACCGACACCAAGAACATAGATTTGAGGGACTGATAACTGGCGAAATGAACCAGGGTGATGGAAGATCGGGAAACTAAGTTTGGCAGTATCTCAGATCCGGAGATGGCAAAATAAACCGGCGATGAATAGGACGCCAGTAAACGGAAATGTGATAGGTGTCAATAAATCGGCAGAAAGGTGTCAGAATTTTGAAATGAAATTAGTAAGGGATGAGAAACAAATAGGTACATTTTTCGAAACATATCGTACGTAAAAGGCGTAATCGTAAGATAATGAAATATAAGACAAAGGCGATGACGACGATTTAGGGCTAAGCGATTTGTTTTATGAATGTGAGACGAAAGAGCGTGTAAATGTTTATACAATGAAAGATTCTACGTGCCAAAAGGAGGCCGAGGTGGAGCTGAATTTGGTAGAGTTAGATGGTATTGAAAATCTTAAAGAGGTACTAACCAGCGGTAACGATTATAGTGATGAAGGTGATGATGTTCCAGATGACATGGTGACGGCGAAAGTTGTTAAGGAGGTTAATAAGGACGGTGTAGCATTAATCTCGTCAGCTATTGATGAATTTTTGTGTGTATCGGCGAATATTGGTGAATTATTTTTGGAGGAAGAATTTAATGATGCTGAAGTTACGAAAGTTGAAGCTGCTGGTATTGATACCTCAGAGGAAGAAATCTGTGCGTATCTTTCTACTAATGGAGGTGAACCCGGAAGTCTGGATGGATCTGTGGATCTTGAATGGTTGTTTGAGAGTGAACGTGGATCTGAATTTTATGTGCGATCTGAAATTAATGTGGCGCAGAAGCCTGTAGGAGAGGAAAAGGTATTATGCTCAGGTTTAAATCAAAACACAGCGGAATTTAATGGTACTGTTAATTCTGAAATTGCACGACGCTGTAGCTTAGGAGATGTAACGGCAGAGGATGGTGAAACTATGAACGATTCTTATATTGGTGATTTGTCGAAGGAGGTAAATGAGGTTTTATGTAGCGAGTTGTATGATGTATCGGAGGCTGTTGAAAGTTAAGAAAGTAATGCTTTATTTCATGATAATGATGTTGTACCTACTGATGTAGATAATTTTAAGGGAGAATACTGTGAGTCTGATTCTAATATAGAAAGTGATATTTGGACAGAATGGTATCTTAACGAGGAATGTGATTTTATTGTAACTGATTGGCGATGGCCTGGTAGAACATTACGATCCTTATTGCCTCATTTCTGGACTTGAGAGAAGTTTAAGATAGCGAGAGGTCTGTAAGGGAGAAAAAATGAAATTGGGGAGAAAGAAGCATTTAATGAATTATTTTGGGACGAGTTCGAAATTGATGGGTAATTTGCAGTGTTTTATTTCAGGATTTATTGCAGCTTGTTTTTTGTTTCGTTTCACAAGAACTTTTTTGGCACAAGGTCTGTGCAATTTTAAAGAGATACTTTGAAAGCACATTTGGCTGCGAGGAGATCGGAGAACTCAATTATTTGGTGAACGGTATCAAATCAAAAATGAGTGCACAGTATGCATTTAAATTAGGTTTTTGGGGGTATATAAGCGATTTATTAATGTGTCTGTATGTGTTAGGCTTAAGTTTCTGGATGGTTTTATGTTCATTGTAATTTCCAAATTATTCCATTAGAACTACTGACGGCCTTGTGAGAGGCGAGCAATATGTATGAGACAGGCGAAATACCCTCAGACTTCAAGAAGAATATAGTAATTCCAATCCCAAAGAAAGCAGGAGTTGACAGATGTGAAAATTACCGAAAAATAGGTTAATAAGTCACGGCTGCAGAATACTAACGCGAATTCTTTACAGACGAATGGAAGAACTGATAGAAGCCGACCTCGGGGAATATCAGTTTGGATTCCGTAGAAATATTGGAACACGTGAGGCAATACTGGCCCTCCGACTTATCTTAGAAGAAAGATTAAGGAAAGGCAAAGCTACGTTTCTAGCATATGTAGACTTAGGGAAAGCTTTTGACAATGTTGACTGGAATACTCTCTTTCAAATTCTGAAGGTGGCAGGGGTGAAATACAGGTAGCGAAAGGCTATTTACAATTTGTACAGAAACCAGATGGCAGTCATAAGAGTCGAGGCACATGAAAGGGAGGCAGTGGTTGGGAAGGGAGTGAGACAGGGTTGTAGCCGCTCCCCGATGTTATTTAATCTGTATATTGAGCAAGCAGTAAAGGAAACAATAGAAAAATTAGGAGTAGGTATTAAAATCCAGGGAGAAGAAATAAAAACTTTGAGGTTCGCCGATGACATTGTAGTTCTGTCAGAAACAGCAAAGGACTTGGAAGAGCAGTTGAACGGAATGGGCGGTATCTTGAAAGGAGGATATAAGATGAACATCAACAAAAGCAAAACGAGGATAATGGAATGTAAACGAATTAAGTCGGGTGATGCTGAGGGAATTAGATTAGGAAATGAGACATTTAAAGTAGTAAAGGAGTTTTGCTATTTGGGGAGAAAAATAACTGATGATGGTTGAAGTAGAGAGGATATAAAATGTAGACTGGCAATGGCAAGAAAAGCGTTTCTGAAGAAGAGAAATTTGTTAACATCGAGTATAGATTTAAGTGTCAGGAAGTCGTTTCTGAATATATTTGTGTGGAGTGTAGCTATGTATGGAAGTGAAACATGGACGATAAATAGTTTGGACAAGAAGAGAATACAAGCTTTCGAAATGTGGTGCTACAGAAGAATGCTGAGGATTAGATGGGTAGATCACATAACTAATGAGGAGGTACTGAATACAATTGGGGAGAAGAGGAGTTTGTGGCACAACTTGACTAGAAGAAGGGATCGGTTGGTAGGATATGTTCTGAGGCCAATTTAGTATTGGAGGGCAGCGTGGAGGGTGAAAATCGTAGAGGGAGGCCAAGGGATGAATACACTAAGCAGATTCAGAAGGACGTCGGTTGCAGTAGGTACTGGGAGATGAAGCAGCTTGCACAGGATAGAGTAGCATGGAGAGCTGCATCAAACCAGTCTCAGGACTGAAGACCACAACAACAACAACAAGTTATGGTCACGCCAAGTTGGGTGCATGAAGGTCGGAGAAATTTGGAAACTGGAAATTATTTATGCTTACCTAGGAAGACAGATGTATGTTTATCTACTTATCTGAGAATATTTGGGGGAAAAATTTATTGTTGTTCGGATTATCGATTTCTGTACGCAGCTTCACTGCACGGAATTAAACGAGGGGTGACATTTGTTCATATTTGTTGTTAGTTTTGGGTCTAAGAGCGTTATTTAAATTAAAAGAAAATATTAATTTGCCAGTGAAGTCGATTGAGAATCTGTCACTAGATGCATGTCTCTAGTGGGACTTGAATAACGTGTCAGAATCATTGAAGAATTTACGAGCATCTTGCAAATGCTGTAAATCAATTGTTTATTGTGTAGTTTATATCTGTTTTTATCAATTCCACTGAGGGAAGTGTTCAGTGCAGATCCTGGGCAGTTTCGGAAAGTGTTTGTTTTCTAGTATCAACGCCTAGATGAGTTTGAGCCAAGACATTTCTACAAAGAGGATACGCATGAGAGCCCGAAAATCTTTGAGATGTTAACTCGTAATGGTCAGACTCGGTTTCGACCTCGATAGACAATATTTTTGTCGACTGCAATGAACACTCCACTTGTTATGGTCTAATCTGTGTCTTCCATTCTTCCATATACGTTCCAACCTCGCTAAATGATTCAGACCTTTCTACTTCGGATTTTAACCAGCGCTCGGTTCCAAGAATAATTTGAGCGCGGCGATTTTCCTGGAGGCCAGTAAATTCAGGAATTTCGTTACGACTATACTGACACTACACTGTTAAAAGTTTGTTAGCTGAAGAGTCTTTTCTTTGTAGGTGATCTGCTTGCATTCCGGAGCGAGGTCTCCACCTCTACCAGTGTCCCGCAGAGCTGAGGATCACCTCAGAACCTAAGTGGCACTGGATTTTTTTCCAGCCCTAGACGGTGAGTGCCTAAGGAGCTGTATGACACGCTTAACATTAAATCTCCTGCCAGGACCCTGCGGAAGGAGTGGCCACATTTCCACGCACAAGGTGAGTGAACGGGGCCACACGGCCAGCTTCCACACTGACGAACTGTCTTTGGCGACGCGAACACGTCACCGCCCGCCAGTCACCCTGCAGTGATGGCGGATACTCGCGTCGAGTACATTGCAAGGTACCTCGGCAGCAGAGCCCGTGGACGAAACAAGCTCGACCTGAGGTGTCACGTGCAACGCACCAGATGCACCGCCACAGCTACACCTCGAGACAGCAGCCTGAAGACGGCTGACTGTGTCCAAAAGCGTCGTCAGCTGGTCGCAAACTGCGGCCAGCTCCTCCTGCGTCAGCAAAAAGCATGCACACGTCCTGTCCATCCTAGCACTACTGACTTGACAATTAACTAAAAACTCGCACAGAGAAAGCAAAATACGGAACTCGCTACCCTCCCTATGTGTCACCAACGGAGGCTGACACCTTACTGTAGCTGGCTGTTCAAAAGAATCGAGGAATTTAAGAATTAAACTCAGAAAAAAACAGGAAAAGGTAAATACATTATTTGCAGCTCTGTTGGCAAGTCACAGGCGGCGTCTGATATCTGACTAGCTACAGTTCTGCCTTTTGTTTACTTAGTCCTACATCACTGACTAAATCATTTAAATCTGCATGTGCTAACACGTGTTGTATTCAACTACTATACGTGTATCTCTCAAGAGATGTTATTTTTTCATTGACCTACAACTCACTATCACTCTCGATTTCTGCATCTGTTCGCCTTGATGGGGTGGAAGACTTTTAGAACGTGACACCGGTGCTGATTGAGAAATCAACTCAGTGGCAAAGGCTGAACGTTGTACACTGAAGAGCCAAAGAAACTGGTACACCTGCCTAATATCCTAAAGGGGGCCCCAGCCAGCAAGCAGAAGTGCCGCAACGCGACGTGGCATAGATTCGACTAATGTCCGAAGTAGTGCTGGAGGGAATTGACACCTTGAATCCTGAAGAGCTGTCCATAAATCGGTAAGAGTATGAGGGGATGGATATCTTTTCTGAATAGCACGGTGCAAGGCGTCCCAGATATGCTCAATAATGTTCATGTCCGGGGAGTTTCGTGGCCATAGGAAGCGTTTAAACTCAGAAAAGTGTTCCTGGAGCCATTTTGTAGAAATTCTGGATGTGTGGCATGTCGCATTGCCCTGCTGGAATTGCCAAGTCCGTCGGACATGAATGGATGCGGATGATCAGACAGGATGCTTACGTACGTGTCACCTGTCAGAGTCGTATCTAGTCTTACCAGGGGTCCCATACCACTCCAACTGCACACGCGCCACACCATTACAGAGACTCCACCAACCTGAATAGTCCCCTTCTGACATGCAAGGTCCACGGATTCATGAGGAGTTCTCCATCCCCATACACGTCCATCCACTCGATACAATTTAAAGCCAGACATGTTTCCAGTTATCAGCAGTCCAAAGTCGGTGTTGATGCGCCCAGGTGAGGAGTATAGCTTAGTGTCTTGGAATCAACAAAGGCACACGAGGGAGCCTTCGGCCTCGAAAGCCCATATGGGTGATATTACGTTTAATGAGTCACACGCTGACACTTGGTGATAGCCCAGCATTGAAATCTGCAGCAGTTTGTGGAAGACTTGCACTTCTGTCACGCTGTACGATTCTTTTCAGTCGTCGTTATCCCGTTTTTACAGGATCTTTTTCCGGCCGCAGCGATTTCGGAGATTTGATGTTTTACCGGATTCCTGATATTCACGGTACACTCGTGAAATGAACGCTCGGGAAAATCCCCACTTCATCGCTATCTCCGAGATGCTGTGTCGCATCGCTCGGCGCCAACTATAACACCACGTTCAAAACCACTTAAATCTTGATAACCTGCGATTGCAGCAGCAGTAAACGATCCAACAACTGCACCAGACACTTGTGGTGTTATATAGGCGTTACCGACCGCAGCACCGTATTCTGCTTGTTTACATATCTCTATATTTGAATACGCACGCCTATAGCAGTTTCTTTGGGGCCTTCAGTGTGTTACTGCTAAAAGTGCGTCCTTCACAAGCCATATTTTTCGCATGGTCTATCAATAAAGTGCCTCCGGCTGTTAAGGGGATTCCGTATGCGACTTTTCAACACACGTATTCATACAACAGTCAACTTTCTTCGGTAGAGTTAGACGGTGTTAATAGTTTTTGCAACCAGTTAACAGTGTTCGCAGTCTGGAGCGCTTGCGATCGCTCGGGTTTCGGCTCGTCATGCAAGGCACATCACTCGTATATGACACCCCCCCCCCCCACCCGCCCTCTCAAACGCCTCACGGTACTTGGCCACTATCGCAAACCACGCTGCGGCATCACTTCTTGCCTCTCACTACTGGAGTGTTTGTTTGCATGAGTCCATTTATTACAGCTGGAGCCTTCACTTGTTTATTATTGCGGATGTCATAAGCGAAGGAATATCTTCATGCAAACCACAGCCACTTAAGTGACAGCGCACCTGCAGCGGCCCGGCCGTAGCGCCAACATTCGAAATGAAGTTCAGTGGTCTGTCAGCGCCATGCCAATGGCCTGTTTATCGTCACGCGCTGACGTCAGATTTTATAGTCCATTGACAGGCCTACGACACGTCCATTTCTCGTCGTCCCACGTCTTCCACAAAAGCATCACTGTAATAACTTTACGCGACGTACGGGCTGCAATTTCAGAAGACGACAAATCATGTTCGCGTAGGCTGATAGCTTCACATATGACAAATTACGTAACTTGGTCGTATGGTTCTAAAGAGGCATAGAGATTTCTCTAGTAACGTCTAAAGCTGGCAAGCAACGATACGTCTATTCATTCCTACTATAACTCTCGTATAGCATTCGTGGCAATAAATCGTTTAATTTAAAAGGGACGCGTGTCATTTCTCGCAGTAATGTAAAACGTTTATTTCAATCCCTTATAAGCTTCTTTTTCACGTCGTGTTGCAATACCCCCAGCAATAATATTGAGCGTGAAGGCACGATTAACGAGTTATCTACATGAATAGATATTCTCCACCAGCCCCTTTACAGTACAAAGCGGAGAATATTTTATACCGAAATTAGACAAACTCTGTCCAAATCCGCATTTGGAGTGACAAAAAAATAGTTGTCTGCATACCTCCGTGCACGCCTTCATTTTTCTCCCTTTATTCTTACGATCTCTGCAGGAGAAATACGAAGTATATTGGTAAAGTACGACAATTTTGTAATTTCTCGTGTGTCGTTGCTCCGATTCAAGCGACTTTTTCGTTGGGTGTTCGTAAATCTACTCTATGTTAGTCATACTGGATATTTAGTCTGTTGTCAGCTGTCAAAAAGGTTACATATGCTTTTTTGTATCGCCGATTATTTATTTTGTATAAAATGAATCTGAGAATTTATATTAAATTTTGTTATATGAACGGAATAAAGCACAGCAGAGTTTTTGAGGTGTTAAATATTCTTTTTCTGGTGAGCCTAAAACAAAGGTTTATGAGGTGTAAACATTTCGAAGAAAGCCGTGAAGATGCTGAAGATGGAGAGCGACCTGGATGCTTCAGCACATCGTCACCCTGTTAAATGGTGAAAAAAATTAAAGGAATGATTATATACGATCGTCGAATCACAAACAGGGAAGTCGCTGATGTTGACTTATCAACTGGCTCAATCATGAAATTTTTTTGAGTGATTTGAGTATGAAAACGTTTGACAGCAAAATCGGTTCAAAAATTATCGTTGAACATCGGACAAAAATAACGTCGAATGCAAGTTGCTCAGAAGTCGCTATCTGAACTCAACAACAATGTAGAACTGTTGAAGCTTGTCAGAATAGATGATAAAACTTGGGTTAATGTATGTGACGTCGAAACTAGGACTACGTCGTCCCAGATGAAACGTTCTGGATCGCCAAGACAGAAAATAGTTCGACAAGTGCTACGATACGTGGAGGTTAAGCTCGCTGTAGTCCGTTTTTAACAACACAGTGCGCCAAGAGTTTTTGCCGCATTGTCGAACGATCGGTAAAGAACAGGGGAGAGTAATGTGCCTAGAGGACAGCGCACTGGAGACCGTCGTAAGCAGCTGGCGCCATCTTTCAGAGTTTTTGTTGTTGCTAGACATGAGGTTGTGTTTTGTGTAGCATTTGTAAATAATTCGAGTGCTACTCATTTAATTGCTGTATAATATATTATAACTATTTGAAATATATTGTTAATTCGTCAGTACCAAATTTGATGACAGGTAAAATCCTACATTTTTTAAACGTTGTTATACATATAAGTCATATAAGGCAGAAGGGATAGGCAACATTCCATCAGAATTGCTAAAATCATTGAATGAAGTGGCAACAAAACGACTATTCAAGTTGTTGTGCAGAATATATGAGTCTGGGGATATACCATCTGACTTTAGGAAAAACGTCACACAGATTCCCGAAGATTGCAAGAGCCGACGAGTGCGAGAATCATCGCACAATCAGCGTAACAGCTCATCCATCCAAGTTGCTGACAAGAATAATGTACAGAAGAATGGAAAAGACAACTGAGGGTGTATTAGTGACCATCAGTTTGGCTTTAGGAAAGGTAAAAGCACCAGAGAGGCAGTTCTGACGTTGTGGTTGATAATGGAAGCAAGACTAAAGAAAAATCAAGAAACGTTCATAGGATTTGTCGACATGGAAAAAGTTCATCAAGGCACTGTTGGTCCAGAGATTGTCCCACTCCTCAACGGCGATTCGGTGTAGATCCCTCAGAGTGGTTGGTGAGTCCCGTCATCCATACACAGCCCTTTTTAATCTATATCAGGCATGTTCGATAGGGTTCATCTGTATCTACATCTACATACATACTCCGCAATCCACCATACAGTGAGTGGCGGAGGGTACCTCGTACCATAACTAGCATCTTCTCTCCCTGTTCCACTCCCAAACAGAACGAGGGAAAAATGACTGCCTATATACCTCTGTACGAGCCCTAATCTCTCTTATCTTATCTTTGTGGTCTTTCCGCGAAATGTTAAGTTGGCGGCAGTAAAATTGTACCGCAGTCAGTCTCAAATGCTGGTTCTCTAAATTTCCTCAGCAGCGATTCACGAAAAGAACGCCTCCTTTCCTCTAGAGACTCCCACCCGAGTTCCTGAATCATTTCTGTAACGCTCGCGTGATGATCAAACCTACCAGTAACAAATCTAGCACCCCGCCTCTGAATTGCTTCTATGTCCTCCCTCAATCCGACCTGATAGGGATCCCAAACGCTCGAGCAGTACTCAAGAATAGGTCGTATTAGTGTTTTATAAGCGGTCTCCTTTAGAGATGAACCACATATTCCCAAAATTCTACCAATGAACCGCAGACGACTATCCGCTTTCCCCACAACTGTCATTACATGCTTGTCCCACTTCATATCGCTCTGCAATGTTACGCCCAAATATTTAATCGACGTGACTGTCTGGATAACATGCTGGCCACTGTAGTCGAGCGATGTCGTTATCCTGAAGGAAGCCATTCACAAGATGTGCACGACGGGGCGTCCACGAAGACGAATGCCTCGCCAATATGCTGCCGATATGGTTGCACTGTCGGTAGGAGGATGGCATTCATGTACCGCACAACCATTACGGCGCCTTCCATAACCACCAGCGGCGTACGTCGGCCCCACATCATGCCACCCCAAAACAGCAGGGAACCTCCACCTTGCTGCACTCGCTGGACAGTGTGTCTAACGCGTTCAGCTTGACCAGGTTGCCTCCAAAAAAGTCTCCGACGAACGTCTGGTTGAAGGCATATGCGACACTCATCGGTGAAGAGAACGTGATACCAATCCTGAGCGGTACATTCGCCATATTGTTGGGCCCATCTGTACCGCTCTGCATGGTGTCGTGGTTGCAAAGATGGACCTATGATGGTGTTGCTGTCAGGGTTCCTCCGAGCCACAATCCTTAGGTAGCATCATTCACTGCAGTAGTAGCCCTGGGCGGTCTACGCGAGGCATGTCATCGACAGTTCCTGTCTTTCTGTACGTCCTCCATCTTCAAGTAACATCGCTTTGGTTCACTCCAAAACGTCTGGACACTTCCCTTGTTGAGAATCCTTCCTGGAACACAGTAACAATTCGGACGCGATCGAACCGCGATGTTGACTGTCTAGCCATAGTTGAACTACAGACAACACGAGCCGTGTACCTCCTTCCTGGTGGAATGACTGGAACTCATCGGCAGTCGGACCCCCTCTGTCTAATAGGCGCTGCTCATGCATGGTTGTCTACATCTTTTGGCGGGTTTAGTGACATCTCTGAACACTCAAAGGGACTGTGCCTGTGATACAAACCCACAATCAGTGTCTATCGTCAGGAGTTCTGGGAAGGGACAATAAGGGTGGAAGACCAATGTACGTTTGAGCACAACATTGTATGATAGTGAAACATGGTCTTTAGGAAAAGCAGAAAAGAATATAATCGAAGCATTTGAGATGTGGTGCAACAGAATGATATTGAAAATTATGTGGGATGATAAGGTATGGAATGAGAAGGTTCTCCGGATAAACAGCGAGGAAAGGAATGTATGGAAAACACCGAGAAGAAGAAGGGACAGGATGATAGGACATATGCTATCAGGGAATAACTTCCATGGTACTAGGGGGAGCTGTAGAGCATAAACTGTAGAGGAAGACAAAGATTGGAATGCATGTAGCAAATAATTGAGGACGTAGGTTGCAAGTACTACTCGGAGACGAAAAACTTGGCAGAGGAAAGGATTTCAAGGCGGGCCCCATTAAACCAGTCAGAAGGTTGACTAAAACAAAAACATATAACGTATAGACTGTAAAGCCATACTTCGTATGCCTTGCACCATCTTATAACTGGTAAGAGAACAAGGCTTTTTAGCAATTAATATCGGATGTTTGCAAATTAACTGAGTTTTGTTAGTATGTTAACGGTTTTAGCAGTGGTGAAAATGGAAATTCTTGTTAGTATCCAGTAGCTTCTATTTCAGAATGTATTTGACTCGTAAAAGGTTTTTGATTATGATTGTGCTTAATTTGATTTCGCTTACTGATTATTTCTGTGTAGCAGAGTAATGAGGTAATAAGTAGTGTACTCGAAATATTTTCTAGATTGCAGCGCTTTGAAATTTCAATAGAACATTTGTTTCTAGGTGCATGACCGTACTGTACCTTGGAATTTTTTTAAATTTCCAAAACCTTTAATTTTCCGGAGTCATTTTGTAATTTCAGAGAAACTGCAGCGCATAAAAAGTGAAGGGCATCATTTAAAAATTGAATAAGAAAATATATTAAGCTTCTGTTACAGAGGTGGCCTAAAAGCCTGTAAAGTGGTCCAAGGTACAACAAATTTCTCTACTGTTTACAAGGTCAACGTCCTTTGTGTTAAGCAGTCTGAAGAAAAATACTCGGACCTGTGGCGAAAAATATTTATAGGTTTTGCACCATGATAATGCATCTGATCACACTTCGCTGCTACTAAGGAGACTGCCTACACTACGCTTGTCCGTCCTCTTTTAGAATACTGCTTCGCGGTGTGGGACCCTTACCAGATAGGACTGACGGAGTACATCGAAAAAGTTCAAAAAAAGGCAGCACGTTTTGTATTATCGCGAAATATGAGAGAGAGTGTCACAGAAATGATACAGGATTTGGGCTGGAAATCATTAAAAGAATGGCGTTTTTCGTTGCGACGGAATCTTCTCACGAAATTCCAATCACCAACTTTCTCCTCCGAATGCGAAAATATTTTGTTGTCACCGACCTACATAGGGAGGAACAATCAGCACGATAAAATAAGGGAAATCAGAGCTCGTACGGAAAGATATAGGTGTTCATTCTTTCCGCGCGCTGTACGAGATTGGAATAATAGAGAATTGTGAAGTGGTTCGACGAACCCTCTGCCAGGCACTTGAATGTGATTTGCAGAGTATCGCATTTTTGGCCCAAAAAAAGTACCAGCCTCCACATTTGCCAGGCATGGTTCCACGTGACTTTTTTCTGATCCCAAACAATGAGGAATACCCTAAAGAACTAACGTTTTACAAGCATAGATGAGATTAGAAACGCACTGCTGTGGATACTAAAAGCGAATTCAAAAATCAAGTTGCAGAAGTGTTTCTGGGACTGGAACAATACTGTCGTAAGTGTATAGCGTTTGGCTGAGCCTATTTTGTAGGGGATAACTCTGATGCAAACGACAAATAAAGTCCTTTCCAAAAAAAGAAAAAAACTTTGTTATTCTGTTTTGAACACGCCTTGTGCCACGAAGGTTACACAAACTATCTAGAAGACCTATTTAGGAGACTGATCATCTAGAACCATACAACACGACTTCGCGGGAACTACAGCTTCTTTTTTTCATTATGAAACATTATGGTACGTGGCAGAGGGTTCTTTCTGTATCAGTGTCACTTCTCCCACTTCCCTGTTCTACTACCGAACGTTGCCCAGGAAGGGCGACTGTTGGCTGGCCTTCGTGTGAGCTCGGATCTCTGTAACCTTGCCTCCATAGTCCTTTCGCGATATACACGTAGAACATTCGCTGACTCAATAAGGAACTTCTGCATTCGGAATCTTTACAGTAAACTACATCACGATGCACAACGCCTCTCTTGTACCGTCTTCTGCTGGATAAGTAATTTATAAATCAAATGGACACATGCGGCTATGTTGATTTTATAACTTTTTATAACTTGATAGATTTCGATACCGCTGGTTCCGTCCTCAGATGCACCGTATTATGTACTATTTTCCGGATCACAGTGGCTGTCAACCCAGTGGAAAATCTGCAAGCTCTACACTTAGAATACCACACAAAGTGACGTCTTACAGGTGGCCATGTAGTCTGTTGCCCATCAATAAGGTGTCACTTTGCACACTTCCATCGGTTGACAACCACAGTGATAGGTAAAATTATACATAAAATCGATTAGATACGTACACTGAGAAACAGAATTAAAGGATCACTTTTTCGAAACCTGTAATTGTCTCCCATTGCGCCATATAAGTCTGAAATTTGGTCCAAAGGTGCGTGTAATGGTGAAAAAGCGTAGCGCCCTGCGACATCACACTCGGTCTCGTCGACGCTTTAGACAATAAGGTGTCGACACATGAGAATTATAGGCCAGAACTGAGAAGTTAATGTGGCGGTAAAGTGGGTTAATAATGTCATATTGACACCAAATTTCACTACAGTTCCGTCCAGCGCCACCATGGACGTGTCAGCCGCTCGGGAGGTCGTCACAGATCCGTTTACCCAAGTTTCACCCCTTCTTTTGACGTCTCTGCGATGGAGGTCAGAGCTGCGACGCTCGGCGTTGAAATCGGGCGGTTTTCTTATGGATGGTCGAGGAAACATTTCATACACACCGCCGCTCAAAATCGACATGAAAAGGCTTCGGCGGATAGCATATACGACGTCAATAAAACCACCGCTTCCCTTGGGATGTTGATTCCCACACATTTCGGGTTGAAAAGGACAGTTTGCAGCGCTATGAGAAACAGGAAGAAAGTCTTGACAAGTTTTGATACTGCTGATATCTCGCTGACGCTTCAACCCTTCTCTAAGGACATCGTGGCTATCAATACTGTTGAACGTGATCTCGCCTCTTTGGAGTGCAGTGTGACCACAGCTTTTGCTCCTGTGTACGACGTGTAACCGGCTCGTTCGCCAGACTTGACACCTCTGGATTTTTTCTTGTGGGGATTCGTAAAAGACGTTCCAACTACACCTGAAGATATGCGAGAGAGAATTGTCAGAGCATGTGCTTCGATAAGTGCCGATGTGATAAGGAATACCACTCAATCCATGATAAGATAATTGCAGCACTACATTGATACCAATGGTCACCACTTCGAACACCTTCTGTAAATGCACTTCATGCCACCTTTGTGACCTTCGTTGACCTTCAAAGACCTTACTGTTATGCATCAATGGATTCGTCTCGATAGCCGCTATCAGAAAATAAGTACCAAACTATAGCATCCCATTTTAAAAAAATTAACCTTCGTATCTATGACGCGACCTCACCTAGCAACAAAAAGCAATGTCATATTATGGCCCCCGTTGTCCCATGCAACATCTGTCCCACAAACTTTTCAGCTACTATCATACTTTCGGAGTTATTCTAGGTAGCAATAGTTAGTGACTCACCCTGTATATACAAGATGGATAAATAAAACTGACACAGAAAATATTTCACGCACTTTAAGATAGGCCGCCCAACTTACTTCGTCTACACCTAGAGCAGATGACGTAGGTAGTGTTGCCTATCCTAAGGTGCGTGAAGTATTTTTCGTGCCAGATTTATTTTGCCCACACTGTGTAATCCGAACGTTGATTGTGTTGGCGCGCATCGCTGGAGAAAGTCTGATGCTGTTTCTCTTTTTGTTGCGTATTCTCCGTGCAGTATAACGTAATACACTCTATGAGTCAAATGTTATTGAAGCCAACCATTCATGTGGCAACTTGTCTCTCTGTATATCCTTTAACAGATGTCAAAGTGATGTGTCGAAAAAATTTCGAAAATTTGAGAGCCAGAAACCGACAGTTTGCCCGTGTCTCCTATTGGCAGATGTTATGTCTAGCAATAAAGAGTTATTTCACGGGCGTGTACTTCCTGTAGCTGCGCTAGTTCTCTAAGAGAAGTTTTTTTTTTTTCACGAATGTCATTATGCTTGAGCTTAGAATGTTACACAGAACCCTGGAATAGGCAGATGTAGAAATGCCGATGCGTATATCAGAGCACCCGCCCTGTCACCCCTCTTACAAACGGGTGTCACCAATGCTCAGTACTAGTCGCATGATACTAGTCATTACGCTAGATAATCTCGGCTTGAAGACGGTCTAACACCGCATTGTATTCGATTTAAAGTGTGACGGGAGTTCCTCTAGGGGCTTGGCGCCTAATTGGTTTAGAGAGTTTCGTTCGTTTATCGGTACGGTGTGTGCTTAACTCATTATCATCTATTTGTAAGGTTGGAAGCTGTCGAACAGTGTTGGTGTAGTAGGATTTAATATGTGAGTGCTGAAATTAAATTTTATGTTTGTTGTTTGTGGCCTTTGATTTCAACACCAGAGATTCTGGAGAGAGTGACTGGGAAATTTCGACACTTTTCATCATTTCAGTACAAACATCATGGTAGAAACAGAAAATATTCGTTATTATAGGTGTCCAAACGTCGGTAAATTTAAGAAGGAGCTGCTGGTGAAGGTACCACCTTCGCTACTAAACCTGTTCACTGTTCCTTATAAACAAAACCCCTCTTTTTAAAGTGTGTTCGTCTTCAAAAACATTAAATTATAGAATGAATTCTGATATTTAATACCATAAGGTTAAGCAAAGCTTGTAACCTTAAGAAATGGCTAGAGTGACTAATGCAAAATAGGAGTGGGAATTAAATCACTTCAGGAAATAAATCAAGAATGATCCACGTGCATGTGATAATAAGTGTGTAAATTAGACGCACTCATAACCTAATCGTGAATGGGTAGTGAAATAAGGTATAACAATATCTTATACTACAAGCGTACCAGAGTTAGTGTTGAGATTATGATTTAATTTCACTGTTGGTAGAAATACATATTTATGACATCGTGGCCAACGTATAGAATTCGAGCACATATTACATGGGGTGCGTGGATCCTTCTGTGTGGTACACAAAGCAAAATAAGTAATAGATCGTTTGACCTTGTGGGAAGGTCACCTAAATTCCACGTTCTGAATTAGTTGTGCTCTTACGTTCGAGGAGGAATGAAGCCCACCGTTTTGTTACGTCTGGGTTCTAGACAAGTGAAACACTAACGGCGTGAGAGCACAGCGCCTATGAACGTCCTCTAGAAATATGTACGTCGATTTTTCGTAGTAGGGCTTCCCCGCTTTTGGCAGTACTAGTCGCTCAAATTGTGAGCTTGGTTTTCGTAACGATTACATCTTTGTTATCTCCTGACACAGGTGTCAGAACAGAGTTCAACATCAATGCGGTAAATGGGAAATTTGCACGAAGAGCTACGAGCCTAGAGGTTCAGCTGCAGCAGATGCGAAGTTTGCTAAAGTCCGTCGTCTGGGAGTTGTACAAACTGAAATCAAAGAGAGGTTTCAGCCCGTCTTCCAGAAAAAGCTAGTCCAAAAGCGAAAAAGAATTCATATGTAAAAATAGCGTGAATGGCATGGAGAGATGGTCCATATTCCCAAGTGGAGCCGCACTCCGGTGATCCTGAGCCCCTGGCAGAACTTTAAAAGCTGCCGCCCCCTCCCCTGTAAAACTATCTTTCTGCACTTTTTCTACGTAGGTTTACCAGCAAATTTTAGAGTTCAGTTATAGGATTTAATAAAAATGTAGCATTACTAAAAACATGACTGAGATTAACTACATGGATGTAAAATATTTCACACAACAAATTTAACATGTCATCTCTGTAACTAAATTACAAATTGTATAAACTTCCAATAAAATTGAAAGAAAAACGGAATGTATATCTTATTGTTTATGGCAGCTACTGGACATTGGTTTTACAATGGTATATAGACGCTTCAAATACGTGGCGGCTGTAATTTCAAAACAGCATACAATTCTATTGATAAAAACATATCACTCAACATTTCAAAAGAGTCTGGACTACGTAACAAGGCAGCATAAATAATTAAAGCTTCCGTAACCAATACAACAGCAAAAGTAAAATTAATGGATAACAGTGAGAACATTTTGAAATAAATATGAGAGTAAGACAAGAAGATGGCTTGTCGCCCGTACTTTTAAATTGTGCGTTAGAGAAAGAGGTTAGAGAATGGGGGAAAAGTCGTTAATACTAAGGGTATACATGTAGGGAAAAAGCCAAACAAGATCACTGTAGATTGTCTAGCTCTAACATTTGCAGATGAATTGGCACTTATTGCAGACGCACTTGAAAATGCACAACAAATCGTAAAACTGACAACTACAACGTGAATCAACAAAAGTAGGGTTACAAACGTCACTTGAAAAAACACAGTTCTTCATAAAGATCAGAGATATGCCTCAACAGCTTACAATAAATAAAAACACTGTTTTAAATATGTAGGAGCATGGATACCAAACAACTTGAAGGAAAAGACAGCAACAGAGAATAGAATATATTAAATGGAGAGGGCCTGTCAAATAACAAGAAACAACTATACTAAAACATTTTTATCTTGAAAAACTAAATCGAAATACTATCAAACAGTTTTCAGGACCAGAAATACTCCATGCAGCAGAAACTCTTAAACTGACTACGAAGGGAGAGCTTTAAAAATTAGAAAAAGTTGAAAGATTAACCCTAAGAAAAATACTAGGCCTCAAAAGCAGCAGTGTATGAGAATACAGGTTAAGGTCAAATACTGAATATATCGGAAAGCTTACAAGGTTAAAGATGAAATGAGAAAAAGGAGATTAAAATCTTATGGCCACGTATGCCACATGCAAGGTGAATAATGACAGAATAACTAAACAAATCTTTGACTTACTGAACAATTACAAATACAAAAACAAATAACTTAGAGAAGTTGGAAGAAATATCGAAAACGTAGGAGACGACTAGGGCGAAACAAGAAACAGAACACTTTTTAAATAAGAAACAGACAACGAGTCTTTAGGGACAGAAAAAATCAAGAGCTGGAAGAAAGCGGACACAAGAAGAGAGGTTTGTTTCTTCTTATTCTCGAAGAATAAAAGAAATGTGGGTCCAATGCAAAGTGTAGATAAAAGCAAAGATTGAGTAACAATGTTGATTTCTCTTACGCTTCAAAAGGGTTATTCGAAATTAAAAGTATTGGTCCTCATAAATTATTAATAGCGCTACGTTGTTAATTACGAGGGCGTGCTGAAAAGTAATGCCTCCGAATTTTTTATGTCAAAACCCTTAAAGCATTTTTAAATAAAACAAACATTATTAACATTCTGTGTCCTTATTCTTCACGTCTACCAATTTTTTCTCAACACAGTCACCATGACGACGATCAAATTTGTCCCAACGAGAGACCAGTTTGTAGATACAGCCACTGTAGAATGTTTGAGCTTGTTTGCGGAGCCACAACCTCACCTGTGCTAACACCGCATGATCACTATCAAAAGTGAAGTCCTCGAAGGTGTTCTTTAAGTTTTGTATACAGATGAAAATCGTATGGGTCCAAGTCGGGGCTGTGTGGAGGATGATTGACGACAGTGAACCCAAGGCATCGGATTGTTCCAGATGCCGCAGCGCTCTTTTGTGGCCTGGCACTGTTATACTGAAGGAGAGGGAGCCCAATGTGTGGACCAACTCCTCGAATTCGAAACTCTATTACGACATTTCTGAAGCACCGATACAATTACGTTACATACCTACATGTTACACACTACAATTCAGTTCAAAGGAAGACGAACAACTTTAGCTGTAATAGAGTTCATAACCACAACAAATTGTCTGAATGATAGTTCTTTGCCACAATGACTGCCACTGGTTGGATTAAGATAAAAGAATATTTTCCATTAATTATTGTGAGCTCTCGTCTGTGCAGCGTTTCAAAATGTTTATACAGCATAGCCCATCAAATGGTGTAGCAGTCATCAAATCACGTAATCTTAAGAGAAGTTGGGGGTTAACTGGGCAGCCAACACTTAGACAGCTGAAACTGCTCAGTAATGAATGCAAAATACGAGGACTGTTTAACCTGTTCAGTGGTAGACAATATGGTAGTATGTTACCATTCAGGAAGAAGAGATGTTGGCATTAAGTTCCTGATCATTATAATTTCCGATACTATCTCGAGTTTAATTACAGATTTATAGCAGAATCCCATGGACAGAGGAGATGCAACGCGAGAGAGCACACTCAATTCACGGCCTCCTTGATGCTTTTGAACAGGAATAGGATGTGTGTAAACAAGGGATTCTCTACCGACCTTCCTCTTATCAACAGCCACATGACTACTAGACTATACACGCACTCGTCGTATCCAACGACGGAATATAGTAACACAAATATAAATCGTACACGCAAGATGAAGGAATGGCGTGCAATTGATAGGCCTGCTTCACACAGTGATATACAAGAAATGTAAGTATGCCTCTCCACTTAACACAAATGTGATAGCGTCCTTTGTAGAATGCTATTCTTTCTGGTTTGTACATTTGTAGAGTATTACGGAATGCCAGTTGTCGTAAATGAAGTTTCTTGCAGATACATTGTCACATCAAAGTGCGTACTTGCTGTGGTGGAATACGTGATAAAATTGGAAATATGTTGGGAATGGCTGGTCCCGGCGGAGGTTCGAGTCCTCCCTCGGGCATGGATGTGTGTATTTGTCCTTAGGATAATTTAGGTTAAGTAGTGTGTAAGCTTAGGGACTGATGACCTTAGCAGTTAAGTCCCATAAGATTTCACACACATTTGAACATTTTGTTGGGAAAACAAGCAAGCCTCCTCCCCAAGAATCTCATCAAAAATCGTGAAATGGCAAGGAAAATACGTAAGTTATAAAAATTATAACCAATCCTGATCGGTCGCTAGTAATAGTCACAATATGTTACTTCAACTTCTTTATTCTATTATGCTTTACTGGCGCAGCCAATTATCAGATGATGGAAACGTGAAGCTGATGAGAAAATTTTTTTAGGCGCAAACAACATCATACGTAAAAATCCCCAATGACAAGCTGGTAGCGCCAATTTTGTCATCAACTTCGTATTTTGATCATATGATGATGGACTATACCCCGATAAGTGTAATCCAACAAAAAAGTTCAAAGAACATCTTGTGACCATTACTAACGACCTGTCAGCATTGGTTATATTTTTTAACAATATCATTATGATAGCAAACTTAATACATGGCTTTTAGCAGTATTTAAAATTTAGTAGTAAAATTTAGTAGTATTTAAAATTTATAAGTGTCACACTACAAAGGACTGCTTCGATATCCAGTCGGTTCTAGAAATTTTTCTGGTATTGTATTTGCAAAGTGCCTATTGAGACGAAGGACGCAAAATACCTTTTGTTGTGGTGTTTTGTCATCTCTACTCTCACATTGGGTGATGAACGAGCGAGCTATCTGTGCCAGAGACAGACCAGACAACTACCCCCAACTGCATACACAACAACATCAAGTCCTATGAAGATAAATATTTAAATTCGTTTCTTAAGTTACTCCATGTGGAATCGTGTGAAGCTTTTTGAGACACTCTGTATTTTCCTGTAATATCGCTAAGAGTATTCTGTAGTAAGAGCATGATATCGTCTATTGTAAAGCTATCGTAATACTCTATCAGGAGTCACTACGGAGATTACTGCGCATGAGTTGTCGAATATGTTTGACAACATGCTTCGCGACTATATTCTCCCATTACCAAGGTCTTTAAATTAATATCCCGTTAATCACAGACGAAAATGATAAGCAACCAGTAAACATGCATTGTCAAGCACACAAGGTTCTTCCTTGTGCTTCTCATATTGGCGAGTCGCACCACCTCTACCCTTGATAAAGACGTAAACTCGGAGAGAAACAGGGTCCACAATGACTTTTAGAACACAGTTGTCTCTGTGATACAGTCCCACAGACTTCAGTTATGGGTTCCGTCCTACTCCATAAGCTTTACGCGACAGCATAGAAGGAGTGTTATGTGTTTGACAGTCCATATTTGGTGCCTGCTTATTATTCTCATTGTGCCCAAAGGGATATTAAATTTAAGAAATAATAGTGGGACAATGTAACCCAGAAACATGTTGTCTTAAAACATATTACATATTTTTCATAGTTGGTGTGTAATAATCTCGGTACTAACAGCATGACGCCAAATTGCGTCATGCCAAAGTAAACATTGGTATTCAACGTGAATGAAGCAGCAAAATATACTGTTTATAAAACTAGTAAAATAGAACTGTGGGTATTAGATCGTGTCCTAGTGTATATTTGTGTGTCTACCGTTTCGCCTTATAGGTCTGGAGACATGATTAGAGGCTGTATAGCATTTTCAAACTTAGACAAATTCGACATGACGGCCTTCGTTAAGTTTCAAACTGCTATCTACGTCTTTATAGTTTCTGATGATATCTGCAGGTTTAGAAGTCGAAACGTTAGACACTGAAATACTCCTTGAATCACGGCCCAAGGTCCATAACGCAAAATTCGCCAAAGGATGCAAATACCGGACTTTAAACCCTCCCTCGTATAAAATACTTATAAGTGCAGGGTTTGTTCTTTGGTACATGTCCGTAAAAACAGACACCACACATATATGCGCCATGACGGCGAAATGATATCTTCCGCGCGGATGCATTCATTCCGTCAGCAACCTTGCGAAACTCAGCTGAATAGCGGGAGCAAGTAGGGGATAATGGACGCAGGACACGACATCTGTGGTGTGCGGCATGTGGGGATTTGGGGGAGGCGGGAAGCGTTCTCAAGGGGCTGAGGCAGTTAAGCTCGCCGTTCTAGAGAAGTGCAGCATCTGGGTCCGACACCCGGTCTGGCATAAATTTTCACAAGTCGCCGTTGCAGCTGAGGTCTGTAAATTTCTATTTCATTCCATCGTATTAGTCTCAGAAGCAGTTCAAAGGAGAGAAGAACGTACGGATGTGTCAATCCCACTCCAGTAGAATTCAAACCGAGAGGGCTTTACTTTACCTTCATATTACGTGAAGCTCTTTATTCACATGAAGTGCTGAGTGCTATTGACAAGGGATTTCAGATCGATTCCGTACTCCTGGATTTCCGGAAGGCTTTTGACACTGTACCACACAAGCGGCTCGTAGTGAAATTGCGTGCTTATGGAAAATCGTCTCAGTTATGTGACTGTATTTGTGATTTACTGTCAGAGAGGTCGCAGTTCGTAGAAATTGACCGAAAGTCACCGAGTAAAACAGGAGTGATTTGAGGCGTTCCCCAAGGTAGTGTTATAGGCCCATTGCTGTTCCTTATCTATATAAAGGATTTGGGAGACAATCTGAGCAGCCATCTTAGGTTGTTTGCAGATGACGCTGTCGTTTATCGACAAATACGGTCATCAGAAGATCAAAACAAACTCCAAAACGATTTAGAAAAAATATCTGAATGGTGCGAAAAGTGGCAGTTGAACCTAAATAACGAAAAGTGTGAGGTGATCCACATGAGTACTGAAAGGAACTCGCTAAACTTCGGTTACACGATAAATGAGTCTGATCTAAAAGCCGTAGATTCAACTAAATACCTAGGAATTACAATTACGAACAACTTAAATTGGGAAGAATACATAGAAAATTTTGTGAGGAAGGCTAACCAAAGGCTACGTTTTATAGGCAGGACACTTAGAAAATGTAACAGACCTACTAAGGAGACTGCCTACACTACGCTTGTCCGTCCTCTTTTAGAATACTGCTGCGCGGTGTGGGATCCTTACCAGGTAGGACTGAGGGAGCACATCGAAAAAATTCAAAGAAAGGCAGCACGTTTTGTATTGTCCCGAAATATGGGAGAGAGTGTCACAGAAATGATACAGGATTTGGGCTGGAAATCATTAAAGGAAAGGAGTTTTTCGTTGCGACGGAATCTTCTCGCTAAATACCGATCACCAATTTTCTCCTCCGAATGCGAAAATATTTTGTTGACACCGACCTACAAAGGGAGGAACGATCACCACTATAAAATAAGGAAAATCAGAGTTCGCACGGGAAGATGTAGGTGTTCGTTCTTTTCGCGCGCTATACGAGATTGGAATAATAGAGAATTGTGAAGGTGGTTCGATGAACCCTCTGCTACGCACTTGAATCTGATTTGCAGAGTATCCATGTAGATGTAGATGCAGATGTAGATATAGTTCGTTAATGATCTGATTGTAACCATTAGCGAGTGGTCACTAAATGATTGTATGAACCTGTCTACTGAATACTTTGAAGGAATAACCATTCTTCCTCTACTCTCACGCATTCGCTCACACGCAATGTCGACATTCAGCACGGTGGCGCGGAACGGCACAAGAGTCGACGGTCGCTTCCGGGAAGTGCAGCGGGGCAGGGAGCAGCGCCTACCTAGCAGCCCGACGAGCAGGTCGGCGACGGCGAGCGACGCGATGTAGTAGTTGGTGCGGCGGCGGAGGCGGCGCTCGCGCGCGAACGCGACCAGCACGACGCCGTTGCCCAGCAGCGCCGACACGGCGACGACGCCCTCCAGCGCCGCGTACGTCGGGTCCAGGGACAACTCCTCGTCGCCCTCCTCCTGCGTTCCGTTTGTGGGCCAGCTGCCGTTGCGCGCCATGCGGTCGCCGACCGCAGCGTCGCGAACGCGCCTCGGACTCTCCCACGCGCACTAGCGGTCGGAGAAAGGTCGCGGCGCAGAGCAGAGTGGAGTCCCGGAAGGCCGCGGGTGCGCGTGTAGCGGTGTCCGCCGCGGACCCTGCCGTCAGCGGCGGCGACTGGCGACGCGGAGCGGGCGCTACGCTGGGCTGCGGACCGCGAGCCGTGCGCCGCGCGACTGGCCGGCCGTCCGGAGCGCGCAGCGGCGGCGGCGGGGGCGGCGGCGGGCGGTGGGGGCAGCAGAGGCCGCGCCTCCGGCTCTGCCGCCTCAGCCGCCGCGGGACGGCGTGCCTTGCGCGTCCGTGCCCACCGGCCGGCGTAGCTTGCGGTGTGACGCTGACGCTGACGCTCTACGAACGGGCCTTGGCCTTGGCCCGAGGTGCAGGAGTTCTGGGTTATGGCAGCCTTTCCTCCTATTCCTTGCGATGTGATGATGATGTGGCCTGGCTTTTTGGTGTGTCCTCTCGTGCTCCGGTTGTTGGTCCTGGCTACTAGCATGCAGGCATGCTAGTGGTGGACTTTGCGGTTTTGTGTCTTCTTTGCCTCGCGCGTGACGTGTTGGATTGCTGCCCCCAGCTCTGCTGTCAGCTTCATCTCGCTTCCTCAGCCGCACGACTGCGTCTTCCAGGGTGTAGTCCCAGTCGCACGGCGTGAAGACTGGGTTCACGTTGATGGTTCTTCTTTGTGGCGAACTCGAGCATAATCGCCCAATGTCCGTCACGTAGCTCGTACGGCCTATGCGGGAGCGATGGCTTCTGTTCCCATTCGACCTGTGCAAAGACGTACGAGTTCTTCTGCGCGTTGTAGTGCCCATCCCGCAGCATGGTGGCTATCTTCTTTAGCACCTCCGGCATGTTAGTGCTGTTCGGGAATGGGAGTACGTCCGTGCGTAGTTTCCCAGCCTCTTCTTGTTTCCCCTGCTGTTTTACCTCCCCGTCGGGAGTTGAGGAAGGGGAGAACGGTGCCACGTCCATGGCCGTCTCCCCGGTTTCCGGTATTGCTACAGGTTCCGGGGCGACGTCCGTTTGAGTAGCCACGTTCGTTTTCTGCGGAAAGTCAGTCTGCGGCGTCCACCCCCACCGCGCGCACCGCAGGAGAGCCGGGCGCGGAAGCGGGCACCTTCTTCTTGACAAGTCGCAGCTCCTCACGCACCTGCTGGAGCTGACGATGGACTGCGACGGTCTCTTCCTTAAAGCGGGGCCCGTTCGGCCGCAAAGGCGGCTTGGAAGCCGGCCATGGTGTCGTCCGTGGCGGCTTCGGGTCGCCGCGGCTCGCACCTCTCGCCAGAGGGGGGGGGGGGGGGGCGTCGTGGCGCCAGACACCTCCGCAGGGCGTGTTGCGGCAGGCTGGCGGTGAGACTCGTTGAGGTAGCCGCAGCTATGCGAGTTGGCGGCGTGTGAACCGCCGCAATTCGCGCAACTGCTGGCCACCCCTCGTGGCTCGGTGCAACTGCGCGTGTCGTGTGCTGCCGCGCACTTCAAGCACGCGACGGCGTTCTTGCAAACACTCGCAGTGTGCCCCAGCCGCTGGCACCTGTAGCACTGCACGACACTGCGCTTCGGCTGTCGTCAGCGGCCTCTGTTGCTCCCCATAGCGTTGATGAGGAGCTGAAGTGCGGCTGCGAGCTGCTTTCCCTTGCCTCCAACCACGGCGTTGGGCTAGTGGCGTTGGCGTCCGCGAGCGACGTAACGTGGTGAGCCGCAGCGAGTCGAGCAGCGGAATGCGTGCGTCGCGTGTCGCGTGCGTACGTCACGTGCGTGCGTGCGTGAGTTTGCGGTGTAGAGATGGGCAGGACGGACAACTCTCGAGGTCCCCGTAACCGAACGAACATGTTTGTCAAATGCGCCCTGGTGTAGCCGCAGATTTGCCAGACAAGCCCGTACACATACAAACAATACGATATTTAAATAATCTACCATTAGGAAAGTGGAATACGCTCCACGACTGTGATATACACCGAGGACCCAAAACACAGTAATTTCCAAGAATGATTACCTATCGAATTCGCGGGATCCACACGAAACATATCGAACGTGCGATCCTAAATCGATCATGCGAGTCTGGTGGCGGGAGTTATGAGTTTGTGTACTGTGGTCACAACAGGAACGACAAAAGAAAAGCGTCACAAAAATACTTGTCATTACAATGGAGACACCTTACTCGTCGTCTGTGTTGTCGTCATGTGATAGTCCATGTGATCTGTACGCTAGGAAATAATTCCCTGTTTCCAGAATGAGATATTCACTCTGCAGCGGAGTGTGCGCTGATATGAAACTTCCTGGCAGATTAAAACTGTGTGCCGGACTAAGACTCGAACTCGGGACCTTTGCCTTTCGTGGGCAAGTGGTAGGAGACGAGGTACTGGTGGAATTAAAGCTGTGAGCATGCGGCGTGAGTCGTGCTTGGGTATTTCAGTGGTAGAGCACTTGCCCGCAAAAGGCAAAGCTCCCGAGTTCGAGTCTCGGTCCTGTACACGGTTTTAATCTGCCAAGGAGTTTCAATTCCCTGTTTTCCATAGCCTGAGTAAACTCTGTCAATATCACGCAAGAATATGGTAGACTGTCACATGCGTTAACTTTTCCCTGCAAACGCAAGTTGTGGAAATAGAGGTACTGAAACAAGTAAAGTTCGTCTCTCTGTCCTGGACTCCCTTCTCTTTTAATGGAAGACTTCACAGATTTGCATAGTCGCTCGATGTTCTGCGTGTGCACACTGGGGTCATCCGAAGACACCAACTCTACAGAGTGGTTGACGAACTCGTGGTCGAATCCTTCTGCTCTGAGTGTCTTGTAGGACCGAAACCCGTCTGTAATGGCTGTACTGCCAGTAAGTATGAAGTGCTTTATCAGGCGCGCTACAGTGACCTTCTCTCTGGACAATACTCTGACAACGAAAGCCGGCCTTAGTGGACGAGCGGTTCTAGGCGCTTCAGTCTGGAACCGCGCTACCGCTACGGTCGCAGGTTCGAATCCTGCCTCGGGCATGTTTGTGTGTGATGTCCTTAGGTTAGTTAGGTTCTAGGGGACTGATGACCTCAGATGTTAAGTGCCATAGTGCTCAGAGCCATTTGAAGCATTTTTTTTTTTTGACAACGAAACACTTCCGGGACTCTCGTTCTATTCCACCAAATACCCAAATATGAACGATTTCACTGTTTGAAGGTCGTCCTCACTGGTTCTCCTTTCTTGCTATATGAGACTCGTCCACTTCAACAACTGTACTCGGTCCACCAATCGATAGACTGTCGTTCGTCACTACCACATAACACATTTCTCTGTAAAACTCGAAATAGTCGCACACGATATTAGCAGATAAGTCAGTTTCCGATGCTTTTGCTTGCAAGGTGTGGTGTCGAATCCAGCCAGATAGCAGAATTACGCTGGGGTGGATGGATAATTTGGAAGAGTCGAACTATGTATTCATCCTGATACTAGTTCGTTTTCCGCAGTGTCCGCAATGAGATTGTAACGGTATGTCAGCATTGAAACACTTCTTACGGAGTTCTGCACACTTCGCACCCCCACAGTCTACGCAGTCCCTTGTTTTCCCTCCGGTAGTACTCCATATTTGCGACAAAAAGTCAAACAATTTTCTGCGCTGGATAAGCATGGAATTAGATTTGTCCATATGAGAGAATCCGCCGAAGAAACGTCAACACCAGACATCCCACACATTACTGACGTATATCGTCTGGGTTCCCCTAGCAACTCACAAATAATTCGCGGAGGTATTTAATTTAGATCAACTGAGGGAACGATGGAAAACAGATAAAAATGACGATCACAAATAACTGATCGTAACGCCCGGCACCAAAGTCGCATGATCGATGTAGGATCGCACGTCCGATATGTATCGTTTGGACCCCGTGACTTCGATAGGCAATTCTTGGAAATTACCAAAAGACATTATGTCCATATGTTTAATAGAGTGTTGTTCCACTTTTCGAACACAGTACAACAGAGTTTCTGTTTGGCACAGACTCGACAAGTCCTTGACAGGATTCCAAAAGTATGTGGCATACACCGGGCACAGGTCAAACAGTTCCCGTAAATGGTAGTTTGCTGGCGCCCGATAAGTTTTCGAGAGGGTATAGGTCAGGCACATTTGCTAGCCAAGACATCAATGTGAGTTCACTATAATGCCCCTCAAACCACTGTAACACGATCCTGACCTCACAACACGAACAGTTTTCCTGTTGGAAGATGTCATCGTTGTGGGTGAAGACTTCAAGCGTGAAGCGGTACAGGTGGTCACAATAACGTTCACGTAGTTCACTGCTGTGACGATGCTTTCGATTACCACCGCAGATCCCACGGAAGTCAAGTCAGTGCACAGTCCGCGCAGAATGCCGTGGCCTGTAGATGCGCAAGCGACACGGCACGTATGAGGAGAGAGGCAGTGGCGGGAGTCACGGGCAGGCGTTTTAGGAGAAACGCAAAGCGCTGTACTGGAAGTGCTGTTCCAAACTGAAATCTAAGATCACATTTTTTTGTAAATATTAAGCGAAGTCCCTCCGTGCCCACGCTAACATCGTGACCATTCGAAAAGATCTATTTTCACACCTGCTTTCATTGGTATCTAAAAACAATTCCGCTGAAAGTGCAGCGATTCATTTCCACCTGGCTACTTACCCGTTAGTAACTTTCAGAGAAGCGTGATGAGTGGCGAATTTTGAGTAAAACCTACACTTATTTTGGTTGCCATATTAAAATTTGCTTCTTTTGCCAATATACAGCAGATTTTACACAGTCTCGCCTCACTAACACGTTGCACAGACACAATTGCGTGAAGATTCTGAAACAATGGTTTATTAAGTTTCTTAACTGAGGAACTAAGGAAAACTAAGATCAGTAGCTTATGAAAAACCACATCCTCAGTACAACAAAAAGTGTACTGTCTTCACTTATGATGTTCCAAATCCAACAGCATTTCTCTTTTCACCACGTATTGATGGCCCTTAAAAATTACATTCTTTCATCGAAGAAATCTGTAGATGGTGGAATAACACGGTAGATAATGAAGTTTTACATAGTAACGATATGGTAAAATACTCTCCTCTTTGCCTGCTATTATTTGCCAAAATTTCATTTCGATATCAAACCGTTTATGAAATATGAGGAATGTTGTGGATACTTCACTCTCGCTTTGCCGCTGGCGCGAAGCGATCGCAAATGAGTGTCCTACGTCAGTTCATTTTTCTCGAACTTTAAACTTTGTGTTCTGTCTTACGGCAGGTCTTGTCATAGGGGAAGCCTCAGCAGAGAGGTCCACCGCATGAGCGTCTAGTGAAGTGATTCCAGTGGTGGTTTCCCGTTGCCTTTCACTGATGATGATCAAATGTTAATGAGGACAACACAACACCCAGTCCCTGAGCGGAGAAAATCTCCAACCCAGCCGGGAATCGAACCCGGGCCCCTTGGCGTGACAGACCGCCACGCTGACCACTTTTCATTTCGTTCGTTGTTGATCGTTGTGTTTGGTCGTTGCGGACGTCATATGACATCCGGTCAAGTTCGTTTGTTGATCCTTCCACTCATTTTTTTTTTTTTAATTTCAGAGGCCAACCAGCTCTCTGACCGAACACGCTGAGCTACCGTGCCGGCATCACTCAGCTATCGCGGCGGACAGTTTTTTCTCGAGATTGGTGACTGCTAGAGACGTACAGCCAAGTCTAAAGAAAGATTCAATATGTTAGCTAAATTTCATACACTGCAACATATTACACAATATGCACCAAACGCAAACTCATAGCGACCTGTGTTTTTCATTGCACACTTTTCCGAATTTCGCTCAGTGTCTTACTTTCATATAAATATCACAATAACTACGACCATTAACGAACTGATGGACACATCATCATGAACCTGACATATAAAGCTAAAAGTAAAGCAAAAATGATTTTTTTACCGAATACCTTCTCTAAAATTGTTTGAGAATGATTACAGGGCGTGCGCGTCAATTCTGTCATCGTTGACCGGCCGAAAGGTGGAAAACACTTGTCAGCCTCTCCATCCGAACAAACGAATGAACTCGCCCAGCGCTTAGAACGAGAACTGGTCCCTGCCCATCGGCCACCGTATCTTGCGTGGGGGTTTACCCCATAGCATAGTTCTGCCCTCACCGGCCAGCATCTGTGGCGCTGTGCATGCTTCGTACAGCCATTCGCCTGGGTGACGGCGTTAAAGGACCCAACCAACGACCTCGCGCAACAAGAAATGCGATTCATTCGACAGGCGACACGTTTCTGTTGGTCCAAGCTGGAAATTCAGTGATGCTCTGTTCACTACAATCATAAATGATGATGTCGTTGGTCAACACAGGAACAGGTAGGGGTCGTGTGATGTGGAACTCCATGTTCAACAATGACCTTTGATCGGTATGCTCCGAAACACTTGTGCCGGCATCACCATTGTACTCTGTAGCCAGATCTGCCACAGACCGCCGCTGTCCTGGATTATACTGTGGGGATCATCCGACCTCTACGTTTTTTTATGATGAGACGTAGTCATTTAATACCTTACGGTCGACTAGTTATTTCATCATCCTTCATTCACTTTCGGTAGGTGCTCATTACAGTAGTACGCCGAGAAGCGACCCGCTTCGCCGTTTCAGAGATTCTCGTTTCCAGCCGCAGCCCAACAACAATGTGCCCTTTGTCAAAACCGCTTATAATCAGTGTATTTTCACATTTGCGACCCATATCTTCGCTTAGACTCTTTCCTTACTGGGTCACACCACAACACCACCAGCAGGCATTCAACCTCGAGATGGGCAGTGCTCATAATGTTTTGACTCATCAGTGTAACTTGCAAAATGGTAAACTGTGACAAGAGTTTGGACAACAGGTACAGACGCACTAGAGCATGTATAACAAGTCCCGAATACTGCACTGATGTTCACTAGTTACTAGTCTTAATCTGCAACTGCTGTAATAAAGCTAGAACGGAAATGTTGACTTATTGCTGCTTTTTACCATTTTGAAACATAATATGTATCACAGCTGCGGATCCCGCGTGGTGTTAGTTCCGTCGGACACAGAACAACAGACACCACGCTTTGATATAATTGGTTCGCCTCGATGGGCAATGAATCCACCACCTGCAGTACGGATACACAATTACGTTCGGCCTCCTGCGGGAACCTTACTTTAGCGAGCATGGAGGATATGGACGGGAACTGCGTATAGATGGCACTGGGTAGGAGTGTGGGTCGTTCGGGACGCATACCGAGACAGTCCGCTTAATTGCGACCAACGCTGTGTCCGGGTGGCGCAGCGGTTAACGCAACCGCCTAGTAAGACACAGAAGAATTTAGCTTGTTACCTCCGTGTCACACCTGGCGTGAGTCAATTCGGCCCCATCTGTATCCAGATGACTATTACTTTCCCTCGCCAATATCGTGCGCCGGCCGCTGTGACCGAGCGGGTATAGGCGCTTCAGTCCGGAACCGCGCTGCTGCTACGGTCGCAGGTTCGAATCCTGCCTCGGGCATGGGTGTGTGTGATGTCCTTAGGTTAGTCAGGTTTAGGTAGTTCCAAGTCTAGGGGACTGATGACCTCAGACGTTAAGTCCCACAGTGCTTAGAGCCATTTAAACCATTTGAACCAATATCGTGCGCGTACATGGATCAAGGGAATAACAATCGACTACATCTTCCGCAAAGGGGAGAAAGTGGAGTTTGATTTCTGGTGGTACCTGCAAAACGCTCACAACGCTCTTTAACGCACACCGAGGTACCTTACGCTCGTACGCTCCTTGCATATTATTATTTTTATTCATAACCCTCTCCACCCAAAAAATACATCGCGTTTCTACAGAATGATCTGCCAACGTTGCTCGAAAATGTCCCACTGGAAACGCGTCGATGTATGTGGTATCAGCATGATGGTGCACCTGCACATTCCGCAATTAACACTAGGCTGACCCTTGACAGGATGTTCGACGGGCGTTTCATAGGACGTCGAAGACGAATAAATTGGCCAGCCCGTTCTCCTGATCTTACACCTCTGGACTTCTTTCTGTGGGGTACGTTAAAGGAGAATGTGTACCGTGATGTGCCTACAACCCCAGAGGATATGAAACAACATATTTTGGCAGCCTGCGGCGACATTACACCAGATGTACTGCGGCGTGTACGACATTCATTACGCCAGAGATTGCAATTATGTGCAGCAAATGATGGCCACCACATTGAACATCTATTGGCCTGACATGTCGGGACACACTCTATTCCACTCCGCAATTGAAAACGGAAACCACGTGTGTACGTGTACTTCACCCGTCATGGTAATGTACATGTGCGTCGGTGAAAAAGACCAATAAAAAGGTGTTAGCATGTGGACGTAATGTGCTGTTCCAGTCTCTTTTGTACCTAAAGTCCATCACCGTTCCCTTTGGATCCCTACGTACTTCGGTGCTCTCCGATACACACGATCGAACAGCGCAGGAGTGGTACTCAAGCGTCAACTTTAGGTTACAATATCTCCGGATGTAATTAACATTTTACAATGCAACAAACGGCACTGATTACGTATTTGTTTATATGTTCAGATGTGCTTACAACACTAACGTGGTTCCATTTAAAAAAACGTAGGTTTGTGTTAAAAAACATACTTCCGTGCATTTTTTTATGGTTTGTATTAACCAATTACACTAGCCCCTCTCCTCACGTTCAGTCTGTGGAATCGGTTCGTCAGTATTTGATGTGGTTTACGAAATATATCCAGCGGTAACGTTAGGTGACTCACCCTGTATACAAAGCTATTTTAGTGTATGCGTTGAATCATATTTTCTATTGTAACATTCTTTTTTTTATAGAATTTTCGTTTCTGCATTTCCTAATTATAATCATATAATTAGAAAATAAGAACAAATTATAGACCCGTGGAACCTATCATTAGAAAAATCTTTGGACGTAGTTGGAGGCAACGCCTGAAGAGGGATAGTTTTTTATGGTAGCATTAAAGTTGAGGTGCCCAAGGGGGAGTAGATTTGATTTTTTTTATATTAAACTTAGTAAGATAAAAAGATAGGTCCACTAATTTAAAAAAAAGTAAGCAGGAAATCCTGGGTTCGAACCCCGGCACGGCACACATTTTCACTCGTCGCCGGTGATTCCGCACAAAGTCCCGATGCAGCTGACATCAACAGTTCCACTCCCTTTCCTTCCCTTCCTTTCCCTCGCCCCTCCACCTTCAATTTACATAACAAACAAAGTTTGTCTGCTTAACCCAACTTTCAAGCAGATGGTGTTCGTGTTCGTGAGTATTTCGACAGTAGCGAGGATGGCCACAAATGTAAAGCAGTCCTGACTTTTTTTTTTTGTACTGTGTTTAAATAAGAAGAAGAAAAGGCGCTCGTCCAGGGAATGGCTTAAAATGAGAGAGAGATATATTTACCCATGGAAGTCTGTTAAAGTAACTGTTTCTCTCACAGAACTCAATAATTACATCAATTTCCTTCGAAGAGACAACGAAACTACTTTTAAAAACTTCTTAAGGCTCTCGTAAAACTTGTCTGTCAAATTCGTTCTTATTTATCCGCCAAGGATGTGTCAAACAAGCACGTACACGCACAAAGACTGCTCTTCAGTTTAACCTTACTCCTGGAACAGACGTATTTCGTGCACGCTGTATTCTGGTACTAGGGAGAATGTCTACAGCCGGCCAGTGTGGCCGAGCGGTTCTAGGCGCTTCAGTCTGGAACCGCGCGACCGCTACGGTCGCAGGTTCGAATCCTGCCTCGGGCATGGATGTGTGTGATGTCCTTAGGTTAGTTAGGTTTAAGTAGTTCTAAGTTCTAGGGGACTGATGACCACAGATGTTAAGTCCCATAGTGCTCAGAGCCATTTGAACCATTCGAATGTCTACAAATGTAGATAAAGCATTTCTAACATTGACTCTGGCACTGTGTTTAAAGAAGAAGAGAACAAGACACTGGTCCACGGAATGGTTTAAAACGATTATATCAACTTTCTGGGATGGACAGTAAAATGTTTAATAATTTGTTTAGAGTTACTTCGCCTCACATTGAACAAGCAGATACAAATGCGAGAAAATTTATTCACATCTACTTGCTCCCTTAATGACAATTCGTTAAAACACTACAACGTGGGAACATAAGCCTATAGTCCCCATCGTCCGTTTTCTTTTATTTCATTGCATCCCAGTTTGTATATGATGCGTAAAATATTGTTTTTGTTCATAACGTCCTGCTGCGTAATATATGGTTGGGAAGTATGTGATACCTCTACCGTTTTCGTAATTGTCAGTGCCATTTTGTTTTTATCCCTGATCGTAGTTTCCATTGTTGTGGAAACTCGCGATACAGTGAGATAAATTGTAATAAAACAATTTTTCACTAAACATTTGTGGCGAATCATCGACACAACCAACGTCCGCCATCTTGCCAGACTTTACGTCAGTCAAAATTTCTCGTAAACACTTCAAACACTATCTACAGCACACTGTTAAATGGCTGGCAAACTGCTTGATCGCGTATGGAAGCCTTTAAATGTACTCATGTTATAAGCATGCCGGACTGAAAGTTTATATATAGCCGGCCGCGGTGGTCTCGCGGTTCTAGACGCTCAGTCCGGAACCGTGCGACTGCTACGATCGCAGGTTCGAATCCTGCCTCGGGCATGGATGTGTGTGATGTCCTTAGGTTAGTTAGGTTTAAGTAGTTCTAAGTTCTAGGGGACTGAGGACCACAGCTGTTAAGTCCCATAGTGCTCAGAGCCTGAAAGTTTATAGCTCCTGAAGAGGCATGTTTTAGCACAGCATAACATTACTTCTACTCTTGATAACGTCTTCTGTTCGGCAAGTCCAAAATTTCCATTAGCACGCAACTCGCTCTTTATCACTGGGTCCCAAAGTGTTAGGTCAATACAGCCATTCCTATTCCTTATATACACGGTGGTTCAGCTGTTGCTACCGATGTCGTTTTATACTACTTCACATGACAGACATTGGTGTTGGCCATTTCGCTCTGTACATGTGGAATAACTTTTAAAGTATACGAAGATGTCTTAGACCCACTGCAGAAATTTTGTTTATGGAACTATTTTAGCACCTCAATGCAGCGAGTCGTAAATTACTCTTTTCATTGGTTTATTTACCAGGAAGCTGTTCCCATTTGGATATCTCCTGTTATTTCGTTATTTCCGATGTTGAAACACACTTCATAAGACAAGGTTTCTGAACCATTTATCAACGGAATAAACGTACAGAGACATGCAAAACCTGTAGGTCTACTCCGCTACTTACAAAAAGAAAGATTCGAGACACTTGGCTAAAAATGACAGAAGTAAGGTATATCTTGGTCCGAAAGTACCATATGACTCATACCCAATCCTCACTTGCATTCTTTACAGTATGATTGCGTTCGGTAGCAGTCCTCCAAAGATCTGAGAGAGAACTCATATCGATTACGCGACTGTCACCTACAAGACTACCGTTCATGATAAATATGTAGTACGGTTTGCATAGAACGACATCGGTATGGACAGTTGAATCACCCTTTGTGTGAATGACCTTCCACTTACCTTTCAGTATTGCTTCCTTTTGCAGACGCGAGAGCACCATAAGCCAATATACAAGGTGGTTTCAATTACAAACTTTCGCTACCAGTACTTGAATCAGTGTAGGCAGAAAACTGTACTGTATGGGTACCCAAATTTAGAGGAATGATGTTCAAACAGTAGGGCTGAAACACAAGGATCAGTACACACTGCAGATGCGGACAGCCAACTTGGGTCCGGACAAGGTGAGCAGAGCTTTACCCGTAAAGTTGTTTTATCAGAACAGCAATAGTGTTGCTTCTCTTCGCGAGTATCGACTCATTAAATGATGATGATGTTTGGTTCGTGGGGCGCCCAAAAGCGCGGTTATCGGCGCCCTTACAAAGTCCCAACCTCTGCTCAGTCCAATCTCGCCACTTTCATGAATGATGTTGAAATGATGAGGACAACACAGACACCCAGTCATCTCGAGGCAGGTGAAAATCCCTGACCCCGCCGGCAATCGAACCCGGGACCCCGTGCTCGAGAAACGAGAACGCGACCGCGAGACCACGAGCTGTGGACTCGACACATTAAAGGAATACGGAGAGATCCTCTTTCCTCGCCGGGTTTGAAGAACATGATTCGGACCTTCGAGTTAATAGCCGATTTGCGAATTACTGCTGAGAGAAGCCGTCGACCAGTTACACCACAAATTGTTCAAGAAGTTCCTGTTATTATGGCTGAGAATGCAGGACGCAATGTGCGATCTTCAAGCAGTGCAAGAGCTGTGCCACGACAGCTGAACATTCCATGGTCCACTGTTAGAAAATCGACGCGAACAGCTGTGATATGATAACTCTGGTGCGGTTCCAGGCTGTCGTGGATGCAGATGGTCGTCACCTTGAACCTTGAACGTAAACACGGTACGCAATCAACAAATGCTAGCCTCCCACGTGGAAATTAAAATGCGTTTCTTTCAATGGTTTCTTCATTATTTCTCTTCCGAGTGTCCTTGTAAACGTTTGCACAAAATTTCGTTGTCCTACGATCACTCGTTTTTCATGGGGTCCCTTTCAAGCAGCGAATGTTTAATTATAACCACCATGCACTTTCCATTACGTGCTACCATATTACTGTAGACGCAAAGTTCTCGACTCGTTCGTTGCTGTACTTATAGAAATGATAAGAGCGCCATAATTACCACAGAGTAATAACAAATTGGTGGTGCTCTTTGCCTTTGACGCTGATATAAGCGGGTCTTAAACAACTTTCAATCATCATTTCAAGAAGTGCTCTAAGCATAATTCATCCATATATAAAGTCCCTGTACTTGGAAAGCAATTTTGTAAAGGACAGAAGGAAGACTGAAAGTCCCGCCGACGTCTAGATCATTAGAGACTGTGCACAATGTCGGACTGAGGAATGTTAGGGAGGGAAATCGACGCAACCTTTTCAGGGGACTCTATATACAAGGAAACTTCCGTTTATGCGGTGTGTTCCATAGCTATAATTTCCCCAAAATAAGTTTTTCGTAATTTACCAGCGAAACATCGTGCATTATTGTCAGTTTCCTACCAGGTTTTCAGGGCCTATGCTTCACAAAGTCATAAAAAAAAGAAACTGGTAGCATTTTGTAGCAACAGGTATGGTACCTTTGGAAGTATAATTACAAGTAATTTCCCGACAAAATTCCTCTCACCTAAACGATAACAGGTGTGGTTACTTTGGAAGTATGATTACAAGTAATTTTTTTGCAAAGTTCCCCTCACCTAAAAGACAAATATTATCGTACAAAATTAAATGGAAATTCAGCAGAGCTACGTCTACGTTTGGGTAAGCTACTGCTCTTCGTCGTATTATAACACGTTTTCAAAAACATGATAAAAAGGTAAATCCTAACAGTCATTGTTTCTTAGCGTTTTCATTTGTGTCTCTCTAAAAAGACATTCAATCAGACGGTTATAGCATTGCCTCCGATTAAAAATAGGAGAAATACATTACAAAGACTTAAGACTGGAGAAGCGTTATCTGCGCTATCAAAATTACAAACATTGTTCAAAAATGGGCCGGCCGCGGTGGTCTAGCGGTTCAGGCGCTCAGTCCGGAACCGCGCGACTACTACGGTCGCAGGTTCGAATCCTGCCTCGGGCGTGGATGTGTGTGATGTCCTTAGGTTAGTTAGGTTTAAGTAGTTCTAAGTTCTAGGGGACTGATGACCACAGATGTTAAGTCCCATAGTGCTCAGAGCCATTTGAACCATTTTTTCAAAAATGGCTCTGAGCACTATGGGACTTAACTGTTGAGGTCATCAGTCCCCTAAAACTTAGAACTACTGAAACCTAACTAATCTAAGGACATCACACACACCCATGCCCGAGGCAGGATTCGAACCTGCGACCGTAGCGGTCGCGCGTTACAAACATTGTTGTCTGTGTTCTTTTGTAGAAGAGGAATGAGTGTTTTTTGTTTCATTGTCTTACCGATTCTGCTCTTCTCGCTGACGGACGTTAATTGTTCACGGTCTGTAACTGATACAATTATTTGTAGTAGAAATATAATAGTGTTGAATATATATACATGAGATCAATAATTGTAGTGCGTGTTTTTGTGAGTAGCGAGTACCTATCCTGTATATGATTCAGTACGTAATAATTAAATGTTGCCCTGGCCATCTCTGTGTAGGCTTTATGACAAAAATTATATAAGTTCTTCCAACAGTCATTTAATACTAGAAGAAATAATTTTAATAATTTGAAAACGGCGTCCTGCAATATTTTTCAATTCATATTAGGCCAGAGGTACAGTTTTTATTAATAACAATATCAATGAAAGCTTACGCTGCCATTGCACATAGGCAGCTATCCTTGAGCATCAAGACCCACAGAGAAAATTAATTAAAAATTGTTTAAATGTAGTATCGCATTATATTAAAAAAGGATTTTTAATCCATCGTGAGTAGGACTGCTGTCTTCACGTTGGGATATGTCTGCTATTGTTGCTGATAGCGCCCTGAGACAAATCAGCCGTGGCTTTTAACAAACATAAAAGAGAAAAGATCCATTATTTCTATTTTCCTAAACCGTTTCATACAATAAGAATAACGGCACAGTTATCGTTGTATGAAGAATTCAATAATAACCATTCAATTATAATCATTACGCGATACGGTACTAATTGTGAAGTTTTGGAAGCCCCAGCGGGACATATTCCTAAGGAAGTAGAGAGTCCGCAACTCCACTGATCACCCCGTTGTCCTCATCGTCAAAGGCAGCGTCTCAGTTTCTCTTTCAACAAAGCCTTCACTGCCTCTTTCATCTTTAACGCTTCTCATTCGCTTTGTGATGGAGCCCATCAATGCTCCCGAGGGATTTTTTTGCAGCATCCTTGATGTCTTCTGATTACGGTTTAGGGAACTCACAAAAGAGACTGTCCAGGATAAGAGACAGGATGAGTGGTAATATTTTGTCGCCGTAGAAAAAGTGTTCGCTTGAGAACGATCTGCTCATAACGTAACAGGTCTCACACTGAATAATTAACACACGTAGCCAAACTTTACTGCGGTGAACGGGATTCATGTTAAATTGCACGACAGCACCTAAGTATGAGATGTCAAATCAAACACATTTCAGCCGTTCTAATTTGCAAACTTATTTTATATGGCTACCAGAGTCGGCGAGTTACTACGCCATCTTCAGACCCGTGACCGACATGTAGGGTATTCCATCTCGGTTCTGGTCAAAACAGGGGTCAGCATTCTAGTGCTGGTATCTATAGATTTCTGCTTCCTATAGTGGTCACTTAACAATCATCTGTCGACGTTTGAAGTGATCGCTATAGCAAGCAGAAATCTACTGATACCAGCGTTAGAATGCTGACCCCTGTTTTGACCAGAACCGAGGTGGAATCTTCCCACACGTCGGTCAGGGGTCTGAAGATGGCGTAGTAACTCGCCGACTCTGGTAGCCATATAAAATAAGTTTGGAAATTAGGCGGCTGAAATGTGTTTGATTTGACATCCTATAGATAACAGCCGGGTCCCATCTCTGAAAAGATGGACATACAGTGGTATATACGTATGGTTTTGATAAGCAATGATTGTACCCCCTTTTCAGAAGGTTTTGTTAATATCATGTAGGTAGGTTCTCTTTGCTGTGTGTGTGTAAATATTTAGAGATTGAAATAATCCTGCTTCAGGAATGAAAAATACTTTGTATTATATAATACTATGTACAACATAAGATATGCCCAGACATACTAGCGTTGTAAATTAAAGTATTATGTGTACAAGCGATCGACGCATTGAGAGGCACCATCGGCGTTACCACATTCGATCTTGACACGTCTCTAAGTAACTTTAAGCGATTAGTGGCACTGACTTCCCATCTCTAGTATGATGGAGTTCAGACACTGTGATAATATCCAAAAATAAATATAAAACAGCCATTAAACTTGACTTGTTTGCTGTGACGCACAATAAGCCTCATCCTAAAATACTTACACTGACGGAAAAAAATTGTAATACCAAGGAGGAGTTTGTAATGCGTCAGAATTTGTATTGCGTCAAATCGGCATTACTAGTAGGTGTCTCCTCATCTTATTAGCAAAATTTGCTGTTATGAAAACAAATGAGGTTTTAATTAGTTGCTTGGAAAGTGTTTTTTATGTATTTCTGTAAACTGTTGTAGAGACTGTCGCCTGAAAATATCTGGTCAGCAGAATGCGGTCGAAGTCAAAGAGTTTACTGCGCACGGACGACTGTAGAGTAGTGGCTTGCGGCAAAGATAACATCTACGGAGCCGCTGGCCACGGGAAAACTCGAACGACAGCCACAAAGAAAAACCAACTATTGTTAAAGGAGACAATTAGCGCGCTTTGTTCTTGGTGTGTTCCACGAGAAATGCAGCTAGTCGTTGTTTGGTAGCCGGACTAACATCAGTCCGAATCTGAGTGAGTGTGAGTGAAAGGCTACAGTCTTTTAGGTGAATTCCGTGAGATTCTTATCGGCTTGTTTGAAAGAGATTTACGCAGATCTGTGATAATTTTGATCTCACTTTGTGGAGCGAGAAGCATCAAGGGATTGATTTTTACTGGAATTTAAAATTTTGTGTGAGGTAGCAATAGTGCCTACGGTGTGTTGCAAATAAGATTGGTTTCTCGTGGTTGGAGATTTTACGCCAAAACGGTTACTGAACAAAGTGTGGCTTGAAAACCATTCGTTTGTAGGCGATCCGTATTTCGGTTAGATTGGAGATTTTCCATTTTGTTGTGGTATATAACTGACGTTATCACGTGAAGTCTTTATTTGAATTTGAAGGTGAAAAATGTATTTATTAAAGAAGTAGTATCCGTGCGTTGTTGTATTAGTGGATTTGAAGGTGAAAGCTATCACAAATGAAGCAGTGTCTTTGCGATATTGTGGTAGGCTTATTTTGCGACTTCAGCGTGACAAAAAATTGTTCAAATGACTCTAAGCACTATGGGACTTAACATCTGAGGTCATCAGTCCCTTATACTTAGAACTAATGAAACCTAACTAACCTAAGGGCATCACATACATCCATGCACGAGGCAGGATTCGAACCTGCGACCGTAGCAGCAGAGCGGTTCCGGAATGAAGTGTCTAGAACCGCTCGGTCACAGCGGCCGGCCTTCAGCGTGAGCGTCGCTGTAATGTAGATATTGTTCGGAAATCTCTGTGGAGATAGAAGGACTGTGTTATCTTTGTAACTACGAGATCGGGCGTCGTAAGGTTGTATATGATTTAGTGAGACCCGGTCTAAGTTAGTAGGAGATTTGCACGCGCGGTCTCGAATTTAGTAGCTTCTCCTATAAAACTTAGAACGACAAAGCAAGAACCGCAGATATTGAGGGCACACTGTCTTTCCTATCGTGCGAGTGCTGTGTTTTAGATAATTTCAAGAGTAGTGGGTCCGCGGAAAGTCGACACCTGAATTGGGATTAATTTTGTGTCTGTTTTAAAGTCTAAGCAGTTGAAAAGTGACGGTGGCATATTCTGTTTTAAAAATAAAAATGGTGTCCCGAGTCTCGTGTGCTCCATATTTAATATCCAAAGATATTTTAGAAGTGATAATGGCTAATGGCTCTGAGCACTATGGGACTTAACATCTGAGGCCATCAGTCCCCTAGAACTTAGAACTACTTAAACCTAACTAACCTATGGACATCACACACATACATGCCCGAGGCAGGATTCGAACCTGCGACCGTAGCGGTCGCGCGGTTCCAGACTGTAGCGCCTAGAACCATCTCGCGTCCGTCGTCCGTCGTAATTTAATTTATTATTTGCTACAGAAATTGATTGGCTATGTTGATTGTTGCCGACTTACTTGGTGGGCCTAAATCAAAATGATATTTCATTCAATTTTGATTTACAATTAAATGCTTTTGTGAAGTTCTCTTTTTTAACAATATTAATCTTCAGTGGCATTAGACTCGCTGAATCTTAAAACATGAGTATATAAGTTGAACAATGGAATAAACTTTTCATATTAATTTCCTCGGCTAGTCAGCTCACTTTAAAGCAAAAAATCTTTAGTTATTAATTACAATTGCGGCCCATACACGCGCTAGAGTATTTTTTCTTGCCTCCGTTAATCATTGTATTGCAGTCGGAGTGCTGGCTCTGGCTCTCGGCTGTTGTACTGAAAATAAGAATCTGAAAGCTACGTATTTTCTGCAACGTCGGGCGGCTGTGGAGAAAAATGTATATTATGTTAATAGCAGGCGAGTTTTTCGCTTCCACTAATTTTTATAAGTTAATATCGCCACGTAATGGCGTCGGTGGCTGCATTGGCCGCTGAGATTGTTGCACTGTAAATAACTCGAATGCAGGTAAATTCAAGGAAGGCGGACATGATCTATTCAGATTTCGTGCCAGTGGCATCACTATGAAGATGCAAATCAGCTTCGCTTTAAATGCACGTTGTAACGTTCGAGATTTGGCGTTGTGAGTTGACGCTAGTCTGCTTTTCACACTATATACAGGGTGTTTCAAAAATGACCGGTATATTTGAAACGGCAATAAAAACTAAACGAGCAGCGATAGAAATACACCGTTTGTTGCAATATGCTTGGGACAACAGTACATTTTCAGGCGGACAAACTTTCGAAATTACAGTAGTTACAATTTTCAACAACAGATGGCGCTGCAAGTGATGTGAAAGATATAGAAGACAACGCAGTCTGTGGGGGCGCCATTCTGTACGTCGTCTTTCTGCTGTAAGCGTGTGCTGTTCACAACGTGCAAGTGTGCTGTGGACAACATGGTTTATTCCTTAGAACAGAGGATTTTTCTGGTGTTGGAATTCCACCGCCTAGAACACAGTGTTGTTGCAACAAGACGAAGTTTTCAACGGAGGTTTAATGTAACCAAAGGACCGAAAAGCGATACAATAAAGGATCTGTTTGAAAAATGTCAACGGACTGGGAACGTGACGGATGAACGTGCTGGAGAGGTAGGGCGACCACGTACGGCAACCACAGAGGGCAACGCACAGCTAGTGCAGCAGGTGATCCAACAGCGGCCTCGGGTTTCCGTTCGCCGTGTTGCAGCTGCGGTCCAAATGACGCCAACGTCCACGTATTGTCTCATGCGCCAGAGTTTACACCTCTATCCATGCAAAATTCAAACGCGGCAATCCCTCATCGCCGCTACCATTGCTGCACGAGAGACATTCGCTAACGATATAGTGCACAGGATTGATGACGGCGATATGCATGTGGGCAGCATTTGGTTTACTGACGAAGCTTATTTTTACCTGGACGGCTTCGTCAATAAACAGAACTGGCGCATATGGGGAACCGAAAAGCCCCATGTTGCAGTCCCATCGTCCCTGCATCCTCAAAAAGTACTGGTCTGGGCCGCCATTTCTTCCAAAGGAATCATTGGCCCATTTTTCAGATCCGAAACGATTACTGCATCACGCTATCTGAACATTCTTCGTGAATTTGTGGCGGTACAAACTGCCTTAGACGACACTGCGAACACCTCGTGGTTTATGCAAGATGGTGCCCGGCCACATCGCACGGCCGACGTCTTTAATTTCCTGAATGAATATTTCGATGATCGTGTGATTTCTTTGGGCTATCCGAAACATACAGGAAGCGGCGTGGATTGGCCTCCCTATTCGCCAGACATGAACCCCTGTGACTTCTTTCTGTGGGGACACTTGAAAGACCAGGTGTACCGCCAGAATCCAGAAACAATTGAACAGCTGAAGCAGTACATCTCATCTGCATGTGAAGCCATTCCGCCAGACACGTTGTCAAAGGTTTCGGGTAATTTCATTCAGAGACTACGCCATATTATTGCTACGCATGGTGGATATGTGGAAAATATCGTACTATAGAGTTTCCCAGACCGTAGCGCCATCTGTTGTTGAAAATTGTAACTACTGTAATTTCGAAAGTTTGTCTGCCTGAAAATGTACTGTTGTCCCAAGCATATTGCAACAAACGGTGTATTTCTATCGCTGCTCGTTTAGTTTTTATTGCCGTTTCAAATATACCGGTCATTTTTGAAACACCCTGTATAAATGACCTAGTAGATAGTGTCGGAAGTTCCATGTGGCTTTTCGCGGATGATGCTGTAATACACAGAGAAGTTGCAGCATTAGAAAATTGCAGCGAAATGCAGGAAGATCTGCAGCGGATAGGCACTTGGTGCAGGGAGTGGCAACTGACCCTTAACATAGACAAATGTAATGTATTGCGAATACATAGAAAGAAGGATCCTTTGCTGTATGATTATATGATAGCGGAAAAAACACTGGTAGCAGTTACTTCTGTAAAATATCTGGGAGTATGCGTACGGAACGATTTGAGGTGGAATGATCATATAAAATTAATTGTTGGTAAGACGGGTGCCAGGTTGAGATTCATTGGGAGAGTCCTTAGAAAATGTAGTCCATCAACAAAGGAGGTGGCTTACAAAACACTTGTTCGACCTATACTTGAGTATTGCTCATCAGTGTGGGATCCGTACCAGGTCGGGTCGACAGAGGAGATAGAGAAGATCCAAAGAAGAGCGGCGCGTTTCGTCACAGAGTTATTTGGTAAGCGTGATAGCGTTACGGAGATGTTTAACAAACTCAAGTGGCAGGCTCTGCAAGAGAGGCGCTCTGCATCGCGGTGTAGCTTGTTGTCCAGGTTTCGAGAGGGTGCGTTTCTGGATGAGGTATCGAATATATTGCTTCCCCCTACTTATACCTCCCGAGGAGATCACGAATGTAAAATTAGAGAGATTCGAGCGCGCACGGAGGCTTTTCGGCAGTCGTTCTTCCCGCGAACCACATGCGATTGAAACAGGAAAGGGAGGTAATGCAGTGGCACGTAAAGTGCCCTCCGCCACACACCGTTGGGTGGCTTGCGGAGTATAAATGTAGATGCAGATGTATATGTAGAAAAATGCCTTCAAGGCGTCATTATCAACACCTCACTGAGTTTCAATGAGGTCATGTAATAGGGTTACGAGATGCTGGATGCCCCTTCTGTGATACTGCAGGGAGACTTGGCAGGGATGCAGCCACTGTACATGACTTCTGACAGCGGTGGTCTCGAGAGTGTATGGTCGCTAGAAGACTGGGCTCCGGATGGCCAAGTAGTACCACCGCCGTGTTCAGAGTATGGCTCTGGCGCATCGCACTGAATCTGCAGCAGAAATGTGAGCAGCAGTAGGCACCACAATGACACAGCGACCTGTTATAAATCGTTCACTTGGAGGACAGCGCCGAGCCAGACGCCATGTGGCGCGCATCCACTTGCCCCAAGCCATGGCCATTTGCGAAATCAGAGGTGTCAAGCGAGAGCTAGCTGGAGAGCAGGATAGAGGTCCGTCGTGTTTTCTGATGAAAGCTGGTTCTGCCTCGGTGCCGGTGAAGGCCGTGTGTTGGTTACGAGGAGGCCAGTTGAGGGCCTGCAACCACCCTGTCTGCGAGCGAGACACACTGGAGTTGCATCTGGAGTTATGGTCTGGGATGCGATTTCGTTTGACAGCAGGAGCACTCTCGTGATTATCCCATGCAACGTGATTGTAAATGTTTACGTTACTCTGGTGATTCGACCTGCTGTGCTGCCATTCATGAACAGCATTCCAGATAGTGTTTGCCAACAGAATAGCGTTCGCCCACATACCGCTGTTGTACCCCAACATGCTCTACAGAATGTCGACATGTTGCCTTGGCCAGCTCGATCACTATATCTATATCCAGTCGAGCACACATGGGACATCATGGGACGACAACTCCAGCGTCATCCACAAACTGAGTTAACCGTCTGTGTATTGACCGACGCAGTGCAACAGGCATGGAACTCCATCTTACAAACTGACACGCGGCACCTGTACAACGCAATACATGCACGTTTGCAATCTTGCATTCAACATTCTGGAGGTTACACCAGATATTTAATGTAGCAGTATTTTACATATGGAATGGCTTATATCGCACTTACAGAGATATTGCAATATTAATCACTTAAATGTGTTACCTAGACAAATGTCTTCCTGAAATTTCGTTACTCCACATAAATTATTTTTTGGCGTTGTAATTTTTTGCCATATATTGACTGATACGTGAACGTTGTCTATGGCGACCAATCATTTCTATATGTGAAATTCAACTGTCGCGCCTAGTTGATATAGAACGTAACATCTTGTCAAAGGCTTTGGCTGCTTGAAGGGGGGCCGTTCTTGATTCCCGCCTCTATACAGAGAGGTTTTCCCACTGCATGTCTTGTGAAACTCCGTTGAGGTATAGGCATGCGTTGGCCTGGAAACGCTTCCGAACTTGGGTAACAGTTATGATAGCAAGCTGATCGTACCAGCCGGATGGCAGCATATAACATTAGAACAAGAACTTTCCTATCTGGACTGAGATGCAATAGTACATAATGTAATACAAGACTATTCTGGAATAGAATATGTCATTGGTGAGATTGCGACGGCGGTGGTAGTGGTGGTGGTGGTGATGGTTGTGGTGTTAACTTCCTATGGGACCAAACTGTCGAGGTTATCGGTCCCTAGGCTTACACACTACTTAATCTAACTTAAACTTATGCTAAGGACAACACACACACACCCATGCCCGAGGGATGACTCGAACCTCTGGCAGGCGAGCCGCGCGAACCGTGGCAAGGCGCCCTAGACAACGCGGCTGCACCACGCGGCTGATATTGGTGAAACAGAGCTTAGGCAACCAAGCATAACAAACGCTGAAGTGCCAAAGAAACTGGTACAGGCGTGCGTATTCAAATAAAGAGATATGTAAACAGGCAGAACACAGCGCTGTGGCCGGCAACGCCTATACAAGACAGCAAGAGTCTGGCGCAGTTGTTAGATCGGTTTCTGCTGCTACACTGGCGGGTTATCAAGATTTAAATCAGTCTGAACGTGGTGTTATAGTCGGTGCACGAGCGATGGGGCACAGCATCTCCAAAATAGCGATGGAGTGGGGATTTTCCCGTACGACCATTTCACGAGTGTATCGTGAATATCAGGAATCTGGTAAAACATCAAATCTCCGACATCGCTGCAGCCGGAAAAAGATCCTTCAAGAACGGGACCAACAACGACTGAAGAGAATCGTTCAACGTGACAAAAGTGCAACCCTTCCGCAAACTGGTGCAGATTTCAATGCTGCGCCAGCAACAAGTGTCAGCGTGCGAAACATTCAGCGAAACATCATCGATATGGGCCTTCGGAGCTGAAGATCCACTCGTGTACCCTTGATGACTGCACGGCACAAAGCTTTACGCCTCGCCTGGGCCCGTGAACACCGACATTAGACTGTTGATGACTGTAAACATGTTGCCTGGTCGGGCGAGTCTCGTTTCAAATTGTATTGACAGGATGGACCTGTACAGGTATGGAGACAGCCTCATGAATCCATGGACCTGCATGCCAGGAGGGAACTGTTCAAGCTGGTGGAGGCCCTGTAATTGTAAGTCGTGTGTAGTTGGCATGATATGGGACCCCTGATATGTCTAGATACGACTCTGAATGGTGACACGGACGTAAGCATCCTGTCTGATCACCTGCATCCATTCATGTCAGTTGTGCATTCCGACGGAATTGGGCAATTCCACCAGCGCAGTGCAACAACCCACACATCCAGAATTGCCAGGCGAAAAGTAGTCATACAATAGCTATGCCATGAGCGCATAAGTATTCTTTGTAGTACTCTCTCTGGTGGTTGTTAGAAGAAAAGCTTCCGAGATTGTCTTGGTGCCGATTAGCATGAGTTTGGTTTGGAAGAACTGTAATTTGATTATTGAGATTTATCACAGAAGATAACTGATACGAACTGTACGATTAAAAAGCAAATATATATATATTGCTCCTTCAAAAAAAGGTGTGTATGTGACATTTGGGAATTAATGATATTTATCGATATATTGCGTAGTTGTTAATCAGAAGGGACTTCCGAAAGACTGGATACGAACCTGCATTTAATAATCCAAGAGCTCCATTACTTCTTCGGAAGGTTAAACTTCATCAAAGCCAAATATCCGCTTGATCTGAGGTTTCCCGACTGATTATACAACGCTCCCAAAATTACGAGGCATTTTATTTGTACAGATTAGCAGACTGCCGCAAAGCACGAACCTGCAGAGAAGAAGAATCATCGCCTGATTTCATTCTAACAAGTAAAGTTTCAGAATCATTTTGAGTGACTGAGCTATGACTGTGTTTCTAATCATGAATGATTGATTGCTCGAACGAACTGAGGACTTCATAATCATGTAGATAGGAGGAAAAATTACAGTGGCGCCAGTGTGACAGGACTCTCTTGGATTGTTATATAATATATGTATTTTTTGTTTCACGAAAACCAACGAGAACGAGAGGTAACTAATCTGAAGAGAGATTCGGTGCCCATACTAAAAGATTGCTGGTACCAAGAAACGATTTCAACTATTGGACAACACCGAGACTACAGAACAAGGCCAGAGAAATCTAATTTTTTTATCCTGTAGTTAAAATAGTTTGAAATCAATTTAGAAAGAACTTTTTTCCAGATAGTAGTTAGATTGTGGAACTGTATATTGTGTGATTTTCGTATCTGGACATTGAAATTTATAACATCTGTGAAGTAATTTGAAAGTTAAGTGTGTCTACGACAGTAAATTTGAAACTGTATTTAGTGATTAGAACCTGATATTGACAGTTATTTAATGGTATTGACTAGAGCGGCATTTAAAATGTCGTTGAATCAGCAACGAGACGTGCAACAGCCTTCAGCTGTTTGCGCAGAAGCAGAGGCTACGGATAGCAATTCTGAGACTGTTGTGGCTAGCGGTAGCAATATAAATAATCCCGCTGGTTCAGAAAACATTCATGCAACAGCTGATCAGACTGTTGTTAACACATTAGTTGTCATTATGCAACAGTTGTCTCTATTAGCCGAAGGCCAAGCAGAGGTAAAACGAGATTTGTCCGTTATACAAAATGAACTCCAAAATCAATTAGCCGAAAATCAAACACAATTACAAATTCAGTTAAGAGCAACCTTTACTGAATTAGATCAGAGATTAAATACCCAGACACAGGAAATAAAAGAACAGGCAGAAAAGACCGAACAGAATCTGATTGCTCAAATTGAGCAGGTCTGCCAACAATGCCAAGAAAACAATAGTAAATTAAAAGCGGAACTAACCGAATATGTATCCGTCAAAATTGACACGATACAAAAACAAGTAGAACTGTTTCCTCAAATAATACAAGCTCAAGAGGACATACAGTGCTCCGTAGCTATGATACCAGAAATTATAGAATCCCAAGATAATCTAAAGAAGCAATTTGACGAAGTGAAGGAAAAACAGGAGACAGTGGAACATAGAACGAATGTACTTACGGGAAAGTTTTCAGAAATGACATTAGAGCGGCAAAATTTTCCTTCGGAAACCATAGAAGAAACTGTGAAAGTAGCTTTACAGTCAACTTCAGAGAGTTCCGAGGAGAATTTTTTCAACAAAGGGTTAAAGGAAGTTCGAGAACAACTTGGCGAAGAATTCTCGCGTTGAAAAGAAAATATCGAAAGATCACTAAATCTCTCGCAGGAGGATTTAGAAACACCGAGAAGTAGGAAACAAAACTCTCAATCTGTGCGTGACATTCCGTCCACGTCAAGATCCGATGTAGACAGAACTGGAACGTCACAAGTTAGATTCGATATAACGGAGAGCCACAGGGAAAAGTACGAACATGATGATTTTTGGAATCGTAGTACCGTTGAGGAAAAGATGATTAAACAGAGACAATTTCATATATTTAACCCTGACAAAAAGAATGTTCATCCTGTAGTCTTTATTCGAAGTTTCAGAGGTCTATTTCCACGATCTTGGACAGAATGGCAAAAGGATAGTTTTGTATCTGGATATATACAAGGATCAGGAGCACTGTGGGCATCCGAACAAACATATTCTTGTAAATGTTACAAAGAATTTTAGCAGGGTTTTCTAGCAAAATATTGGTCTGCTGGAATACAAGAAAGACTTAGGCAGGAAGTATTATATCCTGAGCCTTTCTCATTTTCTAGAGGATCTCTAAAGAGATATTTTGAGAAATACATTAATAAATCTTTGTATTGGGATGTACCGATTCCTTTGCCGGATATACTTAGAATACTCAAGTTCAGACTACCCACCAGTATAAGGAATCAGCTGTTATATATAAATGATAAGGATATAGACTCATTTATGACTACGCTTGATCGTATTGATATAATTGAGGAGGACAATAAAAGGGCAAGAGAAATGTCATACCAAAGAAGAGCAATAGAAGCGAATCCAAGCTGCAACTCGAGTGGGAATGGCAGTAATGGTAGCAGTAACAATAATCGTAACCAACTACACTCTCCGAGGAGACTTAGCAATGGACAAAATGCAAACAATAATTATTACCATAATGGAAACTTTAGTAATGGTGCAGCGAGGGGCTATTTTAGGAACAGTAGGAATTTTAATCGATATAATCCAATGTATGGCAACACAGGACAGTTCTACCAACTCCAGCAGAACAACAACAATAATTACACGAATCAAGCAAGACAACATAGACAGAATTCACCACAACAACCGATAATCACTGAAGTAGCTGAAGAGACAAATACCAATCGGACCAACAATCAGTCAAACTAAACATGACCGCATCGTGCCCCGGAGGAGCGGTCAGGGGATCTGTTAGGGGCGAAACAGCAAAATTACAATTGTTAATATATAATGATGGTGAGCTGTTGACTGAAGAGTTAACAAAGGATTTAATAACGTGTCATAATGACAGATCGAGTGTTCCGGTATCGGAAGTATTTGTTGAAATAGAGGAAGTTCCAACGAATGCGATATTCGTTGCGCCGCTTCCGCCAATGTCATCTCAGGCGCTCTTTTTCGGAGAATTATTAGGAAGAAGAAGGTACCAATTTTGCCAGTACAGAACTGCAAAATCATCGGAGCTGTTGGAGCACGCTCTCCCAATGTCAAAATACAAACACAATTAGAGATGAAAATGGGAAATGTAGCAATAAAATGCACGTTCCTTGTAGTGGAGAAGTTATTATTGGACTGTATTCGTGGTATTGGGAGTATGCAGGAGTACGATTGTCAGATTGATTTTTTGGAAGGAATAGTTAAATTTAGATTAAATGGAGAAGAGATAGCACTGGATTTAAATAGAAAGGAAATGGTGCATGAGAAATTTTGTCGCGGTGCCATAATTCAATTAATTGACACTACAAACGGTCGTTGGAAGGAGCTTTCAAAGGATTTGATACAACAGGAGGACTTTACCCAAACAACAATGATAAAAGCTAGTGAATCAAATCAGCTTACCGGAGAACAAAGGCAGCAGCTTCATTATTTGTTAGAGGCATATGAAGAGATTTTTGATGAGAAACCAGGAATTATTAAAGGGTGTATTTGTCACCTACAAGTGAAGCCACATCAGACTTACTGTTACACGCACTATCCGATCCCCTGGCGTTTAAAACAATCCGTTCAAAGGGAGATAAAAAGAATGTTATAATGGAACTTGATTGAGCCATCAATTAGTCTATATTGTTCTCCACTCTTAGTCGTTCCAAAACCTGGAGGCAACGGAAGAAAAGTATGAAGACCAGAATTTAAAATGGGAGGAAAAGATTCGACTCGCACTTGTCAATTTAACTAAAAAGGCAATACAACGGAAATTGACATATGATAAACGGATTCACCGGATTCAGACGTTTCATCTTGGAGAAAAGGTTTTATTGAGGCGACACATCCATTCCTCGAAACTGATGAAGAACATAAAGAAATGGAATCTTATTTATACCGGACCATATGTTATTGTAAATATACCAAATCCTGGATCATACTTGTTGGCATATCCCGAATCGAAAAGAATAAAGGGATTATTCCCGCATAATGATATTAAGAAATCTTTTGAAGGATCGTAGATCTGTGATACCAAATATGGAGAAGAATTTAGAGTGGAATTTGACTATGAGTCGAATGTGTATATAAATATCAAGAAGATTATGTTGTCTAGAGGTTAAGAGACAGTGAGATTACTCCTGCGATAGGTTAAGAGACAGTGAGATTGCTCTTGTGATAGTTTAATAGACAGTGAGATTGCTCCTGTGATAGGTTAAGAGACAGTGAGATTACTCCTGTGGTAGGTTAAGAGACAGTGAGATTACTCCTGTGGTAGGTTAAGAGACAGTGAGATTGCTCCTGTGATAGGTTAAGAGACAGTGAGATTGCTCCTGTGATAGGTTAAGAGACAGTGAGATTACTCCTGTGATAGGTTAAGAGACAGTGAGATTACTCCTGTGATAGGTTAAGAGACAGTGAGATTACTCCTGTGATACACTCCTGGAAATGGAAAAAAGAACACATTGACACCGGTGTGTCAGACCCACCATACTTGCTCCGGACACTGCGAGAGGGCTGTACAAGCAATGATCACACGCACGGCACAGCGGACACACCAGGAACCGCGGTGTTGGCCGTCGAATGGCGCTAGATGCGCAGCATTTGTGCACCGCCGCCGTCAGTGTCAGCCAGTTTGCCGTGGCATACGGAGCTCCATCGCAGTCTTTAACACTGGTAGCATGCCGCGACAGCGTGGACGTGAACCGTATGTGCAGTCGACGGACTTTGAGCGAGGGCGTATAGTGGGCATGCGGGAGGCCGGGTGGACGTACCGCCGAATTGCTCAACACGTGGGGCGTGAGGTCTCCACAGTACATCGATGTTGTCGCCAGTGGTCGGCGGAAGGTGCACGTGCCCGTCGACCTGGGACCGGACAGCAGCGACGCACGGATGCACGCCAAGACCGTAGGATCCTACGCAGTGCCGTAGGGGACCGCACCGCCACTTCCCAGCAAATTAGGGACACTGTTGCTCCTTGGGTATTGGCGAGGACCATTCGCAACCGTCTCCATGAAGCTGGGCTACGATCCCGCACACCGTTAGGCCGTCTTCCGCTCACGCCCCAACATCGTGCAGCCCGCCTCCAGTGGTGTCGCGACAGGCGTGAATGGAGGGACGAATGGAGACGTGTCGTCTTCAGCGATGAGAGTCGCTTCTGCCTTGGTGCCAATGATGGTCGTATGCGTGTTTGGCGCCGTGCAGGTGAGCGCCACAATCAGGACTGCATACGACCGAGGCACACAGGGCCAACACCCGGCATCATGGTGTGGGGAGCGATCTCCTACACTGGCCGTACACCACTGGTGATCGTCGAGGGGACACTGAATAGTGCACGGTACATCCAAACCGTCATCGAACCCATCGTTCTACCATTCCTAGACCGGCAAGGGAACTTGCTGATCCAACTGGACAATGCACGTCCGCATGTATCCCGTGCCACCCAACGTGCTCTAGAAGGTGTAAGTCAACTACCCTGGCCAGCAAGATCTCCGGATCTGTCCCCCATTGAGCATGTTTGGGACTGGATGAAGCGTCGTCTCACGCGGTCTGCACGTCCAGCACGAACGCTGGTCCAACTGAGGCGCCAGGTGGAACTGGCATGGCAAGCCGTTCCACAGGACTACATCCAGCATCTCTACGATCGTCTCCATGGGAGAATAGCAGCCTGCATTGCTGCGAAAGGTGGATATACACTGTACTAGTGCCGACATTGTGCATGATCTGTTGCCTGTGTCTATGTGCCTGTGGTTCTGTCAGTGTGATCATGTGATGTATCTGACCCCAGGAATGTGTCAATAAAGTTTCCCCTTCCTGGGACAATGGATTCACGGTGTTCTTATTTCAATTTCCAGGAGTGTAGTTTAGCACAAAAATTTTAAGATAGGTAGAAGAATTTGTTAATTACTAGTGATTGTAAGTGTGGACTATGAGCAGAAGCCACAGTGATATACAATGAAAGTGCATCTACATTTCCTCAAGGCACGGCACTTATGTGAGAATTGCGTGTGAAACTTGAACAGTGTGGGATATGTAGGTAAATACGCTGTGTGTATGATGTGCGCTGTTCGCGCAAGATACCAAATGAACTGTGAAATGAAGCAACAGTCGATAATGTCACTGTTGCAAACAATTGAAGAAACTCTCTGGTTGCGCGAGAGAAAATTATTATAATTTTTAGATTTTTCATTATGCCTTCTCTACCAGGAGAATTAATTTAAGAATATTAATTAACATTTTAAGAATAGAAGTTTGTGTGTTTCATATTATGGACATAATTGTTGAAATATATTTCCATAAATGTTCATGAGAGGATGAAGAAGATTCTGCGAGTGGATGATTTGTTAAATGAAAATACGTCATCATTAATGATATTTACTTGCAAGTGGATCTATAAATCAATTAATTATTAGAATAATGAAAATTTTTCAAATTATTCCTTTTGTGGAGTCAGTGTCATATGCCTATATTTAAAATTTTTCATCAGATGTAAACTTAAATTTTATCCATAATTTCGTAATTGAAAGCAAACCTCGGACAGATTCAATGCTCTACTTCCACCTGCACTATAACAAACCGAAGATTAGATCTAAAAACATTTTTGAGAGGAATACATTCGATATGAGCTACAACAAAATTTAAATGCCCACAGTCTATTTGGCAATATTTTGGACAATCAGCAGTTGTAATTGGTATTGAGGACTACAAAAAAATTCGCAATTGTCAGGACTGATGATGTTCCAGTCTAGTACAGATGGAAGAATATAAGAATCCACTCCGATTTTGAGTTCAACGATGAAATATGGACTTCGTTGCCTTAATCCACTCTCTTCCAGGGATTTATTCAGTCAGAACCTTTTCTTATTCCACTTTAAACCTGTTTCATGTTCACGTCCCTGACCATCTGTTCCTGAGATCATCTTCCTGTTTCTACGGCACATTACCAGTTTCTATCCTGTACCATAAGCCATCGCCTGTCCTCCGTGCAGCCTCCACCAGACGCTGTACGTCGCCTACTCGGTGTCCGTACCCAGTGTTCCTGTTCCATCGACTTCACAACGAGATCGCCGGCTACATCGCCGAAAGAAGTATTTTGAAAATTTTTTTGAGCAATATTGTAAAATTTTTTTTGGCTATGAGGCATTTTTCCTTCGATCTAATCTATGGAGCTTTTATATACACTCCTGGAAATGGAAAAAAGAACACATTGACACCGGTGTGTCAGACCCACCATACTTGCTCCGGACACTGCGAGAGGGCTGTACAAGCAATGATCACACGCACGGCACAGCGGACACACCAGGAACCGCGGTGTTGGCCGTCGAATGGCGCTAGCTGCGCAGCATTTGTGCACCGCCACCGTCAGTGTCAGCCAGTTTGCCGTGGCATACGGAGCTCCATCGCAGTCTTTTAACACTGGTAGCATGCCGCGACAGCGTGGACGTGAACCGTATGTGCAGTTGACGGACTTTGAGCGAGGGCGTATAGTGGGCATGCGGGAGGCCGGGTGGACGTACCGCCGAATTGCTCAACACGTGGGGCGTGAGGTCTCCACAGTACATCGATGTTGTCGCCAGTGGTCGGCGGAAGGTGCACGTGCCCGTCGACCTGGGACCGGGCCGCAGCGACGCACGGATGCACGCCAAGACCGTAGGATCCTACGCAGTGCCGTAGGGGACCGCACCGCCACTTCCCAGCAAATTAGGGACACTGTTGCTCCTCGGGTATCGGCGAGGACCATTCGCAACCGTCTCCATGAAGCTGGGCTACGGTCCCGCACACCGTTAGGCCGTCTTCCGCTCACACCCCAACATCGTGCAGCCCGCCTCCAGTGGTGTCGCGACAGGCGTGAATGGAGGGACGAATGGAGACGTGTCGTCTTCAGCGATGAGAGTCGCTTCTGCCTTGGTGCCAATGATGGTCGTATGCGTGTTTGGCGCCGTGCAGGTGAGCGCCACAATCAGGACTGCATACGACCGAGGCACACAGGGCCAACACCCGGCATCATGGTGTGGGGAGAGATCTCCTAATTTCAAAATTACTGGATTTAGGCTTTCCTATCTTCTTTAATACCTGAGCTGGGGTCTATTCTTCCGGGTTTTCCAGGGTTTCCCTGTGAAGGCCAGTTCCCAAATAGGTAGACCTTTTTTCGTAATTACACCAATCTACATCTTCCCTGGTTAAGTACTCGGGATGCGGGTATGCCCCGGTACATGTAAAAGCTACAGCTTAGGTATTCTCGTAACTTATTGTCTTAACATGATACCCATACTTTCTATAGTAAAATTCTATTAATTCAAAATATTCCTCTTTTGAATAAACAACCCAACAATTTTTTTCTGTTAGCTCGCAAAGTGTATTATCATTAACTTTGCTCGCTGCGACGGGCAATTGTAATATCTCTTTATATTCTATGAATTATTCTGATACAATTCTACCCTTGAATGACGTTTACAAATTTTCTATCTTCATACTCGCAGAATCCAGGCGAAAAGTAGTCATACAATAGCTATGCCATGAGCGCATAAGTATTCTTTGTAGTACTCTCTCTGGTGGTTGTTAGAAAAAAAGCTTCCGAGATTGTCTTGGTGCCGATTAGCATGAGTTTGGTTTGGAAGAACTGTAATTTGATTATTGAGATTTATCACAGAAGATAACTGATACGAACTGTACGATTAAAAAGCAAATATATATATATTGCTCCTTCAAAAAAAGGTGTGTATGTGATATTTGGGAATTAATGATATTTATCGATATATTGCGTAGTTATTAATCAGAAGGGGCTTCCGAAAGACTGGATACGAACCTGCATTCAATAATCCAAGAGCTCCATTACTTCTTCGGAAGGTTAAACTTCATCAAAGCCAAATATCCGCTTGATCTGAGGTTTCCCGACTGATTATACAACGCTCCCAAAATTACGAGGCATTTTATTTGTACAGATTAGCAGACTGCCGCAAAGCACGAACCTGCAGAGAAGAAGAATCATCGCCTGATTTCATTCTAACAAGTAAAATTTCAGAATCATTTTGAGTGACTGAGCTATGACTGTGTTTCTAATCATGAATGATTGATTGCTCGAACGAACTGAGGACTTCATAATCACATAGATAGGAGGAAAAATTACATGATGAACTTCTGGGTGTACAGCCACGTTGTTGTTCCGATGCTCCTCGTAACATCAAGAAAAGTTCGTGGTATTAATAACAGAATTTCATTAATACTGCTACGTCAAAACATTTTATCAACGAGTAACTAGTTTCTTTTTTCATATTAGTCTCAAACTTGGTGGCATAAAAGGGAATTCCGTAACTATAATTGTTGGTAATGAAAACTCTATTGGTTGCCGATTTAAATCCATTGAGCAATCCGTCAGGGCGTGTTGGACAGCGTTCTTTTTCACGCACCATCCATGCAACGGTAGACCTAGACGCAGCAAATATGCAGAGTGGTAGACACAGAAACGGCGTAAGGAAAAGTAGAGTGCGCCCCCAAACAACCTAATTATGAACGATTACGTAGAGAGACTTAGTGAGGAATCAGCAGCTTTAGATTTCTTTGTATCTCGTGTCGGAGGTTGGCTTAGTAAGTGTGAAAGTTTTACGGAATTGCTCATCCAAGTTCAGTGACAAACGCTAAGAGCGAAGTGTCATGCATGACTGTAACATGCAATCAAATTTCGGAGAGCATATGTTGCCAGAAGAGTCAAGCAACACATTTCTTCCTGATAAGCATATTTGGCGAGAAGACTATGAGTAAGATTAGGGAGAATCGAGCTCGCTTAGCAACGTCCGTTTCACCCGCTCACCATTCTCGAGTGGAACAGGAAAGGCGGGAAGCGACAGTGCTTCTCGAAGTCCTCTCCACTAAACACTATAAGGTGGCTTACGAAGTGCAGATGGAGATGTAGAGAACACAGGCAGAAATCTCGAATCACAATCACTGCCGGAAGTTTCAAGCGCTTTCGAACAGCACGCTGGCCGCTCGCCACCTTTCCTTCTACTGTATGACGCAGAGCAAAACAGGCAGAACCAGTGTTTGAACCGCTGCAGTCTCCGCGCTGCCGCCGCGCCTGTACTGTCGGCTGTACGCTGCAGGTCAGTTCGGGACAAGGAATTCCCCAGTTGTCCGCTTCTTGTGTCCAGCGCAAACTGGATCTCTGGCGGCTGTTGTGGGGCGCTGCAGAAGTAATTGAGAAAAATACTGCAAGCTCAAGTTTTGTCGCTGTCTTCATGAATACATTGCGGGGCAATGCCTTTCCCATGGAGGTCATGGCGAAAGGTTTCTTACAGCTCTTTGACAAGCACAGTTTGCCGTTTATCATACCACACGGCAACTCCAGACTGAATATTTGTGGTGAGACGCCCAGTTTACACGATTCTGTGGAACAGAATTTCTTAATCTTTTTGATAAGTCGAACTCTTTTTAGTTTTTTATTGTGGCACCCCTCGTTTGTTTGTATAATCTGTCTTTAATGCAACATTCTATAAATGAATTACTGCACACAATAATTGCAATTGCTTCAAATAATACTCATTTGCTTCATAAAGTGATTTCAAAATCAACCCAAAAGTTGCTGAAGTTATTTAAATTTAAAATGTCATCACCGATATTAAGAGAACTGTGTCTAGTATGAAAGACTTAACCCAAAATTCATATAAAACTTTCATTGTCGTTTTGAGATGAGGTATGATTGTATAAAACTTTTATTCGAACGTTTGTGTAAACGACGAAAAAAGAAAGATTTCTAACCAATACGAGACACAGCGACAAAAGATTAAGGCTTACAATTCGAGATGTTAATAAAACTACCAGGTAGAACGGTCCATACAACAAAATATAGGCCTTTAAATTAAAATAAAAAAGGAGTGTTTTGTGGTTCACAAACAAATGTAAGCTGTTTATACATAAAACGTACAATGTAATAAAATTAAAGGGAAAACTTATAACAGAAACGTCAATTTTATTGTTGTAAATATTATTTTAATCCTTTCGCACGATGCGTGATAGCTAAAATTTACCTGTCTGATTGTCAAAATTGAATGTAAAAAAAAACTGTTATTGTATTACAATGAATTCTCAATGTCTGCATGAAGTTCATGTGCCCGGCTCACACCTTTCATACTGGATCCAATTTCCTTCAAAACTTTCCCCAAAAACAATGTTGGTTTGGAAAACCCCATCTGAGGTGTCATAGATATCTAGTGACTCCCTACTGCTGATTTCTGTCTCCTTTAAAGTGTAGTTGTAGGAAAGTTAGAAGATCGACAGCAGCCCTTTCGGTCATTTCGCCTTCCCAAACACTTGAAAACGCTCGCTTCATTCCAGCCTCAAACAATTCCCCTCGATCCTCACCAACAAACATGGGATAGTTCCCTAAAAACAAAAACAAAAAATAAACAAACCCAAAAAACAAAAAAAAGGATTTTTTTACGTGGCCTATGCTACCCTACTGACACTTCACATTAAAACATGGCGGATACAGATACTGGATCGAGTGAGCGGAAATTCATTATTGCTATACAATCTAAATTAGACTAATTAAACATTAATACTAGGACGATCATATTATTTCTTACCTTCTATAACATAAACCGAGGCTGAAAACTACAAAAATCTACAATTTTATTCCTATAATGATGAAATTTTGCATACTTTACCTTCACAACAAGAGAAAGATCACTATCTACAAAAGATTTCATGATCTGACTTGAAACATTTATGTATGTAATGTATGAAGGGGAAACATTGTTACCAAAAATCTCTAAACGTTTTCGACCGATTTACTTCAAATTTCTACACGATACCCTAGTGAACATTTTGGCGGACATAGGCTACATATTTTTAAAACATATACAGTGTTACCAACCACCTCGAAAAGTACTTCACGGATTTACTTCAAAGTTCTTGGCCAGTTTATTTCAAATTTGTACATTTAGATGAAAAAATGAAAAAAATTAATGAAAAACTAAATGCCTAACAAACAAAATATATTATCAACTGACTATAATTTCCATTGCGAGAATAAATTACAGCAGCAGTACTTCTCTTTGACATAGTATCATCAGACGTTGTAGCTATGTAAGGGGTACCAAATTTGTCATAAAAGTCCATAAATTATTCAATTGATTGTATTTTTCAGTACAGGTATTTCGTTCATTCCAGGCAAGTATCAGTTCGTGACTTCGTCCAGACATGAGTTGACAGTAATCTGAATCCGTTTTAGCAGACTAATAGTTTCTCTCATGGGATAAAATTTTATTGATTATGAAATACAAGTTGTTGAAGTTTATTTAGAAAAGAAAATGTTTCATTAGTAACTGCATGCCTTAATTTATCTCTTTAATACAAAGATGTTTTGATTTTTGTATGCATGTAAAGAGAGTGAATTTATGCGCGGCTTTTACTCTTAGAAACACAATAAGATAGTTAACACAAAATGTAACAATAGACGGTGCTACTAATCTTTTCATACATGGAAAATGCAAAGTTCCCGAAATTTTTTTTGAAGAAATGAATTAAGAATTCCAATGGAAAATCATTTACTTCCCATCGAAGTTTAACAAATATCAAAGTTCTGTTTATCGAAGTTCCGTTTATCGAATAATCACCCCGTTTACATGGGGCTCTCAAAACCGGATTTCGTGAACCGATTTCCCATCATAGCTTGTGGGTGGTCACGTAAACACTTCAAAATTGATTCTGGAAATCTGCTTGTGGTTGCCGGTTTTCCAATTCTGCAATCTATTTTCGCTCCCATGTAAACGTAGCCAGTTTTGAAACGGTGCTACGGCTGTCAGATTCCTTCCCGTTTTTAAAAATTTTCGGTTAGTATCGGTGGAGTGACTCCTTGTACAATGAAGGATAAGTAGAAATATTAGACTAAGTCTGTTTACACCTCGTCGAATTGAAGAGAAATAGCGATTGTCCTGTCTAAATCGTAAACTGTATCAGCTGTTTTTCAGGCATCATATTTAACTGGGCTAGCAAATCCGCTTTAGACCATAACGTGTAAACACGACAGCGAAAAACGGTTTCCGAAATTCTGTTTTCGTCTTTCGGAAGACGTGTGTCTTGTATACGTAGTGACTGATAAAGCACAAGTCAACTTTCTCCGAAAGCGGAAGAATTAAAGTCGTTTACATCGCCATATCTTACTTGACTGTCTCTTAAAGTGGTCGTTAGAAAGCGTGGTTGTTAGCTTGGATTACCATCTATCAGCTAAGTCACCTTGCTTTGTTTATACTAATTTTTAGTACTTTTAAGTCCTGATTTGTATATACAAACTAGAAATAGAAGATAAATTTAGTTAAGGTAGATGTCACTTCATACCTATCGAAATGGCTCGGAAGAAATAAAGTGTATTGGTCAGAAAAAAAACTGCAGCTAAATAATAAAAAGCTATCCGCGCATCGGAAGGACCTGAAAAACGGGGACTTTGTCTACACCTTCAGTATATGAGGGCTTCTACGTCTAAAACTAGTGAAACTTCGAAGGAAAGAGAGCTTCGTGTATAGTAGTTTCCCAAGTGGCTTGCATTCGCTCTGAGTATCGACGAGGCACAGCGCCGATCACTTTGCGTGGCAGTACGTTCTAAACATCCCTGGCAACGCGCAGCATTGCAACTAGTAAAACATATATGTGACACAAGCTCAACAGCTACATCACTTAAGTTATAGCAAACGACGGAGTTATGACTGCATGCATACTCTCACCAACGACAAGCGCGAGAAACACGAAGTGGCCCATACGTATCGCTGGCCCATTCTACTGCTGTTCCCCTAATTTTTAATTTAAATTTTTACCACAATGATTGCTTTTGGTTCTTATTTTGGAATATATTTACTTGACATTAGACTTTATAGATGAAACTGAATTCACGTGGCAAGTCCGGCGTCAAGTCTATTGCGGTATTTAGTTTTTGTCGGCGAATAATCTAAGAACCCTATTTCGCACATACATATAATTGCAAATGGTAGAAGTACCACTACGGCTTTATACGACAATTGAGGACATCCATACTTTGAACTACAACAGAATTCCGATCGCGACTTTAATTTACATATTCCTTCCAATGGTGAATCAGACGTCACTTAGACAAAAATTTCATATCCTTCTGCTTCCACGTTCGAAGAACGTGCTATGACAATAAATGATTTTTTTTGTCTTACTTTATCCGTGCTGGATGTGGTGAAATCCGCCGTAATTAATGATTGTTGGTGAACAGCGCGACCAGCCATAAATACTTTTAAAATGTTTTATTTCAATGGCGTAACCGGTTTCGGGTTACCGTGTCCCTCTTCTTATGGCTAACTTTTCCGACTACATGAGGCTAACATTGCCATCAGCAGCACGTTGCACACTCCAAAAATATGTTCCAGTGGACGGCGCTTTCTATTGGTATGATCCTTATCCTTTTCCAGGAGTACGCATAAAATGCTGCAGTGCAAACAGCACACACATGCTGAATGAATTACTGTGCCACCAAACACTTCATAATATTGTTCACGTCAGTCTGAGCTTAAAATGATTTGTACACATAAAAATCGAATATTAAGCATATGTGTGGAGCTCGGATTGACATGAAGACTATTACGATGTGTTTGTGTGCGACAGTGATTTATTTAGAATGTGTGTGATGTTTGCACTGGAAAAGCAGCTGTGATGATGTGAGTTGTGTATGTAATGGCTCTTGAAGAGCACTGTTGTGTTTCACTCTCTTGTAATGGTAGTGTCTACATCACGGTACATTATATATCATCGATTCAAAAGATTTCCTGATCACCAAGTTTCAATGCGACCAAACGATCGGTCTCAGTAAAAGTACCACATTATCATAAAATCGCTTCTGTATGCCAATACAATAATACGCAAGCAGAAAATGTGAGCGCAGTAAAATAGATCATTTTGCAAGTTCGCCAATGTTACATGAACACAGAATGACAGACACCTTGTCTGTATGGCACAGTTTCCTTTGTTTATTGACACCACATCATAGCAACACTGCTACTCATGTGCTTCCGTCTTCCTTCGCAGCCGCGCGGGGTAAGTTAGATTAAGTAGTGTGTAAGCTTATGGACCGATGATCTCAGCAGTTTGGTCCCATAAGACCTCACCACAAATTTCCAATCTCCTTCCTCCACAAATTTCCAATTTCCTTCCTCCACAATTTGCTGTGCTTTGAAGTTCATTCACAATCCATGGTACAAATATTCCGAACACTAAAAGGTAGTGTCATCATCCAACGACAATGGGCTCGACAACGTGAAATAACGCAGCGACGGGCAACAAGTTATCTTTTCCGATGAATATTGCCTCCAGTTGGGTTACAGTGACTCTCGACTTTGCTTAGCACGCCACGTAAATCGTTCCCAAAAGTGTATCATCCAACTTTGAACCAAACGAGCATCCGCTGCGATGTTTCACAACACCATCTGGATTCTAAGATTCCAGCAGCAATGGATTGCGGGCACTCTCAACAGCGATCGATAAATCGAGAAAAATGATTGTAGAGACCAAACTGATAGGGCTTATGGCTCTGAACTTCTAAATTTTACTTTCTTCCACAATGACACTCTTTCCTCTTCGAAATTCTGAGTTTCTCGGGGCAACGTAATTACACATTTATGAAAGCTTGAAGTTTTGTCAAGTGGTGAACCCGGGACAGCTGAATTATTATAACGTTTGCTATTACAGTCCAATTTATGATAACACAAAACATAGAATATGTAGCAGTGTATCGTAATAAAAGGCATTAAAGTAATTCCACATGTTGAAAGAGATATTTAAGACCTCTTCTCTGAATGATACATGCTGCTGTTTCTCCGACGTGTTACTTCACCCAAAATCCAGTCCAGTGAATATATTTACAAGTCCATTAATCTGCGGTGAATAACTTTCACTTCTCGTCCACTACCAGACATCTGAAATTCTGACACGGCTAGACACTCAAGTCCAGTTTGATTCCACTGTTAAGTAAAAATATTTTCAAAGCAGCGGCCGACACCTCACAAATTACTAATCTGAGCATGCAATACTGTTTCGTTTCAGCCTAAGTGCAACCATTACTGGGTGTCATTGCCACCCAAGTGGGTATTACAGCTGTTGGACAAAAAAAAGTGGATGCGCCGCGAGAAATGCATGCTTGAACATACACACTAGCGAAGCCTAAAGCTTAGGCTCTTATATTTGACCGTGAATGCCATCAGGACTTCCTAAGCGTCAGTCGTGGTCATAACAATGTTCTGTTTAGTTGTGAAAGTATTATGCCGGAGCTAACTGAAATCGAAACAGGGCAAATTGTTGGTGGTCGTATAGTGGGTGCTTCCGTAACAAAGGGATACGAAGTCTTTGGTGTTTCAAAACGCACAGTGCAGAAGGTTTATACCGTTTACATGTGAATTGGAGATAACATCATCCACTAAGTCACGGCGCGAACGAAAGTGTGTGTTGAGTCATCGTGACATGCGGTGACTGAAGAGGAATACAGCGAGAAATAAGGGATTACAGTTGAAAAAGCTCCTCAGGGAGTCACACCTATTGATACGTGGCTGGCGACCATGGGGCCCCGAGCTGAGTCCTGGCATTGCTTCCACTTACTTATGCCAGGCTCCTCACTTTTATCTTTCCTATCTGGCCACCCTCGGCCAGCTCTTGTTCTTTTCCGACCCTGACGCTATTAGGTTTCGAGGGCTAGGGGTCTTTCATTTTCCAACCTATACTTCTCATGCAGCGTCTGACCCGGAGCGGGCGGCTGCAAAAGGCGTCTGTATCCCATGTTAGGGGCAGCCTCCAGAACTGCGGAAGGCAACGGAATACCACCGCAGATTATCTTCCCTGCATAATGCAGTCTCCATTTTATGCACAAAAAATGGCTTTCTCTCATGTTAAATCAGTGTCCGGAGGTAAAATAGTCCCCCATTCGGATCTCTGGGGGGGACAACTTGAAAGGAGGCAAAAAATCAAAACGAGAATTGGTACCTGGAATGTCAGAACTCTGCTACAAGCAGGAAAACTAGAAAACCTTAAAAGAGAGATGGAAAACAATTATATGGACCTCATAGGAGTTGCTGAGGTAAGATGGAATGGACATGGGGAGTTGCAGTCAGATGAATATGTATTCTACTACTCAGGAGGAGAAGTAAAAGGAATTAATGGAGTAGGAATGATTATGACAAAGGAATTGGCTAAATGTGTGGAATATGTAGACTATGCAAATGACCGGGTTATTGGTGTACGGCTGAAAGGAGCACAAAAAGATTTACTGATTGTCCAGGTGTATATCCCAACTTCAGAACATGATGACCAAATTGTAGAGGAAACGTACAATGTAATAGAGAGAATAATGGACGAAAATAAAAAATGCTGCAAAATAGTAATGGGAGACTGGAACGCCATTGTGGAAGAAGGGAAAGAGGGAAACATAGTAGGCAGTCATGGACTTGGAAAGAGAAATGACAGAGGTGAATGGTTAATTGACTTCTGCAGGGAAAGGCAGCTGATAGCGGCAAACACATGGTTCAAGAACCATAAGAGGAGGCTCTACACTTGGAAATCATCAGGGGATAAATACAGAAACCAAATCGATTTTATACTGGTAGAAGAAAGATACAGGAATGGAATCAAGAAGGTGCACACATTACCAGGTGCAGATATTAATAGTGACCACAACTTACTTATGGCAGAAATAGAAATAAGAATGAAAAAACTGAAAAAGGCGACAAAGGTGAAGAAGTGGGATCTAGAGAAGATAAGGTCCAACAAAGAACAAATTACAGAAATGATGTCTCGGGACTTTCTAAACACATTACGAGACAAAGAAGCACCTGATAATGCCAACGAGTACTGGAATATGCTGAAAGAAGGAATCATTAAAGCAGGACAGCAAAATATAGGATATGTAAAAGGGAAAAGGTAAAAAAAACCATGGGTCACACAAGAAATGATTTCCAAGATGGAGGAGAGAAGAAAATTGAAAAACAAGAACACTGAAGATGCAAGAAAGATATACCGAAGGTTAAATAACCAACTGCGAAGAGAAACAGAGCAGGCTAGGAAAAAATGGCTAAAAGAGGAATGTGATGAAACTGAAGAATTGGACAGGAAGGGAAGATACGACTTACTATACAACAGAGTAAAGACTATGACATGGGAACAAAACAGAGCAGGAAGTGCTACTATGGAAATTTTGAGTAAAGACGAAGAGGTAGTGTACAAAGATCGTGACGATGTCCTCCAGAGATGGGAAGAATATATAAAAGAGCTATATGACACAAATAGCAAACCAGAAACTCTGGAACTTGAATCACACAACAGTGTAAGTGATGAAGAGAAAGGACCGACCATCATAATGGAAGAAGTAAAGTCTGCCATTGCTGCAATGAAAAATGGTAAAGCAGTAGGTACAGATACAATACCGGGAGAAATACTAAAATGCTTGAACCACAATGGAATAAGAGAAATATTGAGGTTATGTAATAAAATATATGACAGTGGTGAATGGCCTGAGGACTTTTTGACAACAGTAATGATTCCATTACCGAAAAAACAAGGAACCAAGAAATGCAGCGAGCACAGGACAATCAGCCTCATTTCACATGCAGCCAAAGTGATGGTAAGAATAATTAATAAAAGACTTGAAAAAGTAATAGAGGAGAATCTCGGCGAGGAACAGTTTGGCTTTAGACGGAATACGGGCACCAGAGATGCAATAGGGCTCCTACGAATCTTGGGAGAAAGGTTTATTGAAAAAGGAAGAGACCTATATATGTGCTTCATCGATTTAGAAAAGGCATTTGACAATGTGGTTTGGGACAAGCTGGCGACTATTATGAGGGAAAAGAGAGTGGACTGGAAAACCAGAAGACTTATAAACTCATTATACCTTAATCAAAAAGTTTCAGTTAAAGTGAGAGGAGAAAGTACAAACTGGATCAGACTAGGGAAAGGAGTAAGACAAGGATGCTGTTTATCACCTATTCTTTTCAACCTGTACTTGGAAAATATGATTGACCAATGCTCATTAGATGAAAAAGGAGTAGAAATTGGAGGAAGAAGAGTAGGGTGCTTGAGATTTGCTGATGACATGGTCCTTCTAGCCACAGGGGAAAAAGAATTACAGGATTTGGTGGACACCATTGCAACTAACGGGAAAAAATATGGAATGAAAATTAACACAAATAAAACAAAAGTATTGGCAATAGGAGGAAATAATGAAATAAAAATTGTGCTGAATGGAGAAACACTAGAACAGGTGCAAAATTTTAAGTGTCTTGGAAGCAGGATAGACACCGACTGGAAGTGCACCACAGAAATTAAAACAAGGATAGCAATGGCAAAAGAGGCGTTTTATAAGAAAAGGAGAATCTTCTGCAGCGATCTGGACAGAGAACTCAGAAAGAGACTCATAAAATGTCTTGTATGGAGTGTTCTTCTATATGGTGCTGAAACATGGACTATGAGGAAAAAAGACAGGGAAAGGCTGGAGGCTTTTGAGATCTGGACATGGAGGAAGATGGAAAGAATAAGTTGGATGGACAGAGTAAAAAATGAAGAGGTACTGAGAAGAGTGGGAGAGAAAAGACAGTTACTAGATGTAACAAAGAGAAGAAAAAGAAATTGGATTGGGCATATATTAAGAAAGAATGACGGACTGATAAAAACAGTTTTAGAAGGTTATGTAGAAGGGAAAAGGAAGCGAGGAAGGAAGAGATTCCAGATACTGGATGACATGATGGACGGTACAACATACAGCAGCCTTAAGAAGGAAGCAATGGATCGCAGAAAATGGAGAGGCAAAGGACCTGCTAACATAGCAGATAACTGATGATGATGATGAGTTGCAAAAGTCACTGCAGAACTGCATACTGTGATCGCGAACCATGTCAGCAACAAAGCAACACGAAAGGATCTCCATAAGCTGGGAACTGCAGGGCAAGCTGGGATTCAAAACCACACGTCAGTGATGCAAATGCCCCTGACAGGAAGGTGTCGTGCAGAAGCCATAAAACCTGGACTACGGGGGAATGCAAGAAAGCCATTTGGTCGGATGAGTCTTTGTCCGACACTGTTTCCAGCTTCTGGCCAAGTTGACGTCCCAGGAGTGAAACTGGCGGAGGTTCGGTAATGATCTGGGCAGCCACACAGTGGCATTCCCTGGGCCCCATCGTTACTCTCTGTAAGGTCCATCACTGCCAAAGATTATGTGGCCATTTTGAACGATCAGGTCCATCCCGTGGTACAATGGTTGTTCCCCAATAGTGACATTGTGTTCCGAGACGACCTGCTCACACAGCTCACATAGTCCAGGACGGGGTTCGTGAGAACGAGGATGAATTGTCACAGCTTCCCTGGCCAACACAATCCACAGATCTGAATATTATTGAGCCTTTATGGTCGACTTTGGAGAGAATGGCGGGTGATTACTATGCACCGAAACCGCAATTACTTGGACTTGCCACTGTTTTGCAGGAAGTATGGTATAAAATTCCCTCAAACACGTATAGAACCTGCATTTATGCTTTCTGAGAGAACTGGAAGCTGTTTAGAGTGGCAACGGGTTTCTTACACGGTATTAGCGCGGTAATATGTTGTTTGCAATATCTCTATATTTTGTCCATTCCCTATATGTGTCATTTACTCCTAACTTTTTAAAATAATGTCATATTTCACTATAGCCAACATATTCAACAGAGAAAGTTAGCAAGCGATAGATGTTTAACATAATTCTCATTCGTTGCTTTCGTCTTAGTTTCTTACTTTTAATTAGATTGCATGTTTCAGTCACTCTCGGTCACGCTCAGATCTAAAACAAAGTATAGCTAAATACGTACCATCTAATACTATACAATAAGTGAAACAGAAAAGAATTGTAGGTAAATGTAGAATTTACTTAAGCAGTTGCACAACAACCCAGTTGTCTACTCACAACCGCATATTATTGTCTTTTGCAGCTGCAGTCAATGTTTTAAATAGGTGTATATTGGAGACAGGGGAGAGGGGGGGAGGGGAACTGTGGTGACGCTGATTGGGGGAGGGGAAAGGAAATGCGGAGGGGGTGATGTGGGTGTCATGAGTTAAACGAGAGGGGTCATGCTACAATTATAGAACGTTTGATTTCCTAAAAATTTTCGATGAAACCTTAATAGTGTAAAACAGTGGCTATGTATAATGTAAACGGCACAGAATTGTGAAATTATCAAATGGAGCGAGGAGGATTGAGAGCGGTGAAAGAAGGCAAAGGGGGGAGGGAGGATAAGGTGGGATAGTTGCAGGTATGCTGTTAGTTTAACAAGAGACGGTCTTAAACTAAAACTGCAAAAAGTCCATTATGTATAAAACTATCTGTTAAAATACCAGAATATATGCGTAAAAGTTGTAAAAAGGGGCATAAAATAGATTATAAATTTGGAAATAAAGTAGCGAAAACAAATTAGTATCTTAAGGTATTCAAACTATAAAATTTTGAAAGTATAAAATCATAAGGTCTTACTCTGGAAGTAACAAAATAAAAATCGTATCACAATTTGTTACTTAAAATATTAAAAACAGAGGCCCAGAGCACTGGATCTAGAAGTAGTGAAAGATGTAAAGATCGTAGAATTACAGAAGTGGAGCTATGTAGAGGACCTAGAACAGCATGAAGTGAAGTATAAACCAATAAATTAGAGAAGTGAAACGATGTACAGTTATACGGAACAGGGTGAAACAGCTACGGTAAACTGCATTTTCTCCTGGTTGGTGTCGCTGCACGGCGCGCAGTTTTGCAGCGTGTGCAGAAGCCAGTGTGCACGCCGGCCTGCTGCTAGGACAGGGTGTGAGCCGACGCGCTGCCGCTCACTCTTCTCGATGATGTTGATCATACGTGCACTGCGGCGAGCTGGACGATTGGAAGATGTTTTCAAAGTTTCTAAAAAATGCAGTGTTCATAAGCCGAAGCAAATGTAGTTGACCGTAACTATCACACACCGTTCTCTATAAATGTAGCTGCAGCACTCTATTAATTGGTTTTAATTTTTTTATAGTGTCAGTATCTATATATCAATAAATGGAATAATGTGAATCGGGTTCTTTTAGATACTCTTTACAACCAATATACCTTTTTTATTACACTCCTGGAAATTGAAATAAGAACACCGTGAATTCATTGTCCCAGGAAGGGGAAACTTTATTGACACATTCCTGGGGTCAGATACATCACATGATCACACTGACAGAACCACAGGCACATAGACACAGGCAACAGAGCATGCACAATGTCGGCACTAGTACAGTGTATATCCACCTTTCGCAGCAATGTAGGCTGCTATTCTCCCATGGAGACGATCGTAGAGATGCTGGATGAAGTCCTGTGGAACGGCTTGCCATGCCATTTCCACCTGGCGCCTCAGTTGGACCAGCGTTCGTGCTGGACGTGCAGACCGCGTGAGACGACGCTTCATCCAGTCCCAAACATGCTCAATAGGGGACAGATCCGGATATCTTGCTGGCCAGGGTAGTTGACTTACACCTTCTAGAGCACGTTGGGTGGCACGGGATACATGCGGACGTGCATTGTCCTATTGGAACAGCAAGTTCCCTTGCCGGTCTAGGAATGGTAGAACGATGGATTCGATGACGGTTTGGATGTACCGTGCACTATTCAGTGTCCCCTCGACGATCACCAGTGGTGTACGGCCAGTGTAGGAGATCGCTCCCCACACCATGATGCAGGGTGTTGGCCCTGTGTGCCTCGGTCGTATGCAGTCCTGATTGTGGCGCTCACCTGCACGGCGCCAAACACGCATACGACCATCATTGGCACCAAGGCAGAAGCGACTCTCATCGCTGAAGACGACACGTCTCCATTCGTCCCTCCATTCACGCCTGTCGCGACACCACTGGAGGCGGGCTGCACGATGTTGGGGCGTGAGCGGAAGACGGCCTAACGGTGTGCGGGACCGTAGCCCAGCTTCATGTAGACGGTTGCGAATGGTCCTCGCCGATACCCCAGGAGCAACAGTGTCCCTAATTTGCTGGGAAGTGGCGGTGCGGTCCCCTACGGCACTGCGTAGGATCCTACGGTCTTGGCGTGCATCCGTGCGTCGCTGCGGTCCGGTCCCAGGTCGACGGGCACGTGCACCTTCCGCCGACCACTGGCGACAACATCGATGTACTGTGGAGACCTCACGCCCCACGTGTTGAGCAATTCGGCGGTACGTCCACCCGGCCTCCCGCATGCCCACTATACGCCCTCGCTCAAAGTCCGTCAACTGCACATACGGTTCACGTGCACGCTGTCGCGGCATGCTACCAGTGTTAAAGACTGCGATGGAGCTCCGTATGCCACGGCAAACTGGCTGACACTGACGGCGGCGGTGCACAAATGCTGCGCAGCTAGCGCCATTTGACGGCCAACACCGCTGTTCCTGGTGTGTCCGCTGTGCCGTGCGTGTGATCATTGCTTGTACAGCCCTCTCGCAGTGTCCGGAGCAAGTATGGTGGGTCTGACACACCGGTGTCAATGTATTCTTTTTTCCATTTCCAGGAGTGTATTTATGACTCAACGCGAAGCGTCTAAATATATGCCACGTAACTACGAACGTAAGAATACTACAAACAGAATTTTCATCTCAGAGATTTATCGCAGATGAAAAGCATGAGAAATTAATATTGTATGGAACTGTTAATAATTTCTTTGCTTAATGTTTTTTCTCTTTAATTCTTCAAAAGCTATTAATAAAACATTGGCCGAGAAGCGGCTTAAAGAAATCACTGAACTGTAGGACTGGTTGAATTTCTTAATATTTTTAAAACAAATGTTATTGCTATATTTCAAAATTTATTTGCAGAGTACGCATATGTAGTACTCGCAGTCGTATCTCGTGCAGGAAGCTGTAAGGGAATTATTTTTAATAGGTGTGGTCCGTAATGGCTGCCAACAATGCTGATCTCGCAGCGCTTAACTTGGCTCCGCTTCCTGAAAAATTATATAAATATATTGCTTTGGGAGGAGGGGTTGACCAAATACTTTAGTAAAAACCATTTTACACTAGATAACTTGTAATTAGTATAAGGTTATTACAATAGCTTACACTTACGTAGGAAATGGCCGTTTGTGCGTGCCATTTAGACAAGAGTACAAGAGAGAGTCACAGTTATCATACGTGAATTACATAGTGCCGAGAAACGTTAAATAGTGTCCTTTGCTTCAAAAAAATTTACATTGTATGTACAGATTCGATGCCGCATTTTCTTGAGAACATAATTGCAGAATGTCTATTTACATTTTAATTATTATTCGTAGTCATTAACGTTTATTAATTGACATTCCCAGGAGCACACGGTACAACAACCCCTTGGAATGTCTGTTTCAGAATCCACATTTTTTAAACAGGCATTCCGCCTGTACCGTTACCACTCTATATTAATCACGTTCACTGTTGTAATTGTTCACAGTATACACAACATACATTGGTAATTCACTTCACATCAAAGACTGTTCATCTGACATCAAAATTGTACGTTATACATAAGTAATTATTAGGGTAACATCGAATATTGTTCATTAGGTATCGAAAATTGTTCATTTTACATAACAAATTGTTCATGTTACATTGAACATTGTTCATTCGACATAGTTAATTACATGTTAAATATCATTTGACAAGAATACTTATATATCACTATTCTTATGGGCATTGATTACTAGCTCACTTTAGCCCATCAACTGATCTACAAATAGGAACAACTTGGTATGGACATACAACCCCCGAGATTTCATAGCTGTGCTCCCCTATCTAGGTTACATGCAAGGGAAAACCAGGGTGTAAAATCCCGCCCGGAGCCTTCAAATTGTTCCCATCTGAAACATTCTCCAGAATCTACGCATTTGTTAGTCAAAGTTTATGTCTTTTGATTAACATCGTTTTCAAAGTAATATATTTCTCAGAAAATAGTTGAAGATATTTGACATCTGCATCAAAATATTAAATATTAACTGTTCTTGCATATTATTTATGTTTCTGTTTGTTCGAACCAAAGTCTTTAACTTTCATGTCTGAGCCATTAGCTCATTTCAGCATTAAGTTTTACCAACATTTACGTACGTAATGCACATTTACAAAGTTTGTATAATTTTTGCTGTGTAGTCGAGTTTACTTCTCCGACGGAAGATGTTGCCGGCGAGATGGCCCGATGTTCAGGAATACGCCCTTTGCAGGCGAGGTCGTTGATTGACGATCGGACGTGCTGTGTTCCGCGCAGGCGAAAGCTCCACCCCAGGCGTCGATCAGCTGACCACCCGCGTCGTCGCTCGCCGCCGCGTGTCTCGTGCGTGTACGTGTAACATTCCAGCGAGCACCACTTTTCAGGCAAAGATATAAGTTAATAACTCGCTGTTAGTTCCAAACATCGCTAGTCCAGTACCTGAACGCGTTAGAATAGTACTTTTATTGCTGCAAGTATAGTTTTCACCGGAACACTACCGTATACTGCTTTTATGCACTAGTTTCCACTAATACACACTGTATAGCCACTGTGGTGGGCAATCAATACAGACGTGTATGAGCGTAGTGACTTTGTCTTTCATGGTTGGCACACCTGTCGTAGTAACGTTCAGGTGTTCTGATTCGGCCGTTGCCTTCTCCCGTAGCTTAAGCACACTGTTTTAATACTCATATGCACAATTGATGCAGAACATCTTAAAATGTACGGTCATAGGCCATTTAACTAAATTCACTGTTGATGACAAACAGTCTTTATAGCATTGCGCTTAGTGAAGCGTCCATAACATAAAGTTTTCTTTTTTATTAGAACACCTTTAATGCACTTTCAGCCAATTTTTTCATACATCGTACGGAAATTAAGTCCACTCCAACGATAGTTCATATCACATTTGCATTATACTGTACTCAGAGTTCATATTTTTGTTACAGCATTTTGTACAGCTCTGAGTTACTTAAGCAATTAGTCTCCCCCTCATGTTGCAAAGTGTGACCATTAGGTCATCTGGACCACTGAGTTCAGGTGATTTTCACATTTATGCATAACATTTGACACTGATTCATTCAATTTTTTATTATTTCACGAGAAATCCGTGCTGTGATACGGTTCCATGATTGCCTAGTCTCGTGTCTGTTTTCAACATTGAAACGCTGCCTCTACATACTCTGTTAGTATTGGGAACAAAGTTTACTGACCTAATTATACTTAATGAAAAGGCCCGGAAATAAGCACAGGTAACTGTGAATCATGCACTCTTACTTTTGCAGTATAATAACTTTTCTACAGCCAGCAGCGGACTACTATAGGGTGACAGTGAAGTTTCTATAATCTGCCAACTGAGCATTTTTTGTATTTCCTTTGATATGGCTTCCTTCTTTGACCAAGGCACAGAGTACGTGGCACGGCAAAACGTTTGGTGCTCTTTGACTTGCATGTCATAAACGTAACCTTTAATGATCCCAGGCCCTTCTGAGAACACAGTGGCATATTTGGTTAGAAGGTGAGTTAGTTCACGCTGATGAATTTCATCGAGGTAACTCGACTCAGTGACCTTTACAGTAATTTTTTGTTTTATTGCTGTTCTTTCTGCTTCCGGTTCCTGTACCAAACTCGGATAACCCTCCATAGAGTAATTATCTCTAAAGTGTGGAATCTTGAGCCTGACAAAAGCTTCCCGAACGTGCCTTCAGTAACTACTATGTGCGGCAGCAGTCTTAATCAGTGCCAGTTCAATGCTTCTTCCCTCTTTTAACAATGTGCATGCCGCACGAGAAAGGTCAATTCTTGTCTTCCTCTCTCGCAGTAAATCAAGACCAAGAATGCACGGAACCGCAAAATTCTTGACCACTAGGAAAGAGCATTCTAGTGCTTCGTTTTCCGGGTCTAATACGGCCTGCACCTGGTTTTTGAACATTTGCACGCGACCACGTATGACCCCCTACTACTCGACAATCCTGAACTGGGAGTGAGGGTAAAGTTTTCAACTGATTCACACATTTATAGAACTCTTGGTCTATGACTGAGGTAATTACTCCCGTGTCAATCAGTACATTCACAGGTACTCCGTTCATCTTTGCTTGTATCGCAGCTTGCACCAACTGAACATTTTGCTGGCTACTCTTTCTAGGCTCAGCAGTTAGTTCCTGTCTTAAATCATTACCTTAATTATACCTTAACATCGGTATAGGTACATCTTGTATGTCCTCCCGCTGAGCCTTCCCGGCCAAATGCGGAAGGCTTACATGGCCAGTTTGTGTTTGACACGTTCGCATGACTGAGTTGTGTCTCGTCCACTGCCTCTACAATTCTCACCGCCTCCAGCTGTTGCGCCGGCCGTCGTGGCCGAGCGGTTCTAGGCACTTCAGTCCGGAACCGCGCTGTTACTACGGTCGCGGGTTCGAATCCTACCTCGAGCATGGATGTGTGTGATGTCCTTAGGTTAGTTAGGTTTAAGTAGTTCTAAGTCTATGGGACTGATAACCTGAGATGTTAAGTCCCATAGTGCTCAGAGCCACTTGAACCATTTTTCCTGCTGTTACGGTGAGTACTGTTGTTGTACATGTTGAGGCGGCGGTACCCAATGCGGTGCCACATTAGGCGATCGCATAAGAATTGAATTTATATTGTTTACAGGCACATTCATAGCGGAATTGCCTTGTTGCGCTTGCCAATTCGCAGTGCCATAGTTTTGCCACTGATCATTGGCTATCCTCATACTTCTGGTAGCAAAGGACGAATTATACCTTCCTTCGCTGCGTAGCTTTCAGTTGAAGTTGTTGTTGTTACTATTTCCATTTTTTCGGGGTGATCTGTTCGCGTTGTTGTAACCACTTTGGTTATCCTCGGTGTTTTGCCTGCCAGAACTAATGTCTGGCCGGTAATCACTTTCTCGAGCATATCCGTTCTTCCCCCTCCATTGTTTCGGTTTTTGTTGTTGTTATTATTGTCTCAGGAATGAAGACCACAACAACATTATTGTGGCTTCCGTTACCGAACTCACTCTGCCTTGCATCTTACTGTATTAGGTCGAGAGAGTCGATCATTGACATAAAAAGATTGAGGTCTGTGTCTGGCACGTTCACAAGCTTTTCAAGGATACGAAGCAGGCTCTTTAGTATGCGTAGCACATCTCGTGCTGCCATCGGTTCATCTCAATATCTCGTCTTGTTGAGATACCTCTCAAAATATTTTCTCAAATTACCCTGACGTGCTTGGTACGGCTCAGGGTTGTACACCTGCTTACTTAACCTTTCTTGAATACTGACTGACCAAAACCTTGACAAATACATTGTTTCAAAGTCCGGATATGTTTCACAAATATCCGTAATTTCCAATGCCCAAAGAGCAGCAGCGTTTCCGGTTATAAATGAAACCGCGAACTGTATCTTTTGCTTCTTTGTCCAAGATACCGGTAACACGTTTTTGAAATTCTTAATAAAAATCACAGGATGGACGGACTTTCTCTCCTCTGTGAATGTTTGTAACTGCCGCTGTTTAATAACAGACTCCTCGTGCTCAACTTGCGCAACAGTTGCCACCACGCCTGCCTCTGCTGCACCAACAATGCTTGTGTAAGCGCGAGGCCTGACAGTACCCGCATTGTCGCGGTACAACGGTTCATACCGCCTACCATCTGTATCTGCGTTACCGGGCCTGTAGCTCGCATTTGACGGTCTGCCTTGTTCCCTTTTATTTTCTTTCTCCAGAACTGCAATACGTTGTGATATTCCGCTCATCTCTGGAGGAATTTGAGTGTTCGGTTCAAGATTTTCGCGCTGAACACCTATGTTCAGTCTTTGAGTAGCGTCCGTCACCTCTCCCTCTACTTTCTCCTTTATATTTTGCGACAACTCATCCACTTGTAGCGATGCAAGCGGTGCAAAATTTGTCATAAAAGTCCGGTAAATTATTCAACTGATAGCATTTTTCAGTACAGGTATTTCGTTCATTCCAAGCAAGTTCAATGTGTGACGTCATGGTCCAGACATGAGATGACAGTAATCTAAATTCGTTTTAGCAGACTAATAGTTTCTTTCACAGTATAAAATGTTATTGACTATGAACTACAAGTTCTTGAAGTTTATTTAGAATAGGAAATTTTTAATTAGTAATTGCATGCAATTATTTATCTGTTTAATATAAAGGTTGCATGTAAAAAGTGTGAATTCATGTGGGGCTTTTACTCTTAGACGAGTTACGACTTACATGCTAAAAGTGCGCGTGTACAGTTCGCTGATCTGTGTGGTGAATTTCATTTTGTGATTTTGAGCCGAATAGAGACAAATCCAGTTTCATTTAGGCTTTACGTGAGATAGACACATCACGTTATTACAAAAAGTCGTTTAGCCCATCACGGATAATTGAAACCTGCACGCTCGATTTGAAACACATTACACGCTAGCGCGTGATGAGCTTTCCATTAAATCGCGTATAATAATTGCAAACGTGCTTGGACTTAATTCACGAAGTTTGAAACTACTTTTCGAGACAAATACCGATTTTTTATAAAAACGAACCGAAAATTTATTCAACATATCGACGTTCTGTTTTAATTAGGACAAATATCACCTTGTTGATCACGTTGCTTAACAACACTGTAATACAAATCATTTCATTCATTAGGACGATTTGTAACGTAATAAATCGCATTACACATACAAATTGTTACACGGAATTTGCTGACCGAATGAGAGTATAAGAGTGTTATTTTCCAGAAATGCCAATAAAGCAGCGGTTTCAAAAGTTAAATTACCAACTGTTGTGTAACTTCATTGATATTGCATTTCACTGACGAACTCTATTCTTATTGGTAAATGAACATGAATTGCTAAAATCTTGGGAAGTGTAGTAAGGTTTGGCCGGCCAGAGTGGCCGAGCGGTTCTACTCGCTACAGTCTGGAACCGCGGTACCGCTACGGTCGCAGGTTCGAATCCTGCCTCGGGCATGGATGTGTGTGATGTCCTTAGGTTAGTTAGGTTTAAGTAGTTCTAAGCTCTAGGGGACTGACGACCTGAGATGTTAAGTCCCATAGTGCTCAGAGCCAGCTATTGCAATAAGGTTTAAATGGCTCTGAGCACTATGGAACTTAACTTCTGAGGTCATCAGTCCCCTGGAACTTAGAACTATTTAAACCTAACGAACTACTTGAACCTAACTAACCTAAGGACATCACACACATCCATGCCCGAGGCAGGATTCGAACCTGCGACCGTAGCGGTCTCGCGGTTCCAGACTGTAGCGCCTAGAACCGCTCGGCCACTCCAGCTTTGTCTTTCTTACGTAGTCTACCCATGTTCTGTACGTTACAAATTCCCGCCAAAAATACACAATGACACACAGCAAATACACACAAACATACACATATATACACCACTAACATCAAATACTACTGCCTAATCACTGATTGTATTAAATTAATCTTAACTCTTTCACTTAAAGCAAATGGAACACAGTCACACGAATCTGTTCGTGCCTTAGCAGTGAGACACCCTAAGTGCAATTCTGCTCTAACTCGCTTAAAAGGTTAATTTAAACTTTCTGCATACTTTATATGTACTTTAAAACTAAGGCACTCTAAGCACACTTGGTACTACTTCACTTAGAAGATTGTTTTTAGCTATTTAAAAGCTCCATCTTTACTTTAACGCCGGCCGCGATGGTCTAGCGGTTCTAGGCGCTCAGTCCGGAACCGCGCGACTGCTACGGTCCCAGGTTCGAATCCTGCCTCGGGCATGGATGTGTGTGATGTCCTTAGGTTAGTTAGGTTTAAGTAGTTCTAAGTTCTAGGGGACTGATGACCACAGATGTTAAGTCCCATAGAGCTCAGAGCCATTTGAACCATTTTTTTTTACTTTAACACCGATGCCTAAAGTGCACTTCTGTACTACCTCACGTAAAAAATTGATTTTAACTACCAGAAACTTGACTATGGCGTATAAAATCGCAGAATTTATACAGAATCATCAAAGAAGCTATCTTTCATTTACATAAATTAAGCTTCAAGCTTGGCCCCCAGATGCCTAATTGCCTGACTTTCTGCAATTTGATTAATTTTTTATTGCTTCACGGGTCCCTCCAGTTCCAGGTATTGACGGAAGATTCAATTCCAGTAAATGGTTTACTTCAATTTTTCCTTTTGTCGCGTCTATGTTTATAGAGACTCAGTCGTGTAGAGTGTACATGAAAAAGAACTCATTGTATGTTACAAACATATACAAACAGATAAATACATGCAATAATTCCAGCCCCACAATTATGGAGCCATTTTCTTTTTTTATAGTCATCGTATCTATATATCAGTAAATGGAATAATGCGAATTGGGTTCTTTTAGATACTCTTTACTATCAATATATCTTATGTATTATTTATGATTCAGTGTGAAGCGTCTAAATGTATAACACTTGACTAGATAAGTAAGAATATTACAAATAGGATTTTCATCTCAGGGATTTATCGCAGATGAAAAGCATGAGAAATTAATTATCGTGGGGTCGCGTTGTGAATATAGTTGTGTTGTTGCGGTCTTCAGTCCTGAGACTGGTTTGATGCAGCTCTCCATGCTACTCTATCCTGTGCAAGCTTCTTCATCTCCCAGTACGTACTACAACCTACATCCTTCTGAATCTGCTTAGTGTACGAGGTGTGGCTAGAAAAAAACCGGACTAGTACTGGTGAAACAATAAAACGAATGCAATAAGGCTGAAAGTCGCGTGGCCTGTCACATGACTCTCGCTCCGCCTACTGCTCGAGTTTCATCTGCCTCCTGCACTCAGTCTGCCCGTGGCGTCTGTTTTAAGTAGTTGACGTTTTGTCTGTGCGTCGGAAAATGTTGAGTGTACAGAAAGAACAGCGTGTTAACATCAAATTTTGTTTCAAACTAGGAAAATCTGCAAGTGAAACGTTTGTAATGTTACAACAAGTGTACGGCGATGATTGTTTATCGCGAACACAAGTGTTTGAGTGGTTTAAACGATTTAAAGATGGCCGCGAAGACACCAGTGATGACACTCGCACTGGCAGACCATTGTCAGCAAAAACTGAAGCAAACATTGAAAAAATCGGTAAACTTGTTCGACAAGATCGCCGTTTAACAATCAGAGCAGTGTCTGAGTTAACAGGAGTTGACAAGGAAAGTGTTAGGCAGATTCTTCATGAAAGTTTCAACATGAACAAAGTGTGTTCAAAAATGGTTCCAAAGTGTCTCACAATTGAACAGAAGGAACCCCGAAGAATGATTTGTTCTGACATCCTGGAAAACATTGAAAGTGATCCCACCTTCTTAAAAAATGTTATTACTTGCGATGAATCGTGGTTTTTTACTTACGATCCCGAAACTAAACGCCAATCGATGCATTGGAAAACTCATGGTTCTCCACGACAAAAAAAAGCACGAATGTCAAAATCGAAATTCAAGGCAATGATGATTGTTTTTATTGACATCAAAGGGATTGCGCACATTGATTGGGTACCAGAGGGACAAACAGTGAATCAGCATTGCTACATTAGCGTCCTGGCTACCCTACGTGAGCGAGTACAGAGAAAACGGAACGATTTGTGGAGAAAAAAGTCATGGATCCTTCACCAAGACAATGCCCCAGCTCACAGTGCGTTGTCAGTGAAGACGTTTTTGGCAAAACACAACATTCCCATCTTACATCATCCACCCTACTCACCTGATTTGGCCCCCTGTGACTTTTTTCTTTTCCCTAAACTCAAGTCAGCTTTGAAAGAAACTAGATTTGAGACTGTTGAAGCAGTAAAAGAAAAAGCGACGGAAGTAATGTATGGACTTACCGAAAATGATCTGCAGCATTGCTATGAACTCAGGAAAATTCGTATGGAGCGGTGTAGAGACCGAGGAGGAGAGTACATTGAAGGAGATAACATGAAATTGTAAATAATTGTAAATAAATGTTTTTTCCAGCATCAGTCCGTTTTTTTTCTAACCGCACCTCGTATTCATCTCTTGGTCTTCCTCTACGATTTTTACCCTCCACGCTGCCCTCCAATACTAAACTGGTGACCCCTTGATGCTTCAGAACATGTCCTACCAACCGATCCCTTCGTCTAGTCAAGTTGTGCCACAAACTCCTCTTCTCCCCAATTCTATTCAGTACCTCCTCATTAGTTATATGATCTATCCATCTAATCTTCAGCATTCTTCTGTAGCACCACATTTCGGAAGCTTCTATTCTCTTCTTGTCTAAACTATTTATCGTCCATGTTTCACTTCCATACATGGCTACACTCCATACAAATACTTTCAGAAACGACTTCCTGACGCTTGAATCTATACTTGATGTTAACAAATTTCTCTTCTTCAGAAACGCTTTCCTTGCCATTGCCAGTCTACATTTTATATCCTCTCTACTTCGACCATCATCAGTTATTTTGCTCCCCAAATAGCGAAACTCCTTTACTACTATAAGTGTCTCATTTCCCAATCTAATTCCCTCAGCATCACCCGACTTAATTCGACTACATTCCGTTATCCTCGTTTTTCTTTTGTTGATGTTCATCTTATGACCTCCTTTCAAGACACTGTCCATTCCGTTCAACTGCTCTTCCAAGTCCTTTGCTGTCTCTGACAGAATTACAATGTCATCGGCGAACCTTAAAGTTTTTATTTCTTCTCCATGGATTTTAATACCTACTCCGAATTTTTCTTTTGTTTCTTTTGCTGCTTGCTCAATATACAGATTGAATAACATCGGGGAGAGGCTACAACCCTGTCTCACTCCCTTCCCAACCACTGCTTCCCTTTCATGTCCCTCGACTCTTATAACTGCCATCTGGTTTCTGTACAAATTGTAAATAGCCTTTCGCTCCCTGTATTTTACCCCTGCCACCTTCAGAATTTGAAAGAGAGTATTCCAATCAACATTGTCAAAAGCTTCCTCTAAGTCTACAAATGCTAGAAACGTAGGTTTGCCTTTTCTTAATCTAGCTTCTAAAATAAGTCGTAGGGTCAGTATTGCCTCACGTGTTCCCATATGCCTACGGAATCCAAACTGATCTTCCCCGAGGTCGGCTTCTACCAGTTTTTCCATTCGTCTGTAAATAATTCGCGTTAGTATTTTGCAGCCGTGACTTATTAAACTGATAGTTCGGTAATTTTCACATCTGTCAACGCCTGCTTTCTTTGGGATTGTAATTATTATATTATTCTTGAAGTCTGAGGGTATTTCGCCTGTCTCATACATTTTGCTCACCAGATGGTAGAGTTTTGTTAGGACTGGCTCTCCTAAGGCTGTCAGTAGTTCCAATGGAATGTTGTCTACTCCAGGGGCCTTGTTTCGACTTAGGTCTTTTAGTGCTCTATCAAACTCTTCACGCAGTATGATATTTCCCATTTCATCTTCATCTACATCCTCTTCCATTTCTATAACATTGCTCTCAAGTACATCGCCCTTGTATAGACCCCCTATCTACTCCTTCCACCTTTCTGCTTTCCCTTCTTTACTTAGAACTGAGCTCTTGACATTCATGCAAATGGTCCTCTTTTCTCCAAAGGTCTCTTTAATTTTCGTGTAGGCAGTATCTATCTTGCCCCTAGTGAGATAAACCTCCACATCCTTACATTTGTCCTTACATGTGAATATCGTAGGGAACTGTTAATAATTTTTTTGCTTAATGTTCTTTCTCTTTAATTCTTCAAAAGCTATTAATAAAACATCGGAAGGGAAACGGTTTAAAGGAATCACTGAAGTGTAGTCCTGGCTGAATTTCTTAATATTTTTAAAACAATTGTTATTGCTATATTTGAAATTTTTTTGCGGATTACGTATTTGTCGTATACGCAGCCATATCTCGTGCAGGAAGCTGTAAAGGATTTTTTTTATATTTATAAAAGTACTTTACTTCAGTAAAATCAAGAATAGATGACAATAATGCTGTAGATCTCGCTACCCTGAACTCGGCTCGGCTTCCTGAAAAATTATAAAAATACTTTACTTCAGTAAAAACAATTTTGCACTAGATAACTCGACTAGAGTGGCCAACATGTTCTCCAGACATGAGCCCTATCGAACATGCGTGACATAGATTTAAAGGGTTGTTTATGGACGACGCGACTCACCAACCACTCTGAGGGATCTACACCGAATCGCCATTGAGGAGTGAGACAATCTGGACCAACAGTGGCTTGATGAACTTGTGGATAGCATGTCACGACGAATACAGGCTTGCATCAATGCAACAGGACGTGCTACTGGGTATTAGAGGTACCAGTGTGTACAGGAATCTGGACCACCACCTCTGAAGGTCCCGCTGTATGGTCGTACAACATGCAATGTGTGGTTTTCTCGAGCAATAAAAAAGGCGTAAATGATTATGTTGATCTCTATTCCAATTTTCTGTACAGTTTCAGGGACTCTCGGAACCGAGGTGGCGCAAAACTTTTTTTTATGTATGTACTTTCAAAATTTCACACTTTGGATACGTAAAGATACTAATTCAATTTTCGCTACTTTACTTGCACTTTTATAATTTACTATTTTACTCCAATTTGACCAGTTTTATGCATCCACTCTGGTATCTTAACAGGTTTTTTACATTATTGAATTCTTGCAGTTTTAGTTTAAGATCCTCTCTCGTTAAATCCCTGCCGTTATCTCTCCCTCCCTCCTTCCCCCCTCCCTTTCCCTCCCCTACCACCTACATATAGCTATTTAAAATATTGACCGCAGCTTCAAGACAAGTACTTCGACATGTGGTTCTTAGTAGACAATACGGATTGCTAACGCTACTACTTAGGTAAATTCTACATTTATGTACAATTCTTTCCTTTTCTACTTATTGTGAAATATTATATGGTAATTCTTAGTTTTTCTTTGTCTTAGACCTGAAGATGATCGCGAGTGATCGAAACATATAACTAATTAAAAACGTGCAACTGTGACGGAAAAATGAATGAGACTTATTCTAGATGTCATATTTTTCCCAATAATAGCGTCGTTGCAAATTATTTATTGGTTGGAATTTATTACTTGGACTTGGCAAATGAAAGCCATAGGAGTGATCCGATGTAATCATGACTGACTTCGATTGTGCCAACTTCTCAGTCTTGCGTGTGACGCTGTTATTTTAGAAAATCTGAACAGAAGTTTCCAACACAGTTAACAGTCGTCAAAAAAATCTTTCTTGACAGACGATTGATTGCATGCAACTAAGGGAAGGCATGCTTTGAGAATTGAAAGAGTTGAAAGACTGTCGCTTACAGACGTCACTACTTAGCATTATAAAGCTTTGGGTGGCTTGGAATTATCAATATTTCATGTAAGTCACCAGCAAAAAGAGACTAGTATTGATGATGACAAGATGGTGACGCGCTTTAGTTAATTTACTTTATATTTTCGATTATGGTTTCGTTCTTGTCGTATTCCCTTAACCCGTTGCACGAGATGTCCACGATACACTCTGCATCTGTTTTAGTTTCTTTCTACTATCTATTTATCGAGTAGCAGAAATTATGGTTTACAAAGAAATAAGACTTGACGTGAAACAACTTTACTGTCTTCATTACATCATTTGCGATCGCATTTTTTTAATTGCTTTGTGTAGAGAGCAATAGGTAAATGCACTAGAACATTCGACTGAATTCCAAATACATCTTGGCTAGAGACTGCAGTTTGACCACTGTCAGTTTCTTGTCTTGATGACGGAGAAATGTAGTTACAGCAAGCGGAAATAAACTGCTGAGATGAGACGTTGTAACGTGTACAAAGTGCACCACAAGATACACGAGGACAAGAATGGCTCACGGAGGTGCAGCCTATGAAGTTTAAGATAAATAATGTATCCAGATCCAGGACACTGTAAAAGAGTTTGTTGTGAATATACCAATTGTTACAAGTGAATCTTTAACAGATAACATTAAATGTTTCTCCACTGTCGAGACACTTATTTAGTATCTTTAGTGTGTCGCCAAATAATATGCTTTGTATGTGGTCCATATAACAGCCCATATTCACTGAAACCCGACGTAATAGCACGAGACACTGAAAGTAAGTTACACATTATTATGGCACGCCAAATAATTTTTACTAAATGCTACACTACATTTCCGTGAGACACAGGAACAAAACACCATTTTTCAACACATTCGCCAAGTCTCCGCCTGAACATTCTACCAATCTTTCAATTACTCGGCAATAGAAATCCGCTCCTTGGTCACTGAACCATTCGAAAACGGCTGTATGAACGACTTCAGTCTCAGAAAATCTGCGTTTGCCGCGAGTTAGTTCCTCGCTTGCATGGACAATGTCGCCTGCAGGGAACACATAGCATGTGCTCCCTTCTCACGTAGTGCTATTCTTGTTGCACGGTGTTCTTAGCGTGGAACGACATGTGTATCTTACTCTTCGAAGTGCCTTCGTATCATATTATTTGCAATAATATTTACACATAAATTAAAGTGTAACTTAAATTGATGTGAGACACTCCTGTAAGGTAAGCGTATATACTGAATATTGTAATGGGTAGTGATGCATATTTTTGCAGCCAGTGCTTTTGGGTATAGTGTAGTAGTAGTATTGCAGATTTCTTTTAATCGTCTGGAGGACGAGACAGAAACTTAATTTCTTTAAAAAATAGTTATTTTGATTGATAGCGGGGTATGCGGTTTGCAATTAGTGACTGACAAGAAAGTAATTTCTGTCATAAACTATTCCATTCTGAAATAAATACAGCAACTTAAGTAAAGAAACATTTATATTCTTTGTAGTAAATTATATTTATTTTTAAAAGTCTCTCAATGATAATGTTTTACTATAAATTTGTGTATTTCGTGCACATTGAATATAAAAGTATATTTTCCTGTAATTACATTTTTCTTATTTTGCAAAACATATTGCTTTGAAACACAGCTGATGTGACCCAGAGGAGATGAGGCAAGCAACGGCATTGCGAACTTGGTATTACTGTTAGCACTTCTTTCAGAAGTACCTCCTTATCGTCGAAATTGAATTGCAAAATATTTTCATCGATTATTAATGTTCTGTTACAGTGTTTGAAGAAGATTACCCATTGTTTTATTTTTTAAATTAACTGCCTAGGTCGTTACATAATGATTGAGAACTTTCTGATACTGTTTATGTAGTGTTGGTATGTTATTATCAGGTCAGAGTAAGGTACCGACTAGTGAAAAGTATGTAAGAGTGGTCACGCGTAGCCCCTGAGACACTGCAGCTGGCAAACTGAGCTAAGTCTGATCAATAGTAATAATAAATAAAGTTAGAACTGGTAATCGTGACAATACCAGCCTTCTTACATACGGATCCAAATTGTTGCCGTACCTCTGAAGGAATTTCGTGAAAATATTTATCCTCGTCATTAGAGCTTTGTCGCATTTACGTAAAAGAGAGAGAATTTTACCAAATGGTGCCAGGACAACAAGGCAATGCATCGGAAGTTAATAGATCCCTCCCTCCAAATCAATATCTGTAGCAATCACGAAAGACGAGCAGGACTTCGCATCGCCAGTAGGACACACAGTAAAACAAGATACGGTGGTTCCTAACGGCTATGAGTGTCTAACTCAGGCAACAGAGTGCCGAGTTGCATTGGTCTGTCGCTCCAATTCAAGCAACCTCGAGGAACTGTATCAGCCACGTCGGGCTTACTCCGTAACCGACAAGCCGAGTTTCCGTGCAAGAGGCCCCTCTGGCAGTGGAAAAGAGCTGCTACTTGGGGGAGTGTAGGGCAAGACCTCAGTATATCAACGATGGTTACAATGCCTGTTTTTACACATTCACTGCATTTTCACATTACAATATACAATACCCTTCAGACATCCATTCACGTCTGAAGGAACAGACGCTGTTCTCACGATTACAGCTGTGGTTAATATTACGAAACGGTTTCGCATTTCGCGAATCTGGATTGAGTCAGATGTTTGTGACAAGTGAAAATTTGTGCCGGATCGGCAGTCCATCCCGGATTCCTTGCTTACTTCGAATATCCGAGCATACTTCCAGGACTGACGCAAACTTCCACATGTCACGGATTCGCACATTTCGTGATTTCCGTACAGGGAGAGATAAATATTTTATCGTCATTCTGGCCCGTCGAGGCATGATACATCAATGATCATCGCACTAGTGTTCTAAGCGCAGTCTCCTTTACACATAACCCACACTTTCCTTAAACTCTCGCAATAAACCGAAGTCGACCATTCGCCTTTCCTACCGCTGTCCTTACATGCTCGTCCCATTTCATATCACTTTGCATCGTTACCACTGGGTCCTTACATGCTCGTCCCATTTCATATCACTTTGCATCGTTACGACTGGATATTCAGTCGACGTCACTGTCGAGCAACAGATTACTAGTACTGTATTCGAGCTATATGAGGTAGTTTTCCCTACTGCTCTACCTTAACTTACACTTCTCTACATTTAGAGATAGAGCCACTCATCGCACGAGCAAGAAGTTTGTTCTAAGTAATGTTGTATCATCCTACAGTCACTCAAGGATACCTTCCCGTACACCACAGCAACATCAGCAAGCAGTCTTAGGTTGCTGCTCACCCTACCCGTCATATCATTTATGTATATAGAGAATAGCAGCGGTCTCATCACACTTCTCAGTAGCACTCCATACGATACCCTGGTCTCTAAGGAACACTCACCGCCGAGGGCAATGAACTGGGTTCTATTACTTACGAATTCTTCGAGCCACTCACATATCTGGGAACCTACTAGTTATGCTCGTATCTTCGTTGACACTATGTAATGGGGCACCGTGTCAAACGCTTCTCGGAAATGAAGGGGTCTGGAATGTGCTTGTTGCCCTTCAAGGAACAAAACTTCGACAAACAGGGTAATTTTCTACTCGTCAGGAAACTGCAACAGTATGCTGAGCGACGTTGCTCCGCGGCCGCTTCTTTTTTCCCCTACACATGTTATACTCTTACGCCCAGTCGCTGAAAACAGAACTAAACGGGTTTCCCCGGCACGGACGCCACAGTTGGAAATTTCCCAAAGGTGATGGTTTCCAAGACGCTACGAAATCACATCTTTCCCGTGATACCACCGTATGCTGTGGAAGACTCGTCCTATGTTCCGAGGTATAAATGATACAGAGCTAAACTTCGCGAATGAGAAACACGCTGATCATCACCCAAAGCCATTTAATTTTTAATAGCATATTGGCCCACTTCAAGAAACATAATAACACAACGATTCTGCTTCGCATGGATTCGGCAAGTCCTTGGTAGGTTTCCACTCACAGGTGAAGCATTTCCCGTGAACTATGATCCGGTGATTTCTGGACGCGGAGCTGGCCTCAAATAGTGTCGCAGATTCGCAAATCAGGAGAATTTGGTGGACAAGACACCAACGTGTGTTGATCATCAAGGTCCTCAAATCAGCGCAGCACGATTCTGGCCTTATGAAACGGATAGTTATCGTGCTGGAAGATGCCATCACTGGCGGGGAAGATATCAAACTACGAATAATCGTAGTCACAACTGTCATAGTGCCTTCGATTACTCCCACAGGTCACATGCAATCTCAGACGAATGTCCGCCATAGCACAGAACTGTCCCATAGCAGCTTGCATCTATGCCTAAGATATCAAACATGAAAGCACGAAACTGATCTGCAGTAATGTTCAGGTGGCCCAGAACTGACAGGGTCCCTTCAATTACTCCAAAGGTCCCATGGAAACACACATGAAAGCTCCCCACAGGACAATATTGCCCCCATCTGCCTGTATCCGAGGCTCAGTGGCTGTTTTGAGAAGCCGTTTGCCTGGATGACTGCGTAATCTGACACCACCATTGATCTGATGTAACAAGAAACGTGATTCGTCCAACCAGACGACGTCTTTCCATTGATTCATAGTCTAGTCACGATGATATAGAGTGCGCTGCAATAGAAACTGACAATATCGTTGTGTCAAAGTGGAGACGCGTATGGGTCGGCTGCTGCCGAGCCCTATGTTCAACAATGTGCGTGGAACAGTGTGTTCTCGGAGCTTGTACCTACACCAGCATGTACTCTTGCCGTCAGATTTGCGACAGATCGCTGCCTACCTTACGTTAGAGAGCTGATAAGCCTCCGACCTCCACACTGTGTGGTGAGATGTGTGCATTCAATTCCTTGTCGACTACTCGTGGTTTCACGGTCTTTCAGTCAGTTTACATACAGGCTCACGAAGGCAGCTCGCGAACAGCTGAACAGTTCCGTCGTGTTCTACTTGCTCGTTCCCAGACCACAAACTGCAACAGTCTTCCCTTTGTAAAACTTGCTTATGCCAATGTTTTACTCCATTTGTGGCCTGTATTGTCGTTCAAATGATTTTTCATTTTCTCTGCTGCGTTTATACACTGAGGAGACAAAAGTCATGGGATAGCGATACGCACATATACAAATGGAGGTATCACCGCGTGCACAAGGTATAAAAGAGCAGTGTATTGTGTGTGTGTGTGTGTGTGTGTGTGTGTGTGTGTGTGTGTGTGTGTCCGAAATCTTATGGGACTTAACTGCTGCGGTCATCAGTCCCTAACCTTACAAACTACTTTACCTAAATTATCCTAAGGACAAACACACACACTCATGCCCGAGGGAGGACTCGAACCTCCGCCGGGACCAGCTGCACAGTCTATGACTGTAGGCAGTGCATTGACAGAGCTATTATTTGTACTCAGGCGACTCATGTGAAAAGATTTCCGATGTGATTATGGCCACACGACGAGAATGAACAGACTTTCAACGCGGAATGCGCGGAATGGCAGTTGGACCTGGCGCCTGGGACATTCAGTTTCGGAAACCTTTAGGGAATTCAATATTCCGAGATCGACAGTGTCAAGAGAGTGGCGAGAATACCAAATGTCAGGCGTTACCTCTCACCACGGTCATCACAGTGGCCGACGGCCCTCACTTAACGACCGAGAGCAGCAGCGTTTGCGTAAAGTTGTCAGTGCTAACAGACAATCAACACTGAGTGAAATACCACAGAAATGAATATGGGAAGTACGACGAACGTATCCGTTACGACAGTGCGGCGAAATTTGGCGTTCATGGGCTACGGTAGCAGACGACGGACGCGAGTGCCTTTGCTAACAGCGTGACATCATCTACATAACCTCTCCCGATCTGGTGAGCATATCGGTTGGACCCTAGGCGACTGGAAAACAGCGGCCTGGTTGGATGAGTCCCGATTTCGGCTGGTAACAGCTGATGGTAGGGTTCGAGTGTAGTGCAAAACCCCACCAAGCCATGGACCCAAGTTGTCAAAAAGGCACTGTGCAAGCTGGTGGTGGCTCCATAAAGGCGTGGGCTGTGTTTACATGGAATGCAATGAATCGTGTGGATGTTTTGCTATTTGGAGATCATTTGCAGCCGTCCACGGACGTCATGTTCCCAAACAAAGGCTGAATTTTCATGGATGACAATGTGCCATGTCACCAGGTTGCAATTTTTCGCGACTGCTTTGAAGAACATTCTGGACAATTGGAGCAAATGGTTTGTCCACCCGGGTCGTCCAGCTGAATTCCATTGAACATTTATGGGACGTAATCGAGAGATTAGTTCGTGCACAAAACGCTGCACCTGCAGCACTTTCGCAATTGTGGTCGGCTACAGGGGCAACAAGGCTCAGTATTTCCGCAGGCGACTTCCAACGGTTTGTTGAGTCGATGCCTCTTCGAGTTGCTGCACTACGCTGGGCAAAAGAAGTCCGACAAGGTTTTAGGAGCGATCCCATGACTTCTGTTACCTCTGTGTATACAGGCGTCACGTGCCTGCAACGTCACCAGCAGGCATACAGTCTTCAGGAGGGCAGTGGAGGTAATAGTTTGGCTCATGAGAGTATCTAGACAATTAACACATGTACTGAGAAAGTAAACTATCCATGTTAGATCGCATTTCTCTGAATCTGTCGCATTTCTGAGCTAAAGTCCTTAAATTATGCTCATATCGTAGATATCTTCGGCACCGTTGGGTAAATTTCCGGTTATTGATGATATGATATGATGAGTGAAGATAGCCCCCGACTTTTTCAGGAGTTTGTTTTCACGGAAGTGTTAAAAAATAGGCTGTCAAGTTCGAGAGCAAATTTTACTCTTGCGAGGATAATGACCTGAAGAAAACGTGAACATAGTGTGCCTGTGGCCAATTTATAACCACATTTATTAGCCTATACATATCGAAACGCCTCACAATACTGAGACCTTTTTCTACTAGTCTTGTGATTGATTTGATGCGTCCCAGCACGAATTCCTCTCCTGTGCCCACCTCTTCATCTCAGAGTGAAACTTCCACCCACCGTCCTCATTACTTGTGTAATCTCTGTCTTCTCTTCCACTTTTTACCCTATACCGCACTCTCAGGTATCTTGAATTTATTCCTTGTTGTCTTCCATGTAGTTTTTATTCTCAGTTTTTTCTACATGTTGCTCTCCTCACCGATTCTGTGGAAAAACTATTCATTTTCGACCTTTCAGTCTATCTAATTTCAATATGCTTCTATAGTCCATGATTCACTTCCATACAGTACCCTTGCTTCAAACGTACACCCTCAAAAATTACTTCCTCAAATTAAGGCCAATGTCTGATGCTAAAGGACTAGTGTTGTTAGGAATACGTTCTTTGCCTATGCTAGTCTGCTTCTTACGTCCTCCATGTATCGTCCGGCATGTGTTATTTTCATGTATTTTGTGGTCAATTTTAGTTTTACAGTTATCGCTACTGTCATATCTGCTACTCCTCATCCGTTTCCTTTTTCTCCAGTTGACTCTCACTCAATAGTGTGTGCTCTTCAGAATGTTCATTCCACTCAAAAGGTCCTGTAATTCTTACTCACTTTCGCTAATGATAGCAAGGTCATCAGTGAATATTATCATTGATGTCCTTTCACTCTGAATTTTAAAGTCACTTCTGAGTCTTCCGTTTATTTGCCTCTTTGCTTCTTCGATGTATGGATTCAACAATACAGTTACATTCATGTTTTATTCCTATTCTAATCCGAACACTTCGTTCTTGACCTTCTCAAAATTCCCCATGGGGTCTTTTCCATTTAGTATGTTAGTCATTTTTCCCTATAGTTTGTAACGATTTTCGGTGCCATATTGTATTGTCGAATGCTTTTTCAGGGTCGACAAATGCTGTGAACTTGTCTTGATTTTTCTTATGTCTTGCTTCTACAATCGAGCACAACGTTAGAACTGCCTCTCTGATACTTTTGTGACTTCTAAGCTAACTGTGTGAAAGTTCTCGCACTTGCTATCTTGGGATCTGTGTGGTTGGTATTTCTTCAAAAATCTGATGCTATGTCTCCAGATGAAGAGGCTCCTTCTGTTCTGACGTAAGCAGGTTGTAGTAATTCGACGAATTACTATGATGAATGGGCGTTTCTGCTGAATAACACGAAGAATTACTGGACGTGACAAATTTTACACTCTGGTTTCATGATTATGCTCGGAGAACGTCCCCCAAGTTAACATAGCACGTTTCTTTGAAACTTTGAGCTTAGGTGTAGCGCAAGGCTTGAACAGTACGTCGCACACTCTACACAACGAGCTGTATCTGTTATATACTCTCGCCTCCGCCAAATCAGTTCACTTTAGCTTCACGCTATGTTATTTTCTTTTTAATTATCACCGATTCTATGTTCCTCTGTTTAGTCTAGAAAACACTGCTTGATATTCTTTAATTAATTTCAATATTTAGGGAAAGACTATCTTTTGCGAAATGGGATTTCGCACTAAGCGGAGGATTTCACTTTTCATGTGTGATCGGATAGGCAATTTAAATGAATCTGGCATTTATTCATAACACTTCTTCTTACACACACACCACATCAGCAATCACTTACAGAACTTATGCAGAATAGAGAGTGTCCAACACCGAGCAGAACAGAACGAAACCGAGCGCGTACAGTGGTTAACCCCGGCTTATGTACTACGAAACCATCCGAAAAACGTTTGCGTTCTTTGCCTCTTCCCTTCACATTTGCATTTCTTTATACTGAAAATTTCCAAGTATTTTCTCGAAAATATATACCGAAGGAGAGAAGCAACTAACCTACGCTTTATTTCATTTAGCAAAAATGAGCTTCTACCAACTTAATAACACTAAATCCCATATGTCTTTCTTCTTTTTTCATGTCATCATAATTCCTACCCCTCGTAATCACCTTCAATATACTCCTTCTGCCTAGCCACTCTCTTCTCTGCGTTTAGCAATCAATTTCCTCTTGCACTTTTAATGTTGACGTCTTTGCCTTTAATCTCATCGACACACAATTTTTCTGTATGCTGAATCTGTTCTTCTGGCGACCATTTCTTTTTCAATTTCTTTTATTTTTCCTGCAGTCATTTGGCCTTTGATGATTTGATTCCAAACTGATTCACATGCATTCCTGTATTTCTGCCTTTCCTCGAACATTTTTGTACTTTCTGTGTTCAGTCGGTCTATTGAATTATTTCTTATGTTAATGAAAGATTTGTTCACAGTAACCGTCCTTGTACCTATATTTGTCTGTCTAACTTCTGTAATTGCCCTTTCTAGTAGTGTTCATTTCTGTTCTACGGACCTTCCTATTACAGTATTCACTATTCACATTCGAGCGGTTCTAGGCGCTGCAGTCCGGAACCGCCCTGCTGCTACGGTCGCAGGTTCGAATCCTGCCTCGGGCTTGGATGTTTGTGATGTCCTTAGGTTAGTTAGGTTTAAGTAGTTCTAGGTCTAGGGGACTGATGACCTCAGATGTTAAGTCCCATAGTGCTTAGAGCCATTTCAACCACTATTCACATTAGAAAACTTCAAACGCACCTCTTTATTCCTCAATCCTCACTACTTCAGTAATCCACTTCTTTTCACAGTGATTCTTCCCGACGATTCTCTCAAAATTCGGCATGCTCTTCATCACCACTAATTTGTGAACTAAGTCTCTATCTTTTCATGGATACGCCTTACAGCCCAGTATGCGATTTCGGAATCTCTGTCCAACCAGTTCGTTCTTCTCGTGACTCCGAACATTTTCCACGTATATTTCCTTGCCTTGTTAGTTTTGAACAGTGTTTTCAGTATCTGTAGTTGAAAATCATTGCAGAACTTAATTAAGTTTTCTACTATCACATTCATACTTCTGATTACGTCTTCTGCCGTAACTCTGCTTTCCTTTTCTTCCCCTACCACAGCATTTCAATCCCGTATGGTTATTAGATCATCTCTCTCTATATATATGCTGAATTGTCATTTCAAGATCGTCGTATTCAGTCTTTATCTCTTCTTATTCTGCTTGTAGTGTCGGCATGTGTACCTGAAAATTGCTGTTAACGTTTTTCTGTTTATCCTCATGAAAATAATTCTACCACTGCAATGCTCACAATACCTCACTTTCCGCTCTATCTTTCTGTCACGACGGATCCTACGCACGTCACACAGTTTTCAGCTGCTGATGATATTACTCTATATTCGGCTGACCACTTCACTGAACCTCACCGCATCGAACCCGAATCTTTACAGTTTCCTATTCAGATTTTTTATTTTTCCTGTCACATTTCAGACTTATGACATTCCACACCCTGACTCATAAAATGTTACCCTTCCGTTTCCTACTCAGTCTTTTGCTCATCGTTCGTTTGCCCTAAGCAGTCCCATGCTTGAGACTTGGATGTGGAATCTTTTGCCACTGTAACGGTCATCACGACACATTTTCAGCTGGAGACCAAATGTCCTGCATATAAACTTTATGTGTCTTTAATGTTGTGGTTTCCATTATCTTCTGCATTAACCTACCGTTGATAACTGTTAATTCGTTTGCATTTTTGCGGATAATTTCTCAACCCAAGTGCGAATGTGTGCCATGAAACCTTGTCCCACGCTCCGCCCTCTTTGGCAAGGCCATTGCCAGAACGAAGGTGATTTCTTATTCTGGAAGTCTTCGGCCGCCATCGCTTATTATTTGTATTCACAATTTAAACTATGTGCGGGAAACGAAGCTAGAAAGCTTTGATCGCAAATCGAAGATACTTCCCCTAGACCACAGTGACCTAACATCCAAATGTACGTTGCACTGACAAATTCCAAGAAATGTGGAATAGAACAATATAGGACGATAAGGAAAAAACGAATTTCGTCAAAAAAAAAAAAAAAAGAGTCTGCTTGACGTCCAGCATGAATGTAACCCATAAGTGCTGGGCGCTTTTAAAAGAGCGTTTTGAAGAGGGAGACCAATATCACAAACCAACTATTAAGAAAAACACTGACGGCAGAATAATTGCAACATCAAAAAATAATTAATGGAGTCTAATAGAATTTCGCGAATACAATTGTCTAGGTAACGTATTTAAGTGATTAACGTTGAAAGATCATAGGTTAATGTAAGCGCGAGATAAAGGATTGCAAATGTGAAACGCTGATTCTTTAATAACCAGTGTAACCGCCAGAATGTTGAATGCCAGCATGCATGCATTCTGTTGAACAGGTGCCGGATGTCAGTTTGTGGGATGGATTTCCATGCGTGTGGCCGGTCAATATATGGACGGTTAATGTTGCTTGTGGATGACACTGGAGTTGTCGTCCGATGATGTCTCGTATGTGCTCGATTGGATACACATCTGGTAATCGAGCAGGCCAAGGCAACATTTCGACACTCTGTAGAGCACATTTGGTTACAACAGCGGTATGTGAGCGAGCGTTATCCTATTGGAAAAGAACCCCTGGAATGGTGCTCATGAATGGCAGCACAACAGTTCGAATCATCAGACTAACGTCTAAGACTAACCAGTGAGGGTGTCTGGGAGAACCACGAGAGTGCTCCTGCTGTCATACAAAATCGCACTCCAGATCATAATTCCAGGTGTAGGTCCAGTGTGTCTGGTACGCAGAGAGACTGGTTGCAGGCCTTCAACTGGCCTTCTTATGACCAACACACGGCCATCACTAGCACAGCAACAGAACCAGCTTTCATCAGAAAACACAACAGATTTCCAGCAGGCCCTCCAGTGAGCTCACGCTTGACACCAATGAAGTCACACACGGGGATGGTTGGGGATCAGTGGAATGCACGCTAAGGGCGTGTGGCTCGGAGATGTCGAAGTAAACGATTTGTAATAGTTTCGTTGCATCACTGTAGTGCCAATTGCTGCTCATATTGCTGCTCCAGACCCAGTACGGTGCACCAGAGTCATTTGCTGAACACAATGGTCTCCCGTCTCAGTAGTGCCAAATGGCAGTCCGGAGCCCGTTTTTCTGGCGACCGTACGTTCGCGTAACAATCACCGGCAGCAATCATATACAATGGCTACATTCCTGCCAAGTCTTTCTGCAATACCGCAGAAGGAACATCCAGCTTCTCGTAGCCTCATTAAAAGACCTCGTTCAAATTCAGTGAGGTGTTGATAAATGGCGTCTTCGTCGCGTTAAAGGCATTCTCGACTATTATGAACTCACCAGGTCCAGTTTCAAAGGAAACTAACATTCACTGCCGTCAGAGAGTGTATTTAAATCAAACCTGCTTTGCATCCTCATAGTGGCGCTACTAGCACCACTCTTAAGCGACTGGCGCGAAAACTGAATATACGTAATCTTCCAGATGTTGGAACACACCTACCAACTTTCGTTTATGTCGCTCTTCTTCTTCTCTGCGTTGTGATTTTTCTCCGTCAGTGTAGTTATACTGCTATAATGTAGATAGTACAATAATATTGATTGAAATTCAGAAATACAGAAATATAAGGCCCTTAGGAATGAAACAAATAGGAAGTGCAGGGATTTTAGGCGAAATGGCTGCATGATAAATGTGTAGAAACTGAAAAAGAAATGATTCCGAAGGACTGACTCAGCATATAGTAAGGCCAAAACAACCTTCGGTAAAATTAAAAGCAAGAGTGGTAATATTAAGAATTCAATGGTAGTTCCATTGTTAAATGCATGAAGAGAGCGGATAGATGGGAAGAGTAGTTTGAATGACTCTATGAGGGGGAAGACTTGTCTGATGATGTGACAGAAGAAGAAGAAGAAGAAGAAGAAGAAGAAGAAGAAGAAGAAACAGGAGTCGATACAGAAGAGATATAAGTTCCAGTACTAGAGTCAGAATTTAAAAGAGTTTTGGAAGACTTAAAGATTTAATAAGGCAGAAAGGATAGATAATATTCCATCAGAATTTCTAATATCATTCGGGGAAGTCGTAACAAAACGGCTACTCACATTGCTGTGTAGAATACATAGATCTTGCGATATACCATCTGACTTTCGGAAAACATCATCCACGCAATTCCGAAGATTGCAAGAGACGACAAGTGCGATAATTAGCATCCAAGTTACGCAGAGGACTGGAAAAGAAAATTGAGGATGTGTTAGGTGACGATCATTTTGGCTTTAGGAAACGTAAAGGCACCATAGAGGCAATCCTGGCTTTGCAGATGATAATGGAAGCAAGAATTTAAAAAAAAAGGAGGATTTGTCGATCTGGGGAAAGCGTGCGACGAAATTCTGAGAAAAGTAGGGGTAAGCTATAGGGAAAGACGTGTAGTATACAATATTTACAAGAAACAAGAGGAAAACTAAGAGTGCAAGACCGAGTACGAAGTACTCAGATTAAAAAGGGTGTAAAACAGAGATGTAGTCTTCCAACCCTACTGTTGAATCTTCACATCGAGGAAGCAACGACGGAAACAAAAGAAAGGTTCAAGAGTGGAAATAAAATTCAAAACGAAAGGACATCAGCGATAAGATTAGTTGATGACTTTGCTACCCTCAGTGAAAGTTAAGAGGAATTACAGGATCTGTTGAATGAAATAAGCAATCTAATGAGAACAGAATACGAGCTGACAGTAAATCAAAGTAAGACGAAAGTAATGAGAACTAGCAGAAATAAGAACTACGAGAAACTTATCATTATTGGTGATCACGAATTAGATCAAGTTAAGGAATTCTGCTACCTGGACAGCAAAATAATCCATGATAGACTGAGCAAGGAGATCATAAAGAACAGATTAGAACTGGCAAAGAGGACATTCCTGGCCAAGGGAAACCGACTTGCATCAAACATAGACCTAGACTTGAGAAAGAAATTTCTGAGAATGTACGTTTACAGCACAACATTGTGTGATAGTGAATCATGGACTGTTGGGAAATCGGAATAGAAGAAAATCAAAGCATTTGAGATGTGGTGCTACAGAATAATGTTGAAAATTAGGTGGACTGATAGGGTAATGAATGAGTAGCTTCTTGGCAGAATCGGCGAGGAAAGGAACATATGGAAAACACTGACAAGAAGAAGAGCAGGATGGTGGAATATCCGTTAACACATCATTGAATAAATTCCGTGGTAGTAGAGATAGCAATAGAGGGTCAAAACTGTAGAGGGAAACAGAGATTGGAATACACTCAGAAAATAATTAAGATGTAGGTTACAAGGGCTACTCTGAGGTGAAGAGGGAAGACGTTGGCACAGGAGAGGAATTCGGGGCAGGTTGCATGAAACCAGACAGGAGACCAAAGACTCAGAAGAGGGGCCGTGTCACAGCAAGGTATTCGAAATTAAGCTGGCAGAGACCACTTTCCCACTGTTATATTGTCTTTGTTTTTGTATCTTCCATTTTTCGTACTAACTACTTGTACATGCTATTTACGTAATAAATACTGTAAAACCATATAATTGACTTGTTTATTCTTAAGTACGGACGATACAACAGAAAAACATGTGGTTCAGTAGTGCGAGGATGTAGCTCAACGGAGAGTAATTAGCGTTACGTAACGCCGTGAGGAAATTTCCGAGTTCTCGTCGCCGCTGATGTTGGGTGTGGATACTGCTCCGGAGTAGGGAAGTGAGGGCGCTTGGTCTACGCGGCGGATTAGATCTGACTGACGGTGACGAGCGTTGTACCACTACCGCCGTGTTTTGTATAATGTGCCAAGTACTTGCTGCCACCGTCGATGCAAAGCCGGGAATTCCCACAAGGAAAGACTCATCAACGAGTGTTCCTCTCGGTATTTGGCGACACTGTCGCAGGTAGGAAAACCGTCTCTTGACATCATTTGCATAGCTTGCTATCTGTGGTTCAATATTCGCAGACCTCTATCGTTAAGGAAGCGTTTTCCTTATTGGGATAACGTTTTCACACATGATTGTTTGTCATGGCTGTCATATGCCAACGATGCTTGGATGCTTTCTGCCTCGGAACTCTCAGCACAAAGGCACAATGGGTTCCCACAACCCGATCACCGGCTGTCGCCCTCTCTGACAATAAGAGAAGTGTATCGCGCTCCACATTGTGTCATCTGCGTGAATAAATATGTAATATGGAGTCAACTTACGTTCAAGATTTCTTTCGCCCTTAAGTGAACGATAAGCTGAGAAAAAGCGGTAGGAGAAAGGAACAGAGTAAAGTGAAACGGATTTTCCCCAAAAAAATTCAAACAGAACACTAGGACGGTAATCCATACAAAATATAAATGTGGGTGTACGTATAATACACTAATCTGTCACAGCATTACAGCCACCGACCTACTATCGTATAAACCCGTCCAGCCGATAGCAGGGTCACCTGGCGAGAATGACTGCTAGTCATACTCTCAAAGGGTGCAATGTAGCGTCAGTGAGCGTGCTGACCGTGTGTAGTATGGGAAGGAGGCACGATCTACGAGTTTCACCGAGGACAGACTCTGATGGCCCGAAGGCTCCGCACGAGCATTTCGGAAACTGCACGACTTGCCGTGTGTTCGAGGAGTGCTGTGGTGAGTGTCTACAACACGTGGGGAAACCAAGGTGAAACCATGTCCACAAGTCGGGTTGGGTGTTGTAACGTCTAGAGAAACAAAAACAATATATTATGTAGTAATCAGAGAATTAGATGTATCATATTGTGTCATTGCATAAAATTATGTATTTTTTTTATTATTTATTTTTGAAAACGTCTGCGTCGGCGAGTAATAAAACCGACACAGAAGATAAATGTTAAACAGAGATTAAAAAAGGAACTAGTATATAATGCGTGATGTAGATTAATGTCTTTGTCTTCTTGATTTGGAAGTTGTGCGAGGAAGATCTCCTGTTGTTGTCGTAGAGAACGCGAATGTAGCACTCTTTTGTCGAGACTAAGCAATGTACGCCATTACGTGTGAATTCACAAAGGTCTGTAATCACTGAGATATTTAAAGGTTTTAATAGAGTTGTATAAATGAAAACTTGTATTATTTATTGTTAAGCTTGCTTGCATATTATCCCATCCTGTTGAGACATTTTTCAGTTATATAAATATTATCTGTGGTGCTGAGCTGCGTGGAGAACGAAGAGCCGCTGCCGCGGCGTATTTAAACGACTTACAATATAGTCGAGCATACCGCAAGGAAGCGGTAAAATAATAGTAAAATAATATTATTTCTTTTAGCTCCCAGACTGGCAGTGAAGATCAGCAGATTTTATGATGTGTTGCAGGTTGACGCGGGCTGCTGATAGGATATTATTTACAGTGCAAATAATTTAGTGTACCTTCAGAATCTGATAGGAATCTTGCTGTGCTCCGTTCTGATCTGGCAAACTTTATAGTGACAACGTATTTTTTTTTTAATGAGAGTCTCATGTTCTTGGGCTAGTCGTGTTATGAAATAGCATTTTAACGAGAATTAAAATCCACTGCGAACTTGTGTTTTTGAACGATCATACGAACTGTAACATCAGTGTTCATAACAGAGTAATTTCAACTTTTAATCACTATGAAGTAGGGAAGATATATTGATTCTTAGTATGAGTTGCAGTTACGAAAAATCGTTCGTTAAATTGTAGGCCAGATACAGAACAATAAGACTTCCATATATACATTTTATTCCGCTAAAAGGTAATGATGATAAAGAAAAGCAAAGCACAGCATTGTTAAAAGTATTTCACGTAACTCTTTCCGTAAATGTGTTGTTACAGTGTCCACCTCACCACAGACGTCGGACGCCGTAGGCTGGGCAGACTGGTAAAACAGGACAGGCGGCGAAATGTGGCGCACTTATAGCAGACTTTAATGCTAGGCAGGGTCCAAACGTTTCTGAACACACAGTGCATCGAACACTCCTAACAATGGGCCTCCGCAGCCGACAACCTTTGCATGTCCCAATGTTAACAGCACGACATCGGCAAGTACGACTGAAATGGGCATGTGACCCTCGGCACTGGACGCTGGTGCAATGACAGAGCATTACATGTTCTTATGAATGCCGATACCTTCTTCATGACGCCAATGCGAGAGCGCGAAACCGTCGTCTTCCAGAAGAACAGTTCCCTGACATCGGTACTGCAGGATTGAGACAAGCTGACAGTGGCTCCATTATGCTCTGGGGGAGTATTCACTTGGGCATCGATGGGTCCAGTAGAGGTCGTTCAAGGGACCATGACGTCCCAGGAGTATCTTACACTAGTTGCAGACCACGTACACCCCTTCATGACCATCATGATTCTTGATGCCAGAGACATTTTTCAACGAGATAGTGCGCCATGTCACGAGGCCAGGAGTGTGAAAGGAGTGGTCCGAGGAACACAATGGCGAGTTCCAATTGATGTGCTGGCCACCCAGATAGCCAGATCTGAACCCGATCGAACGCATGTGGGGATTGTGATTGAATTTGGTGACAGAGCTCATTGAACTATTCCCCGAAATTTAAGTGAATTAGGTGACTTGTGTAGGCAAATGTGGTGCCAGCTCTCTCCAGCGACCTACCAAGACCTCACCGCTTCCGTGCCACGACGCGTCGCCGGTTTTATCCTTGCCAAAGGTGGACATACCGGCTAACCGGCTATTAGGTAGGTGATTATAATGCTCTGGCTGATCAGAGTATATCTTTGAATGTACGTATGTTCAACATTTTGAACCTAAAGCACTGACAGCCTTCAGTCGAACCTGGAACACATATCGCTTTGTATCTGGAAAGAATCACTTTGGGGTAAGAACCGTCCACCTATCAAAGGGATGGGGAGGGGAGTAAAAAAAGCAGTGTAGGTCACGATGTGAAAATATCCATGCGAATACTTTAGTCATCCAGTATTTAGAATGAGAGCACTTGAAGACTTCCAACAAAGTTTGCACATAATTTCGAACCTTCACGAAACTTGTTCTCCCCGACGACCTTCACAAAAAGATGAAAGAAAAAAAGTTTATCGCTTACTACATTTTCGCTGTTAATGGTGTAACAATGCTACGTGAACCATGACTTTTTAATTTATTACTTCTTTTTACTAACAGTATTCGTGACATTTTTCAGACGGTATTCACATATGCCACTGAATGTACCAGAAAAATTACATCATTGTACGAAACTTAGTTCAGGAGATATAACGACATAAATATTGAGATGCTACCCCATCATGCAAGACGTTTAAATTTATTACTTTTTTACTACTACTCTATCCTCGACGCCATTCGCAGACAGTAGTCACTTATGTAACTGGATACATTTGCAAAATTATAGCATTGTACAGCTCATAGTTTAGGAGATATGACGTCATAAACACTGAGCTTCTTGAAAATGAAGCTGCTAGGCAAAATTCGCTGTACATACAAGTTTTTTTTTTAATTTAATCGCATGGCTAGGACCCCGTCGGGCAGACCGTTCCCCGGGTGCTTGTCTTTCAATTTGACGCCAGTTCGGTGACCTGCAGTCGATGAGGGTGATAGGATGATGATGAGGACAGCACAACACCCAGCCCCTGGACGGAGAAAATTCCCCGACCCAGCAGGGAATCGAACCCAGGCCCAGAGGATTAGCAGTCCGTCACGCTGACCATTCAGCTAACGGGGGCGGACAACATAACACGTGAAATGTGTGTACAAATACGCGTGAACTTTGTTAAATAAGTGTGAAATACATTTGACATGTGCGTAAGTGTGCGAAGTCACTGGTAAAACGTTCATCCTAAACCCATGGAATAATTTCAGTTAAATTTGGTACACATATTATTTGCAGTATGGAAAGAAATACTGAAGGAGTGGGAGCCACAAGCTTCCTATTTGGGTGTGTGTGATAACGTGAAGAGAGAACGGAGAACGAGGAGATAGACACAGACAGCAGGGGGCAAGGAAGAGACAGGTACAGGGGGAGATGGACAGAGGTATGGCAGGGGGAAATGGACAGAGAGAGGGGAGAGGAGAAGATAGACCGGAAAAGGAAAGAGGAAGATAATGGGCCGAGACTGGGACAGGAAGAGAGAGCCAGAGTGCTGGAGGAGGAGGTAAAGAGAGGAAAAGAGGAAGAGATAGCTAGAGTGCTGGAGGAGGAGGTGAACAGAGGAAATGGACACAAGAAGGAAAGAGGAGGAGATGGACAGGGAGAGGTCGGATGAGCAGATGGACAGAGAGGGGTAATGGAGGAGATGGACAGAGATAAGAGAAGAGGAGATTGACGAAGACAGGGGGAGGAGGAATTCGACAGAAGGGAAAGGAGCAAATGGACACAGAGGGAGGGGGAGCAGCAGAATAACAGAGATAGGGGAGGAGGAGGTGGACGGAGAGCGGAGGGTGGGGGCGGTGGACAGAGAAACGGGGAAGGGGAAGATTGGTATAAATACATCTCTCTGCAACGCCGGGTATTAAATGATCCTAATACACACATACATAACCAACACGGATTCAGAAAATATCGTTCTTGTGCAGGTTTTTGATACCATTCCTCACAAGCGACTACTAATAAAATTCGTGCATATGGAGTATCGTCTCAGTTGTCTGAATGGATTCGTGATTTCCTTTCAGAGAGATCACAGTTCGTAGTGATAGACGGTAAATCATCGAGTAAAACAGAAGTGATATCTGGCGTTCCGCAAGGTAGTGTCATAGGCCCCCTGCTGTTCCTGATTTATATATTTTTTTTTTTTTGTGGTTTTAGGGCGCACAACTTCAATGGTCATTAGCGCCCTGACTACTCTAAGAATGTACCGCGAGGCACAAGTTGACAACAACAACTAAAAGGGAAAACACGATAAAAGACAGACTGACAGGCATAGGATTAAAAAACAGCATCATCAAATGTCCTTAGAGAGGTTTGTCAAATTGATAAAACGAAGAACACGAGCAACTGCTCGTGGGTCATCCGCTAAAATGGCATCGAAAGTACTTGGCAGGTTAAGATCTAGACGCAGTGTGTTAAAATGTGGACACGACATTAAAATGTGTCGAACCGTCAGCAATTACCCACATGGGCAGAACGGCGCCGGCGCAGCCGTCAGCAAATGGCGATGGCTGAACCGGCAGTGTCCAATTCTTAACCGGGCCAAAACTACCTCCTCCCGCCGAGAAGGGCGTGAGGAGGACGTCCAAGCCACGGGAAGAGGTTTTAAGGCCCGAAGCTTGTTGTCTGTAAGTGCAGCCCAATCGCCATGCCACAGCGATAAAATGCGCCGACAAATGACCCTGCTAAAATCGGACGAAGGGACACAACAAGAAGCTGTCCGAGGCTGGAGGACCGCAGCCTTGGCCGCGGCATCTGCAGCTTCGTTCCCAGGGATACCGACATGGCCAGGAACCCACATAAAGCTAACCGGAGAACCGACATCCACCAGCTGCTGAAGAGAGCGTTGGATCCGGTGTACGAAAGGGTGAACCGGGTACGGATCACTGAAGCTCTGGATGGCGCTCAGGGAGTCGGAGCAGATGACATAAGCAGAATGTCGGTGGCGGCAGATGTAAAGAACAGCCTGGTAGAGGGCAAAGAGCTCAGCTGTGAAGACCGAACAATGGCCATGGAGCCGGTATTTGAAACTTTGTGCCCCGACAATAAAGGAACACCCGACCCCGTCATTGGTCTTAGAGCCATCTGTATAAATGAAAGTCATGTTGATGAACTTCGAACGAAGTTCCAAAAAACGGGAGTGGTAGACCGAACCGGGGGTAACCTCTTTTGGGAGCGAGCTGAGGTCAAGGTGAACGCGGACCTGAGCCTGGAGCCAAGGTGGCGTGTGGCTCTCGCCCACTCGAAAGGTTGCAGGGAGTGAAAAATTAAGGTGTTGAAGGAGGCGACGAAAGCGAACTCCAGGGGGTAGCAGGGCAGAGACATACAACCCGTATTGACGGTCGAGAGAGTCGTCAAAAAAGGAACGATAAGACGGGTGGTCGGGCATTGACAGTAGCCGACAGGCATACCGACAAAGCAGTATATCGCGCCGGTAGGTGAGTGGCAATTCGCCAGCGTCAGCATGAAGACTCTCTACGGGACTAGTATAAAATGCTCCGATCGCAAGTCGTAAACCCCGATGTTGTATGGAGTTGAGGCGGCGTAAGATGGATGGCCGTGCAGAGGAGTATACGAAGCTCCCATAATCCAGCTTGGAGCGGACGATCGACCGATATAGACGAAGTAGGACGGTTCGATCCGCTCCCCACGACATACCACTGAGAACACGGAGGACATTTAAAGAACGGGTACAACGGGCGGCCAAATATGACACATGTGGAGACCAGCTAAGTTTCCTGTCAAATGTAAGGCCTAAAAATTTGGTTGTCTCCACGATTGGTAGAGCAACGGGACCGAGTCGTAAGGACGGTGGGAGAAACTCTTTGTAGCGCCAGAAGTTAATACAGACCGTCTTCTCGGCAGAAAAACGGAAGCCATTGGCGACACTCCAGGAGTAAAGACGGTCAAGAGAACGCTGAAGCCAGCACTCCAGGACACGTGTACACTGCGCGCTGCAATAGATGGTAAAATCGTCCACGAAAAGCGAGCCTGATACATCAGGTGGGAGGCAATCCATTATTGGATTGATTGCGATGGCGAAGAGAGCGACGCTCAAAACTGAGCCCTGTGGCACCCCATTCTCCTGGCGAAAGGTGTCGGACAGGACAGAACCCACACGTACCCTGAACTGTCGATCCATTAAAAAGGAACGAATAAAAAGAGGGAGGCGACCGCGAAGGCCCCATGTATGCATGGTGCGGAGAATGCCCGCCCTCCAACAGGTGTCGTAAGCCTTCTCCAAATCAAAGAACACAGCCGCGGTCGGGCGCTTCCGCAAGAAGTTATTCATAATGAAGGTCGACAAGGTAACCAGATGGTCAACAGCAGAGCGGCGCCTACGAAATCCACATTGTACATTGGTAAGTAGGCGTCGAGACTCGAGCAGCCAAACCAATCGAGAGTTAACCATTCGCTCCATCACTTTACAGACACAGCTGGTAAGCGAGATAGGTCGATAACTGGAAGGCAAGTGCTTGTCCTTCCCCGGCTTAGGAATCGGGACAACAATAGACTCGCGCCAGCATGCGGGAACATGTCCCTCAATCCAGATGCGATTGTATGTACGAAGAAGAAAACCTTTACCCGCAGGAGAAAGGTTCTTCAGCATCTGAATATGAATAGAATCAGGCCCTGGAGCGGAGGACCGTGATCGGCCAAGTGCGTTTTCGAGTTCCCGCATGGTGAATGGGGCATTATAACTTTCACAATTCGAGGAGCGGAAGTTAGGTGGCCTAGCCTCCTCTGCCTGTTTGCGGGGAAGGAAGGCAGGGTGGTAATGAGCGGAGCTCGAAACCTCTGCGAAAAAGCGGCCGAAGGCATTGGAGACAGCCTCAGGGGCCATAAGGACGTCATTAGCGACCTTCAAGCCAGAAACTGGTGAGTGGACCTTAGTGCCAGATAGCCGGCGCAGACTACCCCAGACAACAGAAGAAGGAGTAAAACTGTTGAAGGTGCTTGTGAAAGCAGCCCAGCTGGCTTTCTTGCTTTCTTTGATAATACGACGACACTGAGCACGTAATCGTTTATAATTGATACAATTCGCCACTGTAGGGTGGCGTTTAAATGTGCGTAAAGCACGTCGACGAGCACGTAAAGCGTCTCTACATGCTGCGGTCCACCAGGGGACCGGTACGCGACGTGGAGAAGAAGTAGGGTGAGGGATGGAATATTCAGCAGCAGCGAGAATGACTTCCGTGAGGTGTGCGACCTGACGATCGCAGCTTGTGAAGGTTTGATCCTGAAAGGTCGCCCTGGAAGAGAAGAGCCCCCCAGTCTGCCTTGGAGATGGTCCAACTAGAGGAGCACGGAGAGGGGGTATGCTGCAGGAGATGGATAACACACGGGAAGTGGTCGCTCGAATATGTATCAGAAAGCGCATACCACTCAAACCGGCGTGCAAGTTGGGGAGTACATATAGAGAGGTCTAAATGGGAATAGGTGTGAGATGTGTCCGAAAGAAAAGTAGGGGCGCCAGTATTGAGGCAGACAAGATTGAGCTGGTTGAAAAGGTCTGCTAACAAGGAGCCCCTCGGGCAGGATGCTGGAGAGCCCCAAAGGGGATGGTGGGCATTGAAGTCTCCAGTTAACAAAAATGGTGCAGGTAGCTGAGCAATAAGTTGCATCATGTCTGCCCTGGTAACGGCAGATGACGATGGAGTGTAAACGGTACAAAAGGAAAACGTAAAAGTGGGGAGAGTAATGCGGATGGCAACTGCCTGCAGACCGGTGTGCAACGTGATGGGATCGTAGTAAATATCATCCCGGACCAGCAACATAACCCCTCCATGAGCTGGGATACCTACCACAGGGAGTAGGTCAAAACGCACAGAGGTGTAGTGTGCCAAGGCAATTTGATCGCATGGGCGTAGCTTCGTTTCCTGGAGGGCTACGACGAGCGGACGGTGCAAGCGGAGCAGCAACTTCAAGTCCTCTCGGTTGGAGCGAATGCTGCGAATATTCCAGTGAATAAGTGCCATCGTAAGAAAAGGAAAATGAAAGAAGGGGTCACCTCGAAGGCCGCTGAGGGCCTGGCTTCGAGCGAGCACTGCCGCCGCTATCAGTAGGCGGACAGTCATCGTCCATGGGGTCTATAGGTTCATCGGCCATCTCGGGAGGATGGCCGGGAGGGGGAGCTTCCTCCGCCGGTGAACGGCCAGATGTACGGCTACCAGCGGTACGGCCAGGCGAAACGGATGACGGCCTGGGGCGGCAACCGCTGGGTGGCGCAGGAGAAGAAATGCGCCGTGGCGGAGAAGGAGAACTGTGCTTCCTATGAGCCTTCTTGGAAGGACGTTTGGTGGAAGTACCGGTCGAAGGCTGGGAGGTCGAGGTACGTAGGAAGTCTGCACGGGATGGTTCCTTCTTGAAGGCCCGTGCATCTGACTTCGGGGTCTTCGTCTTAGCAGAAGTTGATGAAGGGGCTGGTGTCTGTGGGGTGATGGGAGGAAGAGGAGACGTCGACCGCGCGATCTTAGCACTGGTCGAAGGGACGACTGTGGTGCTGAAGGTCAGATTGCATGTCTGGGTTGCCACCTCCCTGGTAGTCCGAGGAGAGGCGAGGACAGTACTGTATTTCCCCGCTGGGAGCAGCGTGGGCTTCCTACTAGCCAATAGCTTGCGAGCAGCCGAGGTGGACACTTTCTCTTTGACCCGAATTTCTTGGATACAGCGTTCTTCCTTATAGACAGGACAGTCGCGGGAGGATGCGGCATGGTCACCCTGACAGTGCACACAACGAGGAGACGGAGGTGGACAGTCACCCTCATGGGCATCCCTGCCACAAGTGACACATTTAGCCGCATTGGAACAAGACTGTCGAGTGTGATTGAAACGCTGACACTGGTAGCAGCGCGTAGGTGTCGGGACATAGGGGCGAACAGAAATAACCTCGTAGCCCGCCTTGATGCGCGATGGCAGCTTAACACTATCGAAGGTCAAGAAAAGTGTCCGGGTCGGTACAAGGTCATTGTTGACCTTTTTCATGACCCTATGGACAGCCGTCACGCCCTGCTCAGCGAGGAAAGATTGAATCTCCTCGTCAGTCAATCCGTCGAGGGAGCTAGTATAGACTACACCACGAGACGAATTCAAAGTTCGGTGGGCCTCCACCCGGACAGGGAACGTGTACAGGAGTGTGGCCCGAAGCAGTTTTTGTGCCTGAAAGGCACTCTCAGTTTCTAGTAATAAGGTACCGTTACGCAACCTGGTACAAGATTTGACAGATCCGGCTATGGCATCTACGCCCTTCTGGATAGCGAAAGGCTTGACAGAGGAAAAATCCTTTCCGTCCTCAGATCGAGAAACGACGAGGAACTGTGGGGCAGGCGGTAGTACTTTTGTCACTGGTGGCTGGTCACGTTTCCGTTTTTGGGCAGAAGTCGAGAGAGATGGAGTAGAATCCATTGCGGAGGAATCCCCCATGATTGCCAGCGTCTCCGATGGCGCGCTCCTTCCTTGTGGGGACCCTCTCAGAGGGCACTCCCGCCTTAGGTGAATGTTTACACCTCAGGTCACACCTCCCGAGAAACAGACGGAGGGACCAATCGGCATGGTCAGAAGGTATCAGCTCAGGCAATCACCCCTCCCCGGGCCTGGCCTTTACCAGGGGGTACGCGCGTGCCTTACATGTCTACCCAGGGCGGGGAATTACGCGTTACCCCGTCACCGGCTACGCATGCGAACGCGTGGGTCGGCCTTCAGGCACGCACAGGGAGGAAGGAAGAAGAGGAAAAAGAAGAGAGAGAGGGAGAAAGAGGACAGACTGTCTCAAACGCCGAGGCGGAGACCAGAGAAGGCAAGGAGAAGAAGGCAATGAGAAGGCAAGGAGAAGAAGGCAATGAGAAGGCAAGGAGAAGAAGGCAATGAGAAGGTAAGGAGAAGAAGGCAATGAGAAGGCAAGGAGAAGAAGCCAATGAGAAGGCAAGGAGAAGAAGGCAATGAGAAGGCAAGGAGAAGAAGGCAATGAGAAGGCAAGGAGACAGAAGGCAATGAGAAGGCAAGGAGAAGAAGGCAATGAGAAGGCAAGGAGAAGTCAAGGGAAAGAGTAAGGAAGACAGTGAGGTGGAGAAGAGCAAAGAAAGGAACCAACAAAAGGAAGGAAGAAACGAGAAGTGAAAAACCAAAAAGACCACAATTATAGGTCGTGGAACCGTCCGTCTCCGGACGCAGGCGCTAACTACCCCCGTGAGGGGGATGGACTCCTTTTAGTCGCCTCTTACGACAGGCAGGAATACCTCGGGCCTATTCTAATCCCCGGACCCGCAGGGGGCTGATTTATATAAATGATCTAGGTGATAATCTGAGCAGCCCCCTTACACTGTTTGCAGATCACGCTGTAATTTACCGTTTAGTAAAATCATCAGACGATCAATTCCAATTAGCACTAACAAAAAAAAAAGTGCGAGGTCATCCACTTGGGTACTAAAAGAAATCCGATAAATTCTGGGTATACGATAAATCGCACAAATCTAAGGGGTGTCAATTCGACTAAATACCTAGGAATCACAATTACGAACAACTCAAATTGGAAATACCGCATAGATAATATTGTGGGGAAGGCGAAACAAAGACTGCGCTTTGTTGGCAGAACACTTAGAAGATGCGACAAACCCACTAAAGAGACAGCCTGCATTACACTTGTCCGTCTTCTGCTGGAATACTGCTGCGCACTATGGGATCCTTACCAGGTAGGATTGACGGAGGACATCGAAAAAGTCCAAAGAAGGGCAGCTCGTTTCGTGTTATCGCGCAATAGGGGTGAGAGTGTCACTGATATGATACGCGAGTTGGGGTGGCAGTCACTGAAACAAAGGCGGTTTTCTTTGCGCCGAGATCTATTTACGAAATTTCAATAACCAACTTTCTCTTCCGAATGCGAAAATATTTTGTTGACATCCACCTACGTAGGGAGAAATGATCATCATAATAAAAAATGATCATCAGAGCTCGAACGGAAAGATTTAGGTGTTCCATTTTCCCACGCGCCATTCGAGAGTGGAATGGTAGAGAAGTAGTATGAAAACGGTTCGATGAACCCTCTGCCAGGCACTTAAGTGTGAATTGCAGAGTAACCATGTAGATGTAGAAAGTTGCAACCGTCCACCACGCTGCACGTTCCCAAACGTTGGCGAATCACGAAGCGTTGTATTATTTCCTAAAGACAAGATTTCCGTGCATAGTGACCTAAGAACCCAGAGCTGAAGAAAGAGTACACAGTTTCCAGTAACCTAATTTATTTCACGAGAGTAATAAATAACTGTCATACTGCACTAATGAAAAGCTGTATTGCCACACAAAATTAATAAATTAGGAATTTTTTGTGAAAAAGCAAAGAATTTTGTTAAATCGCGACAGTGGTGGTGAGCACGATTCTTCTATAGATTTGTTGAAAGTTTCAGATGAGTGAGACATTGCAGCTGTACGTTGGTATCCACCTGAATCGGCTAGTGACATGTGTCGTGAAAGATGCAGAAAACTGATTTTAGTATTGTTATTAAACATTCTCATTTTTAGTATTCTATGATTTACGTTTCAAAGAGATCGAAAACAAATAGACTGCAAATGGTAAAGAATAATTCATTTGAATGTAAAAGTTACCATACGATAATTTTTGGAGATAATCGTTGCAGAATGCCTTAAAAAGTCAAAACCGGTTGTGAAGCGAAGGAAAAGTTCAAATAACTGCGTGGGCGGGAAAAAGTGCTGCATTCATTCGATAAGCGTATGGCTACTGTACTCTGAAGTAGTATTTATTTATTTATTTTTTTACAAATGAGTTTAGAGGTGCTTGCAAAAGCATAGAATTTGAAACCTGAGATTATCTGACAGAAAACATTGAAATATTTATGATACAGTAACGAAGTTCCACGAAAATGAACGTTAAATAGCTGACGTTGTTGGCATCTTAAATAAAGGAGTATATTACATTCTTTACAAAAAGTGGACGTAGAAAGTTCCTGCGCTGGGTGACACGATGTTTGACTTTTATACGAACATGAAACAATATTTCTAGCCAGAATTTTGTAGTGCCTACGCGAAATCTTTGATACTTCTTGTGCATAATACTAATCACGGACGAAACATTGATTCATCACTAGACTCCTGACACTTGCGACGATTTACCGACGAATGTGAACGCCGCTGATGTCTGGAATTTTTGTTGTGTAACTCTGACAGATTACTTGGACAAAGGCAGAACTACAACTAGGCTCACTTTTTGCTTCATTACCGAAACGTTTGAGACAAAGTATTTGAGTAACAAACCTTATTGGCACAAGCAAAAGTTCTTTACCAGAACAACGCTTTAATTATCTAGTCATCACAGAATGATGATGGAGAAAATGCGTAGGCTGGGACTAGATATGGTTCCTATTCAATAGTTTTCTTCTGACTTAGCCCCCATCAGATTTCTACTTATCATTTACATAATATGAAAAACTTGTCTAGCTAGGAAGCGATCGTAGTTACAGACAAGCTTTTTGCAAATTTTATCAGACAAATCTTCTCCACTGGGATGAAAATGCAAAAATCGTGCTTGAACAACTGTACAGACATCGAAGGGAATATATTTTAAAATGAAATTTTATTTCAATAATTCTTACATTTTACCTTACCCATCTATCCTTGTAACCCTGTGCAAATGTACTAACATCAGAATTTGGTTTTATAAACCCTTTGAAAAGTTGTTCGTCAAGATCAGTAACATATGTTCATTTTTTTCTTTATTTACTGTTCTTTACTTGAAAACTGTATTGTACCGATAAGAGCCATATTTATTACCGTTAGAGGTTGAACATTTGTATTACTTAATTCAACGTATTATGTTAACACAAAAGTAAACTATTTTCATTTATAAATAAGTGATTATTTTAAAAAATGTATCACTGTCCTTAACCAGCAAGCAAATTAGAGCGCCATAGTGGTTTATTAGGCGTGGTCCCACTGAAGCTGGTATGCCTTTGCCTTCCTACGATCTTTTAATTGCCTTATCCTGCATGCCGTATGTACAGGAACCTACAATTTAACGTGGACCCCGAAACACACCACAATCTAGCATATTGACATCTGAAAACCATTGCCAGAGGTGAAAGAAGCGATGAGCGACACGAGAAAGCTCATACGACCTCTTGATGGATAGATTCCTTGCTAGATGCCTGAAAATGGAGCAATTTGGCACTGAAATCGGCGGAATGTAAATTTAACATCTGAAGTAGAATAAGAAACAAGTACGAAAAGAGGGAAATAATAAACATTCATTTTTCTTCCGTGAATTTGGGTTTTGAGAGTGCAATTTGTCTGCGTAACTCACTGCAGTTAGCGTTAGCATTTAAGAATGAAACCCTGAATAAAAGTTTGTGTTCCTAAGTCATTAGTCATTCGACTGATTTTATGCTGCCTTCTGTCTTTTCATACCTGGTGATAATATTTTAATCCTTTCGGGAATCACTACACTCGAAGCTCCTATCATGTGTTTTGCATAGTCCAATCTCTGTCTGTGCCTCCTACATTTCCACTCTGCTGCTACGTCTAGCGCCAAGTTAATTGGTCCTCATTACTGAAAGACCTGTACCATCTTCTCATGATTTTCTTCCACTGTATTTTTCCCTCGTCAACTCTTTTCAGCTCTACTTCAAGTCATACTTTATCTTCCGGGTAGTCACTCGAACTGTTTCCATTTTGTGCTCACTTTCAGACAAGCAGAGTCTCGCCGAGGAACACCACCACCTACGAATAGTGTTCCGAAGGAATAGGCACTCTGATCGTGAAACTGAGCGGCGGTTGCCATAAGACTCTAGAAGGACTGAGATAGAGTTTGAGACAGATAAAGAGAAGCGAAGAATCGCTTACATACTTGATCCTAGTCCAATACCCAGAAAAACTGGTATTCTCCCACAGGAACATGGTATTCAGTGAATTTAGTCTTCTTCGTAATGTTAAAGACGATCTAGATCTCCGAATGCTGGGTGTACACCGCATTCCGTGCGAATGTGACGCGTCTTACGTGGGGCCGACTATTAGAGCAGTTGAGGAGAGATTCAAGGAATATCAGGGACTTGTCGAAGATACCTGTTTCATGTATCTTCTTTGTCCTTTTATGCTTAATATGATATTTGAATGACTACATTCTTTGGTTCAACTCCTTTGTCCTTTTATGCTTAATATGATATTTGAATGACTACATTCTTTGGTTCAACTCCTGTGTAAAAGTTTGTTCATATTTTCTGTAAAGCTGTTTCACAAGACTTAACGGAAGCATGTAAATTTAAAAACTATGTTTTTGTTAAGCTCTCGTACGTTAAAATAGTATTTATGCGACTGGTTCATGCATAGAGCACGTAGGTTTGTACTTACGTAAAACCTGGAGGGAAATCCCTCCGTTACGAAACAAGTTAGCAGAAGAGGTAGATTTGTCGATACAACCGGAAGGACTCTCTGTCGCACGATATAGTGGGGGGCTAGCACGCAAACTGTTCATGTCTCGTATGTTGAAAGGAACGAGTAAAGAAGCAAGAAAAACTAGTAAAGCCCCGAATATGGAAGATCACTGGATAATTTTTCATGGCATTTGTTGCTTGGTTCTGAATCATAACAACCCGGTGCCAAGAAAATCAGCTCAAGTAAAACTTTAGTATTGTATTTATTTGCATGGAGCAATAATTTACTTCAAATGCAAATAATAAGCGTTTACATTTCAAGTTTCATCTGAACATTGACTTCAGTCTTAAGTCATTTTACCTAGACAGTATCCTGTGACTAGTGATGCAATATATCCGAGTGTCCTCTTTAATTGAACTGCGAAGTATTTATTGTTTTATAGTGATCATTAACTTTTGTGGAGTGCTAAATTTCTTATGCGTTGAGTTAGTTTTGTTTCCGAAATACTCCACGTAATTTGCACATATCTATAGTTAAAGATTTGCAAAAGTTTGATTGCAAAGAAAAGACTTAATCACTCTATTTAAATTTCATTCTTGCCAGAATCTCGGCTCACTATTAAAAGAAACTAAATGAAACAGTGATCATAAAATGTGATTATTGGCCACTGAACGTCATGCCCGACGTCATGAATTCCTGCTCCACAAGTTCGTAAAGGTTCTAATATTCATGTATTTATGTTTGGATGGGCATCCCTATTGTGTCTTGCCAGAAGTGTTGAGTTTTGACCGTAGTCAATTAATAAAACAGATTATGAGTCCCCATACCAAATGCTGAGCCAATAGTGCATTCATTACCACAGTGAAAGAGGAGCTGCTATTTTAATTGCATTTGTGTTCTTGAAAGATTAACTGGCTACAACTGTTCCGACAACAGGTCCAGGTACTCTACTTAATGCAAATAAGTATGTACTTCCCATGAAAACACGTACTCGTATATCAGTTAACATATCAGTTTCAGTATCCCATTTCTCTGTCTGTGTCTTCAATAGCAAATTGGTAAAAGCCCGTCATGTCCAAATTTTGTTCTGCTCCTCTCTCAGTAACTGATATTGTATAATAAACCTTAGGTTTCTTCTGTTGAATACAGAAAGTATATGTTAGTGAGAGGCAGTGTGCTGCCAGAACATTGTAAGTTTCTATCAGTGTTGCTCATGACAAACTGCTGTTCAAATACTTGTTAGATTGTGCTGCTGTTTCGTGTCCTACTTGCAAAACAGATTTTAGTACCAAGTAAAGCCTTTCGCAGTATTTAATTTTCTTAATGAACAATGTAACTGCTTGGCATGTCTTTTCCTCATCAGCCTCGCGACAGTTCTTTTTTTCCGTGTACAGTGTACTTTGAAACTACCAGAACCTTGTTTCTAATCCAACTAGTTCAACTGCTGTTCCCTATCAAAAGTAATTCTTCGAGTAACGAAACCTCTGCGGCTGGTCCCGGCGGAGGTTCGAGTCCTCCCTCGGGCATGGGTGTGTGTGTTTGTCCTTACGATAATTTAGGTTAAGTAGTGTGTAAGCTTAGGGACTGATGACCTTAGCAGTTAAGTCCCATAAGATTTCACACAAGTAACGAAACATAGTCCGATTGCTTTTCCACTATCCCACGGTCACGGTCCAATTTCTTTAATAGGAGTAACATTATCGGCGTATTACGAAACTAGTAACAGCCAGTAGTGTTATAAACCGACAAAAACAAACAAATCAGCTGCCCCGAGCAGTGCCTCGAGTGCAATGAAGAAATGAAATACTGTGAGACCAATATCGTGATGTAAATCCCAAATTTCTGGGACAGCGTGATTGCGGAGTCTATCGAAGAGAATAATTCGGAAGACCTATTAAACAAGGGCGGATATTTCAAGTTAAAAAAGGCTTGGTGTCTGGCACCAAATGTACTAAGTACTCGCCAGCCATTATATCCGCCAGAGCTGGGAAATACTGGAGGGAATGTGCGTTTAATGGAATGTCAGTGTGTGGTAATTAAAAAAAAAGAGCAGAGCATCGAAGGGCTTAGTGGCCGTCGGGAATGGAAGTCATTGTCGCCTACGGTTATGACTACTAGTCGCGTAGTGGCAACTCCACTGCAAGCTAGCCTTCCCTCTAGCAGCGTCTGTTGCGAGGTACAGCCTATACGCCAGGCGGAGGGAGGGAGGGAGGGAGGGAGGGAGAGAGAGTTAGCCATTCGAGTGTCGCTAGCATAACAGGAACTACGCTGGGCGTCAGCAGTCGTATGAGACAAGCAGGGCGCAGTTCCATATCACTGCGCAAGACAGAATATAAGCCGTGTTTCGCGGCTTTGCAGGGAACTGGTGTTCCGATTGCTTCTCTGCTCACTTGTCGAGATACAACGGCCTGTTCACTGAAGGTATCGCCACCTGGCGACGACGAGTCAGCAGCCCAGTAACAATGCAAGACATCGCCATGGAGGGTGTGTCTAAGTTGTAAGAGGATAGTCGTATTCATTGATTTAGACTTATTCTCTGAATGTTAAACTGGCAGTCTACGAATAATGGAACATCATCGCATGAAAGTTAACTCTTTCAGATCCTCCGACTACAAATGTCTCATTAAAATTTACTGTGTATTAGTCGTAACAGAATTATCTTTTCCAATGGAAACCGGAGGTACACATTTTTTATGTTCAACCTTTTCATCATGTGCAAGTGCTGCCAACTGACGGACATCACTATGAAAATATCATCAAGTCATTGTAGCAGTGTGCAGCAACTCTTGACAGCGCAGAGCAGTTCTTGAGCACCAGTACACATGTATGTGGTTGGCTCGCTATATTCCACTGTATAACTGAATACTGTTATTGAAATTTTACATAGTAATCATTGAAATGATAATTTTACTATTCATCACAATAGAGAATATTACGTAATTACTTATTTTAATCCATAAAGTGATGCCAAGTGTACGAAGTAAGTTTTGAAAATGGGTACATATTTTTGTATAAATCTTGCATTTAAAATTATTAAAAATCACCAAAGAGCATTATCAGAAAATGAAAATTTTCCTTCCGTCAGAAAAAATTCAGGTCTCAAAATGTTAATGGTTGTATTACTGAACAAATCAATGTTATGGACAAAAACATTTGTAACTATTGATTAGGTGTATTATTTATGTGTATGCGTTCCTGATACTAAATGCTGGAAGTAGCTCCCCTCTCGCACAGACATACAGAGTGTTTACGAGGTAGAGAATCTGGGGTCGAAGAAGCCAGCTTAAGAAGATGAAGTAAATTTGTCTACCGCCTTTTCTATCATTACTGTTTTCCAGCTTTTTTAAAACTAACATGCGAACAAGTTTACACGTACTGTGCTGGTTATTTACATGTACATTATTTTCTGCAAGGAAACAAGGAGGACGAGCCTGATTACCAGGAAGTCATGATGCAGGTTTTGTTTACTTTACTTTTCCGTAAGATGGCTCTGTTGTGTAGTATTTACAGTATCCCAGGGTCATGATGCAGGTTTTGCTTACTTTACTTTTCCGTAAGATGGCTCTGTTGTGTAGTATTTACAGTATCCCAGGGTCATGATGCAGGTTTTGCTTACTTTACTTTTCCGTAAGATGGCTCTGTTGTGTAGTATTTACAGTATCCCAGGATCATGATGCAGGTTTTGCTTACTTTACTTTTCCGTAAGATGGCTCTGTTGTGTAGTATTTACAGTATCCCAGGGTCATGATGCAGGTTTTGCTTACTTTGCTTTTCCGTAAGATGGCTCTGTTGTGTAATATTTACAGTATCCCAGGGTCATGATGCAGGTTTTGCTTACTTTACTTTTCCGTAAGATGGCTCTGTTGTGTAGTATTTACAGTATCCCGGGGTCATGATGCAGGTTTTGTTTACTTTACTTTTCTGTAAGATAGCTCTGTTGTGTAGTATTTACAGTATCCCAGGACAGAAATTGTTACGAATAAATAACAGTGCTATTCAGAGATGTACAGTACAATACGATGGGGAAGAACCAGTACACTATTTCCCGGTCGCTGGGTAGGAAGGTGAGGTCCTATTCCATGCCTGCGAGGTCACCTGACTTGAATCCCCTTCATTATTTCTTCTGGGGATATCTAAAGTCACTTGTGTATGAGACACCATTGGGCACTGAGATGGAATTAGTTGCCAGAATTGGAGCTTCCTGTGATGTGATTCGAAACACACCAAGCATATTTGCCAGAGTGCGTCAGAATCTTGCTCGCCGATGTCATGCTTGCGTTGAGGTTGATGGTCGTCATATTCACCAAATTTTGTAAGATGCGGTACAAATGGTACGTTCGTTGTGTTAATGGTGGTACTTGCAGTTGACTAATGTTAATAAAGTACACAGTAATGTGATTTTATTACTATTATCTCCTTAATCTGGCGTCTTCGAGCCCCTGTTCCCTACCTCAAATTGTTCAGTGGAGCATCCTCTATGCCCTGTTACATTTTTTCACGTTCTTATGGAAATACCCTGTATAACGGCAAGTCGTAGGCCGTTGTCAACGTACAGAAGTGACAGCATCCACCTCGACTGGCGACGATGTGAAGTTACGCCAGTTATAAATAGCGACGCCAGATCAACAGTAGTTCAGTGTGAGGGAAGTTCAAGGACCGAGCACAGGTAACAGCGCAACTCGCAGCACCCGAAGAAGAGGACAGTGTCCGTCGTCCAAATTTGCGCATAAAGTGGAAAAAACAACATGGCTGAACAGCCGGAAGCCCACCGCTATTCAGCAAATTAGAATATCTGAGAGAACAAGCTTTTATTATTTTTTTTAATTGCGGCATATTTTAAAAGCTTTCAGTTCCTTTTACTCCAGACTTCTCTTTCGATCCATAGAATTCTGTGTCCCCGATGTACATGTTAAGGAATTACTTCTCAGTTGCAGAACAATACCTAATTCCAGTAGAGCCCTTTTACACAAAACAGATTACTCTGCCTGTGTCACTCTACTCCTTACATTTCCTTTTCTTCAACTCCTTGCGTAATTTTTCTACCTAGATAGAAGAATCGTAACACTTCTTCCAGTACTGTCTCGTTTACAGTTCTGGTGTTTGAGAAAGTCGTTTTTCTGCTTTCTACTACTCTTCACAATCACAAGCCGGCCGCTGTGGACGAGCGGTTCTAGGCTCTTCAGTCTGGAACTGCGCGACCGCTACGGTCGCAGGTTCGAAACCTGCCTTGGGCATGGATGTGTGTGATGTCCTTAGGTTAGTTAGGTTTAAGTAGTTCTAAGTTCTAGGGGACTGATGACTTCAGATGTAAAGTCCCATAGTGCTCAGAGCCATTTGAACCATTTTTTCACACACACACAGTGTTTGTTATGTTTATCCTTAAGTCATGTTCTGGCAAAATGGTTCAAATGGCTCTGAGCACTATGGGACTTAACATCTGAGGTCATCAGTCCCCTAGAACTTAGAACTACTTAAACCTAACTAACCTAAGGACATCACACACATCCATGCCCGAGGCAGGATTCGAACCTGCGACCGTAGCGGTCGCGTGGTTCCAGACCGTAAGCCATGTTCTGGGCCAAGTATGCCGTCCACCCAACTCCGCTGGTTGCAAGACCGTTTCGAATCACATAAACGTATCCTGAAATATATCCTGAATGTCCTTATCATTACGAAGTTTAGACCCATTAAACCATACAATAAAGCTATCTGACTACAAGTTTTTGAAGGAATTGGACATGAGAACAGGAGTGGTTCACTTTGTGCAACCTAATGATAACCAGCAATGTAACTGCATTTAAAGCTTAATTATAGCCACCATGACGCACAAGACATCTGTGGGTGGAAAACGTGGTACAATGACTCATTACGAGAGACACATTTAAGCAGAAAGAATTCTATATGTCTCAGAAAGTATAGAAAGAAGCTCTCTAATTTAAATTCCAAATTATTCTGTGGGACTAATGTAAATCCGATTCTGTACCGCATTTAGAAAGCTACTTATCTCACCATACGACAAATTTACCGAGTCAACAAAGATAAGCACTCCCAGAAGTTCTGAAAATGCTGTAAATATCACTACACCCTCGGGTTCCCGGGTTCGATTCCCGGCGGGGTCAGGGATTTTCTCTGCCTCGTGATGACTGGGTGTTGTGTGATGTCCTTAGGTTAGTTAGGTTTCAGTAGTTGTAAGTTCTAGGGGACTGATGACCGTAGATGTTAAGTCCCATAGTGCTCAGAGCCATTTTTTTTTATCACTACACCTAGGCTTGCAATACGAACAGGAAAACATGCACTCATTTATAATACGAAATCTCAGAGTAAATAACTCTGACTTGATTTCTACTTCAATTTCACTCAACCATAACGACGTCTCACCGCACCAGTACATGCGATCGCCAGCGTCCAACTAGCTCTTCTTTTTGCATTCAAGCCATCATTCCCAGAGAACCACCTGACACGTTCACTTCTCATTGGCCGTTATAGCTTGTGAGGGAGCGGGCGAGTTGTGGTGCCCTGAAAATATTCTGTGTTCGGAGTTGGTGTGGCCGCTCGGCTAGCCGAGGCTCATCAGCAACCGCGTGGTGCCGAATGTTAGCCAGAGCAAGAAGGGTAGCGTCAGCGCGTGGTCCAAGCCGACCGCGTGGCTGGGAACTCCATGTTGACGCTGTGTCGAGGACTGTGCTTTGTGTCCATGAAGGAGATCTGTATGCTGGGAGTGCCAAAGATGGACTTTATGAAACCATAATGCCAGACATTTCACAGTTCTTGTAGAAAACAGCCATTATTTGCATGACGATTCTGATGGTGTAATCGGATTCTCAATATCTTTATTAGTTTAAAGTTTACTGTATGGCTCTAAATCATACAAGTAACAACCAGCAAGGAATTTCCAAAATCTAAACGGCTCATCCGATTTTGTCGATCGGCGTGCCTTTACAAAGCTATTAGTGTAAACTTAAATTGGTATGGATCCAGAATGAGATTTTCACTCTGCAGCGGAGTGTGCGCTGATATGAAACTTCCTGGCAGATTAAAACTGTGTGCCCGACCGAGACTCGAACTCGGGACCTTTGCCTTTCACGGGCAAGTGCTCTACCATCTGAGCTACCGAAGCACGACTCACGCCCGGTACTCACAGCTTTACTTCTGCCAGTACCTCGCCTCCTACCTTCCAAACTTTACAGAAGCTCTCCTGCGAACCTTGCAGAACTAGCACTCCTGAAAGAAAGGATATTGCGGAGACATGGCTTAGCCACAGCCTGGGGGATGTTTCCAGAATGAGATTCTTCTGTAAAGCTTGGAAGGTAGGAGGCGAGGTACTGGCAGAAGTAAAGCTGTGAGTACCGGGCGTGAGTCGTGCTTCGGTAGCTCAGATGGTAGAGCACTTGCCCGCGAAAGGCAAAGGTCCCGAGTTCGAGTCTCGGTCGGGAACAGTTTTAATCTGCCAGGAAGTTTCTTAAATTGGTATGAATCACAGGCATGTAACTTTAATGGTACATGAGTTATTGGAGGTCAAAGTGGCTGATTGCTATTGATCTTGTTAGGCCATAAGTACTCCACAGTTACAGGAAAAAACGGTAGCAGCATGCTTATAAATATACACTCCTGGAAATTGAAATAAGAACACCGTGAATTCATTGTCCCAGGAAGGGGAAACTTTATTGACACATTCCTGGGGTCAGATACATCACATGATCACACTGATAGAACCACAGGCACATAGACACAGGCAACAGAGCATGCACAATGTCGGCACTAGTACAGTGTATATCCACCTTTCGCAGCAATGCAGGCTGCTATTCTCCCTTGGAGACGATCGTAGAGATGCTGGATGTAGTCCTGTGGAACGGCTTGCCATGCCATTTCTACCTGGCGCCTCAGTTGGACCAGCGTTCGTGCTGGACGTGCAGACCGCGTGAGACGACGCTTCATCCAGTCCCAAACATGCTCAATGGGGGACAGATCCGGAGATCTTGCTGGCCAGGGTAGTTGACTTACACCTTCTAGAGCACGTTGGGTGGCACGGGATACATGCGGACGTGCATTGTCCTGTTGGAACAGCAAGTTCCCTTGCCGGTCTAGGAATGGTAGAACGATGGGTTCGATGACGGTTTGGATGTACCGTGCACTATTCAGTGTCCCCTCGACGATCACCAGTGGTGTACGGCCAGTGTAGGAGATCGCTCCCCACACCATGATGCCGGGTGTTGGCCCTGTGTGCCTCGGTCGTATGCAGTCCTGATTGTGGCGCTCACCTGCACGGCGCCAAACACGCATACGACCATCATTGGCACCAAGGCAGAAGCGACTCTCATCGCTGAAGACGACACGTCTCCATTCGTCCCTCCATTCACGCCTGTCGCGACACCACTGGAGGCGGGCTGCACGATGTTGGGGCGTGAGCGGAAGACGGCCTAACGGTGTGCGGGACCGTAGCCCAGCTTCATGGAGACGGTTGCGAATGGTCCTCGCCGATACCCCAGGAGCAACAGTGTCCCTAATTTGCTGGGAAGTGGCGGTGCGGTCCCCTACGGCACTGCGTAGGACCCTACGGTCTTGGCGTGCATCCGTGCGTCGCTGCGGTCCGGTCCCAGGTCGACGGGCACGTGCACCTTCCGCCGACCACTGGCGACAACATCGATGTACTGTGGAGACCTCACGCCCCACGTGTTGAGCAATTCGGCGGTACGTCCACCCGGCCTCCCGCATGCCCACTATACGCCCTCGCTCAAAGTCCGTCAACTGCACATACGGTTCACGTCCACGCTGTCGCGGCATGCTACCAGTGTTAAAGACTGCGATGGAGCTCCGTATGCCACGGCAAACTGGCTGACACTGACGGCGGCGGTGCACAAATGCTGCGCAGCTAGCGCCATTCGACGGCCAACACCGCGGTTCCTGGTGTGTCCGCTGTGCCGTGCGTGTGATTATTGCTTGTACAGCCCTCTCGCAGTGTCCGGAGCAAGTATGGTGGGTCTGACACACCGGTGTCAATGTGTTCTTTTTTGCATTTCCAGGAGTGTATATTCGTCTGTATCTTTGTTTGTATCCGATATATACTATTCATTAAGAAATTGCTCAAATATTTACTGTGTTTAGGAAGCACAGAGATATTAGGCTACTGGACTACTTTTGCGTCTTTTCCTTCGAAATAAGTTTATTTAATTTGTTTATGTATTTAATACTGTGTATTACAGCGTGTTTATGGTCCAGCCAGAGGAATGTTTGTTTAATTTCAAGTTATTTAAATGTAAATTCAGTACTTAGTTGTGTTTCAATATGTTTGTGATTGTGCATTGGCTTGGAGACATGGCGTGAGCGCTCTAGCCAATCGCAGCTCTCGTTACTACGGTAGGCGACTACCGAAGTCAATGGAAAGACTGCATAGAGGTGGGGGAGAAGCATCGGGTCGCACTGGACACGGGAGGGTGCTGGACGGGAAGCCGCGACGGACGGTCGCAGGAAATACTTGCAGAGTGTTGAGCAGTTTGCGCTTGGTCGCGGGAGATAGAAATATTTGGTAGTGCCGGTTTGTGCACTTGTGAGAGTTCCATGGTTTCTGTAGTGAAGACGTAGTATGCGTTTATAAGTGAATATCTCGTGAGCTATGTTGTTGCTCATAACTAATTACGTGAAGTTGGAATCTGTTGTTTCCCGCCGGCCGGTGTGGCCGTGCGGTCCTAGGCGCTTCAGTCTGGAACCACGTGACCTCTACGGTCGCAGCTTCGAATCCTGCCTCGGGCATGGATGTGTGTGATGTCCTTAGGTTAGTTAGGTTTAAGTAGTTCTAAGTTCTAGGGGACTGATGACCTCAGAAGTTAACTCCCATGGTGCTCAGAGCCATTTGAACCATTTTGTTGTTTCCCTGTTACTCAACTTATATTTTATTTAATTGCTGGACCATCGATACCAATAAGTGTTTTGCAGAAATAAACGGCATTCTTAAAAGTACTTCTGCTATCGTACTCATCATTTAAAGTCGTTAAAATAGGACCTGCAGATTTTATTTAATTGCAATCTTTCATTAATGAATTTCTATGTTACATTCAAAATTCCCATTTGCCGAGTGATAGGAGCCTTCGACCATTCAATCCATGTGTATATTCATATTGTATACTGTAGACTCAGCAGTATTTGGCTTGTAATGCGGCAACTACGTATCCCAGCCCCTAGGCAACGAAACCAGCCGAAACTTTTAAAATTCAACTCTGAGTCTGAGGTTACGTATTTGAGGGCCATCATTAATTTTTTTTTTTTTTTTTAAGTCCGCAAGCTTCCCCTACGAAATGCTTCCACAGACTCTTGCTGAGTGTGTGAAAGACAGTCATGCTTTCAGAGATCGATTTCTTAGCCCTTAATATATCGTTGCAGAGTGTGTGCGATTTAAAATACGCGAAAGAAAAGTGATTGTGACAGTCAACTATCAAGCTGTAAGTTTTCCTTAGCTCTGACCAGAGTCGCTATGACGTCTGTAAGTTGTAGCATTGGGATCTCTTTCTCGTACTTTTTATTCCTCTTCTAAAATTGCAGTTCACTTCCATCACTGGGTCTCCAAGGCTTAACGTTAGTGATAAGTTGCAAGCCGACTTACACGTTTTTAACATGAACTTTTATTTCTTGGTCTCACACACTTTTGCTAATTATTTTGGGATATTCGTCTGCCTCTGTACTTTCGCTCTCGTCTTTTAACGTCTTATTCCACTTTCCAATGTCGAAGTCATTCTCTAGATACACAAATACAATGACGATATCCTGATTTGTTTTCAGTCTCGCTTCCATTACTCATCGGAATGCAGAGGAAGCTTCTCCGGTATCCTTTACCATCTCAAAACCAAACCGATCTTCCTCTCGTACGTCCTCAATTTCTTTCCTATTCTGCTGTATACTAAGAGCTGTCTCAAAATTAAGGATTTATTTTCGTGAAAACATTGATGTAATCAATTAGTCTTTCACAGGTCTTTGAGATATTCTCTCTGCAGAAGAAAGAATAGTCGTTTCCTGGAAACTTGATGGTAAAACGTTCGAGGAAGAGCTATACCGTAGACGATGTGGGAAGAGCCACGAAATTCAGTATTCTTCGCCGGCCGGTGTGGCCGTGCGGTTCTAGACGCTTCAGTCTGGAACCGCGTGACCGCAACGGTCGCAGGTTCGAATCCTGCCTCGGGCATGGATGTGTGTGATGTCCTTAGGTTAGTTAGGTTTAAGTAGTTCTAAGTTCTAGGGGACTGATGACCACGGATGTTAAGTTCCATAGTGCTCAGAACCATTTGAACCATTTCAGTATTCTTGTCAACAAATTCAGGCGAAAACGAAGTATGCTTAATGAGAAACTTCCTGGACACCCATCAACATCTGACGATGAGGCGCAGAGCACTGAGGAAGCCATTCTGAGAGAAGCCTACGTGTTTCCGTTTGTAGGCTATGCCGTGAGTTGAATGTTGCGTAAAACACTGAGGTGCTCTTTGTTTTAGGCTAAAAAAAATGGCTTATCGCACTCAGGTAAAGCATCGTCTGAAGGAGGCAGATCATGCCACCGCTTATGGAAAGGTGTGATAACATTTTTGGAGATGGTGAAACATGAGAACCTGTTCCATAACCTCTTCTGCTCAGACGAGGCCATATTTCATACAGATGGTTTTGTGAATCGTGAAAACTGGCGGACATAGGCCGACATAGATTCTCAGGAGGTGCAACAATGAGAGAGAAATACCTCGAAAGTGAACTATGGCTAGAATGTCGAAGACAATATTTAATAGACCATTTTTACTGAGCAAACGATGACAGGTACCAGTTACCTTGACATGCTTGAGCTTTTTCTGGAACCGGAACTGCAGTCTCTTGAAATTCTAAATTCTGTTGTGTACGATCATGATAGGGTTCTGTTGTGTACGATCATGATAGGGCTCCTCCCTGTTTTGTTCTCATTGTTCTTCGCGGGGAGGGGGAGGGGGGGGGTCATCGAGTCTCATGTATAAAGGGTTACAATCAGTAAACTGCGTCAGTTGCGTGACAGTATTTTAGAGGCGAATAACAGCATCACACCTGATCAACTACGGAACGTTTTCTGGGCTACAGCTGAAATGTGCTCTCTGTGCTCTGTGTTGACATGCAGAGCGATGACGTGGAATTTTAATGATATTTTATGCCTCATATGTGCCCCTGTTGAATAGATACATGTTTTCTACATTAAACACGTGTATCACGAAAATTAATCGTTGCTTTTGGGACATCCTGTTTCCTGGTCAGCAATTTAAGTTTAATTTGTTAGAGTAATAGTCCGATAGTTATCAGATTTATCCGAAAGTGTTGCTTAATGTCATAACTCATATTAGAGCTGCAGCTGCTGCAATGTTTATGCTGTAAAACTGTTCGCTCACACTAGCTTCCCATATCAGTTACAAACAACATTTATGGGTACACTATAACGCAATACAATATACTCTCGGCAGCCATGATAACGCAACCCTAAGACAAAAGATGGAAAGTGCGCATTCCCGATGTTATGATGTGTATTTCGCCCTTGTTGTTTTGCAACATGTTTGGGAGCCCAGGCTGGACCATTCCGCCTAGTCACCAGTCTCGCCTCATCTCACATGCATCGACTTCTGACCCTTGGGATGTCAGCCAGCGCTTGTGTGACGTGCGCACTGACCAAAAAAAGAAATTTTGTTACTAGAAATACTGTCGTGTCTGGAACTATATTCCCTATTAAGTTCTCCGACCCTGTAATACATGCATCTACTTTGTTCCTCTAACTTTGCTCGTATGAATCGTAAAATATAAGGCATGTAACTGGCATAAGTGCAGATATTTTTACTAGTCACTGAGCACAGTGTACTGAACAACATTACATCAGTATTCACATCATTTGCCGACTAATAATTGTAGTTATTTCAAGTCATATGTTTTTAAGTTGATTAGTATCCACAAGTATGTGTGGCAAGAGCAAGCCATTGATGCTTATTCTCCCCTGTGCAGCAGTCCAGGTGTAGAGGTGCGAACGAGTGGATGCAAAGGATATAGTCTATACAGAGAGGCGTAGTCCACTTAGCGGTGCAGTTACGACCGTGCAGAAAACATCCAGCAGTGTATTATGTGACGTGTTTGTGGGAAGACTGTTCGATGCAGAGAAAAAACAACCTACACACTGATGTGTGTACTTATTAAGGTACCAGATATAAAATTATCTGCACTTATATCCTTCACACCCCGTATATTTTCGAGTCTTCGTACAGTGCGCCAATTACATCTTTACTCGCGCTGTTTAGATAAGCGAGCTCATCGTGTTGATCAGGTAGTGAAACAATTGTCTTAGATACACTCGCAGGGTGTGCCTCATTCTCGCACTCGCAGCACCCGGTGAAGCAAACAGCTCAGTTCGTAGAAGTACTTTGCGTAACACAAACTGATATCTAAGTCCCTGCACGCATGAAAACATACCGAAACAGGAGCTAGTGCTTTCAATAAGCTGTGCTCCCTTTCCACTGACAAGTTATTAAATAATAACATTCTTTCTTCCTCCTTTGAACATCCTTATTAGTAAACCTGTACTTGACCCTAACTTTTAGTTCAGCTGGCAACCTTATAAAACTCCCTGTCGCCAAAAACTGATTCACGCGGGCTTGTATTTATAGCTAAAGTAGCCACCATATCTTGTGTTCTGATTTTTAATGGTAATACGGCAGCACTACGTATGTTAACTCATCACGGTCTATTGTGTAATTAATAATATCGAATGCGATATTCCTGTACACAATTACGAAGAAGATCCCGAAGGTTTAACTATACTCGTACTTTATTTCACCCCGCCCACATATTCGAACAACAGACCGTTTTTATGTGGCAGGCATCTGTTAAGACGAAATTAACTATTAACTATTAAAATGAAAGGAAATTTAAAATCCATCTTGGTCTTTTAACCTCTGGGAGCTTCTACCATATTTATCTTATGATTACTACACTCAGAGTGAGATGGTAATAAATATTAGTTTCATAATGTTTTTAGTTCGAAATATAATTTACTGAATTACACGATTAATTTCGGGCCAAATGACTATCTTGCTGTGTGATCTACGTTCTTTTTATGTCATTTTCATTTCTTTTGGGGGAGTTGAGGTTGTAAAAAAGTGTCCACATTTTTTGAAAAGTTAGATCTTGCAAAATTCGAATCACACAGCAAGATAGAAACGAGAAGAAGATAAGCGAATCAGGGAGAAAAAAATTACGAAAACAGGTAGAGGGAAACACATCTTGACTTTGTAATATCGGATTGTGTAGAACAGGCGTGACCAAACTAGGCCGCGCGCCCCGGATCCTGTCCGCCACGTCAGTTCATCTGGCCCGCCGACGGAAACTGAATATGCTTGATGAAAAGTATGGAACACGAGACGTCCTGATACAATTTAAATTTAAAAATTACGTTTAGAATACTAGGAGAAGATCACACGTTTGGAGAGTTCCTGGTTACTATGTGACTTCAATTCAGGATGGTCAATTTTAAACTATTCTGCATAAATGTTCTTGTTTGTTGTAATTTCTGCTTATTTCGCGGCAGCCCAAGATTTTTATTGTACTTATAATTCAGAGTCTTTCATTTTCAGTTCCCGCTTGTTTCATCCTTCATTGCAGCTTCTAGGGAAGCAATGTGGACGCCGGGTGTCGCGCTTTCAATGAAGGATTGGGGAGCAAAGTGCTTCTTTGTGGAAACAAAGCACCGGAAAACTAATTTCGTAACATGCAGCGAAAGTGTTGCCGTTTCGAAAGAGTACAATCTTCGGTCTCACTATGAAACGAAACATTTGTTAACAGCCGGCTGGGGTGGCCGTGCGGTTCTAGGCACTACAGTCTGGAACCCCGCGACCGCTACGGTCACAGGTTCGAATCCTGCCTCGGACATGGATGTGTGTGATGTCCTTAGGTTAGTTAGGTTTAAGTAGTTCTAAGTTCTAGGGAATTAAGTCCAATAGTGCTCAGAGCCATTTGAACCATTTGTTAACATTATAAAGTTTCCTGGAAAGTTACACTATCAAAATGAGAAATGAAATTACATGAAATGTAATATAGAATTCCTTAATCTCATGACGAGAAAGCTTGCTCTAAGTGAATGTCGCTCATACGAGTTCCAAAATAATGCACGTGACAGAACGATGAAAATCGTTTATCGATGGAGACTTCATCAATGAGTGTACAATGGTAGCATCAAATGGACTTGTGTCCTAAGGAAACCGATTTGTTTGGAAGTATCAGCTTTCACAAGTGTAGTGCGGAGAAAAGAAGAAATTGCCGAGAAAATAGTACTGCAGATACGCGAGAAAGCCAGGAACGTCTTGTGGTATTCTCTGGCGCTGCAAGAGTCTGCTAATCTCTTGAGTGATTCACAACTTCTCGTGTTCATTCATAATGTCAATTTAGACTCTCAGACAGCAAACGATATGTTATCCGTTTGAGTATCTTTGGAACAACTGGAAAAGATATTTTCATGAAGTGCAAAAAATTTTTGAAGTCTGTAACCTTCAATGGAAACGTTATAGCTGATGGAGAAAAAAACATGCTGGAGTGAGGGAAGGTCTGGTGGGGCAGATCAGGACTCAGTTGGAAGATTTGCAACTTCCGAACGCTCTGTTCATACGCTGCATCACAAATCAGCAAGCACTGTATGGGAAAGAGATACTTCTTGTGTACTGAAGGCAGTCCTTTCTGCTGCGAACTTTATTCAGGCATATGTACCCGATCACCGTCATTTCCAGGCTTTTCTTGAAGAAATTTAATCTGAATTCTGTGATTTCCCTTATCACATAGGAGTGGGATGGCCCTGCAAAGAGAGAGAGAGCAGATCCACAGCTGTCAAATTCTACCTTCCTGTCAAAGTTGTCCTCACACACCACACGAATAATCTCAGTTTGAAACGTCAAAGAAAGGAAAACCTCGTTTATGATCTATACGCAACCATCAAAGGTATTCGGAGAAAGCTGTCCTTTTCTGAAGCACAAATGGAAGGAGAGAACCTTTCATTTTCACTTTTTCAAATGGTTTTGTGTTACAATCCACGAAGAAGTCTCGCTGATTTTTCGAAAAAAAATTATCCGTCACTTGAAGCATTTTTTGTAGAACTTTTCAGATCTTGACAGAACTGAGGGTAATATTCTTCTGTTCCAGAATCCGTTTGGTTGTAACCTTCACGACTGCAAGTTAAACTACAGTTGGAGCTCACTGGTTTCCAAGTGAATGATTCCTTGAAAGAGAGGCACAGAGAAGGAAAACTTGTTGAATTTTATCGCTGCTTACCTGATGCTTAGTTTTCGAAACTGAAGAAATTTGCCGCTGGTGTGGGATCAGTGTTTGGAACAACTTGTACCTGTGAGCAAACATTTTCAGAAATGAAGTATGTGAAGTCGGCACGTCGAAGGAGATTGACTCATTTACGATTGAAAGAAGTTCTCTTGACTGGTTGCAGCAATACCAACTAAATATCAATGACATCTTTTAAGTTTAAACGTCAGTTTCACAAATACGATTAACGTTTATTGCTACCTTGTTTGTGAGATTCGGATATGTGCCCATTAGGTCTGATATAACTATCTCTTTGCTAACTTGGCCGTATTTGATAATTTTTTTTGTAAACAAATGTGTTGGTTGTCCTTGTTTTTTGTGCATTGCATGCCACTCACTCATGATTAACACATAATAATGAACTTACTCTCTCGTCCTTTTTCCCCACAGCTTTCGTCCTGGCTTGCAATTATTGTACAGAATGATGTGCGGCCCGCGATCGTCATTTGGTCAATTACCTGGCCCTCTGTGAAAAAATATTCGTGACGTCTGGTGTAAAGCATTGCACTTACCAGTGATATTACATTAAGTAGCATTCTCCGCGTGCTAAAGGGTCATATCTCCTACAGATAAACACAATGCCGACAAATGAAGAGCAACATTAACTCCAGGTTTTCCTAGAAGAAAGAACACAACACGTCATTCTTAACGGTTCAAAATCTGCAGATGTAGAGGTAATTTCGGGAGTACCGCAAGGAAGCGTGATAGGACCTTTATTGTTTACAATATACATAAATGACTTAGTTGACAACATCGGTAGCTCCGTGAGGCTATTTGCAGATGACACGGTTGTCTACAAGAAAGTAGCAACATCAGAAGACTCGTACGTACTCCAGGAAGACCTGCAGAGGATTAATGCATGGTGCGACAGCTGGCAGCTTTCCCTAAACGTAGATAAATGTAATATAATGCGCATACATAGGGGCAGAAATCCATTCCAGTACGATTAAGCCATAGGTGGTAAATCATTGGAAGCGGTAACGACCGTAAAATACTTAGGAGTTACTATCCGGAGCGATCTGAAGTGGAATGATCACATAAAACAAATAGTGGGAAAAGCAGGCGCCAGGTTGAGATTCATAGGAAGAATTCTAAGAAAATGTGACTCATCGACGAAAGAAGTAGCTTACAAAACGCTTGTTCGTCCGATTCTTGAGTATTGCTCATCAGTATGGGACCCTTACCAGGTTGGATTAATAAAAGAGATAGACATGATCCAGCGAAAAGCAGCGCGATTCGTCATGGGGACATTTAGTCAGCGCGAGAGCGTTACGGAGATGCTGAACAAGCTCCAGTGGCGGACACTTCAAGAAAGGCGTTACGCAATACGGAGAGGTTTATTATCGAAATTACGAGAGAGCACATTCCGGGAAGAGATGGGCAACATATTACTACCGCCCACATATATCTCGCGTAATGATCACAACGAAAAGATCCGAGAAATTAGAGCAAATACGGAGACTTACAAGCAGTCGTTCTTCCCACGCACAATTCGTGAATGGAACAGGGAAGGGGGGATCAGATAGTGGTACAATAAGTACCCTCCGCCACACACCGTAAGGTGGCTCGCGGAGTATAGATGTAGATGTAGATGTAGGTTATTCTACTTCTTTGACAATGTTCCTAAGGAGGCAACCCATCTTCATTAAACAGTTAATAAGGAGATCTAAGAACACATTCTAGGCATAAGAGGGAGGATAAAACAAACTGTCCACTGACGCGCCATACAAACACCCTGATACCTCACTACGACAACGCGTCCAAGCAGTGCAAACTTACACCATCAGACTTTTTTAGGGTTCCGTATCGCAGTCGGTAAAAGTGCAAGATTCATAGGATCACTTTTTTGTCCCTATGTCTGTAGGTCTGCTAAGAGCTCTTTTTCTCAGGATGACTGGAGGTATTAAATTTATGTCAAACACTGAGGTCTGCGATCCCTTAGCGGTGGAAAAAATTGAAGCATTTAAATCAATGCAATCAACGGACACGGCGATTTATGTCACATATTTTGATATTCATCAACCCCTTCAGATGAACTATCTTCATACATAATTACGCGTATACGGAACTCTCAGAGAACGAGACCTACTTGCAGTTGCCCCTTTTCTTCCATCCCAAATTTATAAACAACGAAGTGATACTGTTTAACAATGAAGTACAAAACAGTCGATCAACGAATGACTTCCAGGACTTATTTCAGAAGCGGTAGTAACGCTGAGATCAGTGTGAGGTCTCCCAAACTGCTTTTAAAATGACAGTTCTGAACATACTTGAGTAACAGACTACAGTTTTTATTTAAAAAGTTATTAATGCAACTTCTAAAGAATAACCTGATCCTATATTTTTTTTCTTCCAAGTGTGCATTCGTAACGACTTCAGGGACACGTGCGGGTGAATCGCTCTATCACGAGAGGCACCCTACGCAGCTCCTTTGCAGACGACACGAGTCAGGAAATAGAGGGAGGGGGGGGGGGGGCACGAAAACACTGCGCTAGATGCGCGGAGGAGTTTGCCGAGTATCGCTTCCACAGGTTCTCAAACTGGCAGCCACGAATGCAACATACTTTGTACCCCATGGAAGAGTTAAACTACGTACTGTCTTAGGCTGTCACGAAATAATTGATAAGACCGACAAAGTAAAACACAGTAGTGAAAGAAACACAGAAGAATGAACAAAAGCAAATCTTGAGTAATAAAAATCAGCAAGTACGCAAAGTAACGTCTCTCATACAGTAACAGCAAACGTTTATACAACTTGTACTTCCAACCATGACACCTGAAGATCGTCTCTTTAAACTGTTAAGATCCTTAATGCTTCCAGCATCGAGAAATAATCAGCAGTTTCATTATTAGTGAAAGGGTACTTTCCCCCTTTTCACTATTGTTCAGTTTGCATGGACCTACAAAACAAACTGAATTTATTTATTTATAAATGCACGTCCCTTACTAATTCTCAAGCGTCCTCATGTTTGATTCATTTTGGTTTTTCTTTTGATGTATGGGTTGGGTGGTGCCTGGCACGGTATGTGTCGTCTGCTCTAATGATAGCGTGAGTTTTCAAAGGTTCTGCTTGCACAGTCACATATTGCCAACAAGTTCCTTCCTTGGTAAGCAAGTTCCTTCCTTGGTAAGCAAGTTCCTTCCTTGGTAAGCAAGTTCCTTCCTTGGTAAGCAAGTTCCTTCCTTGGTAAGCAAGTTAGGTGTGAGAGGAAAGGATGAACAGCGATCTGCAGGTGCGATAGGCCATGGTTAGACACTGTAGGAAGCCCGCTCCCCCCACCATTAACCGGAAGGTGGAATGGTCTTTGGTGCCGCCACATTAGACACTGGTACCCGGACGCTGGAGCTCGAATATTGAATTTTGGATGTACTCCGTAACTTTTGGAAACAAAAGGGGTATTGTATGACAGATATTTAGAAAAAATAATGCTTTGTGTTGCGACCATATCCTCCCCCCTCGTGGCAGGTTAACAAGGTGTTCAGTCTCGGTTCATGTGTGTGTTTGGAGGAAGGGGGGGGGGGGAGGGAATCAATATGGGTGAGTACTTTTACCATTGATCTATCGGCCACAGAGGGTTCATTACGCAAGACAATGAGCTTTACCGCTCCTGCTGAATAATTATAATAATAATGTTGGGATGTGCGCGAGAGTGAAATATTTAAGAAAGAACATGTGAAACGTAATTGGTCAAGGCGGCTTGTAGGTGAATGTTTCAAAACTGGTTTTTTCTGATGGTTACTGTACAAAGGGTGACTGTGCAGACGGAGGTAACGTGCTGTACTTTACTTTCATTTTGAAAATATGTATGGACGGGATTATTTAGGAGGGCACAGTGTCGGAGTTACGAAATGTTCAGTCTATGTTCAACAGTTGTCCAGCACATCTAGCATACGTGGTGTCAGCAAGTTTGCATGATCTCTATGTGGCCATTTACTATACTGCCTTTCCATGTCTGATTTCAGAGTAGGACAGAAAGTTTAAGGGAATTTGTAATTCCGGCCGCGGTGGTCTAGCGGTTCTGGCGCTGCAGTCTGGAACCGCGGGACTGCTACGGTCGCAGGTTCGAATCCTGCCTCGGGCGTGGGTGTGTGTGATGTCCTTAGGTTAGTTAGGTTTAAGTAGTTCTAAGTTCTAGGGGACTTATGACCTAAGATGTTGAGTACCATAGTGCTCAGAGCCATTTTTTTGGAATTTGTAATTCCATGAGCGAAAATGTGAAAAGAGGACACATTGTTGCCTGTTGGGGCATTTCCTTTATGTACCTATACACTGGAATGTGTCCTCTTTTCACATTTTCGCTCATGGAATTACAAATTCCAAAAAAATGGCTCTGAGCACTATGGGACTCAACATCTTAGGTCATAAGTCCCCTAGAACTTAGAACTACTTAAACCTAACTAACCTAAGGACATCACACACACCCACGCCCGAGGCAGGATTCGAACCTGCGACCGTAGCAGTCCCGCGGTTCCGGACTGCAGCGCCAGAACCGCTAGACCACCACGGCCGGCTGAATACGTAACAAATCACTACTCGTAATGCTGGCGTAATGTAAGATACATAGCCTTACAATACATAGTGACCAACATAGTTATTGCTGCAATCACCTATACTCGATTATGCACTGTGCCAAGGTCAGGTCTTTGGACAAAGAACAGACACGAACTAATGCAGATGCAAATACAGGCTGAAGTAGTCCACTAGTCAAAATGGTTCAAATGGCTCTGAGCACTATGGGACTTAATATCTGAGGTCATCAGTAGCCTAGACTTAGAACTACTTAAACCTAACTAACCTAAGGACATCACACACATCCATGCACAAGGCAGGATTCGAATCTGCGATCGTAGCAGCAGCGCGGTTCCGGAATTAAGCGCCTAGAACCGCTCTGTCATAGCGGCCCACCCCACCAGTCAAAGTCAATGAGCGTACCTCTCTCTCTCTCTCTCTCTCTCTCTCTCTCTCTCCCTCCCTCCCTCCCTCCCTCCATCCCTCTGTCTTTCCGTAAATAGCAAGCAACAGCGATCTTAAGTAATGTGTGAGAAAGATTTTCCTTTATGTCCTACTGCACTTAATATTAAGTCCTCGGAATATTAAGTCTATTAAGTCTTCGGCCGAAGCATTCGTCCTCTGCTAGACAAACCACTGGCTTTCGGTGTTGACCGCAGTCGTTTCTCGTTACGCCACTTAGGCTGGGCACTGCTGGGCAGTTGTTCCACCCTCTTACAGAAGACGTGACTCTCTACCAGATATGAGGGCAGTCAAATGAAAACGAAACGCACCACAACACGACCATGGAATGGTTCCTTTGAAAAATAGTCACTACATGCGTTAGGATATTTATCCCACCGGGAGACGAGACAAGCAATTCCTGTTTTGTAGAACGCAGTCGGGCACTGACAGATCCACAATCGCGCTTACTCTTGCGCTTTCTCGTCCGACTGAAACCAATGTCCACGCCCGCCTTTCTTCAGGGTGCCGGAGGTGTGAAAACCACATGGTGGAAGATCCGGGTTGTACGGAGGAGTTTTATAGTGTCTCCCAGCCAAACCGCCCAAGCGTAGCCTTCGTTTGATTGGCAGTCTGGGGGCGGGCGTTATCGTGTAAGAGGAAGGTTCCGTCCGATAGCATTCTGAAAGCCAGAGGGCAAACAACAAACGTAACAAAAGAAACGTGTAACATCTCTCCCGCCAGAGAAATCCAAAGCAATTCATACAAGTTCCGCTGAGGTCGTGAAGACCACCTCCGATTGCAGGTGCCCGCCGCTCGTCGAATTCCTCCAGAAGAATGGGTGCCATTGTGGATCCGTCAGCGTTCTACGAAAGAGGAACCGATCGTCCCGTCTCCCAGAGAGATTAACCCCTTAGCTTACGATGTCGTGTGAGAGATGTAGCGTGCCGACCTGGCCAAACATCAACTAGACGTCTCAGAGACGTGGTACGTTTACCGCGCCGAAGAAGCGCATGTCGTGTGAGGGACGTAGTCGGTCAGCCGCGCCAAATGTAAACAGAACGTCTCTGACACGTTGCGGAGCTGATCGAGTACACGTGGCTTTCGCCGCATTCGGACCTGCCGACATCACAAAAATACTTTCACAATGTTCCCGACGTGTAGCAAATGCGTTCACGAGGAAAGAGAGACATGTGGTGGCATACCCAACAATGATTTTGCAGAATATTTTGACAGCGGCAGTGACAGTGGTAGCGACGTCTTACCTCCTGTACGAAAACGGTGTAAGCGGCTGGTGACTGAAGATGATACTGACGAGGAAGAGCAAACCTACCAGCAACAATCAGAGTCGTGGATGTGGCAAAAGGAAGACAATGAACCAACAATCTGGACGTATACGGAAATTCCCGGAATAAAGTAAGCAGCTTTACAGCACGTGAGTACAAGCATAAGAGAATTAGACGTTTTCTATATAATATTTAATAGTAAATTTTGGGAAAACATCGTAACAGAGACGAATAGATATGCACAAGACGTATTCAACAATGAACAGAAGAGACGAAAAATAGACCAAAAGTGGTCTTCTATCGACTGTAATAAAATAAAAATATACATTGCGCTATGCATAATCATGGCTGAAGTAAGGAAACTGTCGATTCAGATATATTGGTCTAGGAGGGCCGTTATAGAAACGCCAATATTTAGGAAGACGATGCCATTCAGGAGATTTCTGCACATAAGTAGATTTCTGCTTCTAGCGAATAACAGTTTAGCCAACAACACAGGTAAGCTGTACAAACTAAGGCCAGTCATAGATATGTTCAATCAAAAATTTAAGGAAGTGTACACAATGCAAGAGAATATTGCCATTGATGAATGATTAATGAAATTTAAGGGGCGCTTATCCTACAAACAATTTAACCCACCAAAAGGAGCGAGGTTTGGTATTGCAATTTATAAATTGTGTGAGTCAAGTTCAGGATACTGCTATGATTTTAAGATATACACGGGTAGTGACAAACGTGATGCTAGTGGCAGTGCCTCTGAAAGTGTAGTTCTAGAACTAACACAGTCGATATTACACAAAGGGCATTCTGTATATTTAGATAACTGGTTTTCTTCACCGAAACTTTTCAAAACTCTCCTCACCAATAAAATTAATGTGATTGGAGCAGTGCGCTCAACCAGAAAAAATACGCCCACAGACTTCCTGAAGGCAAATTTAAAGAAGGGAGAATATACAGTGAGAAGTTGTAATGGAATATTGGCACTAAAATGGAAAGATAAACTAGACGTTTACACGCTTTCCACAAAACATTTAACAGCAGAAATGATTGCAACAGACACACCTCTCCTCAATGCGTCGTGGAAACCGAAATGTGTCGTCGAATACAATAGAGGCATGATTGAAATTGATCGCCAAGATCAGATGCTCGCATGCTCCCCTGTGATGAGAAAATGCATGAAAGGATACCGCAAGATATTCTTTTACCTATTTGATGTTGCTTTATTTAACACGTACATTTTGTATTAGAAAATAAATTGCGGATAACGACAGAGCTACGCAGAATATAGGATTCACACTGCAGAATCACTGTTGAAAACTACACCTTTACCGGAATATAATCGGCAGGGACGATTAGCATCCGGCGATATACTACAAAGACTGCACGCGCAACATTGGGCACATTTTCCCAAACATATTGATCCAACGCCATCAAAAGTAAATCCTGCGAGAGCTTGTGTAGTGTGCAGAAAGCATAAACGACGCAGCGAAACAATGCGTGAATGCAAAAAGTGCAGGGTTGCATTACATGTGCCAGCTTGTTTTGAACGATATCATACAATCGAATACTATTAAATTCGTGTACATGTCATTGTGAAGACGTTGCGTTTGAAAATATGTTTGCCAACCTACTAACGTAACAGGTCCCATAATGTTTTGAACAAAATATTATGCAGTCTTAGATCAATGCATTGTTGTGAATATTATTATTAAGATGTATTTCATCAATGTATGTTTGCTTACAAAGGGAAATAAAACGTTTATGAATATATCGTTGCGTTTGAGACAATGAATGTCTCGTTTCCAACGGGCAACTATTCGTCATTATTTATGATACCTGTAGACATGTCACGTCACTGGTATCTCACACACGTACTTACAAACCCCGAGGGCGTCTGCACGATTTCGGACGCCACCAGGCGTAGTGCACCGCAGCCGTAACTTGTGTAAGCGCCGGGAATTGTAAGGCGCATCCGTACCTTGCAGTCACTTACGGCTCACGCTAACGGAACTTAAATCGTTAGGCAAAGGGTTCATGTGTTAACGCGTGTGGTGATTACTTTTGAATGAAACCATTCCCTGACTCCGTCGTGGCGGGTGTTCGATTTTCATTCGACGAAGCATCTTTTTTCAGTATCTTAAATAACACCAAAAACTAATATCAATAAATGTTCCCTTGTTAATATAAGGATTAAAAGCATACGTAAATACTGCGACTGATTTTACATTTTAGTAGATGCAGATGTACATCATGTAATTGCAGACTTCATGGGTAACGCGTATGTGTCATAACGCGGAAGTGTCGTTCCACATGCGCCGAAGTGACGAAAAAAGTTATCTGAAACGCTAAGTCACTAAGTTTAGTGTAATGTACAGAACAGTAATTGATAATAGTGTTTGGTGCTAAATATATCTTTTTTTTTTGCATGTGCGCCACAAAACACTTTGTGACCTTTGTTATCTGTCCCAACACAAACCAAACTGTGCAAACAACTGACGTTTCGACCTCTCTGTTGTGATCTTCTGGTGTTCACAGTTAGCCAAAAATTGTCAAAGACCAGTACAGCATTCACTTGTAAAAGGGTGCTTCCCGGGAGTGTATTATTTCTTTGATGAGTGAGCTTTTCCAGAATACGTAAGTAATCTGCGTGTGGGGCCTTATTAACCATTGTCAGCACTCTGACATTCGTGCACAGTGCCTGTGTCGGGACTTGAGCAATGGCACTATTTAATCCCACGGAGCGTCAGATTTAAAGTTAATTTTTGGGAAACCGTTAGAAGTGGTAGCAGAGCGCTCCCTGTAACGAGGCGACGGCGTCCGCTGGCAGACGAATGGCCCCGCCTGCCCCCCCTGGAGCCGCTCGCCTTACGGTCGGCAGAGTCGAATTCTGCTCCTGAGATCGCGGCCGTTTCGTGTTCATCGGTGAAACTGAGCACGCTAACTTAGAAGAACAGGCAAGTTTAACAGCAGCGATAGAGCAAGATTCAATGCGTCCCTTTGGGGATTCTAAATAATTAACTTTCGCCTTCTTCTTCATCTTCTTCTTTCGTGATACGAGGCAAAATTGTAAAACATTTAAACTAGCGGAAGACGACACAGTCATGACAGCGGAACTAATCTCAATCCGTGAAGCTTTCTTTCTATTCAGCTTGCTACCTAAAGAAATAATCAAATTCAAATTGCTCTGAGCACTATGGGACTTAACATCTATGGTCATCAGTCCCGTAGAACTTAGAACTACTTAAACCTAACTAACCTAAGGACATCACACACATCCATGCCCGAGGCAGGATTCGAACCTGCCACCGTAGCAGTCGCGCGGCTCCGGACTGAGCGCCTAGAACCGCTAGACCACCGCGGCCGGCTAAAGAAATAATAATATTCAGTCAGATTCCAAATCAGCCCTTGTCTTGCTAAAGAAGAACAATACCGGGAAAACGAGTCACCCCGTAGCGTACAGAATGGTATATTCGTTGAGTTAAATTGTAAACACCAAACGCTAGTCAAAATGTATTGGGTCAAAGGTCACTGTAAGATAAAAAAAACAAATTGGAAACCAGTCTAACCAAACGGGAACGGGGGCGGGAGGGAGGAGAAGCACGATGACGTGGCAGAAAGGGTGTGTGGCTTGTGACGTGATGATGGCGTGTTATAAAGGGGCGGGGCCTGTAGGTTCCACTTGGTGAGTATCTATCTCGCTCATCCCCCAGTTTCATGTTTTATTTCTTCATTTTGCATACATACTTTGATTGCTTATATGTAAGGTTTTTCTTCAGTGAGCGTGTTATCTGCCAGTCCAATAATAACTAATGTCGCGCTGAGACACATTTGACATCTATTTTAGTGTCTTTTTACCTTGTTCAATCATGTGAGCTTCGTTATTAATGTATTATCGGTATTTTTTCAAAATATACATACTTAGTTGAGTCTGTAATCGACTCTTATTTAACTAGAGTTGTGATATCCTGTTCGGCCCTCAGTCTGTCATCTGATCTGCTTCACGGCAACTGTGAAGGCAAGAGCGTATCACACCTCGAACAGGAGATGAATTCGATGCTTTATGCCAAAGATGTTCGTACATATTTCGCTTTTAACCCGCTCATGCTTGCCTGTTAGCCATGTTGGCAATCTGTCAAACGTTACCAGCAGAACGGGCAAGCTGCCTTACTTCCATCCAAACCAAGTTATGCCCAACCCAAACAGCCTAAAGAAATCCTACTTGCCTGCTGTTTTACAGCTGTGCGACAGTTGTTTCTGTACTCTTTCATTGTTGTGTTATGAGTAGGGTTCGGAAGTTGATGAGAAGTCTTTAGCCGTATTTCATCTTAGGCCAGAAAATTGTGTGTTTTATTTGTCCTTTTTTCCTTTTTGATGTGTTTTGGGATTATTTATTTATCTTGCTATGAACAGTTTTCTTTGCAGCCTCACCCTCTTCGACTAGTACTACTTGTCCTCAATACCAACCATCCTTTGGTCACATCTAAAACATGTTCTCTGTAGCAGGCAGAAGCAGCTCTGAAAGTCGAGATCATTTGCACTTAAGAGCCCGAATATGTCTGTTATACTGCAACGACAGCTAAAATAGGGTTTGGAAATCTATATTCTGTAACCTTATTGTGTGTCACCCAAATATGATCCTATTTGTACTAATTTTAATTACTTTTTCCGGTATGTGAATTGCACGTTCGCTGAATTCATCTAAGTGGCCAAAATAGTTCATTCTAAATTCCCCAGATGTATTCTATCCAACATGAATTTCGTTTTTCATATTATGTTAATCTAAAAAGTACATGTTTGAGAGAAGACGCTTTTCTTTCATACTAAGCATTCTTCACACTACGTCACATGCCACCTCAAGGTTCCATGTAAACGCACAAAATGCGGGAAAGTTGTAGAGCATGCAGGGAATTTCTCCTGCCTACATGCAATTAAAAAATTCACAAAAATTTACCTACACCAAACCAAAGAAAAATCAGTCCACTCGTTACTTTGCTAAATCTTTACTGCTATCACGTAGTTTAGCACAACACAAATAGTGAAAACTCCAGACGACTCGAGCTAGCTATGAACACTTGCATAAGGTATGTGTGCAAAATTCCGTCGTTTGATTATACAATCCTCCCTGCGTTCCGGTTTGAAAGCAACCAGATAAACGAAGTAATTTTCACATGCTCTATTTATTTCATTAGGAGTTAGTCACTGGTGTTCTCAGTACCTTTCCTCACGTATTAGATTCTATAAGTGCAATTCCATTTTTTTGAGTCAGAAGACTGGTTTGATGCGACCCACTACTAATTCCTTTCCTTTGCCAGTCTTTTCATCTCACAATAGCACTTACATCCTAAGTCCTCAGTTATTTGCTGGATATATCACATCTGTCCTCCTCTACAGTTTTTACCCTCCACAACTCCGTCTGGTACCATGGAAGTTATTCGCTGATGTCTTAACAGAGGTCCTATCACGCTGTCCCTTCTTCTTGTCACTGTTTTCCACACATTCCTTTCCTCGCCCATACTGGAGAAACCTCCTCATTCCATATCTTATCATTCCACAAAATTTTCAACCTTATTTTGTAGAACCACATCTCAAATGCTTCGATTCTCTTCTATTCCGGTTCCCTCAATGTCCATGATTCACTACCACACAATGCTGTGCTCCAAACGTACATTCTCAGAAATTTTTTCCTCAGCTTAAGACCTATGTTTGGTATTAGTAGACTTATTTTGGTCAAGAATACCTCTTTTGCCATTGCTAGTCTGCTTTTTTTGTTATCCATGCTCCGTCCGTCATTGATTATTTTACTGTCTAGGTTGCAGAATTCATTAACTTCATCTACTTCGATCACCAGTTATGATACGTTTCTCGCTGTTCTCATTTCTGCTATTTCATCAATATATATCGTATCACTGACATTCTTTCACCAGGAATTTTAGACCCGCTCTTGAATATTTCTTTTATTTCCGTTATTGCTTCTTCGACCTAGAGACTGAACGGTAGGGGCAAAAGATTGCAACTCTATCTTACACCCTTTCTAGCCCGTGCACTTCGTACTTCCAGTCCTACTGTTTCCTCTTGGTTCTTGTACATATAATATATTAGGCGTCTTTCCTATAGCTTACCCCTATTTTTCTCAGAATTCCGAACATCTAGCACCATTTTACATTATAGAACGCTTTTTCCAGGTCGACAAATTCAGATGACGTGTCTTGATTTTTCTTTACTCTTATTTCCGTTATCAACGGCAACGTCAAACTGCCTCTCTGGTACCTTCAGCTTTCCTAAGCCAGACTCATCGTCATCATTACACATCCTCAATTTTTTCTCTCCAACTTCTGTTATTGCCCTTTTTACAGATGTCCAATCCACTTCAACCTAACTGCTTACTGAGCTATCCATTACCACAGTATCTATAGACTCAGAGAACTTCAAGAATATCTCTTCATTTCTTAGTTCTTCCATAAATGGTTCAAATGCCTCTAAGCACTATGGGACTTAACATCTGAGGTCATCAGTCCCCTAGACTTAGAACTACCTAAACCTAACTAACTTAAGGACATCACACACATCCATGCGCGACGCAGGATTCGAACCTGCGTAGTAGCAGCGCGGTTCCGGACTGAAGCGCCTAGAACCGCTCGGCCACAGCGGCCGTAAGTTCTTCCATATTCCAACTTCTTTGTGCATTGATTCTTTCTGACTAGTGTCTTAAACTTCAGCCTACTCTTCATCGTTACTAAATTGTGGCCTGTGTCTAATCTGTCCCTAGGTACGCCTTACAATCCAAATCTAATTGCGGAATCTCTACCTTACCGTGATGTAATCTAAATGAAAACTTCCTGTATCTCTCGGCCTTTTCCAACTGAACCTCCTCCTCCTCCTGTGATTATTTGGAACTCAATTAGTCTTTCCCCTCGGATATGTTCATCATTTTGGCTGTACCTTTGCTCAACATCAAATCTTTTGCGGCCGACAGTCGTGTGGTCGCAACTCTACTTCATTTATTGATGCACTAATTTACCAACAGCCGTATGTATTGTAGAAATTTATTTTATGAATTTCTAATGTGATACTAGTTTCGGCATTACATTGATGCCACCTTCAGGCCCCACATCATAGTCGTAAAATCGCTATACACGGAAGGAGCCATATAACTGGATCCGTCAATCAAATCGTTATGCAACAGCTCTTGGCGACCAGGCGACACCAACTGAGGTGGCTTGCAAACATCCATAATGGATCAACGAAGAAGACAACTCTACTTCAAGCTAGCCTTCCCTCTAGCCACGCAGGTTACACGGGACAGTCTAATCACCAGGCGGTGCGAGACCGTTAGCCATTGAAGCGGCCTACAGCAGAGGTCGTCGGCAATTACACGGAACAAGTTGCGAACAGTTTAATATCACTAAGCAAACCAGAATACATTTCGCATTCCGTGGGCTAGCGAGCAGTTCCAGTTCGCCTTTAACAAGAATAAAGCACATTTGCAACCTATAGCTTCGGAAATTCGTGGATGCTGCATGGAAATTTCGTTATTTCTGGTAATAATGCTGAGTTCATTCAAATGGATAATGAGAAATACTTTGTTTTTGCTAGATTGTATAGTTCGCTTATGTTGGACAGAACATTACTGAAAACCCGAGGTAAATTTGAATTCGATCATCGTGATGATTCTGTTAGTACCGGTGATATAAGTAACGCCAACAGCGAACTGAAAACTGTCAGGGTGTTAAATCTTCCTGCAGAGCTAGACAACAAGGATTTGATACATACAATTTCTAATTATAGACAGGCGAAAAGGGTCGAATTCTAAAAGTAATCTAACAGTTAGTTACAACGTGATTAGATCTGTACGAATATTTGTTACGTCCGACATCCCGTCCGACGTTCTTGTAGGCAGTTGCAAGACACGTATGATGGACAAACTCCCATATGTCGCGTCTGCAATGAACCAGGAATCTGGGGAAACTGCCCACGGTGAGCATTTATCCTACTGAATAATCTGCAACAGTGGACAAGACTGGTAGTAGAAGAAATTATTCCTTCAAGTACTGCACCGATCAACACCGACAATACTCTGACGGAATCCACTGACCAGTCCCATAGATTAGTTGAAGAGGAATTCCCACCATTGAACAAGAAACCAGCAACAAATGAAATACGCAAGAAATCAGACAACAATCGAAAGTATGAAACCGATGAACTCCTGTCTGCGACTAGTGTTCAGGACACAGGCTACAGAGACCATGAAATTTCAATTCAACAGAAAGAAAACGATCAACTATCATCACACGATCTGCAAAGCACAACGTTTAGGCAGCAGAAGAAAGTATTAGCAACCAGAAGACTATAAAATCTCAAGGTACTGAGAGGGCAACAAGAGTGAAAGCCAGACCAAATATAAATGTGGCACGTCGAAAAAATAAAAAAAAGGTGCAGAAAGAGAACACTAAGACGACGATAACGGAGAAATCGCAAGTGAACCTACTGGAAAAGAATCCGAAGAAGACAATTACACTCCTGGAAATGGAAAAAAGAACAAATTGACACCGGTGTGTCAGACCCACCATACTTGCTCCGGACACTGCGAGAGGCCTGTACAAGCAATGATCACACGCACGGCACAGCGGACACACCAGGAACCGCGGTGTTGGCCGTCGAATGGCGCTAGCTGCGCAGCATTTGTGCACCGCCGCCGTCAGTGTCAGCCAGTTTGCCGTGGCATACGGAGCTCCATCGCAGTCTTTAACACTGGTAGCATGCCGCGACAGCGTGGACGTGAACCGTATGTGCAGTTGACGGACTTTGAGCGAGGGCGTATAGTGGGCATGCGGGAGGCCGGGTGGACGTACCGCCGAATTGCTCAACACGTGGGGCGTGAGGTCTCCACAGTACATCAATGTTGTCGCCAGTGGTCGGCAGAAGGTGCACGTGCCCGTCGACCTGGGACCGGACCGCAGCGACGCACGGATGCACGCCAAGACCGTAGGATCCTACGCAGTGCCGTAGGGGACCGCACCGCCACTTCCCAGCAAGTTAGGGACACTGTTGCTCCTGGGGTATCGGCGAGGACCATTCGCAACCGTCTCCATGAAGCTGGGCTACGGTCCCGCACACTGTTAGGCCGTCTTCCGCTCACGCCCCAACATCGTGCAGCCCGCCTCCAGTGGTGTCGCGACAGGCGTGAATGGAGGGACGAATGGAGACGTGTCGTCTTCAGCGATGAGAGTCGCTTCTGTCTTGGTGCCAATGATGGTCGTATGCGTGTTTGGCGCCGTGCAGGTGAGCGCCACAATCAGGACTGCATACGACCGAGGCACACAGGGCCAACACCCGGCATCATGGTGTGGGGAGCGATCTCCTACACTGGCCGTACACCACTGGTGATCGTCGAGGGGACACTGAATAGTGCACGGTACATCCAAACCGTCATCGAACCCATCGTTCTACCATTCCTAGACCGGCAAGGGAACTTGCTGTTCCAACAGGACAATGCACGTCCGCATGTATCCCGTGCCACCCAACGTGCTCTAGAAGGTGTAAGTCAACTACCCTGGCCAGCAAGATCTCCGGATCTGTCCCCCATTGAGCATGTTTGGGACTGGATGAAGCGTCGTCTCACGCGGTCTGCACGTCCAGCACGAACGCTGGTCCAACTGAGGCGCCAGGTGGAAATGGCATGGCAAGCCGTTCCACAGGACTACATCCAGCATCTCTACGATCGTCTCCATGGGAGAATAGCAGCCTGCATTGCTGCGAAAGATGGATAAAGACTGTACTAGTGCCGACATTGTGCATGCTCTGTTGCCTGTGTCTATGTGCCTGTGGTTCTGTCAGTGTGATCATGTGATGTATCTGACCCCAGGAATGTGTCAATAAAGTTTCCCCTTCCTGGGATATGAATTCACGGTGTTCTTATTTCAATTTCCAGGAGTGTATATGAAGGACACAAGAAGTGACAGGTAACTGGCTATGGACAATAGGAGTGAGCTAACTCTGTTCACGCTAAATGTCTTCGGAATAACAACTGGAAGAAAGGTGGGGATTCTGGTGAATTTCTTAAAAACCAGTGACTTAGTATTGCCTCCCTTTAGCAAGTAGCTTACGAAGAGATGAATCTGCAGTAGATAACACAATATGTACAAATTGTCGACCCTAGCGTTAGTGGTTGCTGATTTTAAACAGATTGGCACTGAACTTAGACAACTTATAAAAATAACCGGATGGTCGCGTCATCAAAAACAAACTAAACGAACTAACAATATTAAACCATTAACCCCTTCAGAAACAATACACTGACGGACAATAATCAAAAAACCAAAACATTAATTAACATAAAGTAAAGAAATCACGGCAATACATTTGTCTATGTAACATACGTAAGTGATTAACGTTACAAGATTACAGGTTAATGTAAGCGTGAGGGAAGCCATTGCATATATGAAATGCTGGTAAATTAATAACCATTGTAACAACCAGAATGCTGAACGTAAGCATGCAAACGTGCATTCACTGTTTTGTACAGGTGGCAGATGTCAATCTGTCGGATGGAGGCCCATACCTTTTGCACTTTGTCGGTCAATTTAGGGATGGTTAACGCTGGTTGTGGATGGCACTGGAGCTGTCGTCCGATGTCTCGTATGTGCTCGACTCGACACAGATCTGATGCAGGCCACGGTACTTCGACACTCTGCAGGATATGTTGGGTTACAACAGCGGTATGTGGCGAGCTGGAATGCTGTGCACGAATGGCAGCACGAAAGGTCGAATCACCAGACTGATCTACAGATTTGCAGTCAGAGTGCGTGGGATAACCACGACAGTGCTCCTGCTGTCAAACAAAATCGCATCCCGAACCCAAAACACCAGGTGTAGCTCCAATGTGTGCAGCACGCAGACTGGTTGACTGCATGCCTTCTACTGGCCTCGTAACCAACCCACAGCCACCACTGGCACCGAGGCAGAACCAGTTTTGATAAGCACCCTGCTCTCCAATAAGCTCTCGCCTGACATCACTGAAGTCGCAAATGGCGGTGTTTTTGGGTTACTAGAATGCACCTTACAGGGCGTCTGGCTCGGAGCTGTCCTTGAAGTAACCGATTTGTAACAATTCGTTATATCACTTGTAAGTAGGCTGTTCAGGTTTTTATGTTGGTAACGCCACGTAGCGCTCTGTACGAAAATCACTGGCTGTGCTGTGTGCAGTCTGAGGCTGGTGGGCATTGTTGAAAAAATCTCTATTGTAGTGGGCAGTTGGATGTTAACAGCGCGTAGCGTTGCGCAGTTGGAGGTGAGCCGCCAGCAGTGGTGGATGTGGGGAGAGAGATGGCGGAGTTTTGAGAGCGGATGATCTGGACGTGTGTCCATCAGAGACGGTAAATTTGTAAGACTGGATGTCATGAACTTATATATATATTATGATTTTTGAACATTATTAAGGTAAATACACTCCTGGAAATTGAAATAAGAACACCGTGAATTCATTGTCCCAGGAAGGGGAAACTTTATTGACACATTCCTGGGGTCAGATACATCACATGATCACACTGACAGAACCACAGGCACATAGACACAGGCAACAGAGCATGCACAATGTCGGCACTAGTACAGTGTATATCCACCTTTCGCAGCAATGCAGGCTGCTATTCTCCCATGGAGACGATCGTAGAGATGCTGGATGTAGTCCTGTGGAACGGCTTGCCATGCCATTTCCACCTGGCGCCTCAGTTGGACCAGCGTTCGTGCTGGACGTGCAGACCGCGTGAGACGACGCTTCATCCAGTCCCAAACATGCTCAATGGGGGACAGATCCGGAGATCTTGCTGGCCAGGGTAGTTGACTTACACCTTCTAGAGCACGTTGGGTGGCACGGGATACATGCGGACGTGCATTGTCCTGTTGGAACAGCAAGTTCCCTTGCCGGTCTAGGAATGGTAGAACGATGGGTTCGATGACGGTTTGGATGTACCGTGCACTATTCAGTGTCCCCTCGACGATCACCAGTGGTGTACGGCCAGTGTAGGAGGTCGCTCCCCACACCATGATGCCGGGTGTTGGCCCTGTGTGCCTCGGTCGTATGCAGTCCTGATTGTGGCGCTCACCTGCACGGCGCCAAACACGCATACGACCATCATTGGCACCAAGGCAGAAGCGACTCTCATCGCTGAAGACGACACGTCTCCATTCGTCCCTCCATTCACGCCTGTCGCGACACCACTGGAGGCGGGCTGCACGATGTTGGGGCGTGAGCGGAAGACGGCCTAACGGTGTGCGGGACCGTAGCCCAGCTTCATGGAGACGGTTGCGAATGGTCCTCGCCGATACCCCAGGAGCAACAGTGTCCCTAATTTCCTGGGAAGTGGCGGTGCGGTCCCCTACGGCACTGCGTAGGATCCTACGGTCTTGGCGTGCATCCGTGCGTCGCTGCGGTCCGGTCCCAGATCGACGGGCACGTGCACCTTCCGCCGACCACTGGCGACAACATCGATGTACTGTGGAGACCTCACGCCCCACGTGTTGAGCAATTCGGTGGTACGTCCACCCGGCCTCCCGCATGCCCACTATACGCCCTCGCTCAAAGTCCGTCAACTGCACATACGGTTCACGTCCACGCTGTCGCGGCATGCTACCAGTGTTAAATATTGCGATGGAGCTCCGTATGCCACGGCAAACTGGCTGACACTGACGGCGGCGGTGCACAAATGCTGCGCAGCTAGCGCCATTCGACGGCCAACACCGCGGTTCCTGGTGTGTCCGCTGTGCCGTGCGTGTGATCATTGCTTGTACAGCCCTCTCGCAGTGTCCGGAGCAAGTATGGTGGGTCTGACACACCGGTGTCAATGTGTTCTTTTTTCCAGTTTCAGGAGTGTACATTGTTCTCTATCAAAATCTTTCATTTGCTAACTATGCCTATCAGTAGTTAGTGCCTTCAGTAGTTAGAATCTCTTATTTATCTGGCAGTATTGGCGCTCACTGTATTGCAGTAGTTCGAGTAACGAAGATTTTTGTGAGGTAAGTGATTCATGAAAGGTATAGGTTATTGTTAGTCAGGGCCATTGTTTTGTAGGGATTCCTGAAAGTCAGATTGTGTTGCGCTAAAAATATTGTGTGTCAGTTTAAGCACAGTCATTTATAATTTCTCTAAGGGGACGTTACACACTGTGGTACCAGATGCCTCTCAAATTGCTGCTGCAGATGCAGTACGATGTGCCAGAGCCATAAGTCGAACAAGATGGTCTTCCCTCTCGGTTGTGTCATGTAGGTGTCCAGAGCTCCGTCTTCTTGCGATAGTACTTTCTCGTTAGTACCGCTGCCAGCTATAATGTACAGTGGCTACATTCCTGCCAAGTCTTTCTGCAATATCGCAGAAGGAACATACAGCTTCTCGTAGCACTATTACACGACCCCTTTCAAACTCAGTAAGGTGTTGATGACGACGTCTTTGTCGCCTTCAGCATCAATTAATCACGTCCAATCTAAACCCAACTAATGCACACGGTAAGGGTGCACGTGAAGCAAACTTGATTTGCATTCTCATAATGGCGCAACTACAGGTACTCTTATGCGACTAGTAAGAAATATGAACTGATATAAACTTTCAGATATACAAACACGCCTACCAACTTTCGTTTGCGGCAGCTGTGGCCAAGCGGTTCTAGGCGCTTCAGTCCGGAACCGCGCTGCTGCTGCGGTCGCAGTTTCGAATCCCGCCTCGGGTATGGATGTGTGTACTTGGATGATAGAATAATCTAGTAATAACTTGAATCCGTCGTCTGTTCATAAACGCAGCATGTAGGATCAACGACATCGAATGCTATTATGTGATTGTCCGAGACCTCCAAGAAAAAGTGGATAACGGATAAGGCTAACCCTGTTGCTCTGTAACTGTTCATTTGCACTTTGTTGTACGTATATGTTTTTTATATTGACATGGTTCTTACATTTGCGAAAATAATTTGACTATATGGAGTATCTGAAAATAGGTCCCGACCCGACACTAGTCCAACTTGATAATAGTGAAATTTGCAACTTCGGCTGTTTTTCTGTTTTTTCGTTGTATTGAACAGCAGAAGTAGTAGGAAAAGATGAAATACCATCGAGACTAAAATACATTTTATGGAAACTAAGTGGCCAGTGTCTAAAAAGAAATAATGGTGCACTTCTGGAATCTATAACATGCATTATCACTTTTTAAAGGAATCATCATCCCACTGTCACTAGAAGCGAAAGAGGGAGTAGTCATCGGAAAGAAGTAAAACCAGATCTATCAAAACTCTCGCACAGATGCCTCTGAGGAATATCCGCTACCAAGAAATCAACGTATCTAATGGAAGGATTAATAGAAGGCCGTAGATAATACATTGCTAAAATTTATGCAGTGCAGGAAATATCAAGCTCCTGCACGAAGTCATACTGTATTATCTATGGCACAAAGCGTCAGAACCTTGATGTAGAATCCACTATGCCGGACTGGCTCCTACTAGTAAACGTCTTTGTTAATTTCTCACACGTCACAAGAATGACAAGCACAGGTGCGGTAAAAGCAGTTCAAGTACTGACAACGATACTTTCAGTAGAAGTTTTACCAACAGCCATTGCTAGTGACAATGGCACACAATTTACCGCTAGAGATACTGCAGGTTTTTTTATGTAAAACGGAATAGAGCATCTTTGTAGCGCACCATTCCACCCCACATCAAACGGTGTAGCTGACGTTACGTGAGGACTTTAAAGTACAAATAAGAAAACTAAGCTACGACAGCGATAAAGAACACGCACGGACTATGTTTCTCATATCCTAGAAGGACAATTTTCATAATGGAAAGTCCCCAACCGAGATGCTTCACTTTCCCTCCCTTGCGCATGAAGTAACAGCAGCAAGAGAAAATGAAATTAGGAAAATGGAATTCAGTGTTGTTGTTGTTGTGGTCTTCAGTCCTGAGACTGGTTTGATGCAGCTCTCCATGCTACTCTATCCTGTGCAAGCTTCTTCATCTCCCAGTACCTACTGCAGCCTATATCCTTCTGAATCTGCTTGGTGTATTCATCTATTGGTCTCCCTCAACGATTTTTACCCTCCACGCTGCCCTCCAATACTAAATTGGTGATACCTTGATGCCTCAGAACATGTCCTACCAACGGGTCCCTTCTTCTCTTCAAGTTGTGCCACAAACTCCTCTTCTCCCCAATTCTATTTAATATCTCCTCATTAGTTATGTGATCTACCCATCTAATCTTCAGCATTCTTGTGTAGCACCACATTTCAAAAGCTTCTATTCTCTTCTTGTCCAAATTTATCGTCCATGTTTCACTTCCATACATGGCTACACTCCACACAAATACATTCAGAAACAACTTCCTGACACTTAAATCTATACTGGATGTTAACAAATTTTTCTTCTTCAGAAACGCTTTCCTTGCCATTGCCAGTCTACATTTTATATCTTCTCTACTTCGACCATCATCAGTTATTGTGCTCCCCAAATACACTCCTGGAAATGGAAAAAAGAACACATTGACACCGGTGTGTCAGACCCACCATACTTGCTCCGGACACTGCGAGAGGGCTGTACAAGCAATGATCACACGCACGGCACAGCGGACACACCAGGAACCGCGGTGTTGGCCGTCGAATGGCGCTAGCTGCGCAGCATTTGTGCACCGCCGCCGTCAGTGTCAGCCAGTTTGCCGTGGCATACGGAGCTCCATCGCAGTCTTTAACACTGGTAGCATGCCGCGACAGCGTGGACGTGAACCGTATGTGCAGCTGACGGACTCTGAGCGAGGGCGTATAGTGGGCATGCGGGAGGCCGGGTGGACGTACCGCCGAATTGCTCAACACGTGGGGCGTGAGGTCTCCACAGTACATCGATGTTGTCGCCAGTGGTCGGCGGAAGGTGCACGTGCCCGTCGACCTGGGACCGGACAGCAGCGACGCACGGATGCACGCCAAGACCGTAGGATCCTACGCAGTGCCGTAGGGGACCGCACCGCCACTTCCCATCAAATTAGGGACACTGTTGCTCCTGGAGTATCGGCGAGGACCATTCGCAACCGTCTCCATGAAGCTGGGCTACGGTCCCGCACACCGTTAGGCCGTCTTCCGCTCACGCCCCAACATCATACAGCCCGCCTCCAGTGGTGTCGCGACAGGCGTGAATGGAGGGACGAATGGAGACGTGTCGTCTTCAGCGATGAGAGTCGCTTCTGCCTTGGTGCCAATGATGGTCGTATGCGTGTTTGGCGCCGTGCAGGTGAGCGCCACAATCAGGACTGCATACGACCGAGGCACACAGGGCCAACACCCGGCATCATGGTGTGGGGAGCGATCTCCTACACTGGCCGTACACCACTGGTGATCGTCGAGGGGACACTGAATAGTGCACGGTACATCCAAACCGTCATCGAACCCATCGTTCTACCATTCCTAGACCGGCAAGGGAACTTGCTGTTCCAACAGGACAATGCACGTCCGCATGTATCCCGTGCCACCCAACGTGCTCTAGAAGGTGTAAGTCAACTACCCTGGCCAGCAAGATCTCCGGATCTGTCCCCCATTGAGCATGTTTGGGACTGGATGAAGCGTCGTCTCACGCGGTCTGCACGTCCAGCACGAACGCTGGTCCAACTGAGGCGCCAGGTGGAAATGGCATGGCAAGCCGTTCCACAGGACTACATCCAGCATCTCTACGATCGTCTCCATGGGAGAATAGCAGCCTGCATTGCTGCGAAAGATGGATATACACTGTACTAGTGCCGACATTGTGCATGCTCTGTTGCCTGTGTCTATGTGCCTGTGGTTCTGTCAGTGTGATCATGTGATGTATCTGACCCCAGGAATGTGTCAATAAAGTTTCCCCTTCCTGGGATAATGAATTCACGGTGTTCTTATTTCAATTTCCAGGAGTGTAGCAAAACTCCTTTACTACTTTAAGTGTCTCATTTCCTAATCTAATTCCCTCAGCATCACCCGATTTAATTCGACTACAGTCCATTATCTTCGTTTTGCTTTTGTTGATGTTCATTTTATATCGTCCTTTTAAGACACTGTCCATTCCGTTCAGTTGCTCTTCCAGGTCCTTTGCTGTCTCTAACAGAATTACAATGTCACCGGCGAACCTCAAGGTTTTTATTTCTTCTCTGTGGATTTTAATACCTCCTCCGAACTTTTCTTTTGTTTCCTTTACTGCTTGCTCAATATACAGATTTAATAACATAGGGGATAGGCTACAACCCTGTCTCACTCCCTTCCCAACCACTGCCTCTCTTCCATGTCCCTCGACTCTTGTAACTGCCATCTGGTTTCTGTACAAATTGTAAATAGCCTTTCGCTCCCTGTATTTTACCCCTGCCACCTTCATAATTTGAAAGAGGGTATTCCAATCAACATTGTCAATAGCTTTCTCTAAGTCCACAAATGCTAGAAACGTAGGTTTGCCTTTCCTTAATCTTTCTTCTAAGATAAGTCGTAGGGTCAGTATTGCCTCACGTGTTCCAACATTTCTGTGGAATCCAAACTGATCTTCCCCGAGGTCGGCTTCTACCAGTTTTTCCATTCGTCTGTAAAGAATTCGCGTTAGTATTTTGCAGCTGTGACTTATTAAACTGATAGTTCGGTAATTTTCACATCTGTCAACACCTGCTTTCTTTGGGATTGGAATTATTATATTCTTCTTGAAGTCTGAGGGAATTTCGCCTGTCTCATACATCTTGCTCACCAGATGGTAGAGTTTTGTCAGGACTGACTCTCCCAAGGCTGTCAGTAGTTCTAATGGAATGTTGTCTACTCCGGAATTCAGTATTGACTATAAAATAATATATTCAGAGGTGCATACAGGGAAAAAGTATGGTACCTGAGGAGAGTAGCACGTTAAATGGAGAACTCGATATACAGCATAATGGATGAAGGTAATGTTACTGCTGTACACCTGTGGGCCAGCAGTGGTCGTAGCATGGTAACCCTTTCCATTTCACAAGCGAAAAACCTTTTTCAGTTTCAGAGGAGACAAGTCAACCATGGAGGGGGACAGGATTACAGAACCTCAGCCGCCAGCCAACACTGATGTCCTGCAGCAACCAAACCCCGAGGAGCTCGAGTCCAGCAGTTGAAGCACAGAAGTCAGCATGGAGGTACATCTCCTGCCCCCACAGCAGTGGCTGCAATAGATGATGCTCCGTATCTCTCCCCTGATGTGGGAGGGATGTGACCGCGACTCCATTGCAAGCTAGTCGTACTTCTGGCAGCGCAGGTTGCACGGGACAGCCTGAACGCCAGGCAGGACGACACTGTTAGCCGTTCGACCGGCCTTCATTCTAAATCGCCTGCATAACAGGAAGTGTGTTGTACGTGGGCAGTCAATTGGAACAAGCAGTGCACAGTTTCATATCACGCCACAAACCAGAATACAATACGCATTCCGAGGCTTAACGGGCTGTTTCAGCGCCATCGAGGTCCCGTTCCACAGATATTCAGCTCCATCGAGCTCAGCAATTAAATAGCACTTCATCCGCCGAGGAGCGTAGACCTGTACGTCGGAGGAATCGGCACGCATGCCGACGACGAGTGCGACAGGATATCAGTAGCCCAGTGACTTCGCGATGGGGAAGCGTCTACGCCGAGAAGAAGAATCGTATACACCAATTTGGACACTCTGATCAGACACTGGCGTAAGCTAGGAACATTTGTAGCACGTCGTATTAACATTGAGCATTTGCGTTACTGAATGAATCAGTGCTTTGGACAACAGACATTTGTACTTATTTGCGTAGTTGTAATATTTATATGAATGTGTGTTTCACATAATTTGTTGGAACTAGCGCCCCAGTTACCATACGCAAATCACGGGCACGTCTTACACTGTCGTTAACGTATAAAAGTCACAATAGCTACATCGATTAGTGACAGAGTGCAGTTGCAACAACATTCTTCTCCATCTCCATTTCTGTAAGACATTATTGATTGGAAATACGCAAAATATGTTAGGAGGTTGATTCTTTCCGAGAGAGTTGCACGATAAGCAACAGTAGCTGAAATTAATTGCTTCAGCAGCTTAGTGATATGTTAGTACCAGTTTTTCATAATTATGTATACCGAAAAATTTGAAGTATTCTACCCTGTTTACTGACTCCGTTCATAATCTATGTCAATTGTTGGTATGACTATTTGATGTACAGATTTACATGAAGTTCTTTTTCTGAAATTTTAAGGAGGATCCATTTTCAGGGAACCACTTACCACTACTTTTGAGACATGTCATTAACAATTTCTTCTGTACCTTACTCTCTAATTTCTCACTAATATCGTCTCAAAAAATGCCAATTTGCTTGATGACTCGACGCTACAAACATTGGAGACCGAGTGTGGATCTACGTTACCACTGATAAGGAATGGACACGTAGTAGGCATGCCATCAGGTCGGCTTTCATTGTCCACAAAAAAAATGCCTAAGGATACAATAGGCGGGTGTGCAGACTAGCGAAATGTAGTCTTTTCCGCTAAGTCTCGTTTCAACTTGTGATACAATGTGTATAATGTTTGACTGTGGTGACTGCAGTCAGCTCGCATGTATTTTTGAGTAACATAAAAAACTAAGTATGAGACAGAGCTTATAAAGGGAGAAGATAGCTTTATCATATTGTGTGCGGGATATGTAATTAGACACTGTCGCAACCAAATTCGCAGCTACCTACCGACAATACTAAAGAATTTCTTTTATGACAACAAGGCACCACTTGTAGCGTATTAGTTAATATCTTACAGCAAACACCTTTCCTCTGTAGATAGGGATTAAAATTTTAGTACATGAGTCGTCTGATACGCAGTGAATACGTCAGACAAATGTCTTGAATAGCGAAATATTAGCAATATACGCTGAGGTGACAAAAGTTATGGGATACCTCGAAATACCGTGATGGACCTGCGTTTTCCCGGCGTAGTGCAGCAACGTGACGTGGCATCGAACCAACACGTCGTTGAAGTCCCCTGCAGAAATACTGAACCATGCTACCTCTATAGGCATCCATAACTGCGAAAGTGCTGCCGGTGCAGGATTTTGTACACGGACTGACATCTCGATTATGTCGCATGAGATTTGTGTCGGGCGATCTGGGTAGCCAAATCATTCGCTCGACTTTTTCTGAATGTCATTCAAACCAATCGTGAACAATTGTGGCCCGGTGACGTGGCGCATTTTGACCCATAAAAATTCCATCGTTGTTTGGGAACATGAAGTCCGCGAATGGCTACAAATGGTCTCCAAGAGGTTCAACTGGACCAGAGAACGCAGTCCAATCCATGTAAACACAGCCCACACCATTATGGAGCCACCACCAGCTTGTACAGTGGCTTATTGACGACTTTGACCATGGCTTCGTGGGGTCTGCGCCACACTCGAATCCTACAATCGGCTCATACCAAGTGAAACTGGGATTCATCTGGACAGATCACGGTTTTCCAGTTGTCTAGTGTGCAACGGATATGGTCAGGAGTCCGGGAGAAGTGCTGAGGTGGTGTTGTGCCATTAGCCAAGGCTGCCATAGCCCAAAACGCCAAATTTCGCCGCACTGTACTAACGGATATGTTCGTCGTACACATTGATTTCTGCGGTTATTTCATGCAGTGTTGCTTGTCTGTTAGCACTGACAACTCTACACAAACGGCGCTGTTCTCAGTCGGTAAGTGAAGGCTGTACCAGTAAAATTTAAAATACTATGTATCCTAGCGTTTGCCCCTTTGTACGTGGTGCGCTGTTTTCATGTATGCCAAATTTGTTTTCGTTCTGTGGCCGGAAGTCATTCCCGCCTCCAAAGTCGTAGTTAACACAAGAGCGGTAAGTAGTGTGCTTCATTTGGCTGTCAATGAGGTAAACTTTGTTTTGTGTGTATTATCGTGCTTTTATTGTTTGGCGTGTCTTATGAGGTGGTGTATCGAAATCAGCGAAGCATTTCCCGAGACGAGCTTTGAAACCGCCTAAAAACCGGTCGTAAGCGTTGGTTCTATCCGGATCTGGCTTATATCCCTGCCTAGAAAGCTAGGGTGCTACGCGTTAAGCAGTACGAGCAAATCATGAGCAATTAACATATTAACATCCTACTTCATTTAACTAACGTGAAATTTAGAAAGGTAATTAATGTTGAGGAAGGAGGAGAACAAATTTTAAGATTGACGTTGTGTCGGAGACAGTAGGAGACTTGTAAATTAGTTGGATGGTATCTTGATAATGCGCGCGTATTTCGGAAACTATGCGCAAAATTCCGACTTCATCATCGTCATTTCATCATCATCACAAGCCTTTGTGCTCATTGTTGAGCATCGTGACCTCACGAACCAAGCGCCTCCATCCCGGGCAGATGCCAGCATCTTTCACAGCCTGCTGAAAGGTAGACCGAAGCCCTTCTTGATTTGATCTCTCCACTTGCTCGCTGCTGTTCCTGTCGGTCTCTTGTCCCAGATCTTCCCTTCCACGTTTATTTTCTCTAGGTTTTTGTATCTCTTTTCACAACACGGCCAAATAACAGGAGAATTTTCTGGTTGACACGAGAAGATATACTGAGTTGCTCATTAATGGACACATTTCTTCTTTTTCAATCCAGCCGGCACCCGAGGTCAAATGCATGGATGTGCTGTTTGTCTCTGGCTTTAAAAAAAAAATGGTTCAAATGGCTCTGAGCACTATGGGACTTAACTGCTGAGGTCATCAGTCCCCTAGAACTTAGAACTACTTAAACCTAACTAACCTAAGGACATCACACACATCCATGCCCGAGGCAGGATACGAGCGGTTCCAGACTGTAGCGCCTAGAACCGCTCTGCCACTCCGACCGGCGCATGAGTGGTGGCTATCGAAACATCCTTGAAGACGTCGTTCAAGAAGGCTGGTCTGTTGAGAGCTGAAGTAGATTGTAAAATCGTCGGCAAAGAGGGAGCCCGAGACATCGGGAAGGAGACAGTCGATAATTGGATTTATGACGATGGCAAACAGTACAACACTTAGCACAGAGCGCTGGGGCATCCCGATCTCTTGGGAGAAAGTGCGAGAGAAAGTAGTGTTCACCCACACCATATATGTGCGTTCTGTCATAAGTTCACGAATGAAAAGAGGTAGCCGACTTCGAAAGCCCCAAGAGAACAGTGTGCAGAGGATGCCTGTCCTCCAATAGGTATCGTATATCCTCTCCAGATCAAAAAATATAGCTACCGTTTGGAGTTTCCTGAGGAAATTGTTCATGATATAAGTGGAGAGAGCAACTGCGGAACGATGCTTTCGGAAACCGCATTGAGCAGGTGTTAAAAGGTTTTTGGACTTCAGCCACCAGCCTACACGGCAATTTATCATCCACTCCAAAACCTTACATACACTAATCGTGACAGAGAGGGGCCATAGGTAGAGGGGAGATGTTTTTTCCTTTCCAGGTTTCGCAACATGAATGACGATAGATTCCCGCCATCTCCTGGGAAAGGTACTGTCAGTCCAAATTCGATTATAAAGGCGAAGGAGGTAACGCTGACTACGGTATGATAAATACAGCAACATTTGAAAGTGGATACCATCCGGTCCTGGGGCGGAAGAACGAGGCTAGGAGAGTGCGTGTTGGAGTTCCCGCATAGAAAAAACAGTATTATAGGTTTCGCGATTTTTAGAGGAGGAAGCAAGAGGTCGCACTTCTGCTGCTCGTTTCTTCTGGAGAAAGGTTGGCGGGTAATTTGAAGAGCTCTAAATCTCAGAAAAATGTTGATCCAATGAGTTAGAAATTGCGACTGGGTCCATTAAGGTATCTTGCGCGACAATTAGCCCAGAGATCGGTGAAAACTAGACATGCCATATAACCGTCAAATTCGACTCCAAACCAGAGATGAGGGAGTGAAGGTGTTAAAGGAGCTGTAAAGAAGTCCCAGCTTGCCTTCTTGCTATCGCGGATGATGCGACGGCATCACGCAAGTAGCTGCTTATAGCGGATACAGTTGGCCAACGTAGGATGGTGGCGGAAAATGCGAAGAACTCTCCTCCACTCGCGTATTGCGTCACGGCACGCCTCGTCCCACCAACGAACTGTCGGGTGGGGGGGAGGGGGCGCCGGGGCTAAGAGGAAGTCCAAGGTATTGACTGTTCCGCGGCTGTAAGTATAACTTCTGTAACATGAGTGACCTGATCGTCTATGCTAGGAAATGGATGGTCATCAAATGTTGCTAGAGAGGAGAAAAGTGTCCAGTCAGCTTGGGAAAACTTTGAGCTTCTTTGGCGCATAGATGGCATTTGTGGCTGTAATCGAAGGAGACATGGAAAATGGTCACTAGTTTGTGTATCAGCAAGAGCGAACCATTCAAAGCGCAGAGCGAGCTGAACAGTACCAACCGAAAGGTCCAAATGAGAGAAGTGGACGTGGAGGCAGACAAAAATGTAGGCTCCCCAGTGTTGAGGCAAACAAGATCCACTTGACGGAAGATGTGAATCAAGAGGGAGCCTTTCTGACAAGGAAGCGGAGATCCCCAAAGCGGGTGGTGGGCATTGAAGTCCCCAACCAACAAATAGGGAGGTGGGAGCTGACCAGGGAGATGAAGGAGATCGGCTCTTGCTATTGGTGTTGACGATGGAATGTATATGGTACAAAGAGAGGTGTATCCAGAAAGGGAAAGACATACAGCGACTGCTTGGAAGGAATTGTTTAAGAGGATTGGGTGATAATGGATAGTATCATGAAGAAGAATCATAGGTCCCCCGTGAGCCGGAGTGCCATCAACAGAGGTGAGATCAAACAGAACTGATTGGAAATGAGGGAAATCAAAACGATCGTGGGGATGTAGCTTTGTTTCCTGAAGACAGAAGACGACCGGCGAGTAGGATCGTAAAAGGATCGACAATTCATCTCGATTGTAGCGAATTCCGCGGTTATTCCAATGGATAATTGACGTAGGGTGGACAGAAAAGGGAAAAATTTCACCACGGTTGCTGTACACTCAACGACAGCTAAGAGCCGGCAGTCGACGGCGTGGAACGTGTAATGGTCGCCTGGTCTTAGATATTGCTAATTGCTATAATCGCACTATTTCACTCCCATTTACGGAGCTTGTTAGCACTTGATGTTAGGTTGGCGCCATTAAAATGCATTGTGTTGTAGTAATCGCTGCTACTTGCTGGATCGCTGCTGTCTCTCGATGCTGATGCTGGCTCTACATCTGGTTGTTCTGGTGGCCATCTCAATTCCACTGACCACCAAAGACCATGACTCAACACAAAGTAGTACTTCCGTTACATGTTCTTTGCATTGTTTATCCACCTCAAACAATAACACACAAACACACTTTACCAAAGTGACATTCCGACTGCCTCCCGACCGTTCTTGCTGCTTGTATTTATAACATTGTCAAAGAACTATTAAAAAGAGATATAGTTTACAAGTCACATGTACATCTGTTATCATAATTTGTGCAGAAAAGTTATTAATTTGCATCGAGTGACATAATTTAACATGTTATTAAAATGACAGACAGATTTGTTGACTTGACAGAATAATTCTTTGTTACAAAAAGGCCGTTTTTTAGAAGTTTGTCAATTGACTTCTCTAATTTGCATAAATAAGTAAATAACATGAATTATTAAGAATTACATTGGTTTTCGTCTAAAATAGGATTGATTTCGTGAATACTGAGTGAAAACGCTCCTAGTGAACAAATAGGTTTCACTGGTTGATTTTTATTTAAGGAGATCCAAAATACCTAAGTTGGCCACTATTTTTCGTACTCCATATTAATTATTTAAGATGAACTCAGTGTTTTTACATGATGACATTTGCTGTATCAGTGATCAAGTGATATTAACTTTTGTGTGGGTCAGTTACTCAGTATAATTTAATGGGTTGACTGTTTATGCAGACATGTTATGCAATCATTGTTAACATACACAATAACTTTTCTATAATCATAAATACTCGTTAAACTGGTTGAATTTGGAGGGTATCGCATACTTCGGTACAGTAAAGCCTTTAATATGTTCCGTTACAAACGGCATTCAGCCGAAGACAGAAGATCCTGATCCATCGGTTGTTCGGGGGCAGCTCCTACCGACAGTGATCGACTGGTTGAATGGCCACCAGCAGTGCGTCTCAGCGACACGGATGACGGCCGAGGGTGGCTACTGCTGGATGGCGCTGTAGAAGAGACACGCTGTGGTGGAGAAGGAGAAGAACTTTGTTTCTTATGAGCCTTCTTGAAAGCAGGACGATGACAAGAGGGAGGAGTCGATGGCAGTGAGTGAGTACGTAAAAAGTCTTCACGAGTAGGCTCTTTTTTGGAAGTCGGGGCTTCCGATTTTGGGGCCCGTGATTTAGCGGAGCAGACGAAGTCTGAGCCTTAGAGCGAGCGGGTGATAGTGGGAAGGTTGAAAGGGCGATCTTTGGGCTGGCCGGTCGGACGACTGTGGCGCAAGAGGTGAGATCGCAAGTCTGCATGGCTACCTACTTAGTAGGTCGAGGAGAGGCGAGGACAGTGCTATATTGGCCCGCCGGGAGCACATTGGGCTTTCTACTGACAAATAACTTATGGGCATCAAAGGTAGACACCTTTTCCTTCACTCAGATTTCCTGAATAATTCGTTCATCTTTAAAGATAGGGCAATCTCTAGAGGAAGCAGCATGGTCGCCCATACAGTTGATGCAATGAGGGGATGGAAGTGGACAATCACCCTCATGGCCATCCTCGCCACATGTAACGCATTAGGCCATATTGGAACGACTGGCTGGTATGATTAAAGCGCTGACACCGATAGCAACACGTAGGGTTGGAGATGTAAGGGCGAACTGAAATGATCTCATATCCCGCTTTAATGTTGGATGGAAGTTGAACTCTGTCAAATTTCAAGAAGAGAGTACAGGTCGGTGCCAATTCTTTTTCAGCTAGTTCTAATACGCGATGTACGACCGTTGCGCACTAATCAGACACGTAATTTTTTAATGTCCTCATCGGATAATCCGTCGAGTGATCTTGTATAAATCACACTTCACGATGAGTTTAACGTACGGTGTGCTTCCGGACAGGGAAGGTGTGAAGCAGTGTAGTTCGAAGCAATGTTTGTGCCTGGAGGGCACTGTCTGTTCCTAACGAGGTGCCATCTCGTAACAGGGAACAAGACTTGACAGGGCCTGCAATTGCGTCGACACCTTTCTGAATACCGAAAGGGTCGACTGAGGAGAAGTCTTGACCTTCGTCAGACCGAAAACAACTAGCAACTTTGGCACTGGTGGAAGAGTTGTCCGTGGCTCAGACTAATCTAACTTTCTCTTGTGGGCAAAAGTTGTAGAAGTAGAGGAAACCATTGCGAAAGTCTCCCCAATGATTACTAGCGTCTCCGATGGCGCGCTCCTTCCTAGTGGGGCCCCTCACTGAGGGCACTCCCGCCTTAGGTGATTGTCCACACCTCAGGTCATACCTCCCGAGAAACGGATGGAGGGACCAATTGGCACGTCCAGAAGGTACCATCTCGGGTAATCACCCCTCCCTGGGCCTGGCCTTTACCAGGGGGTAGGTACGTGTCCTACTTGTCTATCCGGAGCAGGGAATAACGCGTTACCCTGTCACTGGCTACGCGTGGGAACGCGTGGGTCGGCCTTCAGACACGCACAGACAGGAAAGAAAGAGAAAGGGAGGACAATGAAAAGGAAAGAAGAGAAGAGGTCTCAAACACCGCAGTGGAGAATGTTAAGAGAAGAATCGAGGAAAAGAGAAGGACGACGTGAGGACAGAGACTTTCCAGTATAAAGAGAAAAGAAGAGAAACCACGTCTTACAGTCATAAGCGTCCGTCTCCGGACGTAGGCACAAAACATACTCCCAAAGAGAGGGAGACGAGGAAGGGAGGGGGGCGGGGAGGGTGGAAGGATCGGGGACAGGGAGGGAAGTGGGAAGGGAAGGTATGCAGCCCGGAAAAGAGAGCTGCACTAACATGGGGTCCCATACTCGTCACACACGTATCCATAAAACAGTTGAGGACCCCCTGGGGGTATCTAGGAGTTACCACCCTGATTCATGTAAATGTGGAAGATTATGTAAAACAAATTGCAGGAAAAGTGGTTGGAAAGCTGCTATTCAAGGGAAGACTCTAAAGGAAATGAATTGTTCCATAAAAGAAGTGAACTTGTTCGACCGATTCCTGAGTATTTCTCGTGAATCTGGGACTGTTATAAGGTTCGATAAATAGAAGAGATAGACAACATCCAACAAAGAACGACGCATTTCGTCACTGGATCGCTTTATCAGTGCAAGAGCACTACTGAAATGCTCAGAAAGCTACAGTGGCAGATATTACAAGGGAGGCGTTGTGTGTCACAGAGCAGCGTGTCACTCCATCCTGTATATGTCTCGCGAAATTACCACAATGAGAAAACCCGAGAAATTACAGTTGATACCGAGCTTTACCGACAACCATTCGTTTTACAGGTACAGAGAAGGGAGGGTTTGGGAGGGGGGGAGGACAGATTATCAGAAGTACCCTCCGCCACACACCGTAAGGTGGCTTATGGGCTATTATGTAGATGTAAAAGTGAGTCCTCCCTATGGATTTCCATTATTTTTGTTTCCACTGTTTTGCAATAATAGAGAATTTGTAAACTAACGTCTGAGTCTCATCTCGATTTTCACACAGAAGGCTAAATTTTCGCCAAATGGCAGACTAGTATTAAAGAATTGTGTATTATTTCGTACAAGACGGTACGGGGAAGGAGGCCTCAGAGTGTTGCAGAAGCTTTCGTTGTGGGGAAGCTTGACAGGACCAGAAATGATTAGCTAACACCTAAATACAATAAAAAGAAGTTTTATTCAACATGTAACCTTCTCCGAAACTTTATAAAATAACAAACAGCAATAAAGTACAGCTATTACAAGAAGCTCTGAAGAGCGTCATGCGGTGTGAAGCTCCCACTACCAATGCAAGAGCTAGCTGTTGAAGGCTGACTAAGACAGAAGACTGCGACTGAGTCTGGGCTGCTTAGCTACCACCAACCATCCTACGCACATCAAAAAAAGTTTTGCATCACCTCGGTTCCGAGAGTTCCGGAACCTGTACAGAAAATTGGAATAGAGATCAACATAAACATCGTTTCCGCCCTTTTTATTGCTTATGAAAAGCACACATTGCATGTTGTACCACCGCCATACAGCGAGACCTTCAGAGGTGGTGGCCCAGATAGCTGTACACACTGGTACCACTAATACCCAGTAGCGCGTCCTCTTGCATTGATGCATGCCTCTATTCGTCGTGGCATACTATCCACAAGTTCATCAAGGCACTGTTGGTCCAGATTGTCCCACACCTCAACGGCGATTCGGCGTAGATCCCTCAGAATGGTTGGTGGGTCATGTCGTCCATAAACAGCCCTTTTCAATCTATCCCAGGCATGTCCGTTAGGGTTCGTGTCTGGAGAACATGCTGGCCACTAGTCGAGCGATATCGTTATACCGCAGAAAGTCATTCAAACATGTGCACGATGGGGTTGCGAATAGTCGTCCATGAAGACGAATGCCTCGCCAATATGTTGCCGATATGGTTGCATTGTCGGTCTGAGGATGGCATTCACGTATCGTACAGCCATTACGGCACAATCCATGACCACCAACGGCGTACGTCGGTCCCACATAACGGCACGCCAAAATAGCAGGGAACCTCCACCTTGCTGCACTCGCTGGACAGTATGTCTAAGGCATTCAACATGACCGGATTGCCAGGTCTCCGAAGATTGTCTGGTTGAAGGCATATGCGACACTCATCGGAGAAGAGACCGTGATGCCAATCCTGAGCGGTCCATTCGGCATGTTGTTGGGCCCATCTGTACGGGACTGCATGGTGTCGTGGTTGCTAAGATGGACCTCGCCATGGACGTCGGGAGTGAAGTTGCGCATCATGCGGTGTACTGCATGACAAAAAGTTTAAAAAGCGACATACCATTGAGGTATGCTGCAAAGTGTCTCTTATCATCAGAACGGTTCAAGGGGTTCAGGAAACACCATGTAATACAGAAGCACATGCAGAATTTTTGGCACGTTAAAGCCCATCTGCCCTGTGAAATCAGTTCTGTGTTATTTGAATTTCACATTAGTACAATATCTAAATTTTACTGACCCATATGAGCACGATGCACTGCTGTAGCAGGGAAAAGAAGGGAACCAGCGAAAAAATGCTCATATCGGAGCACAAAAGAAACCTAATATGCTCCTGTTTGAAATACAGACAGAAAAGTGTAATACCAACCTGTCTCATTCTATTTTCCTCAGCACATTTTTAAAAAATCTTCCTATAAATTTTGTCATGCAAATATATTCATGCCCTTTTATGCTGAGAGAAAGCAGACAGTGACAGGGGGAAAGAGACAGAAAAGTAATAAATACTGGTAAACAGTAGACAGTGTTTGTGGTATAAAGAGAGCAGAGGAGACAATGGCAGTGTGACAGGAAGAGAGGAACACAGTGGCGGTGGAACATAGTTGACAGTAATGGAACAGAGCTAGGAAAAGAGTGAAGCAGACACTGCCAGTGGGAGAAAAATAAACAGGATAGTGTGGAAGTGGGTGAGAGACAGTGATGAGAGACAGTATCACAACGACACCCGCCAGGGTAGCCAAGCGTACTAATGCGCTGCTTCCTGGACTCGGGTAGGCGCGCCGGCCCCGAATCCAATACACCCGGTGGATTAACGACGAGAGCCGGTGTGCCGGCCAGCCTAGATGTGGTTTTTAGGCGGTTTTCCACATCCCGCTAGGTGAATACCGGGCTGGTCCCCACGTTACGTCTCAGTTACACGCGTCGCAGATATTTGCAACATGTCTGCACTATTTCGCGATTTACACTAGACGCATACAGTTGGGGTACACTGATTCCATCCTGGGGGGTATGGGCTGGCGGCAGGAAGGGCATCCGGCCATCCCTAACTCTAACATTGCCAAATCCGTTGTAACCATGCCGTCCCTGCGATCGCTGCGGGACTATGGCGTAAGCGAAAGAAAGAAAGAAAGAAAGTCTGTCACAACGACAACGAGAAAGAAAAAGATAATGACAGTGAGAAGAGACCGCATCAGTGCGAAGGAATGAAAGAAATAGCAGCAAGTGAGAGCAAGAGGGAGACAGTGACAGAGGAGATGGTAATAAGAGGACAGAATGAAGAAGACTGTGCTGTGAGCCAGGAGACAGTGCCAGAGATACATAAAAGATAATGACAGTGAGTTTGGCTGAATGAGTGAGAATGGGGAATTGGCAGTGGACGTGTATTAGTTACTTACAGCGATGGACTAGCCGGTGTGAGCGAGTTACAGCTGGGGCGCTTATGGGAATGGGATGTGAGTAGCATCTTCAAATGAACGCGTATATGTTCGCATGCAAAAAATTGTGGGAACATTTTTGGAAGTGGAAAACACTTGAAAAGAGGCAGCTGGTACCCCACTTTCCAGTCAGTCTTTTAAACAGAAGCATATTCGCTTTTTTTGTGCTCCGACAGGAGCACTTGTTTTTGCTGTTTGTTAATATTTAGATTCTTGCTGATCGAATATTCTCTTGAAATGTCTGTAAAAATGTAGATGTGGATTTTTCAACTTGGAAATATAATCAGAAAGAGAGGTAGAGACAAAATCGCGCCTACGTAATGTGAGGAAAAAAAAGGATGAAACTCTGCTATAATCAGAAGGAGCTTATGAGTCTTACACAATAAATATTTTGTAAGTATCATTGGTACTGAAGGAGTAGGTTTGCAACGCAGTGCTCTGTAGTTCTATGAACACCATTACACCAGTGGGAAAAACGTTTGATAACGGTGGCAATGAAAATGTTCTGACTCAGTCTTAAGCCCAAGCAAAAACAAAAACTAGTTATGTTTTTTATCGCTCTGTTCTGATTCAAGAATTACTTGTCAACTGTGTGTCTCATTGTACTTAATACCATCTGACAAACTAAAAGAAGGCTTTAACAGTCTTGAATTGACATCAGTAAATTAGTAGTTTTTGAGGGTAATTATGACAGGTACTATTCACGGAAAAAGCGCATACTGCGAAGGAGATTATATTGAATAGAAGGGTGGGGCCAGGGTTAACTTGGAAACTGGTGACATAAGTCGACCAGGTATGTGCTGCGCTGCTGAGGAGTGAAAGGAGTTTCCAGGCAACTGGGGACAGACTCCGTGCGACAGGGTACTGGATCAGTACTTTTTTTGCAGATCGATCAGTCTTCATACACAGGAAGTGACAGGCAAAGTTTGAGTTTCTTCAGCACAGTTCTGCAAAGCTTCACATCCATCTATTGTATGACAGCGAAAAAACGCCACTGCGAAAAAGGAAACGGCTACCACACGAACGTGAGTTATGTATCGACTGCTAAAACCACGCTGTATATCTATTACCCTCGGCAACGTAATGTCACAATATCCAAAATGTGGTAAGTTCAAACACAGATAATCATTTCTATAAATTCAGGCAAATTCTGCAACGTCTACTCCAGATTCCACAGGAACGTGGAGGCCTACTCAGAGGTACACATACTACGGACTTTTCATCCTTGCCTAGGCGACACAATAACTCCAGATGCTTCCGCCGCAGTTAGTCGAAACGAACAAGATGGTTACGATCTTGTACGGGTCAGGAGAGTTATGTACAAAGTAAGTGGGTTAAGGACGGAAAAGACGCTGGGGAAGCAGATGTTGCACTCTCGGCTCAAAAGAGAACGCACAAATGACGACAAGGTTAGTAGAGATTCGTGTGAAAAGATCTAAACGCGAAAGATACAAAAACTATCACCGTCACGCCTTATCAAAAGATCTGACAGAGAATCAGAGAAAATCCTGGCCCTATGTAAGATCGCTAAGCGGGTCTATGGCTTCTACTCAGTCCCTTGTTGATCAGCCTAGTGTGGAAGTTGAAGATAGCCGAAGTTTCAAATTTCACGTTCAAGAAATCGTACAAACATGCCGTCATTTGACCACCGGACAAACTCCCGTATGTACGACACAGTAATAAGCATTCCTGTCGAAGAGAAACTACTGAAGGATTTGAAAGCAAATAAACCACCAGGTCCGGATGGAATCCCAGTTCGGTTTCACGAAGAGTACTCCTACAGCATTGGCCCCTTAGCTATCCTCCATTTACCGTGAGTCTCTCGTCCAGCACAAAGTCCCATGCGACTGGAAAAAAGCGGAGGTGACGCCTGTATACAAGAAGGATAAAAGAACGGACCCGCAAAATTACAGACCAATATCCCTAACTTCGGTTTGCTGCAGAATTCTTGAAAATATTTCCACTTTGAATATAATAAACTTTCTTGAGTCAGATGCTTATGTCCGCAAATCAGCATGGTTTTAGAAAGCATCGCCCGTACGAAGCTAGCCTGCCCTTTCGTCACTTGACATACTGAGAGCTATGGATGAAGGGCAACAGGCAGATTCCGTATTTGTAGATTTCCGGAAGGCGTTTGACACGGTGCCCAATTGGATAGCATATGAAATAAGTTCATAGATGTATGAGTGGGTTGAAGACTTCTTAAGTAATGGAACCCAGTATGTTCCCTTCGACGGCGTGTGTTCGTCAGGGACAACGGTATCGCCAGGAATGCCCCAGGGAAGTGTGACAGGACCACTGTTGTTCTCTATATACAGGAATGATTTGGCGGACAGGAGAGCAGCAATCTGCGATTCTTTGCTGATGGTGCTGTGTTGCACGGTAAGGTGTTGAAATAGAGTGGCTGTAGAAAGATGCAAGAGGATTTACACAAAATTTCTAGTTGGTGTGATGAATGGCAGCTAGCTCTAACTATGGAAAAATGAAAGTTAATGCGGATGAGTAGGAAGAACAAACGCGTACTGTTCGGATTCTGTATTACTAGTGTATCCTGCTTGACACAGTCATGTCATTTAAATATCTATGCGTAACGTTGCAAAGCGATATGAGATGGAACGAGTTTGTGAGACTTATGGTAGAGAAGGCAAATGGTCGACTTCGGTTTATTGGGAGAATTTTAGGAAAGAGTGGTTCACCTGTAAAGGAGAGCGCATATAGGACGCTGTTGTGACCTATTCTTGAGTACTGCTCGATTGTTTGGGATCCGTTCCAGGTGGGATTGAAGGAATACATCCAAACAATTCAGAGAAGGGCTGCTTCAATTGCTACCGGTAGGTTCGAACAACACTTAAGCGTTACGGAGATGCTTCGGGAACTCAAATGAGAATCCTTGTGTTGAAGGCGACGTTCTTTTCGAGGAACACTATTGAGAAAATTTAGAGAACTGGCATTTGAAGCTGATAGCCGAACAATTCTACTGCCGGCAAGATGGATTGCGCGTAAGGACTACGAAGATAAGAGAAATTAGGGCTCTTACGGAGGCATATAGAAAGTCGTTTTTCGCTCTCTCTACTTGCGAGTGGAACAGGGAAGGAAACGTACGATGGCTTGCAGAATAACTATATAGATGTAGATATGTATCAGCCTGCTAATTTATTTGTAGATCCCATTTAATCTATGGTTGTAATTAATAACAGCAATGTCTCCAGTTTTTATTCCGTCCTTAGGTAAACACTAGCGATATAATTCTTAATTATGAATAACACAGACTTCTCTAGTGAACGGAAATAACACCTTGCGACATTCGCCAGTGAATGATACAAATTGACTACAGAAAACAGCAAACGGACATCAGGTCGACATGTATACTTTAAATATGATGTTCATGATGTTCCAATGTTATCCTAGCTCTGTATAACCAGAAGTAGTCCAACTCCTAACCATACAGTAGCTTCGTCAACCGCTGTCCGATTTCCTCTTCTCATTCTTCTGGTCTGCTTCAACGCAGCAGCGGTAACAAGCTGATCTCAAGAAGAACTGACGTAACACTAAAGAAAACAATCTTTCCTACAGACAGATCTTATATTCATAGCTTCACCAATCATGTTTGTCGAGCAGAAAAAAAACCTTTGTTTACATTTACAGGACAGATTCGCACAAGCAAATGAAAACCTTATCCTACTCCCTTCCCTCCTCTCTCTTTCTCTCTGTCTTTTCCTCAATACCTTGAATGATACAAAGCACTCCTAGTGTATAATACTAGCAACACGGCAGGAATTCGCACAGGTAGCACTAAGTATCTGCAGCCGGACGACTTCTTTTATCATGTATTGATGTACACAAACCTTACTCATAATGATTCAACGTCTCAAAATCCCTACAGTAGTGCCTAAGCCTTCACACAACGACTGAAAAACGTCATATGTGACTGTAATTTACAATATGTATAAAATACACACAAACCTCCCTAGTGAATCTTTATATCTGTTTGTGAAAACCGTATCAAAATCCGTTGAGTAGTTCCTCAGATTAGCTCTTTACATACAGACAGAAAAACGTTGTGGAGGGGACTTTAATTTTTAATAGCGCTATGTATAGATTTCTTACTGTCTAAATTATTCTAGCTGTTCGCAAGCCTCGTGCGGATGAAGGCTGCTGTTGTGCCTTAACTTCCATCCCACAACAATTTGTCTCTCTGCCGTTAGTTACTGTAACATCTTAACCGATGAAATACGTTATAGAGTAAGCCTCCACGATCGTTGAAATCCTAAGTTAAACATTTCCGGGCTTGTGGCCATGTAGTCATTTTCTTCGTAGACCCACTTCCATTACATAGTCACAAACTCTGAAAAGTTTCATTAATGATGAAATGTGGCATCTACTCAACACGAGTTTCTTTTTTCTTTTCTTGAAACTCCTATTATTTTCATATGTTTCTATTGCCAAACCTACACTGTGTCTTCTCAGATTCAGACTAGAATTTTTCCGAACACTTCTGTTTACTTCTTGATATTCTGTCACGTTCGTATTATAGTTTGCTTGAAACCATCTTCTTCCCTTAGAATAGCTCGAATGTTCCATTCATGATTGTTTCATTTGTTTGCTTCGCGTCTGTTACTCTTTTACTGTTTCTCTAGCTGCCTTCTTAAACAATAATCCCTTTCGTCGCGTGTAATCTCCGTTTTCCTAAGCCGCTGAACTTGTTGCTTCACTTCAAATTGTCAGACCTCTTTATCCATAAATAAACGACCACGGTACGCATTTATAATTTCTTTTCTACTGAGTCTGTATCTTTTCAGCTTTGTATCTATTTTTATGATACATCTTACTCGTCTATCATCACTTAAAACTCTAAATTCTTTAGTACTGCATATTTTTTTCCATTGCTCAATAAAATCAGGCATTAGCTCATTGTCCAGCGTTGGCCTGCTACCTACGATAGAAAAATATGTATACAACGCAAAAAAACTAGTCACTAGTTTCTAAAATTATGAATGCAGCATATAGTATTGTAAACAAAATTTTATAAATTAATTATAATGGTAATTATTTTTACGCGAGTACATTCCAAACGCTACACTACAGCATTCCCAGTGGTGAAATGCAACCTAAACTATCACTAACTTTCCTGGGGGCCACACAAATTGTATGTTAGATACCAATGTCATCTCTGACCTTTTTCGCATGTCATTCCCTCTCCTTTCCTACCCGGAGTTACACTGGAAACTATGGAATGGAAACAGCGATAGTTTTCTATTATTTTTACGTGTCTCTCCCTTCCCATTCCAGTCCACACTAACGGTCTGAAAGGTGTCTCCGTTTTAAGTTTGGATTTGCTGCACCAGGCATTCTAGAATTAAGTTTGCATGTGACCCCTTTGCCTCACCTACTCCTATCCGCAGAAGCGCTAGTTGTGGCGCAATCCCCCATTTTTTTTAATTCTTTTAGTATATCACAGGTGTACCAGATTCCATTGAAACTGCTGCAAACACTCTAAAATAGCGTTGTAAGACTACCTTAGGCTTCTGTTGACTATTATAAGCAAGCGTAGACTACGCTAGTTTTTCTAGTAGCTTTGAGTAATTAAGGTCGTACCAGCATTACCTGTACATTGGTGCGTTACATACATGTCGGACGTTACCTGATAAGGGTCGCTTTCTTTACATATGCGACCAGTGTCATTGGATTCCACTAAAGACCGGAAGCGGTGAACCATCAAGAAACTGAGTGACGATATATGAAGGGCCGCGTAACCTGCAGAACATTTTTAATCAGCATACTTATCCTTCTGTCTGTTACTTGAGAATAAACAGTATTTATATCAAAATTGAAACTGTCAATATATAATTAAGATTTTATTCGAAAACTTTATTTGTTATGTGAAACAGAGGCATATTGTAGCAAAAATGTACAAAACAATAAAGAATTTATTTATCATATACCGCTAGAAAACGCAATTTTCTCAACAAACAGGTAAAATAAAAAAACTAAAAAACAAAAATATATTAGACATCGCTTCAATATTTCATCGAATTTACATAAAACATGTATTTGTTATTCATAAACAACTTCTGCATTTACCAATGGTAATAGGAAAAATCTTGCATTTGATCGTGATGAATATTTTATTGAGTGCAAAATAACAAATACGTGTATTTTTTGATGATGATTCGTGTAAACAGTACTTGCATCGAGAGTAATAGCTTTGGTTACATGAAAAGCAGAAAAGTCACACGATCAGCTAACTTATTTCTTATAAAATGCAATTTATATTCTGTGAAGATATAAATTACAGAATGAGCTAACACTGAATGATGGACCGTACTAATTCTGTGCCGGTCGCTGTGGCCGAGCGGTTTTGGAGCTTCAGTCCGGAACCACGCTGCTGCTACTGTTGCAGTTTCGAATCCTGCCTCGGGCATGGTTGTGTGTGATGTCCTTAGGTTAATTAAGTTTAGGCAGTTCTAAGTCTAGGGGACTTATGACGTCAGATGTTAAGTCCCATAGTGCTTAGAGCCATGTGAACCATTCTTGAACTAATTCTGTGCAAAACAAACACAAAAACAAAGAATTCGTCAGCTCCCAGATCCCATCACCCCTGCTCTAAGTACTGAATTACATTAGGACTGTTATCAACCAGGACCGTGCTTACGACCTAAATACTCCCATGCTGAACCACTGATGCAGGCTCTACCAGGAGAAATGTGTTGACCAACCCGCAGAACTGGAGTTTTAGAGCAGGTTTCGAATGAAAGCCTACAAGGCAGCGTTTAAGGTGTACTACTTACCTATATAACCTGTTACTGTACAATATATAAATTAATTTATAAGCCGAAACGCTTGTGAATGAAATTAGATCACACTAACACACAGCTCAAATCTAGAGCCTACAAAACAGAACACGAAGTAATGCAATGCCACCTTGTCGAAGCTGGCTGGAACGACGTGGGATTATGGATTGAGGACTTCTGTGTGTGAGAAGCGCACAGGTACACGTCTACCTGCTCTAAGACCACTGTGCATCAGGAGTGGCGCTTTGTCAGAAGAAGGTACATGTTTCCGGTTTCCTGCAGACAGAACTCTGCTGCGGTTCGGATTACAGGTGCATCATAGGGTGAGGCTGAAATGGTACGGCAACTGGAAACGTACACCAAAGTCGAAGTACGTGGGACAGTATGATTCTTGTGGGCCAAATCTGTAAATTTCACACCGAACAACTTTAAATTCCTCCAATGTCTCGTCCAGCCGTAATGAAATGGTGCCAAGAGTTTAATTAAGGCTGCACAGGCGTAGGTGATGCTGATAGGTAAGTCCAGATCCTCCACACTGGGATTTTCATCATTTCGTCAAGACGAAAGAACATCTGGAGGAAAGACATTTTTCAGCCATGGAGAAGTTCAGATATCGATACTCAAATGCTGGCGTAGTAAAGGTGCAGATTTCTATCGTGGAGGAATTGAACGACTGGTAGAAAGTTCCGAGCGCTGTTCACACAGACTTCGTGAGTATTTTGAATAATGCTGACATGCGTCTCTATCAATATGACGTTTAGTAAAGTATTCAATAAAAATTACTTGTTCTATAGTGTAATAAATTGTATCTTTGCAGATAAAGTGGACGTCAAATGAAGGACACAATTTGAATAATCCCTCGAATACTCAGGGTCACCTCATGTGCATGATTTCCCGTCCTAGCAATAATAGAGCTCCCTGACATTACTTGACAATAGTCACAAGAGCGTACAGAAAACCAAGACAACCTAGAACGCTCTATACATCAAGAGCTGGCACTACGATCATACTTTTATTTAGGCCAGTTTTATGGGAAATCGGCGAAGAACTGCAAGGCACAGAATAAATACAGCTTGGAAATAATTATTGGCTGTAAATGGACATAAGAACTGAAATTTTCTGGATGATCCCAAGTGTAAAATTAAATATCCTGAGAAAATTGTGGACAACTTTAAATTACGTGAGAATGAATGCTGATACATGTAAGCTACGGATGAAGAAATGGGGCCTGTCTAACAGTTCTGTATTTGAGTGCTGTGAAATCCAATCAGTAGAACATGTACTTGTATGTAAAGTGCATGGCTCTGAGGCTTAACTGAAGGACATATACAGACACTGACTCAGCCGTAGCGTAGCTGAGGAACATTTGTAATATAGTACAGAATAACAACATTTGTAAAGTATATCGTAATTCAGTACAGAGCTATAAGAATACTGTATTTAATGCTTAACATAAAACTGATGGTTGTTTTTGAAAATGCCGACCGAGCAAGTAACAAATAAATAATAAAAAATGGTAAGAACTGAAACCAAAGTATTCAACACAATCTGTTACCATTTCAATGAACAGCTACATATTTTAAAAATAAGAGCAAAAGTTGCCCTTCACACCTACGCAAAAATCAGTATTTGAACATTGGAAATTAGCGTTTGGCGTCATTGGCCGGGAGGCCCCTTACGGGGCCTTGGTGCAGGTCTCATTACATTCGACGCTACATTAGGCGACCTGCACACCGGATGGGGATGAAACGATGATGAAGACAACAAACACCTAGTCTCTGAGTGGAGAAAATCCTCGACCCAGCCGGGAACCGAACCCGGGCCCCTTAGGACGGCAGTCCGTCACACTGACCATCCAGCTATCGAGACGGACATTTGAACATTAAAAATAACGCACTGCAACAATAAGGAAACATGAGTGTTAGGAAAATGCAAGATAACAAGAGCAATGTTTCAATAAAGCAAATTTTACTTACAATTAATTCCGAAACAATACTTTCCCAAACAATAACCTTAAAATGGAAGTTTTAGATTATAGTATTCGCTAATTGATTTGCACCTACACTTCATACTAATAAACCCACTTACAACATCTTCATAACTTAAAAGACCAGTTTTAGTAATGAGTGAATCCGAAACGCCAAGCCAGTCTTCTAATGTCATAGTTCGAATCCTTTCTTTTTCAGCTTCATTTTTGAAAATGACCTTTCTTCGCCGCTGTTTGTGATCATACGTGACAAGTACATTCTTGGAGCGACTTCAGTATTAGGAAAACAATTTTAGACATTTTATGGGTTCTGGTTCTGCGAAAAGAGGCAGGGAGTAAATCGACTTTCTGAGAAATCGAATTCACTTCGGACTATCAAAATTCCGTTCACCATTCCTTTAAAAGCCTCAGCGGTTTTGGCAACTGTAGAGTCCGTGTCTAACCGAATGCCTACATGAATTTGACGCGAGTGAGCGCGGGCTTTGAGAGCTAAATGTTGACTTAGTCCATACAGTTGTCCATAGAAAAATTCCACCGAATAAGTCCATACAAAATAATTATGCTTGCTACACTTACATATCATTGTATTAAACCTAATATACTCTTTTACTTTAAATTTTCGTGGTGCAGGACCCTAGGCTGCAGACTACGTAGCATGCGTCTAAATAGCTTTCTTTGTAGTCATCATCAGCCTTCTGACTGGTTTGCTGCGGCATGCCACGAATTTCTCTCCTGCGCCAACCTCTTCATGTCAGAGTAGCAATTGCAACCTGCGTCCTCAGTTACTTGCTGGATGTATTCCAATCTCTGTCTTCCTCTACAGTTTTTGCCTTGTACAGCTCCCTCTAGTACCACGGAAGTTATTGCCTGACGTCTAAACAGATGTCCTATCATCCTGTCCCTACTCCTGGTCAGTGTTTTCCACACATTCCTTTCCTCTCCGAGCCGGCCGAAGTGGCCGAGCGGTTCTAGGCGCTACAGTCTGGAACCGCGCGACCACTACGGTTGCAGGTTCGAATCCTGCCTCGGACATGGATGTGTGTGATGTCCTTAGGTTAGTTAGGTTTAAGTAGTTCTAAGTTCTAGGGGACTGATGACCACAGCACTTAAGTCCATAGTGCTCAGAGCCATTTTCCTATGTGCAGAATCTCTTCATTCCGTACCTTATCAGTCCACTCAACTTTCAACATTCGTCTGTAGCACCACATCTCAAATGCTTCGATTCTCTTCTGTTCTGGTTTTCCAGCAGTACATTTTTCGCATCCATACAATGCTGTGTTCCATTCTGTTGTGTACATTTTCAGAAATTTCTTCCTCAAGTCAAGGACTATGTTTGATACCAGTAGGCCAGGAATGCCCATTCTTCCAGTCTTAGTCTGATTTTGACGTATTCCTTGCTCCGTCCGTCATTGGTTATTTTGCTGCCTAAGTAACAGAATTCCTTAACTTGATCTACTTCGTGACCATCGATCCTGATAAATTTCTCGCTGTTCTCATTTCTGCTACTTCTCATTACTTTCGTCTTTTAAATACGCTATCTGATGTATGCGGACATTGTACTGCGGAACTGTCCGCTAGATGTCACGAGAGCCGTCGCGCCAATATAAAAGGAGGCGAGAATTACTGTGTACTCAGAATCATAAGCGATGCTCCGCGTTACACACGCACCGCGGACCTTCACCGGGAATATCGGCTAGATACCCTCTTGCAGGTAGTCCAAAAACTCTCCACACGACTGTACAGAAACACGAGACACTCGCATAACCCTTTTATTCTTTCTCTGGGGAACTACAACCACAACCATAGATGGAAACATAATAGACCAAAGACACTACTAGCAAGGAACTAAACATCTATGGTCCATAGCACGCTAACACAACAGTACTGGCGAGCCTCTGCAACACAGCTACTACAGGCAACCCCAACTGCTCGGCCCACCGAAAAACAGGCAGTCGCAGGGAAGCCGTACTGTACACAACAAACAAACCAGTCACACACACCCCCTACACTGTGAGCTGATCTATGGCCGATCGCCCACTAATGTATGACGACCTCGGACCTCTGACTGTTACAGGAACGCAGCCGCTGCAGCAGGAACAGGAGAATTAACAGGAGCCCAGCTGCAGCACCCGGGCTGATCCATCTACAACGAGCACCCGCAGTGACAAAAATAACGACGCACGATACCTCGCACTAACATAACCTCACCTTGAATGCACTGTCGCAGCTAGCAAGCCGCTACTGCCCTTACTACCCGTCCTACTGCCGCAGAGGATTTTTCCCTTGGTGGTTTTTTCCCTCTGCCCTTACAAACCGCTACCCTTCGATCGCTTTCGTCCACTTTGTGTCTCCTGATGGGCCATGTCAATGAGTAATCCTACCCAGACGCATGGATAACATCTCAGCCCGCATCCTGTGACTCCTGATTCGAAAACTAACATGTTATACGGAGGTGACAGTAGAACTTTTGGTTTGGTCACCATGTCGGTGTGGGCGTGGAAAAAAACTGTGTTGTCAGTAGAGAAACAGTAACAGCAGAAAGGTTCGATCGGGAGAGCCCAGTGATTTCGAACGTGGACAAGTAACTGGATGTAAGCAGAGTAGCAAATCCATTTGGAACATTTCAGCCCTTCTAAAGCGGCCGAAGTCGACTGTGTGATGTGATTGCAAAATAGAAATGCAAAGGACCAACTGCAGCTACGCCAAAACCAGTCAAACTTCATGCACTGACCGATAGGGTGCGTCGAGATATACGGAGGGTGGTTCTAAAAATCGTATGAAATCAACGAAAGGAATCAGTCGGGAGTTGCGAAGTACTATCAGTTGTCTAGCTAGCACAGTGATTGTGCGTAGGGAGCTCAAAAGAATGATTTACTATTGCCGAGAAGGTCCTCATAAGCCACACATTTCTGCAGTCAGTGCACAGCGATGCTTGAAGTAGACTCCTGTTCGAAGAGAAGTAGCAGCAGACAGAGAAAGAGCGAAACTGGAGCAGGAAAAAGCGCATTCCATGCATGAACAACAAGCCCACCCACAAAGACTCCTCAGAACGTCGGAGAAACTAGCAACCACTGATGAAGGCAGGCTGCAACTATGAATGATTGAGAAATCCCATCCTCCAGGTTGGAAAATATTTTAGAATCTTTACCCCCCCCCCCCCCTCCCTGGTCATGAAGAGACTTGGACAATGTCGGAATTCTTGAATAGGCTAAGGTCAGGAGTGGGTAGATCACGGGTTAATCTGGAAAAATGCGGATACATCGTAAAACAAAATCCAATATGACTGCAGAGAAGAACAGACTGTTCAACATGTGCCTCAGTGTCGATTGTGTCCAGTCATCTGCACAGATGAGCACCAGGCAACGCAAAGTACACTGGAAGTGGCCAAATTTTAGTCAATGATTACATACACTGTTGGTTTGTCAACAGTTGTATAGATTGTGTTTTATGTATGTTTCTGAGACGAGAATAATAAAGATGCATGTGTGATCAATTGACTGTGTGCCGTACAGTTAACATTTCTGAAATGGACTCGTCCACCCAGTGTCCCGGCCAGAACCCAACAAGACATTTTTGCGATGAGTTAGAATGTCGACATCGCTTCAGATCCCAGTGCCCAACATCACCACCTTCGCTGGTTTCCGCTCTTGAGGACGTATGAGCTATCATTCTTCCACACCTCTTTGAAAGTCTCCCCATCCAAGGTTTCAAGACGTCATACAAAGTGAAGCGTGGAGCCGGTCAAGCTAGAAGACAAGATTCTTGGATTGCAAGCGGCAGGATGTTTTGACCAATTTTTTATTTATAACACATGCAACTACATTAGAACTGTCACAACGAGCAAGGAAAATACACTCCTGGAAATGGAAAAAAGAACACATTGACACCGGTGTGTCAGACCCACCATACTTGCTCCGGACACTGCGAGAGGGCTGTACAAGCAATGATCACACGCACGGCACGGCGGACACACCAGGAACCGCGGTGTTGGCCGTCGAATGGCGCTAGCTGCGCAGCATTTGTGCACCGCCGCCGTCAGTGTCAGCCAGTTTGCCGTGGCATACGGAGCTCCATCGCAGTCTTTAACACTGGTAGCATGCCGCGACAGCGTGGACGTGAACCGTATGTGCAGTTGACGGACTTTGAGCGAGGGCGTATAGTGGGCATGCGGGAGGCCGGGTGGACGTACCGCCGAATTGCTCAACACGTGGGGCGTGAGGTCTCCACAGTACATCGATGTTGTCGCCAGTGGTCGGCGGAAGGTGCACGTGCCCGTCGACCTGGGACCCGACCGCAGCGACGCACGGATGCACGCCAAGACCGTAGGATCCTACGCAGTGCCGTAGGGGACCGCACCGCCACATCCCAGCAAATTAGGGACACTGTTGCTCCTGGGGTATCGGCGAGGACCATTCGCAACCGTCTCCATGAAGCTGGTCTACGGTCCCGCACACCGTTAGGCCGTCTTCCGCTCACGCCCCAACATCGTGCAGCCCGCCTCCAGTGGTGTCGCGACAGGCGTGAATGGAGGGACGAATGGAGACGTGTCGTCTTCAGCGATGAGAGTCGCTTCTGCCTTGGTGCCAATGATGGTCGTATGCGTGTTTGGCGCCGTGCAGGTGAGCGCCACAATTAGGACTGCATACGACCGAGGCACACAGGGCCAACACGCGGCATCATGGTGTGGGGAGCGATCTCCTACACTGGCCGTACACCACTAGTGATCGTCGAGGGGACACTGAATAGTGCACGGTACATCCAAACCGTCATCGAACCCATCGTTCTACCATTCCTAGACCGGCAAGGGAACTTGCTGTTCCAACAGGACAATGCACGTCCGCATGTATCCCGTGCCACCCAACGTGCTCTAGAAGGTGTAAGTCAACTACCCTGGCCGGCAAGATCTCCGCATCTGTCCCCCATTGAGCATGTTTGGGACTGGATGAAGCGTCGTCTCACGCGGTCTGCACGTCCAGCACGAACGCTGGTCCAACTGAGGCGCCAGGTGGAAATGGCATGGCAAGCCGTTCCACAGGACTACATCCAGCATCTCTACGATCGTCTCCATGGGAGAATAGCAGCCTGCATTGCTGCGAAAGGTGGATATACACTGTACTAGTGCCGACATTGTGCATGCTCTGTTGCCTGTGTCTATGTGCCTGTGGTTCTGTCAGTGTGATCATGTGATGTATCTGACCCCAGGAATGTGTCAATAAAGTTTCCCCTTCCTGGGACAATGAATTCACGGTGTTCTTATTTCAATTTCCAGGAGTGTACATTCCACCAACACACGGCGCTAGCCGTGCAACACTCTTCTTATTGCGAGAATCAAGGAAATTGTAAATAGCCTTTGTGCGCGAATGGTCTACTTCAGCCCCCATCGCAGACACAATATACCTCAAGATGGAAATCTCTTGTGCAGCAAAAGTGATCTACCTTGGCGTTACCGTCAGCACCGCCTCCCTTAAACGAGTCAAGACCTGCTCTAGGTGCCTTAAATGTTCATTGAAACTAACACTGTACACCACAATATCGTCCAAGTAATGGTATACACACTTCAAGTCTCCAAGCACATTATCTAACAAGCGCGAGAGAACCGCCATCCCGGTGGCTAACCCAAAAGGCACCCAATTGAATTCATAGAGATTATAATCCGTACAGATTCCTCGGCAAATGGTACCAGATAATACACCTGCTAAAGGTCCAAAACAGTGAAAATTCGTACCCCTGTAAACCATGTAAAACAATAGTGTCCGATAGTGGAACCCATTCAAGGACAACTTTCTGATTAAAGCGCCGGTAATCCATTATTGGATGGTATCCACCCTTACTAAGCATAGGGACCAAAAATATGGGAGAAGTATACGGAGACACCGACGGCCTATTGGCACAGTCTATTAAGAGTTGATCTACTATTTTAGGCAAATCACGCATTTTGGGCGGCGGAAGCCGATAGCGGGCCTGCCTGACACGGCTCTGATCCGTTACTTTTATCTTACACTATTTTGATGGCCATACCCAGTCTATTAGTCAATACCTTGGGAAGTTGCTGCAACAATTTCAACAAGCACTCCCTTTCACCTGTCGGCAAATGTCCTACCCCGAACTCGGCTTCCTCTTCTTGAACATTACAGACACTAATAAGCGTAAGATATTTAACAATTTAAACCTATTTCAGGGTAGAACTTAAAGAACAACTCTCGCTTCCCGTAGTGTAATACACACTGACTACAGACTAGGAATCATATCCTAACAAGGACCTAACCACCGAGTCTTTCAGCACCCACACTTTAACGGGCCACGTAAACTTGCCATTACCAAGTGTGATTCGGATTTGCCTGACGATCACAAGGGCGTCCCCAGCGGCTGTACAACACCCCTCACTCCTTGGTTGTAATTGGGAAAAGCCCACCACATGCTTATGAGCCTCAAACCAGTCAAAATCAGTTAAAGCGACAGTGCTTCCGGAATCTAGCAAGGCACACACAGACTCCATGTTAACAACGGCACATACAGAGAGCAAGTGCTCTCCACTGAGAACGCACAACTTGGGACACCGATGCAGCGGGCGGGGCCTTTTGTTCCCCTGCTGCAATGCTAACAACAATTTTATCCAGATCTGAAAAGATGTTGGTTTCTCACCAGAGACAACTCACGAACAATCATATGGATCCCTTCCAAAATTTAATGGACGGCGTTGGTTTCAGAGGACTCAAGAGACAGGACAATCCAGGCTACCAAGACCCTCTTGACATACTCTGCCAATGCTTCCTCAGCGGCTTTGCACTCTACAAATGTTCAGCCAAGTACTTTCTCCGATGTGAACCGAGACACTGCTCCAGAACTATCTTGTGGAGAGGGGCTAAACCCTGCTTCCAGTACTTGGGCTACCAAATGGCTTAGACGCCCCTGTGTTAGTGGATAAATTGCATGACAAATTACTATGAGAGAAACTTGAAAGACGACCTCCTGCTCTTCCAATTTAACGGTGAGCCACAATCTTTTTATACTATCCATATGATTAAATGTTCAAATGTGTGTGAAATCCCTTAAACTAACTTATGCTAAGAATAACACAGACACCCATGCCCGAGGGAGGACTCGAACCTCAAACGGGAGGGAGCACGCTATCGGTGACATGGCGCCTCCAACCACGCGGCCACTCCGCACGGCTACGTATCATTAACTGAAAGGTCCCTGACACTATGAATGATTAGCAAAAATGGGTTGGAAAGCTCCAGAAACTAATTAGAACAATCTACTTGCCTTCCAGTAATTTGCCAGTACTATGTGTTCGGTCTTCCCCCACCTGACTTAGGAAGGGTAGGAGCCTCTGTACGACAAAATCTCCTCTTGCAATGTCTGTATAGAGGATGCATTGTTAACGTCGACATCTAACACTCGAAGGTCGTTCACTCTATTCATTACAAGGTTCATCAGAGCGTGCAACCTCAATATATGGCCCTTAACCAGCTTTTCTAAGGCGTCCCACAAGTGTAGATACAGGTTGGCGAGATTGCCTTGGTCGGACTCCTCAAGCACCTGCAATCCGTATTGAAGCTGTTCCTTCCTCAGGTAATTTATCCCAAAGATGCTTCTAGCTCTGGTGATGAAGAACACCACAAACAAAAGGATTGTACAGTCGGAGCAAATAGAAGTCCATCACAATGAAACAATTTTGCAAATAAACACTGCCTTAATTAAACTCTGTCCAAATTCCAAGTGTCACGCTTGTATGAATCAAAGAAACGAACCACCCTCTGCTACCATTCAAAACCTCTTCGGCAAGATGAAAGGACATTGACCTTAGAGATGGTCAAGCTACGAAACAAGGTACGTGGATTGTAAACGGCAGGATGTTTCGACAAAAAAAATTTCCAGCAGCCGTTTCTTATTAGTAACCCAACACGTTAAGCATTCGTTATTTTCCGAGCAGTTAAGCGGCCCACTGCAGACAAACAGCTATTGAAATAAGGGGGTTACAAGAACACTAGCTCTATTTAGTAACCAGGTAGTATGGCGTACATTACTGGCAACATTCAAGATTAAGCAGTATGCTAAATCTCACTAAACCATTAAACACAACATAGTTACCGAATGCTGCCGTTCTTAGCACAAGCAGACAACAGTTCACCTGCCTAGCCCACAGATGGAAATGGCGCTGGCCCCACGCGCACCACTTCAACCAAGAAGCAATTTAGTCCTTGTCTACAACATAGCGAGAATACGTGATTAGGAGACTTGCAAAATATTCTTAAAATGTGCTTTTGTCATTAAACACGCTATATTACTTCTCATCACAAGGCTCAGTAACAAAAACAGGCCTAGAAATAGTTGTCCCATTGCGTGGCTTACGCCCTCCAATACGACACACAGACTCATGACAATTTTAGATACACGAGTGTACCTCAAGATTTAAACATTAATACAGTGATGAATAAATAGCCACAACATCTAGCCACACTTTTCTTTTTAAAGGCCCTTGGAAGTAAAGCATAGATGCAAACCCTTTCTCAAGTTGCCCATGGAGCCGCCAAACCTCGGCACACAAACAAACAGCTGACCGCACAGCTCGCTTCCAGCCTGCTGCCCGTCCTCGCAACTTACAGTCTGCTCGCCGAAGGCTCCTCGCTCATTCACGTGGTCACCGACTTCCTCCAAGCCACCACGACCCACCTGCCGCTGTCGCTCACCTTACATAAACATCAAAATCACGTGGCCGCCTTGGTGCGCACGACTCCTGGCTCGAGACAAGAGAAATCGATGTGTACTAAATCACCCGAACCTCGATGGCCACGCATCAGATATGACCCATACTAATGTCCACTAATAGGTGTTGAGATACTTTTAATATGGCTCTGTAATGATCACAGCAAGTGTAGATGCTAACCGCCTCCACACTCCCACTGCTCACCTAAGTATATTACTGGGGTACACCCCCTCTTTTATTGTCGCATGGTAGTAAGTGGTACGTGTTCTGTATTTGCTTGAAATTGTTCGAGGTGTTCCAAGGTTATCAAATGGTTCAAATGGCTCTGAGCACTATGGGACTTAACTTCTGAGGTCATCAGTCCCCTAGAACTTAGAACTACTTATACCTAACCAGCCTAAGGACATCACACACATCCATGCCCGAGGCAGGATTCGAACCTGCGACCGTAGCGGTCGCGCGGTTCCAGACTGAAGCGCCTAGAACCGCTCGGCCACTCCGGCCGGCTCTAAGGTTATGCTGAAATGTACACACATACATTTTTATATGTGTGGACCTACATAGATTTCTTGTTTAGTTGCGTTTGGTCCTTCAGAATTTTTTCTTCTATAAGAGTGTGTTAAAAACGAATACGTGCCTTAGCAAGTTCTACTAACATATGACCCCTGCCATGTATCTTATCATATTCAAAGTTTCCACTTAAGGGTTGTGATATTTGGTGTACGGGCATCCGGCTGTGACCTAAGGTATATTTCTCTGCATAATGTTTCGGCTCCTAGTACTAGAGCTTGTAATGGCGTCGATAGTTGATTTTTGACAATAAGAACTCAGCAAGCCCAATTGTTTATACATGACGGCGCAAGGACCGGGTCGTGAAGTCATGCGACCTCTGCCCAAGATAATGGAGACGCTCCGACCTGTGTTATGGGAGGCTATGCTGCAGAAATGTTCGTGCTGTTTATTTACAACTAGTGCCCACAACTTGTATAATATCAGTCCTCCTCCTTTTATGTTGAAGACTTGTTTGTTAGAGATTGAGCGGATAGCTGCTTGGCTGTTCTCTAAGCCGGTTATCCGATGGCCGTATATCCCGCCTTACATTGCCACGGAGCATGTCGTAACGTGCAGGTCTGAACGAACCAGCAGACGTCACGCGCGGACGCTTAGGCGCATTTGGGTGAATTCGGGCATCGTTGTTCATGAGCGAAGCGAGCGAATGACATAGCAATTGACTTACTTGACTATTTGATTTCTTGCGAACTAGGGCCAACGCCGGCCGTGGTGGCCGAGAGGTTCTAGGCGCTTCAGTCTGGAACCACGCGATCGCTACGGTCGCAGGTTCGAATCCTGCCTCGGGCATGGATGTGTGTGACGTCCTTAGGTTAGTTAGGTTTAAGTAGTTCTAAGTTCTAGGGGACTGATGACCTCAGCAGTTAAGTCCCATAGTGCTCAGAGCCATTTGACCTCATTTTTGAACTAGGGCCACTTTCACTTGTTGTCATTTGAGGTTACTTTTGAAAATCATTTCGTAATAGAAAGATATACTACAAAATTTCTCATTTGGGGATATTCTAAGGTAAACACTGACAATAATAACATTCCTCTTGTTTGCTGTGTCAGCTTCAAATTTCTCGTGGCTGAGTTACGATCACCTTCACTTATTGAGGTTACTACTGAAAATTGTTTGTTAACTGCAAGATAAATTACGAAAAATGTTATCACTGAAAAAATATCGCCTGTTTGCTAATGTTTTGATACAAACAGTGAGAATACTAAGTTTGCCATTTGCTTGCTGTGCCGACATCAAATATCTCGTAACGGAGAAGGTTCAAATGGTTCAAATGGCTCTGAGCACTATGGGACTTAACATCTGTGGTCATCAGTCCCCTAGAACTTACAGCTACTTAAACCTAACTAACCTAAGGACATCACACACATCCATGCCCGAAGACAGGATTCGAACCTGCGACCGTAGAGGTCAAGCGGTTCCAGACTGAAGTGCCTAGAACCGCACGGACACACCGGCCGGCTACGGAGAAGGTATGCACCAAAGCGTCAGCTTGTCTTTTGTTCGTGTTTTGCTACTCTGATCAACAAGTTATTTGTCCAGAGATACGATATAATATTAATATAATTAAGTAGAGGCCTGTTAAACTAAACTGTTTTTTGAATGCGCAGATGTTTTTGTGACGCGTAGTTATAAGCAATCATTTAAACCAATAGAGAATCAGTAACCTACCTGAAACATAATGAAATATTTTTTGTCTAACAGGGATCTCAACTATGAAAAATTACTTAATAGTGAAACAACTAGATAAATTCGAAGCAATTAACAAAGGCACAGCTGCTGCCGAGCCGACTGGAATAAAAACGGGCTCTGTCGCTGTTTTTGGCAGACCGATACGTTTTCTAATTCTACGTCTCATCTGTGGTGTTCGATTGAGCAGTCGGTTAGGCTTTTGAAGTCCTTTGAACAATTAACAAAAATAAGTTCTTGTATCTCCTGTATGTCCATGATCGGTGATGAGGCATTTAACAAACATTTACAGACCAATGAGACAGCACAAAGAGCCTCTGACTTACCACACATTACACACATGAGAGCCTCGTTGAAAGCGGACACACATGAGAGTCTCGTTGAAAGCGGAATTAGAAAGTCGTTTCAGCTCCTTAACTCTTTCCACCTTGTCCCGCACGATCGTTCGGGTTCCGTTTTACATTTTTCGTGGTCTACCGTATCTTCATTCGCCGTCGGCGTTGTCGTTGTTACCGTGAGACACCGTTATACCAAGAGGAAAGGCGCGTCGATCTTAGAGCATGAGATATGATGACCTTAAGCCATTGACAACACACAACGGTCACGGTAGCACCTGATTCCAGAATAGCTGCAGTAGTTAATATCTACGAACTATCCCTTGTTGACCAGGTCCCCAAAACTTAACTCGTAACGAGATCCCTTCAAAGCAAATTGTCATAACGATCGTCGATAAAGGCTTCGTACAACGAGAAGAAATGTTACGGTTGATGGAATAATAACAGATACGACCAAACTGTCTTGTCTCTTCTGCTTTATTTAATATAACTTCGTTCACAGTTTCATTTCGCATTCACCACTCATTCACCGAAACCCTTTGATGAACAGTTTTGGTTGCTTAACACCAACAGTCAATGATAATGATACAGCTTTTCTCCTTTTTATAAATTGAAGCCCACTCTCCGTGATATAATAAGAAAAAAACCGGTCTCAATACCGCGTCCCTCGTGAGATGCGAATAGACTTATCCCGGAATTGACCGCCCTGTAGGTGTACTCAATTTAATGACCACACTTCGCTGTCCGCTATTTCGCGTAACTGAATGTCCATTTGTTAGTCTGACTATACACTGTAGCTATTTAAAATTCGCCCCTACATTTTTCACAACGCACAATTAGCATTTCGTTACTTATTTGTTTTTTTTGTTTTCTAAGATTAAACGGAAAAAAAGACGCCGTATCATGGGCTTAGTCGACATAAAGCAAAACACCTTAATATGCCCAATTTCACCTCTTCTTATAGGATCGGCTATCTTACTCATTAATTTACTACATATTGTTTCCAATAACACTAAACAGGTATCGCCGTTATATTTTAATTGTATTCAAAAGCATGTTACTACTATTATGACCAACCAAATCGTCACAAATCGCGCGGCGTGCGTTTTTAATGATAACTTTACGCTATTCAATTAAATCGCGCGGCGTGCGTTTTTAATGATAACTTTACGCTATTCAATTTCCGTTACAGCTATCTTGACTCGTAATATTACACGGCCCCCCAGACTGTGATGTAAATTCCACATTTGTTTATAGGTTGTCTTAGAAACACTTCACACTAATCACTTCATATTCACACCACATTTTTTTTCTTGGATGAAGCCCTCAGTTCTTCAACCGACTGTGCAAGGCAGGGATCACAGCCGGGTTCGACGATTGGCATCCTAGGCCAAAACCCTTATTAGGCCACTTGTTTAACCAGAGAGGATTTGGTCCTTTTCTGTTCATCTTAATTCCACTTTTAAATCATCCATCCTCGCTGTTCGGTGAGAGGATAAATCGTATTTCAGCGTCGACATTGTTGCTGATACCAAGAAGGTATCTCATGGAAATCGTCGGTACATTCTTTAATTTTCTTTGTAAGTTAGTATAAGTACGTATTTATCCACTGGTGCTTTTATTTAGTCCACTGAGTGTAGTCTTGGTATCATTCAGTGTTTCTTGAATCTATATTTTGCTCATTATTGATAATACTTCTTCAGGTCTATGTGAGGGAACAAGCCTTTAATTACATCAGTATCACAATCTGCCAGGAGGTAGCTCCCTTCATGAGGTATTTTCATTATTTTGTATGGACCTGTATATAAATATTGCCATTTCTTATTCAGTCTTTTCCTGGTTGATGCTTTTGGGTGATTTCTCAATAAAATTTCTTCCCCTACATCATATGTGACTACTTTCTTCACATTTTTATCAAAACGGGTTTTTCTCAATTGTGCTTGATGCTTTAGGTTTTCGTAGACCTTCTTCACCATATCTTCTTTCTTGGTAATCTTTTGTTCTATCGCAGGTAATTTCTTCATCCATTCTGGCACAATACTTTCAGCAAATACTATTTGGTTAGGTGAATAACCAGTCGATAAGTGTGGTAAGTCATTATACACTTTCTCAAATTCATAAATCCAATCGATCCATTTATAATGTTGTTTGGGTATGTACGTCCGTAAAAATCGGTTCAACTCTCGGAAGATTCTCTCAACCGGATTTCCACAAGGGTAAAATCTTGAGATGTAAATGTGCTGGATTCCTTGTTCTTTCATAGTGTCTCTCCATACTTTGCTTGTATAATAAGCAGCGTTGTCTGTCAAGACCATTAAAGGTTTGCCAAGCTCAGTTATATAGTTGTTCATAAATTTGCGTAACATGGGTCGAACGTGGAGATTTTTCAAAGGATATAATTTAACATATTTTGAAAAGAGATCATAGAAAGCCAATACATATTTGAACCGTCCACGTGTCATGGGACATTGTCCGCAGACATCACATGACACCAACATTAAAGGTTGTTGTGGGATGATAGGATGTAATTCTATCTTCTGACAATAGTTTATGGGTTTCGCCTTCTGACATATTTTGCACTTCTTAAGAATATTTGTAGCTATACGTCCCAAATTTGGATGATAGCAGTATTGTGCTATTTTGGCTGTACATTTAGCGGCACCAAAATGACCCCAATTCAAGTGAGTGTACCATACTAGTGATTCTAAATATTTATTTGGAACACAAACTTGCCAAACATCTTCTTCATCCTTCTTTCGATACAATATTCCGGATTTTAATTGATACTGTTCTTGAGAGTGACTTAGCGTTTTGCTTTCAACAGCATGCCTAAAAAATAAGTTCTTGTATCTCCTGTATGTCCATGATCGGTGATGAGGCATTTAACAAACATTTACAGACCAATGAGACAGCACAAAGAGCCTCTGACTCGATACAATATTCCGGATTTTAATCATCTTCTTGCAGTTGTGGAAGACTTCGACATAGCTGTGAAATCTGCCTCTCACAATATTGCCTTGATAAATTCATGACTTTAAAGTCAATAGTCCGTTCTTCACACTCGTCATCATTCTTTCTTTTCAGTAGTCTTGAAAGAGCATCGGCTATGATGTTGTCTTTCCCTCTGTTGTATTTGAGCGTAATATCATATTCTTGCAGTAGCAAGGCCCACCGGGTTAAACGTGAATGGAACATCCTTCCTGTTAAAATAAAAGATAAAGCTTTGTGGTCACAGAATACAATGATCTTCTTTCCATATACAAAATAGCGAAACTTTCTAAGGGACCAGACCACGGCCAGTACTTCCAATTCAGTAGTACAATATGCACGTTCACAGCTGGAGAGTGTTCTGCTGGCAAACCCAATTATTTTGATGGTACTGATATCTTCTGGAAAAGAGTGGCACCCAATCCTGTTTCAGAAGCATCCGCAGCAATATAAAAATCTTGATCAAGTCTCGGATGATGTAACAGTGGAGCATTAGTCAAAGCATTGCGGATGTTATCAAAAGCTTGCGTGCATTCGGAGTTCCACACCCACATGACATTTTTTCTTAACAGCCGTAACAAACAGTCTTGGCTTCCTAACTGATTGGGTAAAAATCGTCGAAAAAATGAAACTAATCCGATAAATGACTTTAATTTCGTCCTATTTTTTGGATAAGCACATCTGTTAATCGCATCCATTCAGGAGTGATTATATGTCCAAGAAATTTCAATTGGTTATGAGCAAACTTGGATTTGCTCAAATTTACAGTAACTCCGTATTCCAAAAATTTCGCAAAAACTCTTCTTAATAATTCCAAATGTTCCTCCCAAGTTTCAGAAGCAATTAGCAAATCATCCACATATAACGTAACTTCATTCAAAAGGTCTCTGCCCAGTACAGTATCTAATGCCGATATGAAAACACCACCGCTTATTTTCAACCCAAATGGCATGACGGTAAACTGGTAACTTTGGCCCAGAAAAATGAATGCAGTATATTTTCTAGATTCTTTCGATATTCTAGTTTGCCAATATGAACTACGCATATCCAAAGGAGTTAAGAAGCGGGCACCATAAAACTTTTGTACTAACTCTTCTAGGTTGTCCGGTCGCGTTTGTACAGGTATAATGATCTTATTGATCTCTCTGGCATCCAACACCAATCTGATGTCACCATTGGGTTTAATTACCGTCACAAGAGGGTTACAATATTCGGAATCTGAGGGCTCAATAATACCCCATTCTAACATTTTATTGATTTCGTTTCTGACTACTTCTTTCTTTGTCCATGGGATAGAATAGGAAGTATGACAAAAGGGATTATGTGCATACGTCTTTATATGGAATTCAAAGTCTTTTATTATACCCGGACGTTTACTAAAAATCGACTGATATGCTTCCAACAAGTAGTACAGTTCGTTCCTTTGGATAACAGATAAATATTCTGATTCTAACACCTTTTCCTGCAATGACATTTTATCAATCATTTCTTCAGAACATTCGATAAGGCATATATCATACACATTTTCATCATCAATACTGACATATTTTACCATTAGATTCATACACAACTGATTTGGAATTACTCGGCCCTTTCTCAGGGTGGCTGTCAAAACATTACCATTGGAATTAAACATACATTCACCTTTCTCTAAATTAATGATTGCACCGGTCTCACATAAAAAATTCAAACCCCAGATACATGGTACTGTCATTTTAGGAACAACCAGGAATGTACTTTCTATTTGAGCCCCCCGTATTGTAACGTCGACACGTACCTGTTTCACAACTTTTTGCATTTTTGCGCTGAACGCGCCAGACACGGTACATCCTGTGATAGGAAAAGTGGGTATTTTTACCCCTCGGCTTATCTGTTTTAAACAGTCCAGCGTCATGACACTAATAGTTGCTCCAGTATCAATTAATATTTCAACATCAACATTATTTATACTTGTTGGAATTATTGCCTGTAAAATTTGTCCACATTTATTAGAAACTTCAGGTTTTTCTTCAATTAATTCATTCCTTATATCCTGATCATTATTGCACCTTAATACTCTCAGTTCAAATTGATGCCTGCCTTCCTTCTCCTTTACAGTCATCCTAGGAAGGCATTTGGTGACTGGTATTAGTTTAATCTATCTCGTTGAGTAATCGGTGGGGGTTCATGAACTTCCACAATCCGTACAGTATGATCTGAGTTATGGTATTCACCCCGTCGCACATTGGAGGCTCCTTCGCCCATTGATATAACTCCTTATGCTGGATGAGGACTCGAGGCATTTGTTCCATCCTGCCGATGAACATTATGCTTCGAATTATCTTCCTAAGGTCGAATACAATTGGGATCATCACTTGGGTACCTGTTACTCTTATTAATATCACTACTATGCACATTCGCGTCACCATATCGAGGTTTACCTTTAGCACAGTAAGTATCTCTTCTATATTTATTATAACCATTGTTTTTATTGCAACCATAGGATGAAGATTGTCCACGCTCCTGTGATGCGGGTTTGACCTGGTTTTCGGTATTATTATTATCATACGTTAAATTATTATTATTATTATAATTATTCGTATTACTATGAGTGTGAGTCGACATTTGATTACCACTCATTTGTCTTGCGTCTTCCATAATCATATCTATAGAGTCAATCACCGACAAGAACTGTTCTACATCGTGGTCAGGAACATTTATTAACTTTTCACGCATATTTATGGGCAACCTTCCCTTCAAAATTCTGATCACTTCCTTGTGAGAAATTGGATCACTCCAATAACGTGTCTTATTTATGTACTTTTCAAAATATTGCCTTACAGTACTCCTTTTACTGTTAAAATACTCAGGTTGGTAAACCTCTTTTCTTAATTTCTCTTGTTTACTCGACGACCAGTATTTAGCCAAAAAAAAGTTGTTCAAACTGAGCGCAAGTATGGCAACTTTCACTTACTTCAGCGGCCCATAATGCGACTTCTCCGGTAATTTTGGATACTATAAATTGAAGTCGGTCGTGTTCTGACCAGCTACGTGGAAATATTCTTTTCAAATTATTGACAAAGATTTTCGGATGCAGGTTGTTCTTTTCAGTGGAGAATGTTGGGAATTGTCTACTTTTAAAAATGCTGTTCTCCACCTTTAAAGAAGACAAATATCCTCGCTGACCAAAAGAATCATCATCTTTACCAACCGAATCATCAACTTCCCAATGCAAATTTTCACCACAATTATACTTCGTATTTTCACATGTTTGGTTGTTTTTCGACCTATTCTCCGAACGTTCGTCCTCTGTCAACAAATTTTGTGATGACTTTCGTTCTAACTCCGCCAATTTATGATTGGTTTCCTTTTGCCATTTAGGTAACTCATCAACTATTTTCTCTTTTATTTTCTGAATTTCGCTAGTGAAGAGCTTAATTAATTCATCATTTCTACTTAGGTGCTCATTGATATTTTCATTTGGCTGGGATCCAATAGTAGTCTTAACCTTGTCTACAATTTCATTTCCTTTTATTTCTATCCATTCAGATAGATCTTCGTCAAGTCTTTTAGTTTGATCTACTAAATACTTGTCAATCCCCTTACGAGCATCGGACTCAAACTCGACTATTTGTTTCGAAAGCTCTTCTATCTGTGCGCTAGCATTGAAACAGCTGCTTTCACACTTAACCATCCTATTGGACAGGCCATCATAACTCTTCGAAACTACCTCATATTTCTTTTCTACGTCATGAAGTTTTCCCATTAAATTATTATTTTGCCTTTCTAAGGTGTTAGAAAACTCTACATCTAGTTCTCCAAATTTCGCATTTAATTGAGTCTCCCAGTCCGCCTTTAATTCTTCCTTAGTATTTTCCAGTTTATAATCAAAGGTGTTCAGTTTGCTTTCCAAAGAATCCATTTTAACTTCTAATGAACCAAATTTGGCCTCAAATTTTTCGTTTAACTTTTGATTGTCCTCTTTTAATTGCTTATTATCTTTTTCTAGTGAACCAAGCCTTCCATTCATTACACCCATTTGAGTATTTATTGATACCAGCATATCAAACATTTTTTGATTAATATTTCCATTTTGAGGATCAACTTGCTGATCTACTTCCGAAACCTCAAGATCTTTATGTTCTCCCACGCTGCTTACCTTACTTATCATTGTATTTGAATCTCCTAACGGCTCTAAATCAATAACTGTATTATTATCTGTACATGTCTCCTGTCCCAGATTGAGCTCATGGGATGCATCATCCATATCCTCTTCACTTTCCTCTCTCTCTCTACTCATTACTCTACTCAACTGCACATTATCATGTATTCTTTTCGTTCGTTTTGACATGATTATTCACTACCAAGACATACACTTATTTTCACTATGTATTTATATATATTTATCTACCGAAATCACAAGTCTCAACTTCTTTTTTTTTATAATTATACAGTTATTTTAATCATACCTGGTAGTATCGCTCACTTTTAGCGATTATTGAAGAATACCTCTTTCATTGGACAGACTCACTGGCTGCTACAATATTTTCCAACTCTAGGGTTCGTGAATCCGGATGACACTCGACTCGATGCAGCAATCCTCCTCGATCGAGCCGCACGTTGTGGCGCCACTTCTACCGTATCTTCCTTCGCCGTCGGCGTTGTCGTTGTTACCGTGAGACACCGTTATACCAAGAGGAAAGGCGCGTCGATCTTATAGCATGAGATATGATGACCTTAAGCCATTGACAACACACAACGGTCACGGTAGCACCTGATTCCAGAATAGCTGCAGTAGTTAATATCTACGAACTATCCCTTGTTGACCAGGTCCCCAAAACTTAACTCGTAACGAGATCCCTTCAAAGCAAATTGTCATAACGATCGTCTATAAAGGCTTCGTACAACGAGAAGAAATGTTACGGTTGATGGAATAATAACAGATACGACCAAACTGTCTTGTCTCTTCTGCTTTATTTAATATAACTTCGTTCACAGTTTCATTTCGCATTCACCACTCATTCACCGAAACCCTTTGATGAACAGTCAATGATAATGATACAGCTTTTCTCCTTTTTATAAATTGAAGCCCGCTCTCCGTGATATAATAAGAAAAAAACCGGTCTCAATACCGCGTCCCTCGTGAGATGCGAATAGACTTATCCCAGAATTGACCGCCCTGTAGGTGTACTCAATTTAATGACCACACTTCGCTGTCCGCTATTTCGCGTAACTGAATGTCCATTTGTTAGTCTGACTATACACTGTAGCTATTTAAAATTCGCCCCTATATTTTTCACAACGCACAATTAGCACTTCGTTACTTATTTGTTTTTTTTTTTGTTTTCTAAGAGTAAACGGAAAAAAAGACGCCGTATCATGGGCTTAGTCGACATAAAGCAAAGCACCTTAATATGCCCAATTTCACTCTTCTTATAGGATCGGCTATCTTACTCATTAATTTACTACATATTGTTTCCAATAACACTAAACAGAACGCAACGATGGTGTAAACTCCCGACTTCCGTTTGGCAGCTGTTTTATTTCATATTGTGACCACCAGAGAGCAACAGTTCATTTAAAACTTCAATGAGAACACAAAGCATCAGTTATCAAAATAAGTGCAGTCTGTTTTTCTACATTTCATTACTTTAAGGAAATTCCACCATCATATTAGACGGAGAATGTTTCACTTAACGTATGTAAGGTGTCTTAAAACATTTCCATCAAATGCTATTTGCATTTTATACATGATTGCATTTTGAGTAGCATGTTAATGCTAGTGACTTCTTGAACAAAATATCACTAAACAGGTATCTTACTCATTAATTTACTACATATTGTTTCCAATAACACTAAACAGGTATCGCCGTTATATTTTAATTGTATTCAAAAGCATGTTACTACTATTATGACCAACCAAATCGTCACAAATCGCGCGGCGTGCGTTTTTAATGATAACTTTACGCTATTCAATTAAATCGCGCGGCGTGCGTTTTTAATGATAACTTTACGCTATTCAATTTCCGTTACAGCTATCTTGACTCGTAATGTTACAGTGGTTCAACTACATCACATTTTTTGCGTCACCCCAGAACGCAACGATGGTGTAAACTCCCGACTTCCGTTTGGCAGCTGTTTTATTTCATATTGTGACCACCAGAGAGCAACAGTTCATTTAAAACTTCAATGAGAACACAAAGCATCAGTTATCAAAATAAGTGCAGTCTGTTTTTCTACATTTCATTACTTTAAGGAAATTCCACCATCATATTAGACGGAGAATGTTTCACTTAACGTATGTAAGGTGTCTAAAACATTTCCATCAAATGCTATTTGCATTTTATACATGATTGCATTTTGAGTAGCATGTTAATGCTAGTGACTTCTTGAACAAAATATCACTAAGCGAAATTTTTCAGTATTTTTACCTGATACTACACATCATAATGTGTGGAAATTGGTACACATCAGATAAATGTTTAAGAAATTTTCCCTCCGGGTAGAAAGAGTTAAATTAAGATCCAAATTACTCGATTGCAAATTTTCTAGACCCAAGATTCAGAACAGACTATTTGGGGGTTGTTGAAGCTGAAAGAGCTGGACAGAAGGCCCTGCTGGAATTTTTCGAAGAAACTTCCACTGGTGTCTGCTCTCCAATATTTGCTAAAATAAGTAGAGGAGATGAGACTGAATCAACTGTTGACTTGCGAAGCTCACGACACGTTTTGTTAACGCGCTTGCAGTCAAGAAACAAACGGGATAGCAACTAAGATTGACTGTTATTTGAAGGCAGTCCCAATCGATGGCAATCGAGACCCCTGCTATTTGATGATCGGCTAGTGCGACATGGTACCCTGTTTTGACAAAGTTCACTAGAATTCTTCTTTCAGTGCATTTCAGCAGAGTACCCAGAGAAAGTCTGTTCCCTCAACTGATCTTTATGGAGATAAGCAGAATCGCTTATTACTTCTTAATGCAGAAAAAATTGTGTTCATTCATTGTAGCCTGCCTCTAGTTCAGTACGGACACTAATTAATTTACTGTTTTGTTAACGTTAATAATAACCAGTGTTTTTATTTGAAGCTATTGTGCCTTTATTTGTGTTAATAGTATCTCACATGTTAATTAAATAAGTTCGATGTTATGAAATTTTCGTAATTTATTGAAAATCCGGTACCGCGGGAAATTGACCTACTCTCTAGTAACCGCCCGGAAAGAAAAGTTAGGCCAAATAGGCCGGATACCAGATACCTGTCACAGATATCCATTTGATCTCTAGCGTTTACGTTACTGAATTTCAGTAGCTCTCAGTATAGCATAACATAGATTGTTGTCTGGACTCGTGCATTATCTGCTACTGCCGATTTACGAGTGTTGCCGAAACGACAATTACTATTGTATTCTTTAGCCCGGATTTTGATTTTTCTTTTAGTATCTTCTGTGTACATTTGACAGGAAAGTTGCAAAGGCAGCACCAGTAACCAAGAAGGAAAATAGGAGTAATCCGCTGAATTACAGAACCCTGCCACTGACGTCGACTTGCAGTAGGATCTTGGAATACAAACTTTGTAGCCGGCCGGAGTGGCCGTGAGGTACTAGGCGCTACAGCCTGGAGCCGAGCGACCGCTACGGTCGCAGGTTCGATCCTGCCTCGGGCATGGATGTGTGTGATGACCTCAGGTTAGTTTGGTATAAGTAGTTCTAAGTTCTAGGCGACTGATGACCTCAGAAGTTAAGTAGCATAGTGCTCAGAGCCAATTTAAACAAACTGTGTACAAACAACATTCACTATTTCGAAGGAAACGATTTATTCACGAAAAGCCAATACGGATTCAGAAAACATAGTTCTTGTGAAACACAACTATATCTTTATTCAAACGAAGTAATAAGTGCTATCGACAGTGGAGTTAAGCGACTTCTAATCAAATTCCTTGCCTATGGAGTACAGTCTCAATTGTGCGACTCGATTTATGGTTTGCTGTCAGAAAGGTCACAGTTCGTAGGAACTGACGTGAAGTCAACGAACAAAACAGAAGTAATATCTAGCTTTCCGCATGAAAGTGTTATAGGTCATCTGCTGTTCCTGATCCACATGAACGACTTAGGAGACAATCTGAGCAGCCCTCTTACATTGTTTGCAGATAATGCTATCATTTGCCGTCCGGCAAAGTCATTAGAAGATCAAAACCAATTCTAAAATGATTTAGGTGTGACATCCGTCTGGTACGAAAAGTGAAAATTGACTCTAAATAATGAAAGGAGTGAGATTATCCAAATGAATACTAAAAGGAAACCGTTAAATTTCGGTCACACAATAGATTAAGCAAGTCTAAAGACTATCAGTTGAACAAATACCTAGGGGTTAAAATTACTGGCAGCTTAAATTGGAACGATCACATAGATAACGTTGTGGGGAAGACGAACCAAAGACTGCGTTTTATTGATAGAGCTCTTGGAAAATGTATCAAATTTACCAAACAGACTGCCTACATTACATTTGTCCGTCCTCGTCTGGATACTGCTGCCTGGTGTGGGATCCGTACCAGATAGGAAAGTTCAAAGAAGGGTAGCTCGTTTCGTATTATCGTGGAGTAGGGGAGAAAGTCTCACGTCTATGATACACGAGTTGGACTGGCAATCGACAAAACAAAGGAATTTTCAGGAAATTTCAATCATCAAATTTCTCCTCCGAAAGCGGAAATATATTGTTAACCCCAACCTGCATAGGGAGAAACGATCGTCATAACAGAGTCAAAGAGATCAGGACGTGCACGGAAATATTTAAATGTATGTTTTTCCAGCTCGCTATCAAACGTGTAACGGTAGAGAAACAGTCTGAAAGTGTCTCGATGAAACCTCTCCCAGGCACTTAATTGTGAATTGCAAGTAATCATGTAGATGCAGACGTAGACGACATGCGCTACGGACTCTGTACACTCCTTCTGTGGTGCGCGGTGGCCCAGTTCCTTCGCAGCACTGACATTCAAGAACTTTGTGTGTTCAAAAACTATGTCAGTACTTCCAGGAGCAATAGCTACTCTGACAAAGAGATAAATACTCCATTAGATCCTACAAGATCTGAAGCTTCTGGCGAAGAAGTATCTGCGAAAGGGAAAATCGTCTTACAACGTTTTTCAAGCCTGTGATGATGTCTCCAGCATTAGGAAAATAGCCGGCCGGTGTGGCCGAGCGGTTCTAGGCACTTCAGTCTGGAACCGCGCAACAGTTACGGTCGCAGGTTCGAATCCTGCCTCAGGCATGGATGTGTGTGCTGTCCTTAGGTTAGTTAGATTTAAGTAGTCCTAAGTTCTAGGGGACTGATGACCTCAGATGTAAAGTCTCATAGTGCTCAGAGCCATTTGAACCATTAGAAAAATCAGTCAGGTTGTAAACAGCGGCCGTGACATCTGCGGTCTTTATTTTTGACTGATTTTCGCATTGAAATCTTCCATTTCACATTAAAATAACGCATCATTATATATATATATATATATATATATATATATATATATATATATATATATATAAGGCTCACCGGCCATTTGACCAGTATCCGGCACGGTAGCTCAGCGTGTTCGGTCAGAGGGTTAGCTGCCCCCTGTAATAAAAAACTGACTCAACAGCTGAACACTGAACTTGAACGGGTGTCATGGGACATGCGCACCGAACAAATGCAACGGACAAAATCGAACAAAATGAGAACAATAAAAAAAAGATGGAGAGAGCGTCTGCCTTGTAAGCAGGAGGTCCCAGGTTCGAGTCCTGGTCGGGGCACACGTTTTCAACTGTCCCGTTGACTCAACGCCTGTATGCAGTTACGGGTACTCTTTTCATTGTAATTTCATCATTATTTTGCCATATATTTAAGTACGACACAAATATTAGAACAACACTCAGCTTTATTTAACAAGTGAAAAAACGATGAGATTTTTCTGAGGCGTGTGACGATTCCATGTTGAATGAAACTTGCTTGCGTGCTATTATAGCGTCATTGTCCTTTTGTAGGACAATGCTTCCCAAATACCCGGATTTTGCACCGTTTAACGCCCGCTGATGCTGAGGATTTGCTGTTTCATCGGCACTGGCACAATTTAGGTAGATTACTGTTTCACTCAGCCGTAACGAGGATGTGTGTAAGCGGATTCGTAACCTGATTAATATTGAAATCTATGGACAGATGCAACTGTTCACACCTACTGCATAAAACATCTTTCGTAATTTACCAGATGTATTCTCGTATGAAGGTCCACGTGCGCTTGTAACACGCACGGTTATTCGGTGTTCCTTACGCTGCCTTATTATGTAGGCGTCCACGCTATGAAATACGACGCTGGAGATCCCAGAGCCAATTACGAGTACCACGTTGGCAGCGGCTGGGCGAGGAAATTTATCAACTGTAACGCTGCTGCGAATCCTTCGGTAGCCTCGCAGCTGCTCTTCGCCAGTTCTGTGCCATGGTGTTAATTATCACACTCATGTGGCGTAAGTGTCTCCATTAGTTAAGTTCAATTAACGATAAATTCCCTTTCCGAAAATCGGCTTCAAGATTTAACAGAACCGTGGCTCTCAGAGATGTTCAAGTCGTACTCTTGTTTCGTATGTGCTGATTTTCTGTGGTAATGAGTGTTCAAATTGTAAGTAGGCTGTTTAGGTTCTTATATTGGTAACGCCGCCGCCACGTAGCGCTCTCTGTATGAAAATCACTGGCTGTGCTGTGTGCAGTCTGTGGCTAGTTTGCATTGTTGTCTGCCATTGTAGAGCGGCAGCTGGATGTGAACAGCGCGTAGCGTTGCGCAGTTGGAGGTGAGCCGCCAGCAGTGGTGGATGTGGGGAGAGAGATGGCGGAAGTTTTTAAATTGAACTGCTATATATATTATGATTATTAAGGTAAATACATTGTTTGTTCTCTATTAATATCTTTCATTTGCTAACTATCCCTATCAGTAGTTAGTGCCTTCAGTAGTTTGAATCTTTTATTTAGCTGGCAGTAGTGGCGCTCGCTGTATTGCAGTAGTTCGAGTAACGAAGATTTTTGTGAGGTAAGTGATTTTTGAAAGGTGTAGTTTAATGTTACTCAGGGCCATTCTTTTGCAGGGATTTTTGATAGATTGCGTTGCACTAAAATTATTGTGCGTCAGGTTAAGCACAGTCTTGTATAAATTGTTCTAAGGGGACGTTTCATATGGCGACCCTGTTCACAACCTGTTTCACTGTCTACACCATTATTTGCCGCCCGCTCCATTTCCCTATGCACAATTACCAAATTACTACTTGGAATGTCTGTTAATTCACTACACAGTGGTGCTGATAAGCTACGCTCGTCGTCACTATTATTTCTCAGTTTACTTTGGAACCTAATGTTACGTTTTTCACACGCCATTATTGTGACAATATTTCACACGATAACACAGAAAAACACAATTTGAATAGCAAAAATAGGAGAATACATTAACATAGCACTGAAAATAATATCTAGTTAATTGCAAGCGTAGCTGCGAAATACTTGGTGCAAATCTACCTGCATGCCACAACTGTTTTACTGTACAACAATGAAAGACTGCAACTACAAAGGAGATTCTCTCTACAATTACACGCTAGCAATAAACAAAATCTACGCTAATTACACAAACTACAAGAAAAAATCAGAAGATTCCAGTGAGGTATCCTGGCAGGGTCGCCATATGAAACGTCCCCTTAGAACAATTTATACAAGACTGTGCTTAACCTGACACACAATAATTTTAGCGCAACGCAATCTGACTGTCAAAAATCCCTGCGAAAGAATGGCCCTGAGTAACATTAAACTACACCTTTCAAAAATCACTTAGCTCACAAAAATCTTCGTTACTCGAACTACTGCAATACAGCGAGCGCCACTACTGCCAGCTAAATAAAAGATTCAAACTACTGAAGGCACTAACTACTGATAGGGATAGTTAGCAAATGAAAGATATTAATAGAGAACAAACAATGTATTTACCTTAATAATCATAATATATATAGCAGTTCAATTTCAAAACTTCCACCATCTCTCTCCCCACATCCACCACTGCTGGCGGCTCACCTCCAACTGCGCAACGCTACGCGCTGTTCACATCCAGCTGCCGCTCTACAATGGCAGACAACAATGCAAACTAGCCACAGACTGCACACAGCACAGCCAGTGATTTTCACACAGAGAGCGCTACGTGGCGGCGGCGTTACCAATATAAGAACCTAAACAGCCTACTTACAAAATATACACTGTCACTTCACGGTTTGAAAGGGTATTGCATGTTCTTTCAGTGATTAAAAAATCAATTGATATTTACAAAGAAGCTTACAGTATGAGCCCACAGATCAGTATGACGTTCCACCTCAGCTGGCCTGGATGCTTGCACTAATACTGTTGGGAAGGGTGTCATAAACCCGTTATAGCCTCTACCAAGACAAGCTGGCACACAACTGTTGTAACTGATCCTTGATATCGTGAGTACGGTGTAACATCCACGAGATAAATTTTAGCTACAGTGCGACGAGAGGAAATTAGGACTATTGGTATTGCTGATCACGTCAGAATTTTTTCTGGCGTCCTCTTGCACTAGAACCAGAGAATCAATGACAGACAGAAATTCTTTCAGATCGGTGTCTGTAACATTAAATAAACATTATCTATTCGACATATAAAAAAAACAGTGAAAACGATGATAAATATTAATTATTTATATAATATTTTATGATATAATTGGATATATCGATGTCTATCATACAAAGACAATGATAATTGTAAATTCCTTTTATGATCTGCGTTTGTCTTCCTTTGTTTTTTACCTTTTGTTGGTTGGCTTTTGTAGGTTGCGGACGCATATCAAACTGAGGCCTGTTAAGAAATTGTAATTATTTGTTAATTATTACTTGTGAATAGAGTTCATTATTATTATAAATATGAGTGAAAAATTATTTGTGACTAATTTCTCTCTCAGTAAGCATTATCTGTGTTGATTATTTCTTTGCGCTGCAAGGAGCGCAACCATTGATGATAGCGATTTGTATCGCGTTTTTGTCTGTGTTTTCCTTAGAGAAAAATCAAATGTTTGCTTCATGAAGTCTAAATACTGCACAATACGAAAGTAAAGTTTAATAAGCAATTCAAATACTTATCTTATATGCTCTAGCAATAGAAAGTCTCTATCAATTGTCTGCCGCCATCTTAACAATTATCTCAGCGGCAAATTCAAATTACGCAACTCTGCAGACATAAATGCCGAACGTAATACAAATGAATAAAATAAATGTGCACCGGTGGTCCCGAACTCATTTTAATGAAAATATTTCGAATCAGATTGGTTCTTTAAAAACAGTGCTCATAGCACGATCCTTATAACAAACTTTTCTAGCTGACGTATGGAGCCAAAACTAATTAAGCACGAGTTGCGAAGAATATTGTTTCAGGTAACATAAGTCAGTGTTGTGCGCTGCTGATATTCGGTGGTTTTAATGATCATTTTGCTGAAGATAACTGCTTCCATCATAATCAATAGTTGTATAGAATCTGTCGTATGAACTGTGATTGAGTGACACACAACTTACAGACAACACTTTAACACGAAGTTAACTTGGAGTTCTTTAGCAACTTGGCCACATCTTTAGCCGGGACAAAAATTATTTAGTAATTACTCAATGTAATAAAATAAGATTATCATTTTCATTTACAAAAGTTCTATCGAGGACAGAGCTCAGGGTCTTGCTGGTCACAATAATACCTCGACATGACGCAGACATTCCACAGAGACATGTGGTCATTGCCAACAAGCACTGTCCCGTTGAAAAATGGCATTATGATATTCTCTCATGAGAGGTAACACGTGAGGACACAGGATGCCGTCAGAGTTCCTTCAATCGCAAGACAGCCATTACCTGCAGTCATACCCGATGGCACCCTTCACTGTGATGCTAAGAGTAACATCACTGTGCCTCTCGCCGGTCGCGGTGGTCTCGCGGTTCTAGGCGCTCAGTCCGGAACCGCGCGACTGCTACGGTCGCAGGTTCGAATCCTGCCTCGGGCATGGATGTGTGAAATGTCCTTAGGTTAGTTAGGTTTAAGTAGTTCTAAGTTCTAGGGGACTGATGACCTCCGATGTTAAGTCCCATAGTGCTCAGAGCCATTTGAACCATTTAGCCACTGTGCCTCTCCAAACCATGGGAAGAATGGAACGTCTACCCACATTGGATCGCTGTCACACCCACAAACTGAATATGGCGCGATTCGACCAGTCGACCAAAAGGTGACCCACAATAAGGACCCTTTCAAAAACGGCCAGGTGCTGATTAAGCTGTCTCACACATCTTTGTTCACAGAGATCACTCAACATCTTACGCAGTCCAGGCCCTTTATTACACCCTACAGGCCTGGTAAAATTCAAAGCACGAACAACAATAATGCAGTCTGGTGATCGTTCTCCTGTCCTAAAGAATTGAACTCATGACTATTTACATACTTTCCGATGGTGTGACAAATACCAACTTACACTGATATAGGATCATGTCTTCTGGGTGCTTCCATTTTTCTCACCAAAAGATTACAATTTCAGCTGTACACTGAGAAAAATAAGTTTTCAGTTTGTCTATGTAACAGATTCCATACCTGCATTGTTATTATACACTCCTGGAAATTGAAATAAGAACACCGTGAATTCATTGTCCCAGGAAGGGGAAACTTTATTGACACATTCCTGGGGTCAGATACATCACATGATCACACTGACAGAACCACAGGCACATAGACACAGGCAACAGAGCATGCACAATGTCGGCACTAGTACAGTGTATATCCACCTTTCGCAACAATGCAGGCTGCTGTTCTCCCATGGAGACGATCGTAGAGATGCTGGATGTAGTCCTGTGGAACGGCTTGCCATGCCATTTCCACCTGGCGCCTCAGTTGGACCAGCGTTCGTGCTGGACGTGCAGACCGCGTGAGACGACGCTTCATCCAGTCCCAAACATGCTCAATGGGGGACAGATCCGGAGATCTTGCTGGCCAGGGTAGTTGACTTACACCTTCTAGAGCACGTTGGGTGGCACGGGATACATGCGGACGTGCATTGTCCTGTTGGAACAGCAAGTTCCCTTGCCGGTCTAGGAATGGTAGAACGATGGGTTCGATGACGGTTTGGATGTACCGTGCACTATTCAGTGTCCCCTCGACGATCACCAGTGGTGTACGGCCAGTGTAGGAGATCGCTCCCCACACCATGATGCCGGGTGTTGGCCCTGTGTGCCTCGGTCATATGCAGTCCTGATTGTGGCGCTCACCTGCACGGCGCCAAACACGCATACGACCATCATTGGCACCAAGGCAGAAGCGACTCTCATCGCTGAAGACGACACGTCTCCATTCGTCCCTCCATTCACGCCTGTCGCGACACCACTGGAGGCGGGCTGCACGATGTTGGGGCGTGAGCGGAAGACGGTCTAACGGTGTGCGGGACCGTAGCCCAGCTTCATGGAGACGGTTACGAATGGTCCTCGCTGATACCCCAGGAGCAACAGTGTCCCTAATTTGCTGGGAAGTGGCGGTGCGGTCCCCTACGGCACTGCGTAGGATCCTACGGTCTTGGCGTGCATCCGTGCGTCGCTGCGGTCCGGTCCCAGGTCGACGGGCACGTGCACCTTCCGCCGACCACTGGCGACAACATCGATGTACTGTGGAGACCTCACGCCCCACGTGTTGAGCAATTCGGCGGTACGCCCACCCGGCCTCCCGCATGCCCACTATACGCCCTCGCTCAAAGTCCGTCAACTGCACATACGGTTCACGTCCACGCTGTCGCGGCATGCTACCAGTGTTAAAGACTGCGATGGAGCTCCGTATGCCACGGCAAACTGGCTGACACTGACGGCGGCGGTGCACAAATGCTGCGCAGCTAGCGCCATTCGACGGCCAACACCGCGGTTCCTGGTGTGTCCGCTGTGCCGTGCGTGTGATCATTGCTTGTACAGCCCTCTCACAGTGTCCGGAGCAAGTATGGTGGGTCTGACACACCGGTGTCAATGTGTTCTTTTTTCCATTTCCAGGAGTGTATTTACGCAGTAGCTTCCTCTGTTGAGTAGAAGTTAAACTAACACAAAAAACGTGTTTTGAGAAAAGTGTGACTTTGGGCTATATCATTCTCGCCCCTTCAGTTATCAATATAAGAGGGCTTTTTTTTATCCTCTGGTCAGTCGCGAAATTAGAGCCACAGTGCAAATCCGATAAAGCTTTGCATAGAAGTGTTGGGCAGTTTCTACAGTATGCCTGTTGATCGCGTCACGTCGCACTTTTCAGATCCGATTGCACAGTGAGCACGTAAAGATGCTTAGAATAATACAGTCTCCTGCAAAGTGTGAACTTCCTGCTGAGGGGTTCCGCTTGATTTCATGCAGCCCACATAACGTAACTGTCATGCATTCCCTTCTTCAATGCAATGCCCAACCGCACAGTGCAGGTGCAACAACGAAGTTACTGCTGCGTTTTCGGTGGGAATTGTTTGATCACCCACCATACTGCCTGGACTTCTCTCCCTCAGATTTTCATCTCTTCGCTTATACGAACCGTTGGCTATGAGGACATCAGTTTGGCAAAGAGAGCGAGCTGCAGACCAGCACAGGAAATCGCCGGAAAGCCCCCTGTGATGGGGGTATTGGAAAGTTGGTATCGCACAATAACAAATGTCTGAGTCGGAGTGGCGCCCGTGAGGAGAAGTAGCTGGAAGGTGAAGTTGAATGCAGAAAATAAAACACTTTACATTTTCACTGTGGTTTCCGTCTCGCGGCGAATCGGAGGTTGAAAAAAAGTGGTCCTCGTAATATTTCTTGGTATAGTTTGCATCTATTTCAGGGTTTTTTTTTTCAGCATCTCTGTGACACTCTCCCACAGGTCTCGCAAACCTGTGACCATTCGTGCTGCCCTTCTTTGTAAACACTCAGTATCTCCTGTTAGCCCCATTGGTATGAGTTCCAAACACTTGCGCAACATTCAGGGATGGGTCGGATGAATGACATCTAAGCGATGCCCTTTGTAGACTTATAGCGTTTGCCTTGTGTTCTATCTATACACCGAAGTCTGCCATCTGATTTATTTACAACGGACCATTCAAACTGTCATACCCGGATATTTGTAAGAATTGCCTGATTTCAACTGTGATTCAGTCGTATTGCAGCAACAGGGTACTACATTTTAATGTTTTCTAGACTGCATATTTTCGGAGTTCTGACCATTTTTTTTCAGGCACTACTTCTTATAGGTAAGTGCCTAATCTGCGATAAGTCTGAGGGTGCTGATAATATTGTCTACTACTGGACTAAGAAGATACACTACTGGCCATTAAAATTGCTACACCAAGAAGAAATGCAGATGAAAAACGGGTATTCATTGCACAAATATATTATACTAGAACTGATATGTGATTACATTTTCACGCAATTTGAGTGCATAGATCCTGAGAAATCAGTACCCAAAACAACCACCTCTGGCCGCAATAACGGCCTTGATACGACTGGGCATTGAGTCAAACAGAGCTTGGATGGCGTGTACAGGTACAGCTGCCCATGCAGCTTCAACACGATACCACAGTTCATTTAGAGTAGTGACTGTCGTATTGTGACGAGCCAGTTGCTCGGCCACCATTGACCAGACGTTTACAATTGGTGAAATATCTGGAGAATGTGCTGGACAGGGCAGCAATCGAACATTTTCTGTATCCAGAAAGACCCGTACAGGACCTGCAACATGCAGTCGTGCATTATTCTGCTGAAATATAGGGTTTCCCAGGGATCGAATCAAGGGTAGAGTCACGGGTCGTAACACATCTGCAGTGTAACGTCCACTGTTCAAAGTGCCGTCAATGCGAACAAGAGGTGACCGAGACGTGTAACCAATGGTACCCCATACCATCACGCCACGTGATACGCCAGTATGACCACGAAGAATACACGCTTCCAATGTGCGTTCACCGCTATGTCGCCGAACACGGATGCGACCATCATGCCGCTGTAAACAGAACCTGGATTCATCCAAAAAATCACATTTTGCCATTCGTGCACCCAGGTTCGCCGTTGAGTACACCATCGCAGGCGCTCCTGTCTGTGATGCAGCGTCAAGGGTAACCACAACCTTGGTCTCCGAGCTGATAGTCCATGCTGCTGCAAACGTCGTCGAACTGTTCACGCAGATGGTTGTTGTCTTGCAAACGTCCCCATCTGTTGACTCAGGGATCGAGACGTGGCTGCACGATCCGTTACAGCCATGCGGATAAGATGCATGTCATCTCAACTGCTAGTAATACGATGCCGTTGGGATCCAGCACGGCGTTCCGTTTTACCCTCCTGAACCCAACGATTCCATATTCTGCTAACAGTCATTGGATCTCGACCAACGCGAGCAGCAATGTCGCGATACGATAAACCGCAATCGCGATAGGCTACAATCCGACCTTTATCAAAGTCGGAAACGTGATGGTACGCATTTATCCTCCTTATACGAGGCATCACAACAACGTTTCACCAGGCAGCACTGGTCAACTGCTGTTTGCGTATGAGAAATCGGTTGGAAACTTTCCTCATGTCAGCACGTTGTAGGTGTCGCCAGCGGCGCCAACCTTGTGTGAATGCTCTGAAAAGTTAATCATTTGCATATTACAGCATCTTCTTCCTGTCGGTTAAATTTCGCGTCTGTAGCATCTCATCTTCGTGGTGTAGGAATTTTAATGGCCAGTTGTGTACATAAGTGGAAAGTGAAGACACTAGAGCACCAGATGGTGGTGTATGCAGACGAGGGAGCGTGCATCTGACATATCCTGCAGACTAGACTGGTTATCGCAGTGCAGTATATTCAATAGACGCAAGGCAAGCACGCTGCTTACCTACCATAAACTGGTAACAAATGCGTAACTAATGAAAAACTAAATTTTAATAGTACACCTTGCACGGGATGACAAATGCCATATTACACAATATTTTTTTCACGACCTTTCATGAGTCTCGGAAAATTCGTAACATGCGCTAACTGTAAGTTACACTTCAGGTAATAGACAGTTATTTCCTGAATGTACTGTACAACAGGCGACTGGATCGGCTAGAAGCGCGGCTACCTGCTACACCCGGCCACCAGCTGCCACAGTGAGGCGACTGCGGCGGGCCTTGGTGGGGGGATAAAGCACTAGTGCCCTACTTTTCTTAGCCCCCACCCCTTCTTGGTTAGAACACCTGAGTTCCATCCAAGTAAACATCCAGTTTACGATAGAAACAGAAAAAGATGTCAGACTTCCTTTCCTCGACGTTTTTGTTCAGCGCTGTCCCGTCGGCCCGTGAACTCACGTTGCATATCACAACCCAACGGAAAAGGATTTACATTTCCGGGCCTCCAGCTGCCAACATCCCTTGTAGAAGAAAGGCGTTCTTTTTTAATTAATTAATGTGTGTGAAATCTTATGGGACTTAACTGCTAAGGTCATCAGTCCCTAAGCTTACACACTACTTAGCCTAAATTATGTGTGTCAAATCTTATGGGACTTAACTGCTGTCATCAGTCGCTAAGCTTACACACTACTTAACCTACATTATCCTCAGGACAAACACACACACCCATGCCCGAGGGAGGACTCGAACTTCCGCCGGGACCAGCCGCACAGTCCATGACTGCAGCGAAAGGCGCTCTCATCACTCTAGTATGCAGCGCATATATCCATCTCAGATGAACGAAGTCCGACAGAGGAGTTGCAGTCCCTGGAATCCATCTACCACGAGAATAGGTACACCAACCAACAAATTCGGACGGCACTGCGACGAATAAAATCCCAGGAACGACCTGAAAACGAAAACATCGAAGAAGACGACATCTTTCATGCCGTTTCCTGCCAATATACCGTCAAAAATTGCAAACTACTGCGAAAACAGCACAAAACTCCAGTCTCCGACTGCCAACTAAAACACGAGCTTTATTAGGGATAGTGGAAGACGACCTGGGTCTCAAAAAAAACGGGGGTTTGCCAAGTACCGTATGAACGTGAGAAAAGGTATACTGGACAAATGATCCGCGCCACTAAAGATAAATATGCACAACATGAGCGCCACACCTGCTTACTGCAGCCCAACAAGTCTGCAATAGCAAAACACTGCACTGAAAAGGGGCATAAAACGAGTTACCAGCATACCAACGACAAAATTTGGATCTGCATTTTCAAAGAAACAACTGAAATTCGTGTGACTGAAAATTTAATCAGCAGGGACACTGGCTTCCAACTGAGGAAGACATGGGACCTAGTACTAAGCTTCACGAAAGCAAAACTGCCTCTTGGACGAAAGATGCGACAGAGACGGCGGACAGAAAGCAACTGAGACACTTCCCGTCTCGTCGCAGCCGCACGCATCTCCACCAACGAGCATGGGCAGGACCGGCGAGTCCTGAACTCTGGACCGGCAGGTATAAATACTAGAGAGGGGCAAAATCGTTCATCCTTGGGAACTAGTTCACTGGTGACCGTTCTTTTTTGAGAACCGTTCATTTTTACTCGTTCACCGTTCATTGTGCTTGGTATATGGTTCTTATGAAAAACTGAAAATTAGTAGCATAGGTTACCGAAGATGGAAGGCGCCAAGAGGGGGCACTTGCCTCCCCCCTGGAGTACAGAGTTTTTATTCATAACAGAATCCTCAAACACTTGTAACTTTCGCAATTCTATAAAACATCTCGTTTAGCCAACTACAGCGTTATGTGGCTGATCGCAATGAAATAATATAAGGTGGCGCACGTAAAGCCGGCCCCGAGTACAGACTGCTACGAGCAGGATAGATAAACATGTAATAAATAGGCAGAGAAAGAATAACAAATAAGCTAATGCAAACAATTTCGAAACAATAGATGACAATGAGCAGTCTAGTACTCAGGGCCGATTTTTCGTGCGCCACCCTGTACCACTGAAATAATATTGTACGAGTTATTATATTCTCTTTACAAAATGTGACACCATACACTAGATCACGAAGCGCGGGCTTCATTCGGTTGTAAGTCTGTCTGCCTTCCATAACAATGAACATGCACTTTTAACTTGGATCAAAAAAAGACGGAAAATGGCCACTTGCGTGTGCCGTGCCGAAGTCCTTTGCATGTATACCAACAAAAAATCTTGCCCTTTTACAAGTATTTCTTCTGCTGTTTATCGAAATAGTGAAGTAAGCTGATACGCCGTTTTGTTACCTGAAAAGATTTATGTATTACATACAACGTAATTTTTACGTAACTGACGTAATTATAAAATACATTTTATTTACCGGTCGTGGACGCTGAATAGATTACGAAAAGAACCAGAAGTTCAGAGTTCAAAAAAGGTTTGAAACAGATCTAGAATGGGTGTCCGAATCGAACGAAACAAACACAACAACTCGATACTGAATTAGCTATGAGTAGTCGGCAGTGGAACTGCGACGAGCGACCACGCGAAGAAGGACGAGTCCGGCCGAGCGAGACCGAGACCGAGACCGAGAGCGAGACAGGTGGGATCGGGACCGAGGCTGGAACGAGACCGGCCGACGTGCCATTGTGGGAATTCCGACCGACCGTTTCCCGTTCCCGGGAACTCTTAAGTAGAAATCCGCGACCGAAGTGAACTATGAAAGACCGTTCCTTAGAATTCGTTCCTCGCTCGTTCCGTTCATCTTGGTGAACCGTTCCTTTGGACCCGTTAGTTCACGAACGACCCATCTCTAATAAATACCATCGACCCGCAGCAATATTTCATTCCATCTGCACCACCTGATGGTGGAGTAACGGTTGTGCGCCGAAACATCATAGAATTTCGATGACCGGATGCGTCAGTACATGCGAGAACCACGGGAGCAACTAATATAAAGAATATCAGAGTTTTATAAAACTATGATAACACTAGTCAAAAGCCATTTTGCTTCTGGAATGTGATACATCAACTAGTATGTATTTTGCTATGTGGAATCCGAATATACCTTTTAGAGGTTTTTTTATTTTTCGTACTCATTATTTCCGTTTTTGCTTTTCTTCTGTCTCGATGTTTAATTGTTTGTTTTTTATTTGCAGAGGAGAGCTAGAAGATCTACAAATCGTCAGTAAATGGTTGACGTGGTAATCAAGATAAAAATTTTGTACCTCATATTACCTGCATAACCTGTGCTACAACCTTAACCGAGTGGTTGAAAGGAAAACGCCGAGCCATCCCATTCGCTGTTACGATGGTGTGGTGTGAGCCTATGACCATTATTCAGTCTATTACTTCTGTCTTACAAATATTTCGGGACATTCAAGCAAAACTAGACACAAAATAAAGTATCCAAATGTATCTTCAGTGCATTTTTCTGTGCCCCATGATGAGGGGTTGCCTGTTGATGTCTGTAACTTGAAAGCCACGGAACCAGACACCATGTCAAGTGAATCATAAAGTACTGAACACACAGAAGAGTACTGCCCTCAGTATCATGACACTTCGCCTCAGCTCTTTAATCAAAGGAATTGAACGATCTGGTTCGCGATCTAAAACTTTCGAAACAGTAAGCTGAACTCTTGGGGTCAAGACTGCAACAACAGAACCTTCTAGCTCCAGGGACAAAAATTTCCTGTTTCAGATCAAGAGGTGCTTCCTTCGCTCTATATTTCGATATACAGAATTCAATGTGTGTAAGTAGAGATGTCAATGGTCTGATGATGCAGCTAGGTGTACAACGTAATCCACAGGAGTGGCGCCCATTTATTGACTCCAGTACAACCAGCACTACGGCATAATGGAAATGCATTTCGATCGGTACCTTTGGCTTACGCAGTAGACATGGAAGAGACTTATTAAACCATGGCTTTGCGTCTAGAGGCAACCAAATGTAAGGATCATGAATGGCAGCTTTGCTGTAATTTAAAAGTTGTTGCATTCCTTACAGGTTTACAGGCTGGATTCACGAAATACTGCTGCTTTTTGTGCCTCTGGGACAGCCGTGACACCAAATCGAGGAATGCCCTATAAGGAAATCATATGTTCTTGAAAACGTAAACATGAACAATACTCCACTGGCTGAGCCCGATAAAATCATTTTGCCTCTCCTTCATATCAAGTTGGGCCTTATCAAGAACTTTGTAAAAGTTCTGGATAAAGAAGGTGAGGCCTTCAATCACTTTAAAAAAATTTTCTCAAATTAAGTGTGGCAAAGCTGAAAGAGGTTATATTTGTTAGACCACAAATGAGAAAATTTCTGAAAGATCCTACCTTTCCAGAATGAGATTTTCACTCTGCAGCGGAGTGTGCGCTGATATGAAACTTCCTGGCAGATTAAAACTGTGTGCCCGACCGAGACTCGAACTCGGGACCTTTGCCTTTCGCGGGCAAGCGCTCTACCATCTGAGCTACCGAAGCACGACTCACGCCCGGTACTCACAGCTTTACTTCTGCCAGTACCTCGTCTCCTACCTTCCAAACTTTACAGAAGCTCTCCTGCGAACCTTGCAGAACTAGCACTCCTGAAAGAAAGGATATTGCGGAGACATGGCTTAGCCACAGCCTGGGGGATGTTTCCAGAATGAGATTTTCACTCTGCAGCGGAGTGTGCGCTGATATGAAACTTCCTGGCAGATTAAAACTGTGTGCCCGACCGAGACTCGAACTCGGGACCTTTGCCTTTCGCGGGCAAGCGCTCTACCATCTGAGCTACCGAAGCACGACTCACGCCCGGTACTCACAGCTTTACTTCTGCCAGTACCTCGTCTCCTACCTTCCAAACTTTACAGAAGCTCTCCTGCGAACCTTGCAGAACTAGCACTCCTGAAAGAAAGGATATTGCGGAGACATGGCTTAGCCACAGCCTGGGGGATGTTTCCAGAATGAGATTTTCACTCTGCAGCGGAGTGTGCGCTGATATGAAACTTCCTGGCAGATTAAAACTGTGTGCCCGACCGAGACTCGAACTCGGGACCTTTGCCTTTCGCGGGCAAGCGCTCTACCATCTGAGCTACCGAAGCACGACTCACGCCCGGTACTCACAGCTTTACTTCTGCCAGTACCTCGTCTCCTACCTTCCAAACTTTACAGAAGCTCTCCTGCGAACCTTGCAGAACTAGCACTCCTGAAAGAAAGGATATTGCGGAGACATGGCTTAGCCACAGCCTGGGGGATGTTTCCAGAATGAGATTTTCACTCTGCAGCGGAGTGTGCGCTGATATGAAACTTCCTGGCAGATTAAAACTGTGTGCCCGACCGAGACTCGAACTCGGGACCTTTGCCTTTCGCGGGCAAGCGCTCTACCATCTGAGCTACCGAAGCACGACTCACGCCCGGTACTCACAGCTTTACTGCTGCAGAGTGAAAATCTCATTCTGGAAACATCCCCCAGGCTGTGGCTAAGCCATGTCTCCGCAATATCCTTTCTTTCAGGAGTGCTAGTTCTGCAAGGTTCGCAGGAGAGCTTCTGTAAAGTTTGGAAGGTAGGAGACGAGGTACTGGCAGAAGTAAAGCTGTGAGTACCGGGCGTGAGTCGTGCTTCGGTAGCTCAGATGGTAGAGCGCTTGCCCGCGAAAGGCAAAGGTCCCGAGTTCGAGTCTCGGTCGGGCACACAGTTTTAATCTGCCAGGAAGTTTCATATCAGCGCACACTCCGCTGCAGAGTGAAAATCTCATTCTGGAAACATCCCCCAGGCTGTGGCTAAGCCATGTCTCCGCAATATCCTTTCTTTCAGGAGTGCTAGTTCTGCAAGGTTCGCAGGAGAGCTTCTGTAAAGTTTGGAAGGTAGGAGACGAGGTACTGGCAGAAGTAAAGCTGTGAGTACCGGGCGTGAGTCGTGCTTCGGTAGCTCAGATGGTAGAGCGCTTGCCCGCGAAAGGCAAAGGTCCCGAGTTCGAGTCTCGGTCGGGCACACAGTTTTAATCTGCCAGGAAGTTTCATATCAGCGCACACTCCGCTGCAGAGTGAAAATCTCATTCTGGAAACATCCCCCAGGCTGTGGCTAAGCCATGTCTCCGCAATATCCTTTCTTTCAGGAGTGCTAGTTCTGCAAGGTTCGCAGGAGAGCTTCTGTAAAGTTTGGAAGGTAGGAGACGAGGTACTGGCAGAAGTAAAGCTGTGAGTACCGGGCGTGAGTCGTGCTTCGGTAGCTCAGATGGTAGAGCGCTTGCCCGCGAAAGGCAAAGGTCCCGAGTTCGAGTCTCGGTCGGGCACACAGTTTTAATCTGCCAGGAAGTTTCATATCAGCGCACACTCCGCTGCAGAGTGAAAATCTCATTCTGGAAACATCCCCCAGGCTGTGGCTAAGCCATGTCTCCGCAATATCCTTTCTTTCAGGAGTGCTAGTTCTGCAAGGTTCGCAGGAGAGCTTCTGTAAAGTTTGGAAGGTAGGAGACGAGGTACTGGCAGAAGTAAAGCTGTGAGTACCGGGCGTGAGTCGTGCTTCGGTAGCTCAGATGGTAGAGCGCTTGCCCGCGAAAGGCAAAGGTCCCGAGTTCGAGTCTCGGTCGGGCACACAGTTTTAATCTGCCAGGAAGTTTCGATCCTACCTTTGATACCAAACTCACAGATACCCAGTTAGCTACTTGATCTTCCTTTAAAGCGATTGTGAAGTGCTTTTTGGGTAACAGAAAAGACAAAAACTACGTTACCATTGTGAATGATCTGTGGGACAAATATAAGAACATGAGGTCTAAATTGTCGCTTAAAATTCACTTTTTACATTCTCACCTTCATTTATTTCCGGAAAATTTGGGAGCCGTAAGCGATGAGCATGGTGAATGCATCCACCAAGGCATTCGTACCATGGAACACCGTTACCAAGGCCACTGGAAGCCTTCGATGATGGGTGTCTACTGCTGGGCTGGGGTCTTGTTAGGGAGAGTGATGAAACGGCAAACAAAAGAAGAACTCCCTCATCGCATTTTTCAAAAACTAAAGACGATTAAAGGTGAAAAAATCTTCTTGACTAATTTGAATCTTTTATTGGCATCATGCCAATATATACATATAAAATAGTATTGATTTCAAACGTTCTGAATGTGAATTTTTGTTTGACTTAATTGTGTCCATTTTCGCTATTACCATTTTTTATTCTGCTGTGTATCTAGGAAATGTGACATCATAGAGAAAAACTGATTTTACCAGTGTATTCAACACCCCAAAATTAGGTAAACCCACTCATTTACAAACCAGATGCAAAAAAAAGTTTAAATTTGTTAACTACTGTAATAGTAATGACCTTTTAAAAATAATTTAGTTTTATGACTGAAACAAAATCAAACCTTTTTACTTTTTATCACTCAGAAAGTTTCATTTTACCCCATAAGGGGGTAATTAACCCCAAGTTGGGAACCACTGGGTTAGATGAGTTAAAAGTTGTAATTTCTGCTCTGGTGCTACGGAAAACGCACTCATGACTAATGTAAATAACAAATTACACATGAGGTATAAAGTCTAATGTTATCTCAGCACCACAAATCGTCTCAACTATTAATTAACTATGCCACTGTTGGCCGGAGTGTAAGCAACAAATTTCGCTGCATATTGTACCGCAGAGCAGCGAAATCATGGAAATCAAAGGAGGACGGCACCAGTGTAAAAGTGGGACTCTGCGGCACAGCTTTGCTGCCCACACTTTCCAAAAGGGAAAGTACATAATGCAATTGTGTAGACCTAAGAGTGAATCACGCAACATAACTATAAATACTGCATATGGTGTTTCAATACCCGTCTTCACAACACCAAAAAGTGGCTGTCAGGATGTCATAATATGCAAAAGCCCAACAAACGCAACATTGTTAAACTTGTACATCTTCTCATTGAATAAAAAGAAGAGCTGAAACACCATTCATAGTATTCTTCTGCATTTTAAGGAATGGGATATCTAATAAGAGTGAATAGACTGGTTATGGTTCAGACACACTCATGAGTATTATGAGAAAGGACGTACTGAATCGAATTTTGTCAAAGTTATTCTGGATGACGTAACTGATGAATGTAATATCTCAGCAGTACTTCGCTGCGTCACAGCTGTTAGTCCATACGATCGAAGACTTTTGTAAATGGTGAACATGCTCAGAGCTACGATGGAGCTACAGTTGTGGCTGGTCATTTGAGTGCATTGAGTATCAGTTTGTTTTGATATGCAGGCTTTTGCATGATTCTCTCACTGACACCTTGTTCTATGCCCCCTTCCCCCCCCCCCCCCCCCACATACTGGCCAACATTCCTCATCACCGATGCCTCCAGTGGTCCACACACGAGGTGACAATCGCACTCACTATGGACACTCCCTATTGCAGATTCCCACAACTCCTGACTGAAGACCTGGTGGTGAACCCTTCCCAGCCAGCAACTACCCGCCAGCCGACATCCGCTTTTGCTAGCGCATCCAGCAGCCGACCCTCCTGGCTGCCAACCCATCCAGCTGTGGTAGCACTGGCTACCTCTGCTCTTATTCAGCTGTTTACTATGATTACTAACACCATACATGGCATTGCAAATATGTCTTAATGTTACCATTCGTCTACCCACATTTCAATATTCCAGTGCACCCTAACCTCATCCTACTTTCTATTAAATTACATACATGAGATCATCTTTCTTAGCCAATTCACTCTAAAGGACTTTCAGAAGCCACTCTATCCTTTGACGAATACTTTTCAGTAAGCACCCATTGTACCTGGCTACATCCAAACATATTTAATTAAAATTTCATTGTAAACTGGTATAATGGGTTAATTTATAATCATTCCTGATAAGTATTGCCCAAAAGATAGAGAGTCTCCATAAGCTTAAAGGGGAAGCCAGTGACTAAGACAGCTGATCTCATATAGGAAAGTTAATAGAAGAACGACACATCGACATGTGGATAGGCAATTTGCAAGGTTAGGACATCCTTGCAAAGTCTGTTTGCGTTTGCAAACATAGTCCACAGCTGAAACAGAGGAAAGTCTCTCTGAGGTTTCCGCAGCCAGAGGGGTCGCCAGTTGATGAAATCAGCAGCTGGTAGGGTTAACAGCCTTGGGGATGGGCAGTCAGGAGGATCAGACATTTGGGAGATGACCACTGGAGATCACATGCCGTGGAAAGTGGGGGGCCAGCAGGGATTAGCAGCTGGCTCCATTGGGGCATCGCTAAAACATCCAACACAGCTTCGGCGAAGAACTTCCTGTGCTTTTGTCATGATAGTTTAGGTAAACTGCCCAGGAATCCTTTCACAAAAATCTAACCATTTGTCTTTGTATGTGTTTTTATCCAAGGGCTCATTCTATACACTGAACTATCCAGCCAGTGACGGACAGTCCATTCTTTTACTTCAACAGTTCTGACAAATCTATTTAAATACTTGTTTCCAAAGCCATTCATGAAATAGAAACCGCTATCTGCTTTCTGCTGGAATCCGAAGTACAAGCTGGAATTAATTTTCTCGTTAATTTATGACTGGAAAATGTGTAGAGTCTTCGCAAATTTCTCTAACAGGGTACTTTAAGCAAAGTAATACGATATTTCATACTCAAATTCGTTTTACAGATGTAACAACACAATTTTTATATCTTACTTTTGGAAGACAGAGTTGCTCTCTTCACTCTCAAGTCTAGTTTGATGCAGCCCAGCATGCCAGCCTATCCTATGGGAGCCTCTTCATCTGAGTATGTATTCTGCAAATTTTATTCACATCTACATCTACATACATACTCCGCAATCCACCATACGGTGCGTGGCGGAGGGTGCCTCATACCACAACTAGCATCTTCTCTCCCTGTTCCACTCCCAAACAGAAAGAGGGAAAAATGACTGCCTATATGCCTCTGTACGAGCCCTAATCTCTCTTATCTTTGTGGTCTTTCCGTGAAATATTAGTTGGCGGCAGTAAAATTGTACTGGGCAGTCAGCCTCAAATGCTGATTCTCTAAATTTCCTCAGTAGCGATTCACGAAAAGAACGCCTCCTTCCCTCCAGAGACTCCCACCCGAGTTCTTGAAGCATTTCCGTAACACTCGCATGATTATCAAACATACCAGTGACAAATCTAGCAACCCGCCTCTGAATTGCTTCTATATCCTCCCTCAATCGGACCTGATAGGGATCCCAAACGCTCGAGCAGTATTCAAGAATAGGTCGTATTAGTGTTTTATAAGCGGTCTCCTTTACAGATGAACCACATCTTCCAAAATTCTACCAATGAACCGAAGACGACTATCCGCCTTCCCCTCAACTGACAGTACATGCTTGTCCCATTTCATATCGCTCTGCAATGTTACGCCCCAAATATTTAATCGACGTGACTGTGTCAAGCGCTCCACTACTAATGGAGTATTCAAACATTACGGGATTCTTTTTCCTATTCATCTGCATTAATTTACATTTATCTATATTTAGAGTTTGCTGCCATTATTTACACCAATCACAAATCCTGTCCAAGTCATCTTGTATCCTCCCACAGTCACTCAACGACGACACCTTCCCGTACACCACAAAATCATCAGCAAACAGCCGCATATTGCTATCCACCCTATCCAAAAGATCATTTATGTAGATAGAAAAAAACAACGGACCTACCACACTTCCTTGGGGCACTCCAGATGATACCCTCACCTCCGATGAACACTCACCATCGAGGACAACGTACTGGGTTCTATTACTTAAGAAGTCTTCGAGCCACTCACATAGTTGGAAACCAATCCCATATGCTCGTACCTTAGTTAGGAATCTGTAGTGGGGCACGGAGTCAAACGCTTTCCGGAAGCCAAGGAATATGGCACCCGTCTGATATCCTTCATCCATGGTTCGCAAGAAATCATGTGAAAAAAGGGCGAGTTGCGTTTCGCAGGAGCGATACTATCTAAAGCCGTGCTGATGCATGGACAGCAACGTCTCTGTCTCTAGGAAATTCATTATATTCGAACTGAGAATATCTTCGAGAATCCTGCAACAAACCGATGTTAACGATATTGGTCTGTAATTTTGTGGCTCCGTCCTTCTACCCTTCTTATATACAGGCGTCACCTGCGCTTTTTTCCAGTCGCTCGGAACTTTACGTTGGGCAAGAGATTCGCGATAAATGCAAGCTAAGTAAGGAGCCAATGCAGTAGAGTACTCTCTGTAAAACCGAATTGGAATCTCATCAGGGCCTGGCGATTTATTTATTTTCAACCCATTCAGCTGCTTCACAACTCCAGGGACGTCTATCACTATGTCCTCCATACGGGAATCTGTACGAGACTCAAATGGCTGCATGTGATCACTGAGATCAAGCCTTGGTCACCGTCAATCATATGGTGATAGGATTTAAGAATTTGCTCCCTCAGTACTTCCAAGGTAATGTTAAACACACTCAACCTAACATTCTCTACTGGTGCACAGCTAGGAACACGAGGTGCCAAGTGTACATGGTAGCTCTATACTGGGAGAGAGGATAACAACTGTACTGCCACAAACATCGCAAAGCTGATCCAAGTTACTTAAGTGAACATAAGCACACACATTAATCTCAAGTCAAGTTATCCGCTGTTAAGACCCAAATTTTTCAAAGTTTCTCTTGTTTACGTCGCAAATAAGCTTCCTAACAAAGAAAGATTAATGCACGAAATTCGTCTGTAATGCAATACAAATCATTCTAAAGTTGTATCATTTATTATGATACATTCATGGTACATGTGTAGCTGACCCCTTCAGTTAACGATCCGTTTGGTTGTCATCCTCTATTGCGTCTGAGCCATTTAGTGGCCATCTTTTCTGTGGCCAAAACTTTCTGTGACCTTCCCCTACGGTTGCCAGTCTCCCTGATCGCTGAAACACCTTTGTTGTTGCCCTTTTCACTAACCAACACAGCTGCCAACCCCCCTTCCTGGTGATTGACCTCCTGGTGGCAAAGCCATTACATCAGTAGACTACTCACTTACTGACCCTTCAGGATGCCTACCATTCCAACTGCCAACACATCAGTTGGATGACACCTCCATTGGCCAACCATTCCAGTAGCCAATCATTACAGTTGCTGGCTCCTCAGGTGACCAACCCATCTGATGGTCAACTACCAATGTGACCAACCCCTTCAGTAGCCAACCATTTTGATTACCAACCCCTTTGGTTGCCAAGCCATCTCCTTCTGTGATCAACCCCTCCATCGGCCCCCACTTTAGTGGCTGACACCTCTGGTGGCTGACCCCTATGGTGGCTGATGTCCATCTTTGCCAAAATGCCAATGGTGACCACTCCAATTGCCAACAATCCTTGCTACCAAACCCCACACTTCCTGACACACACTACTAGTGAGAGACAGCCCAGCGTTGAACCCTCCCTGGTGACTGACTACCAGGTAGCCGATCCTTCATCTTCTAGTTGCTGACACCACAGATGGCTGACCCCTCCAGTTGACATACACTTGTGTGGCAACTTCTTGGGTCACTACACTTTAGGTTACCAATTTCTTCAGTTGGTATGCTTTTCAGTGACAGACTCCTGCAGTGGCCAGCCCTTCCAGTTTTTACCCCTCTGGACACAGACCCCTCATGTGACTTACCCTTAAGGTTGCCCACCACTTTTGTGGCTGACCTCTTTGGCAACCCACCCCATTGGTTACCCACCCCTTTGGTTGCTGTTACCTTCTGTAGCTGACCACTTCAGTGGTTGCTACTTCAGTGGCTGACACCTTCATTGACTGTTCCCATTTTCACCTACCTCCCTGGTTCCAGATGTCCCCAGTGACATACCCCTGGTTGTCAATCATCCTTCTTGTTGCTGACACCTCAGTTGACATCCAATTGTGTGGCCAACCCTTCGATCACCTACCCATTTGGTTACCAGCTCCTTTGGTAGCCATGCACTTCTGTGGCAGACCCCTCCAGAGGCCACCCCTTCCAGTTTCTGAACCCTCTGGTTCCCATTCCCTCAGGTGGCCAACACCTCCAGTGGCCCACTAATTTTGTAGCTGACCCCTTTGGTAATGGACCCCTTTGATAGTTGCTGCATCAGTGGCTGACACCTACAGCAGCTGCCCCCATTTTGGACGACCTCCCTCGTTGTAGATGTCTTCAGTGGCATATAACCAGTTGCCAGACACCCTCATTACTGATCTTTGTCATTGTCCACCCCAACTAGTGGTGAATCCACCCTGCTGACTGAACACCTTGTGTCCAATGCTTGCTGTTGTCGACCTTCCTTGTTGCTGACACCTCCACTAGCCAATCCTTCCAGTGCCTAACCCACCCAGTTGCCTCCATACCCCGCCATATCCTCAGGTGGCCAAATCATCTTGTGACAAAGCCTAAGTGCAGCATCAAACTTCTGTTGGCATACCTTTCTGTGGTTCACCCCGTCTGTTGTTGATCCATCAGCGGCTGACACATTTGGTGGCTGTCCCTCATGATGGCGAACCAACTTGGTCGATAGTTCCCAGTAGCCCACACTCCAGTTGCCTACAATCCACATTACTGACCCAACCACTGAACACCCACTTCTGGTGACTGACACCAGGTGGGTACACAACCTGATCACTCACCACCAGGGGTCATTTACTTCTAGTCACCAGCCATGCCAGTTGCAAACACCTTCAGTGGCAAAATCCTCCAGTGCCCAACCCTTCCAGCTCCTGACAGTTACAGTTGACTTCCCCTCAAGTGAATGAAACCTTTGGTACCTGCGTTAAATTGCAATAAATTGCTTCAGTAGCCGACCTTTTAGTACCAATCTCTTCAGATGCAGTCCCCTTCCATGGCTGAAAACTGCAACAGTTGCCCCTTCAGTGGCTGGCCCTTCTGGTGGGCATACCCTACGCCTGCCAATATCCCTCATCACCAATCCCCTCAGTGGCCCACCCTCCAGTTGCCAACAACACTCATTACCAACCCTTCTGATTGTTTATGCCCACACCTCCTGTCTGACTCTCTGGTGGTGAACCCTCAAGGCGACCAACTACATAGCAGTTGACAGCCTCAACAGCTGACTCATCCATCCACTGGCTGACCTTTCTGGTGAACAATCCATCCAGCTGTGGTACCATCTGGCTGCCTCTCCTTTTACTCATTTGTTTACTATGTTTACTAACACCATAAATGGCCTTACAATCATGTTCTAACATTGCCATTTGTCTATCAACATATCAGTATTCAAATGCAGGCTACCCTCATCATACTTTCTGTTGACTTATATACATCAGATCATCTTTCTTTGCTAGTATCCTATTTTATAGCTTAACTATAGCTGTCTTAGGCAACAATTTTCAAGAAGTACCCATTACACCAGGTTGCATGCAAAAATTCTTAATTAAAATTCGACTTCGACTGTACCATGGTATAACGGGTTATATTTATGTTCATTCCTGATAAGTATTGCCCAAAAGATAGAGAGGCTTCCTATGCTTACAGGGAGAGCTAGTGACTAAGACAGCTGATCTCATACAGACAAATGATAACAGGACATATCGACAGGTGGATAGGCAAGTAGCAAGGTTAGAACATCCTTGCAAGGTCAGTTTCTGTGCTTCCAAACATAGTCCACTGCTGAATAAGAGACAAGTGTGTCTGAGGTTTCCTCAGACAGAGGCATTGCCAGCTGTTGCAATTGGCAGCTGGTGTGGTTGATAAGAATGGGGATCAGCAGCCAGGGAAATCCTCTTGTGAGTTGACACTGGAGGATTACATGCATCATGGAAGGGGGGGGGGGGGGGGGGTAGTCCCAGGAGTTGGTAACTCGCAGTAATGGGGGATGCTGGGAAAACATCCAACACAACTTTGGGAAAGAACATCCTGTACTATATTTTCATGATAGTTTTGGGAAGCTGTCCTGGAATTCCTTGTCAAAAATCTGGCCGTTTGTCTTCATTTGTGTTTTCAGAGGATGTGGTGCTTATTAATCAGGGTTCATATCATATACTGAATATTTAGCTAATAACGGACAGTCCATTCCTTGACCGCGGCCCCTTCGGTGGCCAACAGCTTTGTGGTGGCTGATGTCCATGGTTGCCGACACTCCATAGGTGGCTCCTATGGTTGCCAACAACCCTCATCACTGACCCTCCCAGGTGATGGTGTGCACTGCTGGTGACTGACATCCTGGTGGTGAATCCATCCCCAGTGTCCTTCCGGTTGCCACTCCTTCTGGTTGCTGACACCTCAGGTGGCTGACCCCACCAGCAGCTGGCCACTTGTGTGATCAACCCCTTCAGTCATCTGTCCCTTTGGTTACCAACTCATTCAGTTGCCATGCCCTTCTGTGGCACACCCCTCCAGTGACCAGCCCAGCCAGTTTCCCACCCCTCCAGTTGCTGTCGCCTCAGGTGGCCAACCCCTCCACTGACCTACCACCTTTGTGCCTGACACCTTTGGTAACTGACACCTTTGGATAGCGACCCCTTTGGTTACTGCCTCACTCTGCAGCTGACCCTTCGGTTGTTGCTACTTCAGTGGCTGACACCTTCAGTGGCTTGCCCTGTTTTGGCTGACCTCCCTGGTTGCAGATGTCCCCAGTGGCATATACCTGCTTGTCAATCACCCTCATTATAGATCTTCATGGTTGCTGAACCGCCTTGGTGGTGAATCTTCCCTGGTAACTGACCACCCAGTGTCTGACACTTGCAGTTCTTGACCTTTCTTATTGCTGGCACCTCCAGTTGCAAACCCTACAAGTGTCCAATTCATCTAGTTTCTGACCTGTCCCAAACTGCAATACCCTCAGATGGCCGACTCATCTCATAGCCAAAACTAAATGTGGCCTACCCCTGTGGTACCAGAACCATTCAGCTATCAAACTTCCAGTGGCATAGCTTTCTGTGGCTAACCCATCTTGTTGCACCATCAGTGGCTGACACATTTGGTAGCTGCTCCTCATAATGGCGAATCCACATAGTCAACAGTGCTGTCCAGTTGCCCACACTCCAGTTGCCTACAATCCACTTTACCAACCCAACTATTTGTGAACCTCCACTCCTGGAGACAGACCCCTAGCTAGGTTCCCAACCTGGTAACTGACTATTTCATGTAAAATAAAATGATATTTCACACTCAAATTCATTGTACAAATATAATAACACAGTGTTAACAAATTACTCTTTGATGATAGAAATTGCTTAGCGTTACATAATTACTGAAGACTGGTTTGTTGGAGCCCAACATGCTAGCCTATCCTGTGGAAGTCTCTTCACTTTGGTTATATATTGTAGTCTATATTCAGCCGAACTTATACTGAGTTTAAACCCGTTTCTTCTATGCTATGGTTTTATTAATTGAAAACTTACTGTGTGAGCATTTCCAAGTCTTCAACACCCAACAGTTTCAACCGATTCAGCGCTAGGGACACGAGGAGGCAAGTATATATTGTAGCACTATACTGGTACTGCATTGGCAAGAAGACACTAAAGCTGATTAGTCTTATTTAATTAACCGTAATCAGAGAAAGCACTTACAAATCACGTTTGAATACGTTCAGGTCCAAACTTTTCAAGACAAGAGACCAAGCGCTAAATAATCTTCCTTACAAAGGAGGTTCAATGCATGGAATCCGTCTGTAAGACACTACAGATTCTCATAGAAATGTATTATACCTTATGGTATGTTCATGGTAAAATATTTATTTTAAAATTCCATGGTGATACTCTCTCGACTTTCCTAACATTATCTGCACGAGCGAGTCCAATAGAGCACTTGGCTCGGATACTTCAGAGCAAAGTGAATAATTTGTGGTAATCACAGTTTTCTGGAACTTCAGCATAAATTAAATGGAACTACTGAAGAACGGGATACAACGCGTCGGCTTTGGCCAGTGACATCAGAATTTGCCAGAGATGACTTATTACACAGATTTAACAGCAAAGAATGCAGGAGAGAAAGCATGTTGGACATATATCACTCCATTAATGTTTCGAACATTATGTTGAGGATATCGCTTGTTTGAGTCCTAGTACTTCTGTAAAAAATAAGAGAAAAAAGGAATAAATGTAACGTTAGCATGGAATACCTCAGTTGACATATATATGTGTTGTATTCGAACTTCAGTCGATATATATATATATATATATATATATATGTTAACTGCAGTACAGGATACAAATTTAACGTACGTCGATTTCTTCCTTTTCGTTAGCAGTAGTATCCTATTCTTCAGTTGACCTATATAGGTCAACTGAAGCACGGGATACAAATTTTACAGCTGTTGCTTCTTTCGCCTCCGCTAATACTAGCATTATGTTCTTACGTAGATAGTATTCCTAGCGAAGGCAAAAAAAAGATCTACATATATAATATTTGTATCCCATACTTCAGTTGACCTACATAGGTCAACTGAAGACTATGATACTATTGCTAACGAAAACGAAGAAATCTAGCAACAATGGCATCCTGTACCTCAGTTGAACTACGCGAAGGCGAAAAAAACCCCACACACATAAAATTTGTATCCCATACTTCAATTGAACTATATAGGTAAACTGAAGAATGGGCCAAAATTTCATTTTGCCTTCGATACTACAGTATCGACTGAAAATTATCATAGTCTTGCTAGCGATGACAAAAAACAACAGTAATATTTATATTTCATTCTTCAGTTGAGCTATATACGTCAACTGAAAAATAGGATACTAGTACTAGCGAATGGGAAAATCACGATTTTTATAACATATGTATCCTGTACTTCAGTTGACCCATGTGGGTCAACTGAAGAATAGAATACTAGTGGTAGCGAAGGCGAAAAATGGCGACATATGTAATATTTGTATCCTGTTCTTCAGTTGACCTATATACGTAAAAGATACCAATGTCACATATGTCACTTTTTTTTGTATAGCTAGCACCAGTATCCCGTAGTCCAGTTGACCTGTATTTGTCAACTGAATTACGTGATACAAGTTTTACGTATTTCTGTCTCTTCTCCTTCAGTAGTGCTAGTATAGACTCGAAAAAATCGTAGTGATACTAGTAAAGGAAAGGGAAAAAGAGCAACAATTGCAAAATTTGTATTTCGTACTGCAGATGACGAAACAATACTCAACGCTGAACAATATAATACGACAAAGAAATGCATCAAAATAGACAAATTCAGCACAAAATAAAAAAATAAACTTAACATACGCAAAATCCTCCACAAAAAACAAAGCTCGCCTTGAAAGACGTCAAGAAAAATCACATACCCACATACACAAGAAACACAACATCATAAAAAAGCACACATACACACAAATATATAAACCCAGAAGTTCACATCAACGAAATGAAGTAAAATAATACACAAAAACACAGAAGAAAATTACCTAACATAAGAAAATGAAGAATGATGGATTAACCCCAAAAAATCAAAATCAATATTTTAATCATCCCGAGCAGTCTCCCCCCCCCCCCCCCCCCTCCCAACACGCAACCCAACCTGAAATTAACTACCAAATGTTGGGGGATACATTTGCCCAACACGTTTAAGAAAACACATAAACGGGCAATATGTATTGGGTACACTATACCTCCATGAATATCCATCTAAATGGCTTTGTACTGCCGAAATGCGTCAGATTTTATGGCTGACCAACAACCTTCTATGTTATTGCTTTAAGCCCCAGTTGATGGATATCTGAATTCAATATGATGCTGAAAACCCCAATTCCTCAAATCCCTATATGAAGAAAAACCATCAGAAATAACTAAAGAGCCCTCTGCAACATGATCTTCAATTAATTTCACCAACACATTCTTTTTTCGATTAGGAACTACTTTAAAAACTACGTCATCACATTCGGGACCTGAAACTACAACCTCCTCCCCCCCCCCCAAACCTATAACCCCACCGCACGATCTCCCCTGTTGTACTTGGTTTTGTCAAAATGAGATCCATCGATTTCGATTATAACACCCTTCCCCCCCCCCCCCCCTCCACCCGCGCCCCACCAAAGTCACCTACACTTTATATTCCCCAAAAACTTCCCTAAAAAACGAAACCAGTCTAAAACGTTACACTCACTCATACAACATTCATGCACGCGCAACCACACAGGATACCTCAAACACCAACAGTATGTAATTTTTATTATATCCCTCAAAACCAAGTTCATCGTCTAATTGAATGTCATAGTCGATCCTTGCTACACCTCTACATGAATAAATCGTAAGTACGACAACGAGACACATTTATCAAGTGCATATGTTCGCCGCAATCACGACATATAATATAATCAACAAGTTCAGACATTTACAAAAATCGAATGGTTGCTATCATGTCGAAGCTCAAGGCCTTCTTTAAGTCTTCCGTATTCATGGGAATAGATAAATTCATATCTACAAAAGAAAATCAAAAACTAAAAACTCTTCTAAATGAAAAACTATTCTTCCAAGTTATCTCAAACTCACTAAGAATGAAATTAAGTAACGAATGATTTGGAAAGAACCAATTGTTTAAATCAATGCAAACGAGAAAACCTCAAAGAGTGTCTAACACTGTGTTTTCAAAAATGGTTCAAATGGCTCTGAGAACGATGGGACTTAACTTCTGAGGCCATCAGTCCCCTAGAACTTAGAACCACTTAAACCTAACTAACCTAAGGACATCACACACATCCATGCCCGAGGCACGATTCGAACCTGCGACCGTAGCGGTCGCGCGGTTCCAGACTGAAGTAACGCTGTGTTTTAAAAACACATTCATTTATTTCAATTTACGATGATAGCACTTATCCACAGCAGACAACCGATTTATTATCTATGGCTCGAAAGTAAAGACATTAATATCTATGAGTAACCTATGACGTCATTGGTCAAAGTCGACGGGTTATATCCCGTTCTTCAGCTGCCCCGTTAATTCAGGCTTCTCCGGCGCAAACTGTACAGACAAGCGGTAATGAAGTCTGGGTGACTGATCTGCCCCCTCAAATTACCCCGAAGATAAATGCCGTTTGAGAGGTCTTCATATTCATTACAGATATCTGCTCTCATCTAATACATTCCCCTCTTTGGGGAAGTGTGAGGGGGAGTTTGTAGCCATTTGGCTTTTACTCCCCTGTGTACGTGTGTGTGTGTTTTTTCTATATATTTTTGATGTCTGTGATATGTGATGAATTGTTGTGAATGTGTCTGGTGCTTGCCTGGGGTAGGCGAGATGTATTGGTGTTATATGGGAAGGAACTGGATTAGGGATTGGGTGTTGGGATTTTCTCTTCGACTTAATCGTCGAAGATCGTCATAGGGCGCTTGTGCTTACCGCGGGACATGTCGTACCGACCTAGGGAGTGGATGAGTGCGTTTCCAGATCTGGAAGAACCCTCATAGAAGGCCCTTGCCAGATCCTGGAAACGCTCTCTCAGGAGTGGGATTTCGGCTGCGGCGTGCAAGTCGTCTGTGGGGAATCCAAGAGGTAGGTGCAGTGCCCTTCTGAGGGCGCGGTTCTGCAGCCTCTGGAGTTTGTCCAGGTGCTGGTTTGCCGCGTATCCCCAGACAGGGCACGCATACTCCATTACTAGCCGGATCAGGGCCTGATAAACATTTACTGCTACTGGGCAGGGAAGGGAGCTGGTTGTGTTCATTACAGATATACGACAGTGAAAGTTTGTTATGCCTCCGAAGAAAGGTGCACTCGAATTTACACCATTGTTTTGGGTGCCACGGATTTTTCAGAAATTGGAAAATGTTTGTCGGTGTCTTACCTTGCGATTGCTACGGTTGCTCCGTGCTCTTACCACGATTCGCCGTTTTGCTAAGGTTTTGCTGACTGAGGACGGACTCATCAACATTGTTCACCAATAGTCTAGTCCCAGACTGTTGCCACGCAACGGCATTGGCTGCTACAGGGACGCCTCTATTGTTGAGAACTCCGTCTTGTCATCATTTGTTTGGATGTGGTCACACTGCACAGGGCTTAAGGATACGACTGCATACAAAGACAATAAATCTGATCCACCTCAATTAATTACATGTTAAGCAGAGACAACAATTTCAAATTGCACTTCATTCTGTTACTGTCCAAAATTTCAAGATCTCTATGGTTTAAGAGGCAAATGAGTTTGCTTGTAAAGAAACTTTTATGCATGAAATACGTCTGCAATGGGATGCAAATTCTTATAAAATTGTATTTTTTCATATGATATTTTCATGGTAAATGTGTGACTAACGACGTCATGGTGATAGTGATAAACTCAGCTTGTCTAATACAATCTGCACGAGCGCATCAAAAAGAACATTTGGCACAGAAACTTCAAAGAAGTAATAATTTGTTTTAATAGAGGTTTGCGTAATTACAAGGTTTATAAATTTCACGGACCTGCAGCTTGCTGCAGCTAAAAGACAGGTCAGAAGCTTGTTTTATTATTTAAATAAATGGTTATAGCTCCGTCATAAGTTGCATTAAGAAGTATCTTTTTTTTATTTCTTGTTGGTTACGAGTTTCGGACGCCTATGTCCATTTTCAAACCACCCGTATCGTGTGACAATGCAGGCGAAAGCGTATGTGCAAAACTTGTCCCTGCACTGAAGATCTAAGCGCCTATATGGCCGACACAACAGTAGTAAATCCTTCTTCGACTCTTGTTGTGAATGGCAAATACTCTACCTGGACCTGCACATGCATCCCCACCGAGTGTTTGTTGTTAATGCATTAAAACCAGCAGATGCTCCTCAGAGCTTCCAGTTTTCTAACTGGCTGTTCATCTACATCTACATTTATACTCCGCAAGCCACCCAACGGTGTGTGGCGGAGGGCACTTTACGTGCCACTGTCATTACCTCCCTTTCCTGTTCAGTCGCGTATGGTTCGCGGGAAGAGCGACTGCCGGAAAGCCTCCGTGCGCGTTCGAATCTCTCTAATTTTACATTCTTGATCTCCTCGGGAGGCATAAGCAGGGGGAAGCAATATATTCGATTCCTCATCAAGAAACGCACCCTCTCGAAACCTGGACAACAAGCTACACCGCAGTGCAGAGCGCCTCTCTTGCAGAGTCTGCCACTTGAGTTTGCTAAACATCTCCGCAACGCTAGCACGCTTACCAAATAACCCTGTGACGAAACGCGCCGCTCTTCTTTGGATCTTCTCTATCTCCTCTGTCAACCCGACCTGGTACGGATCCCACACTGGTGAGCAATACTCAAGTATAGGTCGAACGAGTGTTTTGTAAGTCACCTCCTTTGTTGATGGACTACATTTTCTAAAGACTCTCCCAATGAATCTCAGCCTGGCACCCACCTTACCAACAATTAATTTTATATGATCATTCCACTTCAAATAGTTCCGTACGCACACTCCCAGATATTTTACAGAAGTAACTGCTACTAGTGTTTTTCCGCTATCATATAATCATACAATAAAGGATCCTTCTTTCTATTCGCAATACATTACATTTGTCTATGTTAAGGGTCAGTTGCCACTCCCTGCACCGAGTACCTATCCGCTGCAGATCTTCCTGCATTTCGCTGCGATTTTCTAATGCTGCAACTTCTCTGTATACAACAGAATCATCCGCGAAAAGCGGCATGGAACTTCCCTGAGATAACAATGAATGGCTTGGATATGGATCTGTTCTCTATGTCTGATGAAACCTGGTTTCAGCTGAGTGGTCACGTCAAGTCACAGAAACACAGTTCTGGGCAGCGAAGAATCCGCATAACTTTCACAAAACACCACTGCATGATCAGCCACTGCTGATCAGAAGGTTGGGGTTTGGTGTGCAGTGTCTGCGCGCCAAATTACTGGTCCCATCTTCTTTCATCAGATGCTGACTTCGGAGCGTTACAGTGCCAACATTTTGAAACCATTAGCGGCAGCACTAACGGAGGAAGAAAAGACCTACAATCAATTCCAACGGGATGGAGCAATTGCCCTTACAGCCGGCCTAACGTTCGAACACATTTCACAATCTTAACCCGTGACAAAGTTGTTAGGTCTGGTCGCGACCCTAGCTGGCTACCCAGGTCACCTAATCTGCCAGTATGCGATTACGTTGTGTGGGGAGCCCTCAAGTCTAAGGTGCACCACAACAACCCCAGTCTTCAAGATCAGCAGCAGAACATTTCGCATGAGATTGGAGCAATTCCAGCAGTCCAGCTACGATCCCCCTCCAGCAACTTTCTGACTACAGACCGAAAGTGTCAGAAGATGAATGGTGGCCACCTTCAACGCCTGCCATAGTCAGGTTAGTACTGAATTTCCTTTCCTCTGGTGTCTTTCTTTGTACCCTGGAACTCTGTTCTCTGGGCCACTTTTATTTGCCCCATCCTGTACAAACTGCTTGATGCCTGATCTAATGTTAGTTATGCAAGCTTGTACAAGCACGCAAGCGTGTGCATGCTTGAGCGTGTGTACCGAGAATAGGGGGGCTTGTGCAAACACTCGTCTGTTACCGGGCAGTTTTCATAGCTTGTGTACCGTGAATAGTTTCCGTAACCATCATGTCAAGCGATGTGAAAATGTTTCCAGCGATAGATGTTTATATTGCTACCACAGTCGAATTATCTGAAGTTACGCCAGCATGAATTACGCCATATTGCATGTTCTTATAAGATTTACTCACAGTATAGCTTTGAGCCACAGTGACCATTAAATAATAATATAAACCAACAGTTGCTTTTACTTTTTTATCGATATGACTTACTTCCAAACATACAGCAGCGCGAAAAATTCTAAAGAGTGCTTTAGAAATATCAGTAATTTTCTCAATAATGCGCCTTCTGAATAATCGCCGGCCAGTGTGGCCGAGCGGTTCTGGGCGCTTCAGTCTGGAACCGCGCGACCGCTGCGGTCGCAGGTTCGAATCCTGCCTCGGGCATGGATGTGTGTGATGTTCTTAGGTTAGTTAGGTCTAAGTAGTTTTAAGTTCTAGGGGACTGATGACTTCAGATGTTGAGTCCCATAGTGCTCAGAGCCATTTGAACCATTTTTTCTGCATAATCGGTATTTGTAATTTTTTCATGCAGTTCAAGTAACTATGTATGGTTTCAGCATATCAGTCCTCAGAGGATAAGCATCGCCTCCCATGAATAAACTATGTGATCAAAGGTATCTGGACACCTGGCTGAAAATGACTTACAAGTTCATGGCGCCCTCCATCGGTAGTGCTGGAATTCAGAATCGCATTGACCCACCCTTAGCCTTGATGACAGCTTCCACTCTCGCAAGTTCAGTCAGGTGCTGGAAGGTTTCTTGGGGAATGGCAGTCCATTCTTTACGGAGTGCTGCACTGAGGAGAAGTATCGATGTCGGTCGGTGAGACCTGGTATGAATTCGGTTCCACAACATCCCAAAGGTGTTCTATAGGATTCAGGTCAGGACTCTGTGCAGGCCAGTCCATTACAGGGATGTTATTGTCGTGTAAGCACTCCGCCACAGGCCGTGCATCATGAACAGGTGCTGGATCGTGTTGAAAGATGCAATCGCCATCCCCGAATTTCTCTTCAACAGTGGGAAGCAAGAAGGTGCTTAAAACATCAATGTAGGCTTGTGCTGTGATAGTGCCACGCAAAACAACAAGGGGTGCAAGCCCCCTCCATCCGGACACCTGGCTGAAAATGACTTACAAGTCACGACCACACCATAACACCACCGCCTCCGAATTTTACTTCTTATACTACAGACGCTGGCAGATGACGTTCACGGGGCATTCGCCGTACCCACATCCTGCCATCGGATCTCCATACTGTGTACCGTGATGCGAAACTCCACACAACGTTTTTCCACTGTTCAATCGTCCAATGTTTTACGCTCCTCACACCAAGCGCGGCATTGTTTGACATTTACCGGCGTGATGTTGGCTTAAGTTTTCTCACCTCCCGCCTAACTGTCATAGTACTTGCAGTGGATCCTGATGCAGTTTGGTAATCCTGTGTGATGGTCTGGATAGAGATGTCTGCCTATTATACATTACGACCCTCTTCAAGTGTCAACGATCTCTGCCAGTCAACAGACGAGGTTGGCCTGTACGTTTTTGTGCTGTACGTCTCCCTTCACTTCTCCACTTCACTATCACATCTGAAACAGTGGACATAGGGATGTTTAGAAGTGTGGAAATCTCGCGTACAGACGCGACCACCTGACCACGTTCGAAATCCGAGTTCTGCGGAGCCCCCCATTCTACTCTCTCATGATGTCTAATGACTACAGAAGTCGCTGATATGGAGTAGCTGGCAGTAGGTGACAGCACAATGCACCTAATATGAAAAACGTATGTTTTTGGGGGTGTCCGGATACTTTCGATCACTTAGTGTACACATGGCATTTTCGTGAACTGTTTGCGACTTTTTTTGTCCCATTCAAATGTTCAGTGACAAAAGTTTAATAAAAGTTCTGCATTTTGAAGAACACCTTCATCCGGTATTCTGTCATTTGTGCAGAGATGTTACCCAACAAATCCGTAATTAGCATATGCTATGGCAAATAGAATCATACTGTGGGTATGGTTGAATTCAAATAAAATGAGTCACTTGAAACTGAAGCAACTGGCACTGTATGTTTTCGAGCAATGCAGTAAACAATGTACCGAAAATCTCACTTCTTTGCAAAATCTTTCGCTATTTTGGACTAGTCATGTGAATGCATGGTCGTCTGCGCTAGGCGTACTTGGGTACGAATCGATGCTTATAAAGCATGCTTGAGCTATGTAGAGGAGTGAGGGGTTTGTGTATGCTTGTGCAAAACGCTTGATCACACTTGGTTGCCAAGTATACAGTTACATGTGTAGCCACCTTTAGAAGAATGTGTAAGATAATCGCCGGCCGGGGTAGCCGAGCGGTTCTAGGCGCTACAGTCTGGAACCGCGCGACCGCTACGGTCGCAGGTTCGAATCCTTCCTCGGGCATGGATGTGTGTGATGTCCTTAGGTTAATTAGGTTTAAGTAGTTCTAAGTTCTAGGGGACTGATGACCTCAGAAGTTAAGTTCCATAGTGTTCAGAGGCAACAAAATTAAGAATACTGTCTAGCGATAACAGCATGGCGTAACTTGGCTGTGGCATCTTGCACAACACCACAGGAACGCCAAGGACAAGAGGCCATGGCGCACGAAGGAAAGAAAGGAGAAACTAAAAAAACACGCCGGCCGGCGTGGCCGAGCGGTTCTAGGCGCTTCAGTCTGGAACCGCGTGACCACTACGGTCGCAGGATCGAATCCTGCCTCGGGCATGAGTGTGTGTGATGTCCTTAGGTTAGTTAGGTTTAAGTAGTTCTAAGTTCTAGGGGACTGATGACCTCAGATGCTAAGTCCCATAGTGCTCAGAGCCATTTGAACCATTTTGAAAGAAACACGAGAATAAAAACAAAAATGGTAAAATCGATCAATCAAGTGAAATCTTTAGCTGTGTTAAAAAAACCGAAGATTGTTCTGGAAATCTTTCTGAGGCAAACATCTGCGGATCATTCGTCTTCTTTCCACAGGTCCAGTGGCATAAGTATGGTATCGCAGCCGGGGCGTCATTTCCGTGTGGGTGTAGTTCTGTGATGGACTGTGTTGCGCCATAATTTCATAAGAGCTATCTTTTACTGATATTGATATGTTTGTTCCTCGTTTTCAGTTAGTTGACACTATTCTCCTTAAGGTGCGTCCACACGCTTGCGCGTAAGCTTCCAAGACCGCAACTACTAAGCGTGAGCATTTGTGCTGTGAAGCGATTTATGTGCAATAACGTCTGTCGTCTCCAACGGAAGCACGCTCAAGTTTGTAGATGATTACAGACAAAGAAAAACATCGACTGTAATGACTCTCCTGAAGGTTATTTGAATAAAAGTTCGAAATGTGTTGCCCAGAGCGTCACGTGTTAGATAAAAGGTCACTAATCGTATACCTGTAATAATAACATACCGTAAGTTTCGAAGTAGGAAAACTGAGAAGCATAATCTAAAAATTTATGAAAAGTGTATATGAAAACTGTGGACGAATATTTACTCTATGCTTTGCTATGCTGTACTTTCGAAGTAGGAAAACTGAGAAGAATAATCCAAAAATTTATGAAAAGTGTGTATGAAAATTGTGGACGAATATTCATGCTATGGCGTCTTGAAAGCACAACTGAGGAGGCTGACATCTGAACAAAAGAAGTGATAGGGTAGTGTAGCTCCTCAACAGACTACTAAAAATAGAAATGAAGCACACCGATGATGCAAAATATACAAAACTGAAAAACACAACCTCCGTTCTAGTGGATTCTGGTGTCTATGGAAATCCAAATTTGTCGAGTCCAAGGATGCCAATCTACATATACACTCCTGGAAATGGAAAAAAGAACACATTGACACCGGTGTGTCAGACCCACCATACTTGCTCCGGACACTGCGAGAGGGCTGTACAAGCAATGATCACACGCACGGCACAGCGGACACACCAGGAACCGCGGTGTTGGCCGTCGAATGGCGCTAGCTGCGCAGCATTTGTGCACCGCCGCCGTCAGTGTCAGCCAGTTTGCCGTGGCATACGGAGCTCCATCGCAGTCTTTAACACTGGTAGCATGCCGCGACAGCGTGGACGTGAACCGTATGTGCAGTTGACGGACTTTGAGCGAGGGCGTATAGTGGGCATGCGGGAGGCCGGGTGGACGTACCGCCGAATTGCTCAACACGTGGGGCGTGAGGTCTCCACAGTACATCGATGTTGTCGCCAGTGGTCGGCGGAAGGTGCACGTGCCCGTCGACCTGGGACCGGACCGCAGTGACGCACGGATGCACGCCAAGACCGTAGGATCCTACGCAGTGCCGTAGGGGACCGCACCGCCACTTCCCAGCAAATTAGGGACACTGTTGCCCCTGGGGTATCGGCGAGGACCATTCGCAACCGTCTCCATGAAGCTGGGCTACGGTCCCGCACACCGTTAGGCCGTCTTCCGCTCACGCCCCAACATCGTGCAGCCCGCCTCCAGTGGTGTCGCGTCAAGCGTGAATGGAGGGACGAATGGAGACGTGTCGTCTTCAGCGATGAGAGTCGATTCTGCCTTGGTGCCAATGACGGTCGTATGCATGTTTGGCGCCGTGCAGGTGAGCGCCACAATCAGGACTGCATACGACCGAGGCACACAGGGCCAACACCCGGCATCATGGTGTGGGGAGCGATCTCCTCCACTGGCCGTACACCACTGGTGATCGTCGAGGGGACACTGAATAGTGCACGGTACATCCAAACCGTCATCGAACCCATCGTTCTACCATTCCTAGACCGGCAAGGGAACTTGCTGTTCCAACAGGACAATGCACGTCTGCATGTATCCCTTGCCACCCAACGTGCTCTAGAAGGTGTAAGTCAACTACCCCGGCCAGCAAGATCTCCGGATCTGTCCCCCATTACGAGCATGTTTGGGACTGGATGAAGCGTCGTCTCACGCGGTCTGCACGTCCAGCACGAACGCTGGTCCAACTGAGGCGCCAGGTGGAAATGGCATGGCAAGCCGTTCCACAGGACTACATCCAGCATCTCTACGATCGTCTCCATGGGAGAATAGCAGCCTGCATTGCTGCGAAAGGTGGATGTACACTGTACTAGTGCCGACATTGTGCATGCTCTGTTGCCTGTGTCTATGTGCCTGTGGTTCTGTCAGTGTGATCATGTGATGTATCTGACCCCAGGAATGTGTCAATAAAGTTTCCCCTTCCTGGGACAATGAATTCACGGTGTTCTTATTTCAATTTCCAGGATTGTATTTCAGGACTAAATACAAATGACGCATTGAAAGTAAATTAACTTTCACATAACAACATATAACTTCCCTTAAGTATTTCTCAGTTTCAGGAATAATCACTTTTATTTTTGTTTATATATTCGTGTTCCGTTGACCCAATATTCATGGATATGGAACGAGTCATAATTATACATGAGAAGAGTACTTATAGATGCTAACAGATACAAACTGTAATATTGTGTATGACCAAAATATGCTAATAATTACAAGCTTAGGCATTTCCTACAGTGAAAAGAGGTACAAAACAATCAAGTAATAAATTACAATTATTCCACATTACAGGTTACAAATTGGATAGAATTGACATGCTTTGTATTTAAATGACGAATAAATAATTCTAACGAGTATATAAGTCGCCAGTTACTAACTAACGAACTTGTATTGCCAGACTTATTGCTGCATTTTCCTAAGCAGAAAATCTAAAATCTCGTCGTGACGTCCTTCTGAAATTTGCAGACAAAACGTTCATATCACTGTATTTGTCGTACCTCTGTTGTTTATATACCGGATACTTCATTAGCTACAATCGTTTTTGCGTTTTCTTTTTCTGTCGCCGTTTCATCACAATAAACGCAACACAAACTCCCAAGCAAAGGAGATTCATAGAAGACTGCTTGCGCCATGAGGCAACGATGGATACAATAATGCCCATGCGTACGTGCGTTCTTTCCACAAATTTTTGTGCGTGCCCTTTTTTTCCCGTGCGTCTGTGATCACTCACGACGAAAGAGTCATCTTGTGGACATGTCTTTATGCGAAGTGATCCTGCGCAACAAAATTATGAGGATTTTATTTCCCATATGTTGTTTTTATTTGTTACAGCTTGTAGCATTAATCGTCGAAGACCAATGAGCCGCGATATTGTTGCAAGCAATGTGAATTGGCTAAGCGATTACGAGGATTTATCAACAGTAAAAAAATTGTGTGTTGGTCGTACGGCGCGGGTGGAGGGACAAAGCCAAAGTTTGCCCTGGGCTCCAGTTACGTGGTAACGCCACTCACCAGGTCATAGATCAACCTGAAAAGGGGCTCGAACATTCGAGAAAGTTGACAGCATGTATAAATGTTTTCGCCACAGCACACATCGGTGGGAGGATTAAAAAATTTGTTCCGTGAGTACTTCCATGATCATGCGTCGCCAACTACAATTACACTTGAAGAGAGATTCATTAACGTTCTTAAGGTTCTGAGAAAAATAATTTTTACGAATAAGTGACGTAAGGAACGAAGTGTTGTTGAACGTAGTGTACTACAAGGAATCACTACAGTGTCTAAGATCTAGAAGGCTGAGAGCAGTGGAATGAGTTGTACGTGGAGGATTGTGTACATAGGAATGCCTGATATTTCCTGGTCGATGTTTGAATCTAGCGGTTGATTTTAGAATCACATGAAGTATGCACATTAGAGAGCGCCACCTGGTCTACAAGCTAAGCTGCAACCACTGTGTTGCATTCTATGTAGGCATGACAAACCACAAGCTGTCTGTCCCCATGAATGGCCACCAACAAACTGTTGCCAAGAAACAAGTGAGCCACCCTGTTGCTGAACACACTGCCAAACATAATATCCTTCATTTTAATGACTGCTTTACAGCCTGTGCCATATGGATCCTTCCCACCAACACCAGCTTTTTTGAATTGTGCAGGCGGGAACTTTCCCTGCAATACAGCCTACATTCCCATAACCCTCCCGGCCTCAGCCTTCGCTAGTCACTGTCGTCACCCATCCAGTCCATTTCCTGTTCCCATTCCAGCACTACACAGCTGTCATTCCACCACCACACCCAGTCTATTTATTTATTTCTCTCCTTTTCCACTACCCCTCCCCTCCCCTTCTCTCCGTTGCCCTGCATCTAACTTGCAGCTCTTCACTGCCCTCCACCCACCAACATACTATCCCTCCCCCTCCCCACCCCAGCCTACTCCTTACTCCGACCCAGTTGCCACTCCCATCATGCACTGGTGCTGCTGCTCACAGTGGGGTTTCAATTACCTGAGACTGCAGTCGCGTGTGAGTTGCATTTGCGTGAGTGTGTGTTTGTGTATGTGTTTGCATATGTGTGTCTATCATTGCAGAAGGCCTTAATGGCCTAAAGCTGTAATTATGAGAGTCTTTTTGTTGTGCCTACCTGCGACTCAGCATCTCCACTATATGTTGAATAGCAACTGTTCTTCTCATAATGTTGTTACACTCCATCCTGGGTTTTACATTATTTGATTCTTCACCACTTTTAGTTGCATAATATACATTTTTGCATAATGTATAGCTTCTGATACTTCAATAACACAATGCATACAAGTGTGTTTGTGCCCAAGTCCCTCTTACGCATTGCTCAGCAGCAACGCCATGCATTCTGATGCAATGTATGCTGGTGCAGCATCATGAACTATGCCTATCCGATACAGCAGGCACTTGAGAGCAGCTGATGTCATTACATATACAGTAACTTACTTAGTCACCATTACTCTTCATAATAATTCTGATATGTGAGCCTACCCACAGGTAACACAGCCAGTGAAGTGACTGCTGTAGAGTCATTTTAGAAATGCTAAACTTATCATCCATCATTTTGCCATAGCTGGTCACTTGATCTTAATCTGTATTACTTCTGGCTGTGTGATTATCTGAAATATGTTGTGCTCAGTGCTCCAATTGTGAATGCACCTTAACTGAAGGCATGTGTCGTGCAACATATTCTGACCATGAGCCTTTAGTAACTCCGATCTGTTGTGGAACGTGCAGTTTTCAATTTCAACTTGTGTCAGAAAAATTGGTAGACAGGAATATTAACACATCTTGCAACAGTCTCACAACAATTATAAACCAGTGTCATTTTGCTTTTTGTGCAGTTTTTTGCTTTGGGACAGTTAAAAACTGATTTTTCCCATTCAGTACAGTATGACCTTGCCGTGGTGGATGAGCTTACCTAACTAATAGGGCCGTAACTGTCGACTGCTGAACTTGTGCAGTCACGTATGCTGAATAGTAGAGAAAGTGTAATGTGCAACTCAAACCGTATCCATCATATTGTGATTCATCTGCTATTTGTAGCTGACATCTGTTACATTAAGATCTTTAAAGTGCTATCTACTGTTAGAATTTTTATTAATTTTTTTTCCGCATAATGTTTCCCCCCGCATCATTTGATATTTGACGTCATTCTGAGCAGTGGTTCTCTTTCTGCAGCATTTTGAAACTGGAACTGTCCTCTTGACACTTGTCATCAATACAGCAATAAGTTTATGTGTCATATTTCTGATTATAAGAAAATATTTCACTTACCATTCATATGTGACAACAAGCTCCTTTTAAAATCAGTAATTTTTAGTAAATGTTGGGATAATCATAACATATACTGTCATTAAATAAACAGTAAGAAAAACATTATTGTGTGCTTTGACACAATGTTACATCAATAAAAGATTAAAAAATATTTACAACTGTAGGCTGAAGTATTATGTAATAGACTATCATGTTATCACAGGTATAATGCATCATAGTTTGCCAAACACTAATGCAGAGTTCTGTTTCCTACAGTATGAATGCTGCTTAAACTTTTGGCTGTGTATTGCTTTCAGTCATTACCAGTACATGAGTGTAGACAATTTTTATCTGTTATAGACGTTCATTTTAAACAAATTTTTCTGTACAACCAAGGAAACACATTTAATTTTAATCATCATTAAAAGTATCCAGGCATTATCTTATCAGACTTGGCAGAGACCAATATGAGAAGAATGTGACATCAGAAACCACTTGGCTAGGATCCCTTGCATTTTCCACATGCATGATACACAATAGTGTGTGCATCATTCTGGGGGAGTTCAGTAATCTTCTGCTATTCATCTACTGTACTTCTCTTTCCACTACTTTTTTTTTTTTACAAACTGGTATCCCATAAGGCATGTACTGACTAGTACTTCTCTCTACTATTGTTACAGTTACATATCGTTATTATATCAGTTTCATAACAAATTACACTTTTTGGATCTGTGAATAATAATCTCATATCACTCCAAATGAAACCCACTTTTGCTTTTATAGTGCAGTCCATTCCTAATGCTAAGCTTTCAATCAGACATTTTATCACCAAACAGCCCTGCATAAAAGTACCATTATTTATTTTGAATGGTAATGAAACTTGTCTATTCACCATCTTACTATACTTCCCATGGCACGTTTGATTCTAACCCCAGTTATAGGAAGTTCAACAAAATTTTTGCCAACTCTTATCCTATTCCTGTGTGGTTAATTGTCACTGTTGTTGATGGCTGGATAAACAAACTAACAAAGCAGTTCAATGTATGAATATTATACACACAAAAAACACATGTGAATAGTTAGAAATTGATACCCCATATGGCTTGTTCTGACTGCTTAAGTTCCCTTTCAACCACTGTTCTTTTATAAAGTGGTATTCCATATGACATGATAAAGAATGAGTCATGTGGTCTAGATTTTAGCTTACATTAATTATCTCTTACTCTGCCTAGTTTTTCATTGAACATGTGACACAATGCATGATGTTTCACTCTTAGTGGTGTCAGTTTTTGAATTGGAGGATGCATCACCTGTCGCCTCTTTATCAAATGACTTGGCCATTCTAGGGGGGTCACCGATCGTGGTGGCGCAGTGGTAAGCACACTGGACTCGCATTCGAGTGGGCGACGGTTCAATCCCGTCTCCTGCCATCCTGATTTAGGTTCTCCGTGATTTCCCTAAATCGTTTCAGGCAAATGCCGGGATGGTTCCTTTGAAAGGGCACAGCCGATTTCCTTTCCAATCCTTCCCTAACCCGAGCTTGCACTCCATCTCTAATGACCTTGTTGTCGACGGGACGTTAAATACTAACCACCACCACCAATCCTAGGGGGGTTATCCAGCATCCATGCATGCTTCACCCTGCTTAATGAAACTGTTTGGCATTTGCCATTCTGTAAGACATGTATGTTATTTTACAGATGGCTGACAACCAATTGGGCCCCCGAGTGTAGGGGCTGTGATGCTTCTCATGCCGAGTCATCCCCTAACATAATATAACTGCAGTTTGCAAGTTCTTTATGTAGGAAGAAATATGGTAGAGTGTGTGCCCTTGGAAGAGGGTGCAAATGTTACCTATGTGATTGTGAACTCAACTGATCAAAGCAGGGAGATCGTCCCATTCCTGGAATTTGGATTCTTATATGTTCTCGGCAAGCAGAACCAGAAGCTCACTACAGAGAATGTTGGCGAGTGAGTCTTTTGAGTCATCTTTGTGAGCCACCCAAATTCTGAGAAGTATCCACAGTAAGATCTCTTAGCAGGATCCACCACAGGACATGAGAACTGCTTTAAGTGTGCAATGCCAGTGCTCTACAAATTCATTGCTTTGCAGATGATATGCTGTTGTATGGAACTTTTCGATATTGCACAGAGCACAAAATTTAGTGAACAGTAGGGATTCAAACTGGCAGCCCTGGTTAGTGATTATGGATGATGGGGATCCAGATCACATGATCCAGCAGATGATAAATGCACATGCAGCTGTGTCAGTCATGAATCAGCAAGAGGGATGCCTTTGACCCTCCTTGTAACTCAATTGACTTGGACAGGCTATAGCCTTATCCATCAGGGAGGGGCTCCACAATGTCAAGATGGATGTGGCACTCCAGAGGCAATGTTGGCTAAAAGACAAAAGAAACTTTACTTCTTTAACTGGTTTCAGGTACTTAAAGCCCTTATAAATTTAGACAACATTGTCTGTGGAGTGCATCTGGTGCTAACTTTGATTAAAATGGCAGTCATCATAACGATAATATTTCTTTAGTATTACTGGTTCCAGCTTATGTTAAAACCATCCTCAATTTTTTTAGGCATGCTGTGGTTAGTGCTGGCAGCTCCTTGGTTCTTCACATGACACCATGACTGTACACTGTCGTGCATACTGGTATCATGTAAAGATCTGAGGAGCCACACCAGAACCAGCCATAGGGGTCTAAAAATAATATCTGAGGATGGCTTTAACATAAGCCAAAACTGGTAATAATGAGCGAAAGTTATTTCAATCTTGAATGTTGTTTTAATCAAACTTAGTGCCCATCTTCAAAAGGCTGTACAGGAAAGTGTACCACAAATAAGTAGAAGTTAGATAAGAACATCAAAATTCATGAACACAGAGTTCAACACATTTCACAATTTGAAGTTAAAAAGCAGTATATATTTGTAAGTATAGAATTAGTTGCAAGTGTCAAAACTAAAATGCATTCAGCTTATTGCCATGGTCCTGAAAAAATTACAAGAACATATGGAATACAATAATGGGTCCATTACTACAAAAAGAGCTCATAAATACTTACATGTGGTTGATAGTGCCTGTACAGAATTGATGTAAGGAAACCAAACAACAAGTGTAGACATCATACCAGAACAAGAGCTAATCAGCTGTTCAGCATCCCATTTTCATATGCCTATCTTGATGACATTCTGATTCCCCCCTTACGAGGAACATGAACTCCACCTGGCTCATGTACAGGTTACACTCCGCACTACACTCTGCAGCAACAGTGTCAAGATTAACTACGAAAATCACAACTAGCACATGACTATGGAACTTTCCTCATCCATACCATAACTGCCAAAGGCATCAGTCCGCCACCCAACCAACCAGATTTCATTCTAAAATAATCTGCAACCACAGATTATCATGAACTGTGCCAATTTCTCAGTATTATCGACCTCTACCACTGCCACCTGCCACACATAGCTTCATCCAGAACTTCTTTCAGAAGCTTTAGCTGGGAAGAATACCTCTGGCAAACAGAAAGTACTCTAGATGGAAGAAATAATCCAAGCTTTTGAAGCTCTCAAATCACCACTCTCCCATCATGCTGTCTCATCCAGTACCTTACGCATGATCTCTGCCACAGATGACACGAGTGATACATTGGTAAATGCAGTTCCACAACAACACATTGATGACACCACTGAACTGCTGAGATTCTTTTAAAAAAAACTTAAGAATTCACAGTGCAAGTGGTAGGCATTCGACCACAAACTCCTTGCGGTCTACAAAGCAGTCAAACATTTCCATGACAACATCGAAGGGCATGCATTCATCACTTTTACCAACCATAAGCCCTTGCAGATGCCATCCACAACCTGGATTAAGACCTCTGCTCGAGACAAAATCAACATGTGGACCTAAACGCCTGTACTCTATGGACATCCATTAGGCTGATAACATGGTTGCAGAGTATTTGTCATGTGTGAGCACCACCACTACTGCTGACATGAATGAAGTGGCCTGGCTTCAAAAGGATGATGCTGAGCTTTCCAATTTACAAGAGGATCCCACATGTGCCCTAATCTTTGAGCTGCACTCCCTACCGGGTTTCCTCCTGCTTATTTTGTGTTACATATTGTTATAACATCACGTTGAACACATGTATTTCAAAATGACACAACACATATAAGTCCCTGAGCAAGTTGACAAAGCAAGACATGTGAAGAAGGTAACATTCAAATGAACACTGAGTCCAAGTCTAGCGACCACTGCCTGGCTGGCCGCTTAGGTGGTGCGGCTGCTGCATGGCTGGCAGAGAGTGCCGCATGTAGAGGACGCGCGTAATTGCACGGCGGCACTTTGAATGATTGGCTAGTCACAACACTTTTCCCCCCTTTGAAATTTTTGCGCTGGTCTTAATGGAGGTGGCCTGGAGATTGCTAACATCCATAGGCGTTGTTTGACTGGCCGTAAAGTCTCGAGGAGGAGGCTTCCCGTACGGACAGAAGTGTCCCCGATGATAACGGGTTGAGATGACAGGAGACGTAGGGGTCGAATCTGCTGGTGCCCCGTGCACCAATCTGCCCATTGTGGCAAGTCCGGTTGATATAACAGAAGACATGGGCGATGTGTCAGCATCCGTAGGAGAAGGAGGCGAGTAGATTGGCTCTGACAGATGATGGTCATCCGGTTCCTGCATGGGCACGTCTCCTGGTGGCATCCATTCTAGTACTGGCACCGAGATGACGGTGAGAGGGCTGTGTTGTGAGTAATGAGAGATGCCAAGATCCCGAGCGTCAGGTAGAGCCAAAGGTGGTGTAGCGGCATTCGGAACAGGCGTTGCCGGCACACGAGGCCGAAGCTTGTCCGAATGACGCACTGCAACACCCGTGTCTGTGTACAGGCGTCGGCCATGGTGTCGTAAGATGTGGCCCGGACTTCATTTTGGCCACCTGCCATATCCCCGTCGTCGTCAATGAACCGGCCAAGCGAAGGCACCTGTGGCCGTGAGGTGGAAGGCCGTAGAAGATCAAGTAGCGTGCGGGGCTGTCGGCCATGTAAGAGCTCAGCCGGGCTATGGTCGCCCATGGGGGTGAAACAGTAAGAAGCCAGAAACTGGAGAAGCGCATCATCAGCAGCAGAAAAAGTCAGAAGTTTCTGCATCTGAGCCTTAAATGTGCGGACCAGTCGTTGATTGTGGATGGAACGGAGGGACCGTGACATGCATAACACCATGACGAGCACAAAAATCCGCAAATTTGGAAGAGGCAAATTGTGGAACATTATCAGTAACAAGAATAAAGGAAAGGCCTTCCAAAGAAAAAATGCGGGCGAGAGCACTTGTGGTTGCTGCGGTGGTAGGTGACATGCAACAGACAATGAGAGGAAAGTTAGAGTAGGCGTCAATTATGAGGAGCCAATAAGTACCTAAAAAAGGTCCCGCGAAGTCAGCATGAATGCACTTCCAGGGCATCTCTGGCGAAGGACACGGTGACAAAGATGCCTTCGGGGTGGTGGCCTGTGACGCACAAGGGCCACATGCAGCGACCATGTGTGCTATTTCAGAGTCGATGCCCGGCCAGTACACATGACGGCACGCCAAAGATTTTGTGCGAGACACACCTCAGTGCCCTTGGTGAAGGAAGCGCAAGACCGAAGCATGCAAAGACGCAGGTACCACAATACGCGGCGAAGCATTGTCAGTGGAAAGGTGGATAACACCATCCCTAGCCATGAGGCGGTAGCGCAAAGTGTAGTAGTTCCGCAACGGGTCAGAAGTCTTAGCGGAAGGACGATCTGGCCAACCCTTCCGAATACAGTGTAAAACCTGGGAGAGGGTAGGATCAGAACCCATAGCAACCGCCAGCCGGTCCCCGGTGATGGGAAATCCGTCCACAACCCGCTGTTCGGCAACATCCAGATGGAAACACAAAAGTTTGTCCCTATCGAATGCCAGATCAGGACCCACGGGAAGGCGAGACAGTGCATCAGCATTCGCATGTTGAGCCGTCAGCCAGAAATGAATCTCAAGTACCTAAAAAAGGCACCGCGAAGTCAGCATGAATGTGCTTCCAGGGCATCTCTGGCGAAGGACACGGTGACAAAGATGCCTTCGGGGTGGTGGCCTGTGATGCACAAGGGCCAAGTAAAGAGACAAGTAAAGAGCCCAACAGTGCAGGCGGTGTGCAGCCTTGTCGGGAAGTGACGATGATGGATGAAACAAGGAAACAAGCAGTTTGTGATCCGTAACAAGATGAAATTTGGATCCATAGAGAAAAATATCAAACTTATGAAGAGCATAAATAATGGCCAAAGCTTCTTTTTCAATTTGAGAATACTTTTGTTGGGCATCCATGAGCGTTTTGGAGGCATAAGCAATGGGTTGTTCAGAGCCGTCCGAAAAATGGTGCGCAAGGACTGCACCAACCCCATATTGAGAGGCGTCCGTGGCAAGAACAAGATGTTGGCCAGGTCGATAAGTAGCCAGGCATGCGGCCTGTTTCAGCATAGTCTTCAATTTCTGGAAAGCCGCATCACATGACGCGGACCAGTGAAAAGGCACGTTTTTATGCAACAGGCGATGCAACGGCTGAGCCACTGACGCAGCAGACGGTAAAAACTTGTGATAGTATGCTATTTTCCCCAAGAAGGCCTGCAGTTCCTTAACAGATGTAAGGCGACAAAGGGCATCGATCGCAGCGACAGTTTGCTGAAGCGGACGAATACCATCCTGAGAGAGTTGAAACCCCAAATATGTGATAGAGGCCTGAAAAAATTGCGATTTCTGAAGATTACACTTAAGACCGGCAGTCTGTAAGACATGAAAAAGTGTGCGGAGGTTCTGAAGATGTTCTTCAGTGGTGGAGCCAGTGACAACAATGTCGTCTGTGTAATTAATACACCCAGGGTCAGGGAGCAATAATTGTTCCAAGAATCTCTGAAAGAGAGCAGGGGCACTGGCAACCCCAAATGGCAATCGTTGGTATTGATAGAGGCCGAAAGGCGTGTTAAGGACCAGAAACTGCCGGGAAGCAGCGTCGAGAGGAAGTTGATGATAAGCTTCTAACAGGTCAATTTTAGAAAAATACTGGCCTCCCGCAAGTTTAGTGAACAATTCTTCAGGTCGGGGCATAGGATAAGTGTCGATGAGGCAGTGCACATTTACAGTGGCTTTAAAATCGCCACAGAGACGAATATTACCATTGGGCTTAGCAACAACGAAGACAGGAGAAGACCACTCACTGGAAGTGACAGGAAGCAAGACCCCTGAAGTAGTGAGACGGTCTAGCTCCTGTTTTACCCGATCACGAAGGGCCACATGAATGGGCCGAGCCCGAAAAAACCAGTCCGAGCCCGAAAAAACTTAGTCCGAGCAGTGGGTTTGAGCATGATATGAGCTTCAAAGTCGTTTGTTTGGCCTAACCCAGGAAAAAAAAAGGGACGAAAATGTCATCGACAAGGAATCCAATTGAGCGTAAGGAATAGCATGAGAGACGATATGGACAGAGTCATCTATGGAGAACCCAAAAACGCGAAAGGTATCGAAACCAAAAAGATTCTCTGCGTTACTCCGGTCGACCACAAATATGGGAACAGTGCGAACGATGGATTTGTAAGATATCTCAGCATTAAATTGTCCCAAGAGAGAAATCTTCTGTTTATTGTACGTCCGTAATTGCCGAGTGACAGGTGATAGGAGTGCAGAACCCAACTGAAGATATGTCTGAGAATTAATTATAGTGGCAGCAGAACCGGTATCCACCTGCATGCGAACATCCCGACCAAGGATTTGTACAGTGAGGAATAACTTCCCTGAAAGGGAAGAAGTGCAATTGACAGAAGCAGAATCAGCGTCACGGTCATGAACATCATGTATGCGGTCGGATTTGCAAACAGCAGACACATGACCCTTCTTTTTGCAATTGTGACACACGGCCCAACATTGGGGACAATCCTCCCGTGAATGTTTCGTAAAACACCGCGGACATGAAGGAAGTTGCCGGGGGTTTTGCTGCAGTTTCTTAGAGAGTTGTTTACGGTTAGGCCGAGGCTGGGCGTGGGAGCATACTGCGGCCACATCGGCCGGTGGGGACGCACACCACGCATCATCAACAACGCACAGTATTTCCCCGCCGTCACCCCATGCCTCTATTTGCGCCCCAGTGGCGCGAGTAATTTCAAAAGACTGCGCGATGGATTGATGCGGTTGTTTTTGACAACGATAAAAGGCACCACGAGAGGCTACCACATGTGTTTGCTTTTGAAAATAGACAGACAGAAGTGAGCACATTTCAGCAAAGAACAAAGACGCAGGATCTTTCAAAGAAGCCAATTGCGACAACAACCGATACATTTGAGGTGAAATCCATGAAAGGAACAGAGACTTACATGTTTGTTCATCTGTGACATGAAATGCCAGAAAGTGCTGTCGATGACGTTTTTCGTAATCAGACCAGTCTTCCGCCGTCTTGTCGTAAGGAGGAAAAGGAGGTATAGACAACGACGAGAAATGCCCCGCATTTGATGCCGCGACGAAATCGCGAATCGCCGATGTTAGAAGCGTTTGCTGTTCAATGAGACCTTGCAATAGTTGCTCGACCATAGCCATGGATACCCGTGGGTCGATGATGAAAAGGAAAAATCCCATCCTCATTGCCAGTTGTTATAACGTCAAGTTGAACACATATCTTTCAAAATGACACAACACATATAAGTCACTGAGCAAGTTGACAAAGCAAGACATGTGAACAAAGTAACATTCAAATGAACACTTGAGTCCAAGTCTAGCGACCGCTGCCTGGCTGGCCACTTAGGTGGCACGGCTGCTGCATGGCTGGCAGACAGCGCCGCATGTAGAGCACGCGCGTAATTGCGCGACGGCACTTTGAATGATCGGCTAGTCACAACACATATCGACAGGCACCCTTCATCCACTCATACCTATGTGACTTCAGTGAGCTGTTGTAGCATCCATCCATGACCTCGCCCACCCTGGCATCCAAGATATTACATGTCTTGTCACTGAACATTTCATGTGAACTAGGGTCAAGAGTGGTTCTTGTAGCTGGACTCGTGCACATGTATATCCTGTCAGAGAAGCAAGGTTGTATGACATGCACAACTGCCCCTAGGTAAATTTAACATCCCTAAGGGCCACATCCATCACATCCACCTTGACATTGTGGGGCCCCTCCCTGATGGATAAGGCTATAGCCTGTCCAAGTCAATCGAGTTACAAGGAGGGTCAGAGGCATCCCTCTTGCTGATATCATGGCCAACACAGCTGCATGTGCTTTTGTCATTTGCTGGATCACATGAATTGGATACCCATAATCCATAATCACTGATCAGGGCTGCCAGTTTGAATCCCTACTGTTCACTAAATTTTGTGCTCTGTGCAATATCGAAAAGTTCCATACAACAGCATATCATCTGCAAAGCATGGAATTTGAGGAGCACTGGAATTGCACACTTAAAGCAGTTCCCATGTGCCGTGGTGGATCCTGCTAAAAGATCTTACTGTGGATACTTCTCAGAAATTGGGTGGCTCACAAAGATGACCCAGAAGACTCACTCGCCAACATTCTCTATAGTGAGCTTCTAGTTCTGCCACCCGAGTTCATGTAAGAATCCGAACTCCTGGCTTGGGACGAGCTTCCTGCTTTGGTCAATTGAGTTCACAATCACATAGGTAACATTTGCACCCTCTTCCAAGGGCACACACCCTACCACATTTCTTCCTACATAAAGAACTTGCAAACTGCAGTTATATTATGTTAGGGGATGACTCAGCATGGGAGGCATCACAGCCCCTACACACGGAGGCCCAATTGCTTGTCAGACATCTGTAAAATAACATACATGTCCTACAAAATGACAAATGACAAACAGTTTCATTAAGCAGGGTCAAGTGTGCATGGATACTGGATAACCCCCCCTAGGATGGCCAAGCCCTTCAATAAAGAGGTGACAGGCGATGCGTCCTCCAATTCAAAAACTGACACCAGTAAGAGTGAAACATCATGCATTGTGTCACATGTTCAATGAAAAACCAGGCAGAGTAAGAGATTATTAATGTAAGCTAAAATCTAGACCACATGACTCATTCTTTATCATGTAATATGGAGTACCACTTTGTAAAAGAACAGTGGTTGAAAGGGAACTTCAAAAAGTACAAAAATGCAAAATAATAGAAGCAGTCAGTACAAGCCATATGGGGTATCTATTTCTCACTATTCACACGTGTTTTTTGTGTGTATAATATTCGACTAATAAATAATGTTCATACATTGAACTGCTTCATTAGTTTGTTTTATCTAGCCATCAACAACAGTAACTGAACTAACCACACAGGAACAGGATAAGATATGGCAAAAATTTTGTTGAACTTTCTAAACTGGGGTTAGAATCAAACGTGACATGGGAAAGTATAGTAAGATGGTGAATAGACAAGTTTCATTACCATTCAAAATAAATAATGGTACTTTTATGCAGGGCTGTTTTGTAATAAAATGTCTGAATGAAAGCTTAGCATTAGGAATGACTTGGATTGTAAACGCAAAAGTGGGTTTCATTTGGAGTGACATGAGATTATTATTCACAGATCCAAAAAGTGTAATTTATTATGAAACTGATATTATAATGACATATAACTGTAACAATAGTAACCAAATCAGGGGGATGGAACAGTTGAGGGGAAGAGGTTATTATGAGGGAGATGAGGGTTTTTGTGAAGATGATGCTGTGGTAAATGTATCATATAGTGAATTAATAGCAGAAAAGGGAAAAGAAGCTGAGAAACTGAATCTAAAGGAAAAAATAGGAACCAAGGAAATTTTTATTGGGGTATTCTCATGTCTTGATGAAAAATCAGGGAGAGTAAGAGATTATCATTGTAAGCTAAAGTTGAGACCACTTGATCCATTTTTTATCATGCCATATGGGGCACCAATTTGTAAAAGAACTGTGGTTGAAAGGTAACTTCAAAAGACCCCTAAATGGAAAATAATGGAAAGAAGTAGTAGTCACTGTGTGCCATATGGGGTACCAGTTTGTAAAAGAATAGTAGTGGAAAGAGAACTACAGTAGATGAATGGCGGAAAATTACCGAACTCCCCCAGAATGATGCACACTCTGTTGTGTATCACACATGTGGAAAATGCAAGGGATCCTAGCCAAGTGACATTTTATTCTATCTTTTATATCTCTGATGTAATTATTCTCATACAGGTCTCTGAAAAGTCTGATAAGATAATGCTTGGATACTTTTAATGATGATTAAAATTAAATGTGTTTCCTCAGTTGTACTGAAAAATTTGTTTAAAATGAACGTCTATAACAGATAAAATTTGTTTACACTCATGTACTGGTAATGACTGAAAGTAATACACAGCCAAAAGTTTAAGCAGCCTTCATGCTGTAGGAAACAGAACTCTGCATTAGTGTTTGGCAAACTATGATGCATTATACCTGTGATAACATGATAGTCTATTACATAATACTTCAGCCTACAGTTGTAAATATTTTTTAATCTTTTATCGATGTAACATTGTGTCAAAGCACACAATAATGTTTCTCTTACTTTTTATTTAACGACAGTATATGTTATGATTATCCCAACATTTACTAAAAATTACTGATTTTAAAAGGAGCTTGTTGTCACATATGAATGGTAAGTGAAATATTTTCTTATAATCGGAAATAGGACACACACACTTATTGCTGTATTGATGACAAGTGTCAAGAGGACAGTTCCAGTTTCAAAATGCTGCAGAAAGAGAACCACTGCTCAGAATGATATCAAATGATGCGGGGGAAACATTATGGAACCAAAAAAAAAAAAAAAATTTATAAAAAATTCCATCAGTAGATAGCACTTTAAAGATCTTAATGTAACAGGTATCAGCTGCAAATAACAGATGAATCACAATATGGTGGCTACAGTTTGAGTTGCACATTACGCTTTCTCTACCTTTCAGCATACACGACTGCACAAGTTCAGCAGTCGACAGTTATGGCCCTATTAGTAAAGTAAGCTCATCCACCATGGCAAGGTCATACTGTACTGAATGGGAAAAATCAGACTTTAACTGTCCCAAATCAAAAAACTGCACCAAAGCAAAATACATCAGTTTTTAATTGTCCTGCAGCCAAAAACCACACAAAAAGTAAAATGACATTGATTTCTAATTTTCCTGGGCTTAAAAACCACATTAAAAACAAAATGACATTGGTTTATAATTGTTGTGAGACTGTTGCAAGATGTGTTCAAAATCATGTCTACTAATTTTTCAGTCACAAGTTGAAATTGAAAACAGCACGTTCCACAACAGATCGAAGTGACTTCAGGCTCATGGTCAGAATATGTTGCACAACAGATGCCTTCAGTTCAGCTGCATTCATAATTGGAGCACTGACCACAACACCGTTTTAGTTAACTGCACAGTCCGAAGTAATGCAGATTAAGATCACATGACCAGCTATGGCAAAATGATGGATGACAATTCTAGCATTTCTAAAATGCCCCTACAGCAGCCACTTCACTGGCTGTGTAACAAGCGGAGGAGTGCCATCTCACATAAAAATGATTCTACCCACACATCCACACTGCTGAATGACTGGAATGATGTAGTTGCATAAAAAACTCTCATAACATTTACCTTTTAGCACTCCGTCTTCAGGCCACAAGTGGCCCATCGGGACCATCCGACCGCCGTGTCATCCTCAGATGAGGATGCGGATAGGAGGGGCGTGTGGTCAGCACACCGCTCTCCCGGTCGTTATGATGGTTTTCTTTGACCGGAGCCGCTACTATTCGGTCAAGTAGCTCCTCAATTGGCATCACGAGGCTGAGTGCACCCCGAAAAATGGCAACAGCGCATGGCGGCTGGATGGTCACCCATCCAAGTGCCGGCCACGCCCGACAGTGCTTAACTTCGGTGATCTCACGGGAACCGGTGTACCCACTGCGGCAAGGCCGTTGCGTCAACATTTACCTTTACTTAATAAATTATTACACGAGTTTTGACTAAACTTGCCTCACAAGCCCCTTTCAAAATCTGATCATCTGTCTGAGTGAAGCACGTTACACACATTTGTCATTTTACACTTCAGAACATGACTGAGATATTAGATTATTATTATGCACTTTGTGAATGGAATCTAACTTACAACAGAGGGTCGCAGTCCACACTACTTTGGCATATTTGTATTATTTGTTTTATTCAATGTCAGTATTAATGACATCTTTTAATATATCTAAAACACTCACAGAGAACATTAATACTGAACATGTTGGTACTGTACTTTTGATTCAAAGGAGAATAAGAGTGGAAGTGTAATGTTTAGTCAGGACAGCTAAATTGTAACTGGTTGTTACCATTCAGGTAGATATCTACATTCAGAAAAGATAATTTCTTATAATCGATATGTTTCACATTTGACAAATTAACATGCACAGTGAAAATTGCGACATAATGTAAAATCTACCACCCAAATGTTAAGTTCTAATATGTAGTCCACAGAGTGGGCAAGACTGATGTAACACTTCAACTTTACACATTGTTCACTGAATCAATGTGATTTGAGGTACACACACATTCTTTGTATATACCATACTGTTATCATATGACTACCCCAATTTAAATTTGTAAGCCAATCTTGTATAGAACATGACATTGCATTATTGTGATGGTAAAACATTGTTTGATTAGCACACATAGGAGGAATGACTGATGATGAAAAGGCACATTATATTGAGGAATAAAAAAGGCATGATGACCCATAAACAATTTTCTGGCACTGTGTATAGCATTTCAGTGCACTATTGTTTATTTATTTAGTTATTGCAGTACGTATTCCATGGATCCAGTTCTGCATCTTAACGCATGGATGTGGAATGAGTCAAAAACATTTAGTTCATTATTACATTAGTTTCCATAAGGGCAATGAACAAAGATTAATAATACAAGTTGGAAACACAATCAGTAGGATAAAATTACACTCACAAGCAGAGTTCTAGATATAACATTCTGATTTTGTCCAAACAATTTTTAACAGATCACCATTTAATCTGATTAACACAATGAGATATATTGAGGCAGGAATATACAATAGCATTTGGGAAATAAAGTTAGCTATCTCTGATATATAGAATGTGATGCCATATGAAATGTGTTTTATTCATCTTGTAATACGCAGAATTTTAAAACGTATGTCTGATGTACAGGAGATATGTCAAGGCTACAATTTGTTTATTTGAAATTTCATCACACTTACAATAATACTTTGTGAAAAATTCACTTATGTAAAATTTGTCAAACTTACAATATTTAATCCAATATAACTATCATAAATATTTATTTCATTTTAGGGATCCCACTCAAAGCATCACTTCGTCCTTCATGAACTCTTCCATTGAGTAGCAGTATCTTTCAATTAGAAAATCAAGTATCTTGTTTTTTTAAAATATTTATCTTCATAGTCATTATGTCACACCCTTTTGCTGTGTTGTGAATTTTCATGGCTGTATACTGACGAGTCTGACCACACAATTTTAAGTGATGTGAGGTGAACATAAAGTTTTCTTTATGTGTTGTGTTGTTTGAGTGTTCAAAATATTTTGATCATATTTGCTGCCTAGGAAAAGGACCACCTCAAAGATTTACAAAGAGCGGACAGTAAATATTTTTAGGTCTTTAAATAAAGGTCAACATTATGTCCTTGGCCGTGCAGTGCACATGTTACATCTGATTCTTTTTTGCAACTTTAAAATTAATGTAACATTTCCAGTGTTTCTCCAAAACTTTTTGCCAAATCTAATAACAGATTCAATGTAACTATAGTATGCTATCTTCCTGGTGTCCATATGAGTGAGTGGCGCTGGCTAAAATTTCCATTGCAAATGCAAGGCTGTTTAGTTTATTTGCTAAATATTCTATATGAGAATTGCAACTCAGATTTCTGTCTAAGTTTATTCCTAGGAATCTGACTGAGTCATGTTCTTCCATTTTTTTATTATTGTGAGTAATACAGATTTCTTCAGTTTTTGACTGTTTGGTTTTAAAACTCATTATTTGGGTTTTTGAATGGTTTAACCTTAAGCCATTTAGACTTAACCATGTTTCCAAGTTACTTAACCTATTCATGACACTCTGTGATACGTTGTCAGAATTTTCATTTTCAATTAGGGCAGAAATATCATCTGCAAACAAGGTTAAATGAGTATTTACACTGAGAGGAAAATCATGTACATAAAAAAGGAATAAAATTGGTCCAAGGATTGAGCCTTGGGAACACATTGTGACACAGTTTTCCACTCTGAGAAGTAATCTGCTCCATTTTATGTGATTATAAGCATTTTTTCCTCTCCGTGAGATGTTATTCAAACCATTTCAAAGGAACATCCCTTATTCCATACCAGCTGAGTTTGAAAAGCAGCAGGGCATGGTTTACAGAAGTGAATGTTTTTGTAAGACCACAGAATATTCCTACAACTTTAGCTTTTCTATCTAATGATCACATAATTTTTTCAATAAACTCATTTACCCCATCTACTGTGTTTCTGCCTTGTTGGAAACTAGGCTTTTGTTTAATTTGTGCACTAATTGAGAAGGAACAAAAGACAAAGAGAGAGATTACGCTATAGAAATAGAAGCAAAATGGAATATTATTGAGTTATTAATATAACATCCAGGGGATTGGCAAAATAATGTGAACACCTGTACTTACTTGGGAATGGTTTATTAATAAGAGGTTGGACCCCCATTTGCTCATAAATACAGCTGCGATTCTTCATGGAATACTGGCATATAATGATTGTATAGTCTCCAGTGGAATGTTATGCCACTCATCGATCAGAACCACTTCTAACTCCTGTAATCACGGGGGAAGCGAAAATCTGCTCTGGAGTCTGCGCACCAGTACTACCCACAAGGATTTGATAATGTTCAAGTCCGGGGACTGTGCTGGCCAGGGAAGATGCTGCAGTTCATTTGCGTGTTCCTCATACCATGATTGTATTGTCCTGGCTGTGTGAATGGGTGCATTACCATACTGAAATATGGCATCATTGTGGGGATACAACATTTGAATCATGGGGTGCACCTGATGACCTAAAAGGTTTACATAATCATTGACTGTTACACGGCCTTTGAGAGTGATGATAGGACCAGCAGAATACCATGATATGGCTGCCCACACTATCACACTTCCACCTTCATGCTTAACTGTTGGAATCAAGCAATTAGGATTGTAGGCTTCTTTTGGCATTCTCCAGATGCAAACATTACCCGATGTTGGAAATAACAAACACGTTGACTCACTGGACCATATGACAGGTTTCCACTGATCAGCCATCCAGGCTTTATGCTCCTGCTATTATGTTGTACGCTTCTTTGTGTTGGTTGTCATCACTAATGGTTTCAGCATAGCAGCTCGTCCATGAATATTCATTTTATGGAGTTCTTGGCAGACAGTGTCGATAGATACAGGGTCTCAGAGATGGCTATTGAGTTCTGCAGTCACTTTAGCCCCCATAGTTATGTGCTGTTCTGACACCGTTTGTGTTAGCATATGATGATCTCTGTCATTTAGTTTTGATTTGTGCCCACTATTATGTTTATACAATAATGTCTTACCATATTTTGTGTAGGCTGTCATGACTGTTGAAACAGTTGCTCTTGAAACATTTGGTCAGTTGGCTGTCTTGGTTACTGATGTTGCAGCTAATTGGGCCCCCACAATCTGCCCTCTTTGCAACTCTGGTAGGTCTTTCATTGCACATTGACCTCAGCTTCTGAAAGCAAATACAAAGTGTGCCCTACTCATAAACAACCTGCCCTGATGCCTAGTCCATACTGAACAAGCACAGTCCAGCGCGACACGTGCCTTACCTGCGTTGTTGACAGATCAAACACAGCCATCCAATTACTACCACTGTTCACATTATATTGCCTGTCCCCTGTATGTTATTGTATTAGAGACTATAATACATATTACTGCACTAAACATGAGACTGGCAAGTGTTACAATAAATATGAAAATAATAATTGTAACAGTGGTACATGAATTTTGAATACATACACTCCTGGAAATGGAAAAAAGAACACATCGACACCGGTGTGTCAGACCCACCATACTTGCTCCGGACACTGCGAGACGGCTGTACAAGCAATGATCACACGCACGGCACAGCGGACACACCAGGAACCGCGGTGTTGGCCGTCGAATGGCGCTAGCTGCGCAGCATTTGTGCACCGCCGCCGTCAGTGTCAGCCAGTTTGCCGTGGCATACGGAGCTCCATCGCAGTCTTTAACACTGGTAGCATGCCACGACAGCGTGGACGTGAACCGTATGTGCAGTTGACGGACTTTGAGCGAGGGCGTATAGTGGGCATGCGGGAGGCCAGGTGGACGTACCGCCGAATTGCTCAACACGTGGGGCGTGAGGTCTCCACAGTACATCGATGTTGTCGCCAGTGGTCGGCGGAAGGTGCACGTGCCCGTCAACCTGGGACCGGACCGCAGCGACGCACGGATGCACACCAAGACCGTAGGATCCTACGCAGTGCCGTAGGGGACCGCACCGCCACTTCCCAGCAAATTAGGGACACTGTTGCTCCTGGGGTATCGGCGAGGACCATTCGCAACCGTCTCCATGAAGCTGGGCTACGGTCCCGCACACCGTTAGGCCGTCTTCCGCTCACGCCCCAACATCGTGCAGCCCGCCTCCAGTGGTGTCGCGACAGGCGTGAATGGAGGGACGAATGGAGACGTGTCGTCTTCAGCGATGAGAGTCGCTTCTGCCTTGGTGCCAATGATGGTCGTATGCGTGTTTGGCGCCGTGCAGGTGAGCGCCACAATCAGGACTGCATACGACCGAGGCACACAGGGCCAATACCCGGCAACATGGTGTGGGGAGCGATCTCCTACACTGGCCGTACACCACTGGTGATCGTCGAGGGGACACTGAATAGTGCACGGTACATCCAAACCGTCATCGAACCCATCGTTCTACCAGTCCTAGACCGGCAAGGGAACTTGCTGTTCCAACAGGACAATGCACGTCCGCATGTATCCCGTGCCACCCAACGTGCTCTAGAAGGTGTAAGTCAACTACCCTGGCCAGCAAGATCTCCGGATCTGTCCCCCATTGAGCATGTTTGGGACTGGATGAAGCATCGTCTCACGCGGTCTGCACGTCCAGCACGAACGCTGGTCCAACTGAGGCGCCAGGTGGAAATGGCATGGCAAGCCGTTTCACAGGACTACATCCAGCATCTCTACGATCGTCTCCATGGGAGAATAGCAGCCTGCATTGCTGCGAAAGGTGGATATACAGTGTACTAGTGCCGACATTGTGCATGCTCTGTTGCCTGTGTCTATGTGCCTGTGGTTCTGTCAGTGTGATCATGTGATGTATCTGACCCCAGGAATGTGTCAATAAAGTTTCCCCTTCCTGGGACAATGAATTCACGATGTTCTTATTTCAATTTCCAGGAGTGTATTTGTTAGAATGAAATGCATCAACATAAGTGATGTTAGGTTTTTTTCTGTATTTAACTGTAGCTAATACTGTGATTCATTCTTTTACCTTATGTATTTTTCATTGTATGTTCTCCGCACAATATTTCTCACTGTGTTGTCAGTCACCTATAAATAGATATGTTGTTCTATGAAATTGCTTGTTTTGACACAAAAAGTGATTCGAATTGTGAGTTTTCCAGGACTGTATGACAAGTGCTATTCTGGATAGGATGATTACCTGCTGTGATGAGAGAATAGAGACTGTGTGAAGGAGAAGAATAGTTTTCAAAAGGATGATATCCTACATGTCTAATTCATTTTGTATATTTCTTGTAGCACTAATATATTAAGAATTTTTCTATCCTGTTGATGTACATACCAGTTCTCTTTGGCAGGGGGGGGGGGGGGGGGTGTAGGGTGTACTGAAATGCAACAGATCAGCTTAAATAGCATATTGAATGATTTGATACCATGTTTTTGAGATCACTGAGGACTAAGCAACCTCCCACATTCAAATTAACAAGGTAATTAAAATGTCAGTACCAGTAATCACTATCTTGTGGATAATATAGTATCCAAGTGAATGTACCTTACTAATATATCAAAGCCATAAGGCTCAGTCAGTTGGTAGCAACACCCAGCATTGTCACATTTGATTGTAATTAGCATATAATGAAATCATATTTTAATGAGTTCCTCATTTTCAGTTATCAGCCAAACTACTTTACACGAAGTTTAGCTTATTTTGTGTACAGCGATTATTCAGTTGTGTGATCTATGTATGTAACTACATTAATTAATTTTGGGAATAATTATGAAATTTTGTGAATTACTGTCAAACAGAAACTATAAACAAATGACTCAAGCTTACTTTCTATTGCAATGTCAGAACTTCTGATAATACTGCCAAAATGAACTATTTCATTAAATGTTGAAAACATGATAGGAATGTTGTACCTAATTTATTTATTGCATATTAACAAAATTGTAAAAGTATTGTTTGTGTTGCATATTCAATGCAAATTTCTGTGATAACTTCTTCGTGTCTTTTTTTTTTTTTTTTTTCCCCTGACTGAATTGTGTGCAGCTGTAACATTTCTGTCCGTTTTTTAAATTAACAAGATGTGATGATTTTTAATTGTAATTCATCTAATCTGTATTGACAACAATGTTTGCTGCTACTGCCATGAAATGTACTTAAGTGATTGAGCTTCAGAATGTGGAACTCACTGTTGATTGGAGGTTCTTGTGATGATGAGGCATCTATGTCACTGGATGCAATAAATCTGTAGTGAGAAGTATTAAGGTGTACCTATTTCTTATTTCATTTTACAGGCTGATTATATCTAAAATGTGAATCCAGTTCTCAGCAAGATCTCCATGATAATGAACTGATCTTGAGTTAATATTCTACATTACTGATTTACACCACCCTCGAACTATTCATATTTCATTGAGCTTCCGGTGGGAATAACTTCATGCAATTACACTTTTATTTAAAGAAGAACATGTCATGTCTTCAAGTGATGGGATTATGTAAGTGCCATCCAAAAGAAACAGAAACATAATAGCAGGGAAGAAATCCAGTGTGCAATCTGTGTGCATACCTGGAGGAGACATTCCAGATGTGGAGCAGGTCCTTCCAGATGCCATGAAGAGTAGCAAGATGCAGCCAATTTCATTTGGTGGCTCATGTCACTACTTATGACACGTCCCGCTTTGGATTAAAACAAGACTTTATTGGAGGGGTGGAGAGAGGGGTGGGGCTGACTGATATGGTAAAGACTGACACTTGAAAAATGGAGACAGAGCTCACCATCTTTGACATGACTGACTGCAGATCTTTGGTATAGAGCCAAGTAGAGTGTCTGAATCAGAAGCTCAAACAGTTCTGTGACCATGTATGCTGCAGATTCCTTGACATGCCCTCATGGTGGTGGGTTTTTAGGTAAAGTTTAGTAGGCCAGGGATCCACTACAAACAGTAGGTGGCTACATGGGTAATGGTTGTTGTGTGGAATGGCTGGGTGGTTTTTTTTTTTAGGTTAGAAGATTACTGGAAAGAACAGAAAGGGCAGCCGTCTCAAGGAGTGCAGGACAACCACGACATAAGGGTATACATAGCAACAAAGATTACTGTAGTTGTAAATAAAAATTATTCCATTCCATCTTGGCATGATGATACAGCAACCTTCTTTTGCTAGTACTTAAAAAAAACTATCATAGGTTGCAGAATGTTCTTTATTAACTTAAGAATGACACGTTTTGCCTCGATATGGTAGCATCAGGTTATGTTAAAAGACCAGAAATTATCTGCCAAAACACATACATCAAGAAGTCATAAAACATACAAAAGGCAACTTCATGGAGGTAATGACAGGGATAGCAGTGCAGAACAGGACATTGTGTGCAAAACCATAAGCAGACATACACTACAACAGCCTGAGAGGCCTGTCTGTATTCACATAGAGTATTCTCAGTCTTGGGAATTTTGTGTTCTTTTAAATTTAGCATGCTTTTCTTGTTGCTTCTGCAACAGTGTTCTGATCTGTTCTGTATACCATGGGGTGTCAAGTACCCCCTTTTATCAGTTTATTCAGTATAAATCTCTAAACAACTGTCAATGCCATTTCTTTGAATTTGAGCCAAATGTGGTCTACACTGACATACTTAGTTTGGACTGTCTCTCAGGAAGAAGTGAAATAAACTCTTATCTACTTTTTAAAATAGATATATTTTGAATTTACTTTTGATGGATTTGATATTGTGGTGGTTAGTCTCACTGCAACAAACATTGTTTTCACTAATTCCTGTATCCCACATGATGCTCCATGTTTGCTCAATATTATGGAAAGGATAGTTGCTACTCACCATGTAGCAGAGATGCTAAGTTGCAGATAGGCACAACAAAAAGACTGTCACAAATAAGCTTTTGGCCAACAAGGCCTTTGTCAAGGAGGAGGTTAGATGGAGGGCAGGGGAGAGAGGGGAGTGTAGCAGAAAAGGAGAGAAGTAAAAAGACTAGGTGTGTTGGTGGAACAGATGGGTGGATAGTGCTGGAATGGGAATAGGGAATGGGCTAGATGGGTAAGAACAATGATTAACAAAGGTTGAGGCCAGGAGGGTTACAGAAACAAAATATAATGCAGGGAGAGTTCCCATCTGCACAATACATAAAAGCTGATGTTGATGGAAACAACCCAGATGGCACTGGCTGTCAAGCAGTCATTGAAATTAAGAACATCATGTAGAGTGGCGTGCTCAGCAACAGGGTGGTCCAGTTGTTTCTTGGCCACAGTTTGTCAGTGGCCACTCATGTGGACAGGGACAGACAGCTTGTTGGTTGCCATGCCAACACAGAATGCAGCACAGTGGTTGCAGCTTAGCTTGTAGATCACATGACTGGTTTCACAGGCAGTGCTGCCTTTGATGGGATGGGCCATGAGGCAAGGGATTGGGAGCAGTGGTTGCACAGGGATGGATGAGGATATTCTGCAGGTTCAGTGGATGATGGAATACCACTGTGTGGGGGGAGTGGGAAGGATAGTGGATAAGACATTTCTCATTTCAGGGCACGACAAGAGGTAGTGAGAATCCTGGCAGAGAACGTAATTCAGTCCTGGGTGGTACAGAGTCATGAGGGGAATGCTCCTCTGTGGCCAGACAGTGGGACTTTGGGAGGTGGTGAATGACTCAGAAGTTAAAGCACAAGATATCTGCTTTGTACAAGGTTGGTGTGCGGGGGGTAATTATGGCCTGTAAAGGCCTCAGTGAGACCCTTGGTGTATTTTGAGAAAGACCACTCATCACTGTAGATACAATGGCCATGCGTGGCTTGGCTGTACAGAAGGGACTTCTCGGTGTGGAATGCGTGGCAGCTGCCGAAGCAGGAGGTATTGCTCGTGGTTGGTGGGTTTGGAAAGAGGTATTTATGTAGCCATCTTTGAGGAGGAAGGTGGCTTGCTGGGTTGAGTATGACCACATGAAGCGAATGGCAGAGAAGATGTTGAGGTTCTGGAGAAATGTGGATAGTGTGTCCTCACCCTCGTGACTCAGTACCACCCAGAACTGGAGCTACTGAACTACATTCTCTGGTAGGGTTCTTTTTACCTGTCATTGCCATTGTGCCACAAAATGAGAAATGTCCAACCCCCCCCCCCCCCCCCCCACACACACACACACACACGGTGATATTCTACCACCCACCGAACCTACAGAATATCCTCGTCCCTCCCTACACAACCCCTGCTCCCAACCCATTGCCTCATGGCTCATATCCCTGTAAAAGACCTAGATGCAAGACCTGTCCCATACATCCTCCCACCACCACCTACTCCAGTCCAATCACAAACATCACCCATCCCATCAAAGGCAGGGCTACCTGTGAAACCACAGTGCTGCATTCTATGTTGGCATGACAACCAGCAAGCTGTCTGTCCCTGTCCACTGACAAATTGTGGTCAAGAAACAACTGGACCACCCTATTGTTGAGCACGCCGCCCTACATGATATTCTTCATTTCAGTGACTGCTTCGGCCCGTACCATCTGGATCCTTCCCACCAACACCAACTTTTCTGAATTGTGCAGGTGGGAACTGACCCTGCAATATATCCTATGTTCCTGTAATCCTCCTGGCCTCAGCCTTTGTTAGTAATTGTTCTTACCCTTCTAGCCCCCGCTACCCTCCCCTCTCTCCCCTGTCCTCCATCTAACCAAATCCATCAAAAGTAAATTCAAAATATATCTATGCAAAAAGGCAGATAAAAATTTGCTTCACTTCTCCCTAAGAGACAGTCTGAACTAACTATGTCAATGCAAGCCAGATTTGGCTCAAATCCAAGGAAATAGCATTGGCAGCAGTTGAGAAATTTATACTGGATAATTCGTAAAATATGATACTGATAACCCACAGTACACAAAACAGGTCAGAACACTGTTGCCGAAGCAGCAAGAAAAGCATACCAAATTTAAAAGAACCCAAAACTGCTAAGATTTACAATGTTTTATTGAACCTCAAAAGTTAGTATGGACTTCATACATTTAATAATTTCTGCACTGAAACTCTGTCTTGAAATCTGACAGAAAATCCAGAGAGATTCTGGTCCTATGTAACGTACACCAGTCTCAAGACACCATCAATACCTTCACTGTGTAATACCAATGGTAATATTACAAATGTCAGCATTAGTAAAACAGAGTTACTAAACAAAGTTTTCCAAAACTCCTTTACCAAACAAGATGAAATAAATATTCCATAATTTCAATCAAAAACAGCTGCCAACAGGATTAATTTAGAAGTAGGTATCCTCACTGTAAAGGATGATGATGGTGGTGATGTTTGGTTTGTGCGGCACTCAACTGCCCGATCATTAGTGCCCATACAAAGTCCTAATTTTTACAAAATCCAATTCTTTACACAGTCTAGTCAAGCCACTGTCACAAATGATGATGATGATGATGATGAAATGATGAGGACAATACAAACACCCAGTCCCCGGGTAGAGAAAATCCCCAACCCGGCTGGGAATTGAACCCGAGACCCCATGATACAGAGGCAGCGACACTAGCCACTAGACCATGAGCTGTGGACACTGTAAGGGAGCACCTTAAATGACTTGATAAAGACAAGCCTTCCAGTCCAGATAGTATAGCAGTTAGGTTAATTTCAGTGTATTCTGGTACAATAGCCCCATACTTGGCAGTTACGCAACGAAAGGTCTGTGCTTAAAGACTGGAAAGTTGCACAGGTCACACCAATACTCAAGAAAGGAAATAAGAGTAATCCACCAAAATGCAGACCCATACCACTGACATCAATTTGAAATAGCATTTTGGGACAAACACTGTGTTTGAATATTAAGAATTTCCTCAAAGGCAAGGGTCTATTGACACATAGCATGGATTCAGAATATATCATTCTCGTGAAACACAATTAACTCTTTATTCATACAAAGTACTGAGTGTTGTCACTGAGATCTCAAACTGATTCAGTATTTCCAGAGAGCCTTTGACTCTGTTCCTCACAAGAGAGTTCTAATCAAATTGTGTGCCTATAAATATCATTTCAGCTGTGTGAATGGGTTCATGATTTTGTGCCACAAAGGTCACAGTATGTAGTAATCAACAGAAAATCATCAAATATGGTGGAAGTGATATTCCAAGAAGTGTTGTAGGCCCTTTGCTATTCCTAACCTATAGAAATGATTTAGGAGACTATCGGAGCAGCCCTCTTAGATTGTTTGCAGATGATGCTATCATTTACTGCCTACTAAAGTCATCAGAAGATCAAGACCAATTACAAAATGATTTAGATAAAATATCTGTACAGTGTGAAAATTGGCAATTGTCTCTGAATAAAGAAAAGTGTGAGGTCGTCCACATGGGTACTAAAAGAAATCCATTAAATTTTGGTTACACAATAAATCACACAAATCTAAATGCTGTCAATTCAACTAAATATGTAGAAATTACTATTACAAACAGCTTAAAATGGAACAGCCACATAGATAATATTGTGGGGAAGGAAAACCAGAGACTAAGTTTTATTGGAGAACACTTAGAAGAGGCAGCAGTTCTACAAAAAAGACTGCCTGTTTTACGCTTGTCCCATCTCTACTAGAGTATTGCTGTGCAGTGTGGGATCCTTAGAAAAAGTCCAAAGATGGGCAGCTCTTTATGTATTATCATGAAACAGGCCAGAGTGTGTCATGGACACCATACGTGAGTTGTGGTGGCAGTCATCAAAACAAAGGCATTTTTTGTTGCAGTGAGATGTTTTCATGACATTTCGATCGCCAACTTTCTCCTATTAATTTAAAAATATTTTATTGTCACCAACACACATAGTGAGGAATTATCATCAAGTACAAGAAGAGAGCTAAGAGCTCTTACACATAGCTTTAAGTGTTCATTTTTCCCACATGCTGTTAGAGAGTGGAATGGTAGAGAACCAGTATGAAAGTGATTCAAAGAACCCTCTGCCAAGCACTTAAATGTGAATTGCAGAGTAGCATATAAATGTAGATGTAGATACTGTCCATTCCATTCAACTGCACTTCCAACTCCTTTACTGTCTCTGACAGAACTGCAATGTCATCGGCAAGCCACAAAGATTTTATTTCTTCTCCCTGAACTTTAATTTTTTCTCCAAATTTTTCTTTGATTTCCTTTAGTACTTGCTCAATGTGCAGGTTGAATAACATCAGGGACAAGCTACAATTGTGCCTCATACCCTTCTCAACCAGTGCTCCACCTACATGCCTTCGGCTCATAACTGCTGTCTGGTTTCTGTACAAGGTGTAAATAACCTTTCACTTCCTGTATTATACGCCTGCTAACTTCGGAATTTTAAAGAGAATATTCAACTCTACATTGTCAAAAGCTTTCTTCAAGTCTACAAATATTATAAACATAGGTTTGCCTTTCCTTAATCTATTTTTCATGGTAAGTCATAGTGTCAGTGTTGTCTTGCATTTCCCACATTTCCCTGAAACCCAAACAGATCTTTCTCATGGTAAACTTCTACCAGTTTTTCCATTCTTCTTTATTTTGCAACCATGGCTTTTTAAACTGATAATTCAATAACAGTCTTCTATCGGGATAGAATTATCATTTTTATCTCTGAAGGTATTTTGCCTGTCTCTTCATCCATATTTTGACCATAAGTTCATGAAATTGTATTGTTTATAATCCAAGATCAGTTACTTCACTGTGGGAGTGTATCAAGTGGTTTAGTGAAGGAATCTCACTGTAGCACATCACAAGCTATTACTATGAAAAAAGCTGCTGCCTCATCAATTTTATTATACATCTGTTGTTTATTTGCTGTTAGTAGTTTAATATTTAACTGATTATAATGGCATTTTTCAAAGATAATATTTTTACCTCTATAAATACTGAGCCTTATTTATAGTACATTATTACTTGTCTCATAGAGGTTTATAACAAACAATGCTACTTGCATGTACCTAAAAGAAATTTTAAATCTCTTAATCTAGATACTCAGATAGATTACGTCACATAGTAGCTTATTGAACACCTTAGCAACAGAGTACATGACTCCATTTTAAACCCTGGACAAAGAGGAAAAGTTTACATGAAAACTTTTTGTCTTGTATTTTGACTGTATATAACACAGTTCAGTTGGAACTGGTTATTATTGTCAGCAACAAAAACCATTAACACTTTGGAGATAAGCAACATAGCTGCTACATTGCACAGATTTACTGCAAAAAGGCAAGTGATTTAGGACCTACTTCAGCCGTTTCTCAGCTTTGTAAATGTATTCAAACGTTTGTTTTATATCTGTAACCTGAATAAAGGTATTCTATGATGCTTGTACTACCATGGAAAAATATACAGTGGCAGCACCTGTCACTCATACTGGCAGGCAAGGAATGTTACTTGCTTTGCAGCACTCCAGTTCATCTTGTTGCCACACACAGCACCTCAAGAGGTCACAGGAGGAGCTGCACACTTTGTATCTGTATTCAAGATGGCCTTACATGATGGTGACATACAATTTTTGTAGAACAATAGCAGTTTGGAGCTAGAAGAACAAATTTCTGATTTCTAAACCAGTGGTGGTAAATTATTTGATTCATCGTATATTTTCTGTAAGTGTACATATTGCCCGTTGTATTACAGAAAGCTAATTTCTATGGTTTGTGCTATGGATGAAGAAAACATTTCTGATAACAAAGTTTCAGCAAGTCCTCAAGATGAAGCTGCTGCTAATGCTGCATCAGAGATATCTCTACATCAGTCTATCAGTCTGTCTCTTTTCCTTGGTCGTAGACAGATGACAATACTACCACATCACAGCTTTCAGTTTTTGAAGAATCATCCAGATTTCAAATTCAAATTGACCAGAACTCTTCTGTTTTTTTATTGTTTGTTTACTTCTTTGATGAAGAACTGTTCAAGATGGTAAAACAAGAGACAAATTGCTATGCTAGAACAACTATTGAAAAACTAATTGCAAGAGGGAAACCGAAGCTGCACTCAATTTGATGTAAGTGCAGTACTATGAGGCGCAGTAAACTATATAAGTTTTTTTGACGTGGTTTTACATTCATGTTTTATTAGAAAACCGAAACAGACTGACTATTGGTCTAAGAATTCCATACTGCCGACCTCCTTTGCACGGAAGTTTTTACCACAAAATCATTTTCTGTAAATTCTGTGGCTGTTACATCTCATGAATAACATAACTTGTATTTCAAAAAATCAATAAGAGCATTGTCTTATTCACAAGGTTACACCCATCTTCACGACAAAAGGTGAAAGAGCGAACAAGCAAGGAGAAAATCTCACTATAGATAAAGGAATTTGTCCTTTATGTGGCAGACTTTGTTTCAAGGTCTGTTTTAAAAAGTAAACCTAACAAATGTGGCATAAATTCTTTTTATGGTGTGTGGAAGTGGATACTTTGAAATGTGAAATATTCTGGTAGTCAGACAAAGGCTAATAACAACATTTTGTATGTTGTAAACAGACTGTGTGAAAGTTTTACAGTAAGGATCATGCTCTATACATGGAACATTTTTACTCCACCCCTAATCTACTCAATCATTTATGGAAAAGCAAAACTAAGGACTGAAAAACAGATTATCCAAAAATCTAGTAGCCACATGAGTGAAAGAAAAAAAAATGAACTTTCATTTCATAGATGAGGCCATTATCTGTTTGTGAAATGGGAAAACACTAGAGATGTATTTACTTTGTCAACAACACACAAAATGGCTGCATCCACTTCAGTGTCAGGAATGGTTGATAAAATGAAACCTGATTGTATTTTTGATCGAATAAAAACAAAGCTGGTGTGGACCACAGTGACCAGCTAATGGGCCATTATCCTTTTAAAAGGATGCAAATAAGTTATGGAAGAAAGCATTTTCATTTTCATGACGGTGATTGTAAATTTATATGTTTTTATAAAAATCTGAGGCCTACTAATAAACATCATGTCGAGTTCATTACTGAACTGGCAGAGGCTTTTGTGAACAAAGGCGGTCTGGTTGAATCAACTCCCATTCAGAACTGTTCACCTGTACATAGACTCAGTGCAACATATTTTTGTAAACTGATTCCAGCTTCAGAAAAGTCAAAATGGCCTCAATAGTGATGTGAAGTTTGTGTAGAAAGAAAAAAAGGCAAGATCTGGCAAAGTGGCAAGAAGGGATATCAGGGGTTGTGAAGAATGTGGAGTAGGTCTTTGTTTTACAGAATGCCTCAGAATTTTTCACACTAAGGCAAATGTAACTAAGTAATTTTAAATAATGAAAACCACATTTTCAAACCATTTTATTTTTAGTACCAACAAATTCTAATCTTATATCCATTTAGCAAATTGAAGATGAATAAATATTTTGCTTCTGTGAAAGCAACACATTTTCATTTCAATATAAAAAAATTCATTTATGTAAAACGTTTTTTTGCAGCATTTCATAGTAAAAAGCACCTTCTTTCAATTCCATAAACTAATCTCAGTTCTTTTCAATAGCACCTGCTACACAAAATTCAGAAAAACTTGAAAACACACAGTATAGGCAAGCTGAACAACACCCTAGCCACCCAGTCCTCAAAGTGTTAACAAGAAAATGTCTTGAGAAATGAGTGTAAGAATTCCAAGATTTCTAAAAAGGCTTTTGGACAATGTACGGTTATATACTTTACACAGTATTCTTATTGTTCACGTCTGCTAAACAATTACTCCTTTACTTTGGGTGCACTGCCCCAGAAAGTAATGAAAATGAAGCCAACATTCTTGTCCATAGGTAAACTCAATTGGAGATGCTTCCAAGAGCACAACACACTTGATTAGTTTATCCATGCATTGACCTCATTTTAACTTATTTTCCAGCTATGTCTCAAGGAATTTCGCATAGTGTGCTTTATTCAGTGCATGAGTATTAATGACTAATTCTGGTTCTAACATAGACCCTTTATGATTAATTAACTGATGATTAACTAACTGGACTTCACAACACTTACAGAAATAGACTAACTCAATAACAAGTTGATGTCAATTTAGATAAACTTTCGAAAGCTGACTACTTAACTTTTGTAAGGAAATCTCCAATGCATTGCGGAAACTGTACATTTAGGTGCTTAATCCACTTTCAGATAGTTCTAAGAACTCAATGTGTGAGGATGTGGTATTTTAAATAACAGTCAACTCCAGAAAAATCTTCATATTGACAATTGTATATTTTCCCAAACAACATAGTTACTAGTCCAGTCAAATACACTCCTGGAAATTGAAATAAGAACATCGTGAATTCATTGTCCCAGGAAGGGGAAACTTTATTGACACATTCCTGGGGTCAGATACATCACATGATCACACTGACAGAACCACAGGCACATAGACACAGGCAACAGAGCATGCACAATGTCGGCACTAGTACAGTGTATATCCACCTTTCGCAGCAATGCAGGCTGCTATTCTCCCATGGAGACGATCGTAGAGATGCTGGATGTAGTCCTGTGGAACGGCTTGCCATGCCATTTCCACCTGGCGCCTCAGTTGGACCAGCGTTCGTGCTGGACGTGCAGACCGCGTGAGACGACGCTTCATCCAGTCCCAAACATGCTCAATGGGGGACAGATCCGGGGATCTTTCTGGCCAGGGTAGTTGACTTACACCTTCTAGAGCACGTTGGGTGGCACGGGATATATGCAGACGTGCATTGTCCTGTTGGAACAGCAAGTTCCCTTGCCGGTCTAGGAATGGTAGAACGATGGGTTCGATGATGGTTTGGATGTACCGTGCACTATTCAGTGTCCCCTCGACGATCACCAGTGGTGTACGGCCAGTGTAGGAGATCGCTCCCCACACCATGATGCCGGGTGTTGGCCCTGTGTGCCTCGGTCGTATGCAGTCCTGATTGTGGCGCTCACCTGCACGGCACCAAACACGCACACGACCATCATTGGCACCAAGGCAGAAGCGACTCTCATCGCTGAAGACGACACGTCTCCATTCGTCCCTCCATTCATGCCTGTCGCGACACCACTGGAGGCAGGCTGCACGATGTTGGGGCGTGAGCGGAAGACGGCCTAACGGTGTGCGGGACCGTAGCCCAGCTTCATGGAGACGGTTGCGAATGGTCCTCGCCGATACCCCAGGAGCAACAGTGTCCCTAATTTGCTGGGAAGTGGCGGTGCGGTCCCCTACGGCACTGCGTAGGATCCTATGGTCTTGGCGTGCATCCGTGCGTCGCTGCGGTCCGGTCCCAGGTCGACGGGCACGTGCACCTTCCGCCGACCACTGGTGACAACATCGATGTACTGTGGAGACCTCACGCCCCACGTGTTGAGCAATTCGGCGGTACGTCCACCCGGCCTCCCGCATGCCCAATATACGCCCTCGCTCAAAGTCCGTCAACTGTACATACGGTTCACATCCACGCTGTCGCGGCATGCTACCAGTGTTGAAGACTGCGATGGAGCTCCGTATGCCACGGCAAACTGGCTGACACTGACGGCGGCGGTGCACAAATGCTGCGCAGCTAGCGCCATTCGACGGCCAACACCGCAGTTCCTGGTGTGTCCGCTGTGCCGTGCGTGTGATCATTGCTTGTACAGCCGTCTCGCAGTGTCCGGAGCAAGTATTGTGGGTCTGACACACCGGTGTCAATGTGTTCTTTTTTCCATTTCCAGGAGTGTAGTAGACATACCTTGCAAAAGGTGGGATAGAAGAGTTTATTTTTTCAACTCGTTCATATGGTTGGAAAGATTAGAAAACCGAGTTTTGCCAACAAAATTTCGCTTGGGAAAACTTTCTGCAGTCAAAAAACTTCGAAAATTTTGGAATTTTTTCAGTTTTTTCAAAATATCTCAGTTTCATTTGCTCCTATCACTGTATCGTCTATTTTCTTTTTTAAAGAGCACAAAATTCTCTACAAATTTGATCCTTGCCATGTTTTTCTACTCCCAATATCTAAGGCGCTACAGTGCCTCAAAAAATACCAATTTTTCAAATTTTGAGCGTAGTGGCAAGATACCTTATTTTTTAGCACTATTTTTTCAGTTTCTGTTTGTGTAGTATAAATACATTATACATCATGTTATAAGTTGGAATTTACCACCTCACTTTCAGGTATTCAATTTCTCTGTATGCTACATGAGGATTGCTGGGCACCCAACTATTGTGATTCTTACATCACTACCTGAAGTTCACTATGGGCTACCTCAGCCCAGGTATTTGTAAAACTATAAATATAAAAATACATCATTAAGAGACATAAACACACACACACATACACATGCACACAAAATAAATTGTCTCAGGAAACTGAACTATTATTAGCTGCAATAGGTAACCTAATTAGGTAGGTAATTATTCTTGTGTATAAAATCCACATTAACATTAAACATTGACATTAAAAATAAGTAGCTTTATTACAATTAAAATCCATTGTCAGTTACTAAAAAATGTTGACAGTTCTAGTTGTGTAATACTTGTAATATCACACTTAAGCACACTTGAGACAGATATGAGCATAAGTTCCAACGTTTTGATGGGCCAGGGTCCTCAGTGTCACCAGAAATACCTTGAGTTATGGATTCAGGGTCTGTACATAGAGTTGATCCCAGATTGACCTCTTCTTTAAACAGCGAGTCAGCCTCAGCAAGTTCGTTGGTTTCATCAGCGGTTTCCTCAACATCCTCCATAATATCTTCTTCACTGTCTTCATATAAAAATTTTGGCACGTTTTCACAATTGACCCCAATACATTTCTTGCAAATTGGAGAACATTTCAAACCCACTTTTCTGCAGGAGCACGCATTGCCACACTTCAGCTTGCATGAGCATGAAACAATGTGAAGAAGTGCTACAGGTGCTGGATCTTGGCTCATTATAACGGGTATTGGACCGTGGTCACTGTGATTCCAGCCCCACTTCTCAGGAGGTTCCCAGTTTCCCATCCAACTTTGGACTTGTTGGTAAGTCCGCAACGAATGATGTTGTGTAGCATTTTGTGTAGGTGGCAACCGTGCAAGATTCAGTTTGCTTTTTGTGGCAGACTTGGTGAATAGCTGGTAGCGCAAATGGTCTAGTGTGTGGTAACTGCTGACACCTCCACTATACAATGCGATAGTAACCTGTTCTCCTGCAGTTATTATTTCTTCACGGGTAGCATGTGGTTTATTGAACGTGCAAAGGGTTGTCTCCCTCACATGGATACCCATCAAATACAATAGCAAATTGAGATCCAAAATGACGTTGCAGGTAAGAAACATAGCCTTGGGCTATTGACTTGAAGCAAACATTTCGAGTCCAAGTCACTTTGTGGACAAGGTACCCTCCATCAATGACAAAAAATTTACTTGGTCCACCTGACTTCACATCTTCCACTGGAATGAAGGCATTGTAGAATGAAGATTTTGTTCCTTTTCGCATGCCTTTTTCTGAGAATAGGGACACTGGGTAAGTAGCAAGTTCATATTTCAGAAAGACTTCACTTTGTTTCATTAAACAAATCCTTTGGAAAAGAGTTAAAGGATCAACAGGAGTAATTTTAGTGCTTCCAGCTTTTACAGAATCGAATGCAGAAAGGAGAGTCACAACTTTATCTTTTCTATGGAACTTTACATCTTGGAGATCGTCACCAACTATTCTTTGCTCGAAATTTGAAAAATTGGTATTTTTTGACGCGCTGTAGCACCTTAGATACTGGGAATAGAAAAAAATGGTAAGAATCAAATGTGTAGAGAATTTTGTGCTCTTTAAAAAAGAAAATAGACATCAAAGCGATAGGAGCAAATAAAACTGAGATATTCTGAAAAAAAAGTCCGAAATTTTCGGAGTTTTTTGACTGGAGAAAGTTTTCCCAAGAGAAATTTTGTTGGCAAAACTTGGTTTTCTAACAATATGAACGAGTTAAAAAAATAAAATCTTCTACCCCACCTTTTGCAAGGTACGGGCTTTTTTTCTGACAGTTTCACTGGACTATACATGGACCTTCCATCTAAGAACAACAACACAACCCAATCTTTCCTTTGGTTTAACATGCAGCACTACTTATACACCTGCTTGACAGTACATGCCTTTTTGGTCTCATTGTTTACAAAATAGATGTTTTGAATTACAGTTAGAAGGTTTCATTGCAAAACATTCTGTCAATACAACTCTGAAGTATACAAACATTCGTTTATAATGAATATAGTTTCAAGTGTTGGTTTTTAGGTTTTGATGTGAAAATAAAGTGATGAAATGCTGTTAACAATACTTGACACAAAGTTACCAATTTCTTATTAATTACTCAAGAACTTTTTGTGTTGACATAAATTGGAGAACTTTACAGACTGTGGAATAAGATTACAAGCTTTACATTTTATACAAAAATTTCGTTTTTTCAGAATCTCAAAAAGGTCATTATTTATATTGGAAATTTCTAAAGGGTGCAATTACAAAATTAAGTACAGGCATTCTGAGTATGGCATCATTAAATACATTATTCCCTACAATCCTATGTGAGTTTAATTTCATCTGATGTGAAATATTTTGAATTTTTAATTTGCCTTTACATGAAATAATCAAATTTTAGTGATTAATTTGCTGATTAGTTACAAGCTGGAATTTGATGCTAACATTATCATGACATCTTCACTTATTGTTGTCAAAAGTTACATAATTAATTCCGAAATAATGCACTACTATTAATTACAGATTCCAGCCAATTACTTTTACCTCATGGGTGGTAAGCTAATCAGTTATACTATACATAATGCATGCATTAGCATCTAATCATAAAGTATGAAGCAAAAGATATGTCTTTACGTACTATGTTGTGCACAATGTGAATCAAGTGAGATACCAAAAAGCTATCTTTGGTGGTATCAAACAGTTCAAAAATGCCCCTCACTAAGTCCTATTACATGATGCTAAAAGGCCATTACTGCTTGCTTGAAATTGCGTAATATGAGTCATTGTGAGATTAAGACACACTGTTAGTTGTGACCGTATTGATCCTTGATCAGTAATCATCTGAGCTGAGTCTGCTAGGCTTGAGTTTGGACCCTTGATTAATGTACTTGTGTCATCTACAAACACTCTAGTTTTCAAAAGTTCCCTTTAAATTCTTTGCAAGATCATTTTTACATATGTTAGAAACAAGACTGAACCCATACCAGTCCCTGAGGCACTCCACATGTCATGTTCCCCCAATCTGAGGTTATTTTCATGCCTGAGATAGTGTGTTAATGAGACCTGCTGCTTTTATTATGAAGGTAAAATTTCTTACGTGAAAAAGGGATGCCATCCATACCGTTACACTTTAGCTTGCTAACCAGAACTTGTGTCCCTCACAATCAGAGGCTTAGGTAAAGTTATGGAATGTACTAACAGAATTGTTTTCTTTGTTTGGCTTTGCTAGCACTTCACTTGTGACATCTTGTATTGCTTTCTGTGTGGATAATCCTTTACAAATGCCAAACTGAGAGGTTGTTAACAAGTTCTGCTTGGTTAAATGAGATCTCCACTGCATTTGGCATCCATTCATTCATTTACTCCAATAAGAAATAGATTCATTCATTCATTTACTCCAACAAGAAAGAGGTTGATTTAATACTACAAAACATGTTCTTGTAACAAGGTCTCTCTCAGATTGTCAGTGAAGGTACCCAACACTGGGCTTGTGCCCTTTCTCTGATTACCATGTCATCAGTGGGACATTAAACACAACTCTGCACTGCAGCCACGTGTCTGCATCCTCATAGATAGGCTGTGTTAGCTAACATGGGAGTGTCCACTACCAACACACTGGAGGTAGAGGCAGCTGAAATGGAGCCCAATGTCACATCCTGTAAATGCTTTCTACCAAGCATCCACAGCTCATCAGATGTATTCATCTATAACAGCAGCTGTGCTACATGGACTATGCCTCTGGACACTCCTGGTAACAACCTACCTACGAACTCTGGCTATGGACTAGTTTCTATGTGGAAAGTGAACAGTACAAACTATTATTTGGCCACTGATCTACAGTATATGTCTTATGATAATAACGTTTTTACGTTGTGTGTGAATAATAAAATGCAGCCTGGTGTCAATAAAAAAGACAGAGTACTTCAAAATTTACAAGCGACTGAATCAACAGCAGAGTTGCCTCTGGGTATCTGAAGGCTTGGCAGGACAAATGACATTGCAATAATTGCAACTCACTCAGCTTTGGGAACAACAGCAACAACAATCACAGCAAGAGGCAAAATACCTGGAACACCTAATGAGATTACACAGTGTTTAGGACACTGGACTTCTATTCAGGAGAGAAGTGGTTCAAATCTCTGAGTGGCCACCATGATTTAGATACTGTATGGTTTCCCTGAATTGCTTAAGGCAAATGCTGGGATAGTTCATTTGAGGAGAACACGACCAATTTCATCATCCGTTCCAAGACTCTGGGTTAAGATGGCGACGCATATAGATGTGGTAGTAAATCGGTCCATAAATTGCGAGTATTTAGCGTCAATAAGGTGCAAGGTATGCGACAAAATTGTATCAAGTGGCATTAGAATTTGTTCAGTGTTGCATATTTGGTATCATTCGCAGTGCTTCGCGAAAATAAATCAAGAAAACATCTCGTGTACGTGTGGAACAAAGTGTAACGGACGTCTGGCAGCGAGTGAAATGTGCCGCGCAAATCGTGAAATCATAGTACTCGAATCACTGCAGAAAGAACTGAAAGCCACAAGAGAACATGCTCTGTTGTTGGAAGACATTATTAAAAGTCTATCTGACCCATCACATAAAGAACTCGGTCAACTTCAAGAGTACAGTGAACCAAAGAAATGTGCAAGACCTAAATTTGTTTCCAGTGCGTTAAAAGTTCCGTTAAGAAATCGATTTCAACATCTTATTACGGATTGTGAACTTAAAAATGTTGAAACAAGCAACTCACACCAAAACTACGAATCGGAATCGGCGGACAGGAAATTTACAAAGCGCAATAAGTCAGTAAAACGTAACTGTCTCGATATTGCAAACAAAGTGACTCCTAAAAACTTTAGTAGGCCTACAGTTTTGCTTGCTGACAGCCACGGAAGAGGAATTGCAGGAATTCTTCGTTCCCAGCAGGATCTCAATGTGACAAGTGTTGTGAAACCTGGAGCAGGTCTAAAAGAAGTTTTGAAAAACTATAAAAACAATAATCACGTGACACAAAGTGAATGCATTGTAATATTGGGCGGTGCAAACGATGTATATAAGAATGAACTAATAGTAGCAAACAGAGTGCTAAGAGATGCGCTACGTACAACAGAGGATCAAAAAGTTATTGTTGTAGGCATTCCACACAGACATGACCTTACTGAATCTTCTTGTGTGAACAGAGAAATCCAAAAAGCAAACAGGATGTATGAAAAGATCTGCAAGACCACTTCAAATGCTTTTTTCCTCAGTATTGACGATCTTGAAAGACAGCACTTCACAACACATGGTATGCATTTAAATAAATGGGGCAAATCGCTGCTCAGTCAAAAGATCAAAATGGTAGTGGATATTGTTTCTCCTAGATGTAAGAAAAGTGATCCTATTCCACTACCACTGGTAACGGATGCCTGCAAAGTATCTTCCCTACCATGTACTCCAGTTGCAGCAGTAACACAACATCAGGTATCACTGAGTACAAAAGAATGTGCTGGGAGAGAGGAAGCTGTAACTACAGTTACAACAGGTAGAACACCTCATTCAGGAACAGCAAAAGTGGCAGCATATTCAGCAACAAGTGTACCAACAGGTGATCCAGCTGTCCATTCTGCAGCAACATTTGAACTACCTACAGTGGGAACCCATCCACTTAGATCATGCCATGAACAAGAAAACGCGAAGAGACCTCCAAGAGTAGAAGCAGTATCAAGTGTAGCGGGCAAATGGAAAACTGTACCTCCATTACGTCTAAATGATTTTTTAGTAGAAGGCAGCAAGAGGAAGAAGCCCATAAGATAAATAGTGCCAGAGATTTAATAGCCTCTCAGCAAAATAGTGCATCTGTAAAGAAAGACAGGTTTGCAGAATGAGATTTTCACTCTGCAGCGGAGTGTGCGCTGATATGAAACTTCCTGGCAGATTAAAACTGTGTGCCCGACCGAGACTCGAACTCGGGACCTTTGCCTTTCGCGGGCAAGCGTGCTTCGGTAGCTCAGATGGTAGAGCGCTTGCCCGCGAAAGGCAAAGGTCCCGAGTTCGAGTCTCGGTCGGGCACACAGTTTTAATCTGCCAGGAAGTTTCAAGACAGGTTTGATTTTATAATCTGTTATCTTAACATTGAAGGAGTAAGGGATAAAGAATTTATTGTCAATGACTTTGGATTAGAAAATAAGTTTGATATCTTTTGTTTAAGTGAACACTGGGCTAGAGAGAGTGAACTTACATTTATTAAATTTGATAATTATATTCTAGCCAGTAGCTACTGCAGAAAATTGCATTTAAGAGGTGGTGTGGCAATATATGTTAACAAGTCACTTAGCGGTACATTCAATAGATTAGATCTAGATTTTCTGTGTGATGAACAGAACTTTGAAGCTGCTGGCACAGTAATAGACAGTTTTAAGTTAGTTGTAATTTCCCTGTACAGGTCACCTAAGGGTATAACCAATGTATTTTTAGAAAAACTGGACCTGCTGTTACATGTACTTACAGATACTAGATGGATACATTATGATATTGTGATAGGTGGAGATGTGAATGCTGAATTCGATGTCACAACACAAAAACGTACTGTCACTGAACTCCAAAACCTACTAAGACAGTGCAACTTACATTCAGTCAATAACAAACCTACAAGAGAACATGCATGTCTTGACAATATTTTTGTAAATTTTAAAACAACAGAAGAATCATGTTTTGTGACAGTATTTCCATATTCTGATCATGATTCAGTATCTTTAAATTATACAAGTAGGTTCCCTCTTGATAAGAGTTACGTAAATAAGCTTGTCCCAGAAGTTGTGGTCACTAGACCGGTCACAGATGAGAAAATTGACAGGTTTCATACGTCCCTTTCTAACAGAGATTGGTTTGGCCTGTGTTATGATGAGACACATTATACTCTAAGCAATTATCTGCCAGCAAAGGTACTATTTGATAGGTTTCTCAAAGCATTTTTGGGACACTTTAATGACTGCATACCAATAAAGAAATGCAAAGTAACTGATAGAGTCCTAAAAGCAAAAGTTCCAAATAGACAAAATACATGGTATACAAAACAGCTGTCTACTATGAAAAATCAAGTTATGTTGTTGCACAATATTTATAAAAATCTGAAAATCGACCATGCTAAACTAGCCTATGTTAGATCTAGGAATGTGTACAAAAAAGCAATTGTGGAAGCCAAACAAGCACACAATCTCAGAAGTATTGAGAAATCCAGCAATAAGTGCAAAGCAGCATGGACTCTAATAAATAGTGTTGCCAAAGATAAAAGAAGTGACAAAATTAGTATCTCTCCCCAGGAATTTAATGACTTTTTTATTAAATCAGTTGAGGAAGTAGGAAGTGCTATAATTAAACCTGAAATCAGCTCATCACAGTTGCTGTCAAAAAATATTGTTAGGTCATCAACAAACACAAGTACCTTCAATTTTTCTGAGGTCTCACCTGGTTTTGTGTTAAGAATAGTGAAGCAGTTAAAATCATCAGACAGTGTAGACATATACGACCTGTCTTGTAACATGCTTAAGAAAGTAATAGACTGTATAGTGTACCCCCTAACATATTGTATAAACAAGTGTATACTGGAGGGGTTTTTCCCTCATGAGCTTAAACTGTTTAGGGTAGTTCCAGTACATAAAAAAGGAGATAAAAATTCTGTCTCAAGTTACAGGCCAATATCCATAGTCCCAGTTTTCTCAAAAGTTCTAGAATGCATAATTTACCAACAATTATCTGTTTACTTTGATAACATAGGATTAATAAGTGGATCACAGTATGGCTTTAGGAAAAGCCTGTCAACCATTGATGCCATAGACAATGTTGTTAAATACATCCATCAAGTATTTGAAGATAAATGCTTTGCCCAAGTGACTTTTTGTGACCTAAGCAAAGCCTTTGACTGTGTAGAACATACACTACTACTCGAAAAAATGGACTTTTACGGTGTTAAAGGTAACAGCCTTAAGCTATTAAGATCATATTTACAAAACCGTAAGCAAGCCGTCTGTGTTGGGAAAGAAATGTCCAGTATAGAACAAGTTGAGGTAGGTGTTCCGCAGGGATCCGTGCTGGGCCCTTTCCTTTTTCTATTAATGATAAATGACCTGCCATCATTTATCAAATCCAGAACAGTACTCTATGCTGATGATACAACATTTCTGAACAGCAGTAATGATCTTAATAGCCTTAAAACATGTGTTACAGAGACAATTGAGCAAGCTTCACTCTGGTTTAAAGCAAATGGGTTCTTGCTTAATGAAAGCAAAACCCAGCAGATGGTATTTAGTTTAAAAGACAAGTTTCCATCAGATGATCCTAGTTGTGTTAAATTTTTGGGGGCATATTTGGATGATAAACTTTCTTGGAATCCACATATTAAGTATATTAGCGGTAAATTGTCTAGGGTAATCTATTTGTTAAGGCGATTAATGCACTGTGTACCTAAAAATTATGTTAGAGTATCTTACTACTCATTTTTCCAAAGCATCATATCCTATGGCATTATTTTATGGGGAAACTCCACTTGTGTGCATGATATACTATTGCTGCAAAAGAAAGCTATTAGTATAATTACAGGCTCACCATACAAGGCTCATTGTAAACCTTTGTTTACTCAACAAAAAATCATGACAGTAATAAACCTATATATTTATTATGTTTTAATCTACACAAAAAAGAACTTACCTAAAGTAAAACGCAGGGCAAATATACATTGTTACAGCACTAGGACAAACAGCTCTATCTATACGCCCTACCACAGACTGTCAAAATCAGTTAACAGTTATGAACTTATGGGCCACAAATTTTTTAACAAACTTCCACAAGGTATACAGAATTTACCAGAGCAACAATACAAACAAACACTTTATGACTGGTTAGTTGTAAACCCATTCTACAATGTAAAGGATTTCATGACCTGTGATATTAAACTGTAAAGTTCTTAACAATTCTGTCCTTCTATAGCATGTACTGTACTCTATTGTATTATATGTATGACTTTGTCTATTGCTGTAATGGCTTAAAGACAATAAAATTATTATTATTATTATTATTATATTATTATTAGCTTGTGCCCTCTCTTTGATTACCTTGTCATCAGTGGGACATTAAACACAAATCTTCGTATTCCTTATTTTTGGGTATCAGGAACAACAAGCACAGCACAAACAACAGAAAGTGTCCTTGACCACCCTCCAACAGCTTGTAGTATTATCTCTACCAACTATAGTTTGATCTCTGGTTTTCCCATCATTTAATAATTACAAAGAGAACTGGGAGACATATCAAATGACTGGAACAACATTTCTCAACATTTTAAGTAAATGGTATGCCCAGCCAGAAGCCATTTCTTGCCCCATGCTCTGTATTACATACCATTCAGGTATTACCTAAGTTGGTCACAGCAGCAGACCATAAGTCACTGTCATTTATAGAAATGTGTGCTGTTCTTAAAGCTTACTTTCACAAACATACACATATTATAGCTAATGGGTTGTATTGTCAGAGGAAAAGATTAGTTCAGTCTTACAAGGTCTCGGTGACAGACCTTCACAGTTTGGGCCACCACTGCTCATTCATATCTCAACAGTATTAAATATCTATATGAATTAGTTAACATGCATTACGGGTATACAGCATGTGAAAGAGAATGAAATTTAGGATGAAGCACTAAAATTAGCTGAGTCATCAGCAGAACAAGTTATTCAAATATCACAAGTATCTGCACAAGACAATTTATAAAATATAATCCATACGAAACAGTGTAAATGCATAGATCAAGAAGACCAGCATCATACAATTTATCAGGTATGTAAAGTGTCACAGCAACAGCTACATTCTTGATGACAGCAAGTGCACACTTTGGATATGTTATTTTGCTGTGACGTGCTGATGCTGTATAGTTGACATTCACTAGAGCTGTAGAGTGTCAGATGATCAGCGGTCCAAGGGGAGATGAAAAGATGGTGGGGGAGCTACATTGCAAATTAATTTAGAAAATCGCAAATAATTCCTGCCACACCAGTGCACCATATCATTGTAAGGGTCTCCCTGTTGAGCCTTTTAGAGCTATTTCAGAAAAGAATGGGACTGGGATGCTGTGAGATGGTATACGAATGCAGTTTTTTACATGCAACAATGTACAGCCATTTAAAGATGTGTTTTAGTCTATTTTGTTGCTATTTCACTGTTCAAATAATGCATGCTTTTGTTCTCGCACTAAAAAAAGTAACAAAGCAACAATATTTACTTTGGTCACTATCCACACTCTCAAACACTAAATCAATGAACACTCACTTTCCATAACACAGTCTGTAATAATGCTGTAGTTCACACTTTCATTATATCTGTTTTGTACAAAGTCGCAGGTAATGCTGCATTGTAGTACCCTTCTTTAATGATAACTGGTCCCTTCTCATACTTCTGACATCTTGATACTTCTGCATCTGTCTTCTGCTGAAGTTTACAGTCTAGATTCTTGTTGTCTTCTTTCCTGCAGTCTTCCCCTATTGCATCTCCTCTCCTTGATAAATCCAAAATCATGCCTCCTCTCAAAATTTAGTATTTTATTGCAACAATGCTGCAACTATAATTTTCCCACAATTTCTGCTTTAAGATCATCTCTGCACACTCAAAACGTTTCCACTGTCTCAGTACTACAATTCTCTTCTCCATATTATGCCTTTTGATTACTTCCACAAAGTAAACTGCATCCTTCTTCCAAAACTATCACACTTTTCTGCTAATTAAAAGAAACTTTCATCATACCAAACTTCATACATCACGTTTTCAGCAGCCACTAATGTACTCCATTTGCCACTTCCTCCTTAACAAAATTTTACACATATTAAACATTTCCTATCAGATCAAAGTGTTATCTTCTACATGTAAATTACATACAGTCAAAGGAATATAGAACATAACAATGTATTTGGAGAATATATGGAATTCATTTATACTTAAATAGGAAAATAAAAAATTGATCACATACTAATTGTATACAAGTATTGTTACATACGTTGTTAGTCAATGAAAGATATTGTGCTTTATTAATAATAGAAAAAAATCTAATTTCAATAATGTACAATCATTATTCATAGAGTTTTCTGCAGTTGCATGGATGTATTACAGTCAGACTGACATTTTCAATATAATTAATAAAACTGAATTATGTCACACCCATTTACACAATTATAGTCCCTACATACCACTACATGAAACTAGCACACCATGCCCCCTTTTGGTACACTGCCCAGTCTAATGTTTACAGACAGTCCCCTCTATATTTACCAGCACTTGACCACTGCTTTTAGATTCTCTCCTGGCAGATGTACCCTTCCATTCTCTCCCAACACTGACATCTGCCTCTCTCAATAATAGTTTGCCAGGAATTATAAATGGTCCTTCATATACGGTACACCAGAAAACTTTCTGATTTCTCCTACTTCCTCCCTAGATTTCTAATGACTTCTCACTAGATCCCAGTCTCCATTTCAAAACTCTGTAGGCTTTATTCTTTTGTCATCCCCCTTTTGTACTTTCTCCTGATTACTGTTCTTAGATTCTCAGTTAAAATTCCTCTTTGTTGTGGCAAGTGCTCATCTTCTCTGATAAAATTGAAGGCTAGTTCTCCATTCATTATTAAATGCAGTGTTTCACCTATAATTGCATACACCACAAAGGTGATGGCATTTTTAACCCTCAACATTCCTTTGCAGGCAGTGTGTTTATCTGAACAACAGGTTTTGACCAGTCATTATATTTCCCTCAGACAACATTATGATGGATTACTCACTGGATGGTAAGTTGTTGAATGTAATTTTTTTAGCCCAAGTGCTGTTAATTTATTCCCCCACTCCCTACATATGAATTGGGGACCACTGTCAAACTGTATGCCTCTAGGTGCACCCATTTCTTGAAAGTATCAATCAAATTTTGATGCAACTGTCCTGTTAGCACTACCGATTTGGTATAATTATGTAAAGGTGAGAGAGGTAGGCTGTCCAGGTATGGGTTGGGTTCTCTACTGATTATGGGGGATGTGGACAGCAGCAGAAGCAAGTCCTGGTGAAGATACAATAACTCTTTATTAGTTCTGTACTAATTCATACAGTTCAGACTACTGATTGTGCTCCATTCTCTGGCATCTCGTGATATTCCAGCATCATGGCTGCAGATTCTGGCGTCATAGCTGTAGATGCTGATGTATGGTGGGTGGTGTGCATGCAGTGCTCAGGAGACAGAGCACTGAACTGGCATCTCCAGTATGTGATGCGATCTGAGCCAGCAGGATGCAGCCATGCTGCAGGCACAGACAGCCATCAGGTCTTCTCTAACGTGAAAGGTTTTATTGTTCAATTGGTATGGTGACGGCATTGCTTGGAGTCGAAGTCTGGACTTATGGTGAAGAGCTGAGGTGGGCAGATGGTGCCGTGTTGCCTGCATGGGCTGGGCAGATGGGCAGAGGTTCTTCCTTTGCATTCCAGTTGTGGCAGGCACAAGGCATGGCCCTGCCATGTTGAACGTGACATATTCAGCTGGGCCAGTGTTTAATTTCTGGTTCCCTATACTGAATTCATGGAAGGGCTGTACTAAGGGCCACTGTGAACTATCTGGAACAGGGCAATGACCAGGGTCTGCCATAATTATAGACAATGTGGAAGTCAATCAAGCTAGAGTGGCTTCTCAGAGGCCCAGGGCACTGACACCCAGGATGGTGTCACAAAAGTCTTGCTGCTGCTGAGGTGTGCTGATAAAGCAGGAGTGACAGCCGGCTCCAGGCAATGTCCCTGGCTTGTGGCTTTATTTCAGCATTCGTGATCCAACGACATGGGAGTTGATCGCACAGTTCAATTTCTAGCGTCTCCTGTCTCACTGCGGCCTCACTGCAGTTCTGCTCCAAGTTCTCCTATAGTTTTGCCCCATTACAATTTCCTCCCGTCTGTGAAGAAAATTTGCCCTTGAACCTTACTGAAGTAAAAACATTAGATAATTCACAATTTTACACCTTGTATTTGTTCCTCCACTCAGGGTATCACATGGTTTACTTGTCTGTGCTCACTAGCAACTACCTATACTTTTTTACAAGCACTGTGTCAATGTGTTCTCATTTACACATTGGTTACTTTAATTTACTTTCAGTCCTGTTAGCAGCTATGTCATTCCTCTCATGGGGGGATAACAGAAAACAGGAAGACATTCTAACCTTCTTATTTTCTGCATGCTAAATTTGTATCTCCCACACTTGCCCACTAGTTAAATCACATTCAACTATATGATATGACCCACTATCCATCACTAACATTAAAAACACCATACTCTTTATAACATCTTCATCTACATTTATTCTCCGCAAGCCACCCAACGGTGTGTGGCAGAGGGCACTTCACGTGCCACTGTCATTACCTCCCTTTTCTGTTCCAGTTGCATATGGTTCGCGGGAAGAACGACTGTCTGAAAGCCTCCGTGCATGCTCGAATCTCTCTAATTATACACTGGTGATCTCCTCGGGAGGTATAAGTAGGGGGAAGCAATATATTCGATACCTCATCCAGAAACCTGTGCACATCTCTTTCTGTTAAGCTATACTGTTGGTTTATCACTGTGACCTATCAAATACTGAAACCTATACTGATCTATGCAAACCGAGTGATTTGTGCACTGGCCTATTGTTTAGTGATACTGGTCTGTGTGAACTCTGTGGTTTGCACACTGTCTCTTCGCTCTACATTCTTATACCTTAGCAATTACATGGTAATGTTGATTTGGTCATGGCTTCAAGAGATAGTGACTTGGGAATATATCTAAACTTAACTTCCTCACAATATATCAATAAATGTATGTAATACTCCATGATACTTATAATTCTAATTTCTTATTTCTACAATAAATCCCCAATACTTCACAACAAACCTCATAGTTTCACAAACAGATACCTCTCATTCTGAGAGAAAACAAGTAATCGAGCGCCTGTGCTTCAAGAGCTCTCCGACAGCACTGATCCAGCTACAGGCAGTATAACAGGTGCACATGTGCTGTACACAAACTTAACATTTTCCCAGTCACAGGCTCTATCAGTCCCCTTTTTTAGAGCAAACAGAACATACTATAGGATGTGACTCAGTCATAGGGCTGAGCACCCAGGTAAATTGCACTTGGTGCATATTACTGGATTAACGGTTCAGCTCTCAGTCTCTTATCAAACACGAAAGTAGGGAAAGGTCAAACAAAGGATGTAAGGAATCCCAGGAGTGAAAGCAAAAAGTTTTGTGCTGTTACTTACATATCTTGCTGTCCCACATTCTTGAGATCTCTGTCTTGCATTTATCGACTTGCCTTTCCTCTTCAGAAAGCTAGTGCTATAGAACCACTGCTGTCTTCCAGGTTGTCCATCTTCAACAGTCCATCTGATGTCAGTGTAAAAGTGGGAGGTAGGCTGTCTGGCTGTGGGCTGGGTTCTCTGTTGAAGACGGGATATGCAAACAACAGGAGAGGTGGGTCCTGGTGAAGGTAAGACAACTCTTTAGTAGTTCTTTACAAATTTATACAGTTCAGACATTCTTCTGATTGTGCTCCATTCTCTGGCACAGTCCAGCGTTCCCTAGCAACATTCTGGCATAGCTGCAGACATTGACGTATGGCAGGTGGCATACATGCACTGCTGATTGCACAGTTCGATGACCAGCATCTGCTGTCGGGCTGTGATCTCATTGCAGTTTTTGGCTATGACTTCTGCTCCAAGTTCTCCTATGTTTTTGTCCTGTTATAGTTTTATGAACTTAGTAAATACATTTAATATGATGAAAATATACTGGCCCCCCTCTCTCATAGTTCCAGACAATGGAGCAAATAAATCCACAGCTACTAGCTCTGATACAGTGCATGCTCTAGAATGTTATTCATGCTTCCTTGGGTTGTATTATTCATGCTTTTCATCTTTAACCATTTGCTGCAAGTAGTCATGCACTACATTGTTCTTCTGGGCACATTCTTGAAAATGATGGTTTCTCTCAAATTTCCCAAACATTTACCCTTTCCAAAATTACTGTAACTGGTGTCAATGTAATCAGTTATCACACTGTGCCAATATACTTCTCAGACCAACAAATTTTGCCGTCTAAATCTTTTCCCTTCTTCTCCAGACAAGAACAGATCTGTGTATGAAGTAATAGGAGTTTCTGTTTTTTTATGTTCTTACATACATTAGTAGTTTTTTTAATCAGAACTTACTCCATTATCTCCTCTCCCTTTTTCTTCAGAAGTATTTTGTGATATATTCAACTATACAGCAAACAATGCCAGTTTACAGTTTGTGATAACTTGAAAATTACTTACACCTTCTCCTTCCAGCTTACACAATTCTTTTTTAACTTTATCACTGCTTCTTCCAAACTACTGTGGGTCCCTGGCTTCATTTTCTCTTCCTTCTCAGCTTGGATTCCCTTTCACTATTCTCAACTCCCTTCTACCTATAATCTTCCTCTGCCACCCAATATTTTTCTTTTCTCCTCCCTCATCCTCTTTACCAAAGTCTTTTCCCCCTTTCTTGCTTACACTATTGTCCTTCTCATTATCTTCAACTTCCTTCCTTTCTCCACCATCCACTGCATCTGTCATGATCATCAATCTCCATCCAGATCTATGTATCCTCCTCCCATTGTTCTTCTGCCTCAGTATCTTCATCATCACCTCACTGTTGACTCTCTCTCTTCTTGTTTTGCATTAGCAGATTCTGCTTCTACACTTCCTTCCTGTCTGATTAACAGCTGGATTAATCTTTGTAACTCTTCTGTAACTGCAACATCAGCTACTGTGGATCTCTTATTATGATTGCTTTCTTTTACATCTTTTTTTAACTACAACTTTGCATCCCCCAAAGTTACTCTCTACAACAAATCTGCTCCCTGGTGTCATAATGTTTGTTGTAATATCTGTCAAATTCCATGCACACCACCTTCCACTCTGTGTTGTCTTGAGTGATATCACTTCAACTGCTGTCAGCACTGGATCCCTCACTTTCTCTCTCATTGGTCTTGTAGTGGTCAGTCCCATCAGAGTTGCTATACTCCCCCACTCTGTCTCACTGCTGTTGATTTCACCCTGTTCACTTACATTGTCACTGTACTTTACAAACCACTCATCGCTCTGTGTTGCCATGATTGTTTTGAAGCAAATTCTTCTTCAGTTTTGTTGGTCATTGTGTCTGCTCTGGCCTCTTGAGCTGCAGTACTCCTGACACTGACCTTGCTGCCTGCACCAGCTATTTGGTCCTGGCTGCCCTTTACCAAGTGTGCAAACCTTCATATACATATTATTCTGTTTTCCTGGTGGTTTGTGCTCTGACTGCTTGCTCTCTTTCCTCTCCCCCTCCAGTTCTCCCATTATATCCTTTGTGATTAGTCTCTCCCAGTCACCTCTGCCATGACCTCCTTACTATAATTCAAACACAGTTCCAATGTTTAACATTTGTTGAAGTGTTACCCCACCTACTGTACTCTTCTCAGGAAACTATCTTCACCTTTCCCACCATCCACATCTTAAACCACCCTCAGCAATTTCATCCATAATGACGCAATCTTTACTCATCGCTATCAAGCCTGTCAGCATAAAGTCACTTCTGAGCATCTTTTGACATATTTCACATAATTCCACAACTATACCCTGAACCCGTATAAACTCCATCAGTATATTAGCTTGTTTATTGGGTGACCATTATTTCTCAACAAATTTCTGAACAAACTTTTCAAAGTCTTGGAATTGGTTTTTATACCTCATATGCCCAGCATTGGCTATCTTCTTTCATCAAACCACATGCTGCATCTATATTACTCATTTTGTTTCAATGTACTATTACCTTCCTCTATAACACATCCATGTATTCTACAGGATGTCAGCTCTCCTTTTCTAAGTTCTACATTGCTGAACTTTCCTTTCTCACAATACCATTCAAGATTCTCATGTTGAACCCCATATACAACAACATTTCTGGGACCTGCTTGCATTTGCTGACCTATCTTGCTTATTTTCTGTTCTATCACAGTGGTTTGTTCCTGCAGCTTGCCCATCTTCATCTTTCTGTTTTCATGTTTTTTGGTAAACTGCCTCACATAGCCCTCCACAGATTTCACACGTCTGGTAAGCTTTGTTTTCACCTGTTCTATAACATTCGCAATTTTTTTCTCATCTGCCTCTTGTACCTTCCCCTTTACACCCTCAATTTTCTTGTCAAATTCCTTTTTGCAATTTTAAGCTCATTCTTTATTCCTAACTGTTCCTCAGCAGTAAGCTCTCCTAATTTACTCTGGCCTGCTGTGATCTTATGTTGAAGTAGCCTTCATTTAGCTGGGAGTTTGTGGTGGTTCTTTCATGATTTATATGTCATGAAAAGTTGGAGTTAGTTTTATTCTGCCTGCTTCACAACTGCAAAATAATTTACGTCAGTGACTCAGTTGTGGTACTTCTCCCAGTTAGTTTGTGTGACACAATGTTTTTGTATTAAAAGACATCACCAACAAACAAAATTCCAGATACATAACAACACTTATTATTTTAATTGATTTTTGTTAATTATTTTACTTTTGGTGAAAATGCAAGGCTAAGGAGATTCTCGCAATTTCGTTATGCGGTGATCAAAATAAAATTTAATGAAGTCACTTTGCTCAAATATGATTCAGTATTGGAAAAAGGAAGAACCACTAATTAAGAGAATTCTCCTACATTTACTTTTATTTTCATTTGTCAAAATTAGCAAATATTAAAATATTTATTGCGGCTCTGGGCCGTTATCATTTAAAACAATGGCACTGACCTCTGCATCAATGTTCCCCAATAAAATTTGCATGCATTATTGAACAGGAGAGTTATCAAATTGGCTAAAAAAGCTCATAATAATAAAACAATTAGGTGCTCTTCCAACAAATGTAAGACCATCTGGGGTATAGTAAATGAACAGACGGTAGAAAGTTAAGGATAGAGGATAAAATCACACTAAATATAGAAGGACAAAAGACTGAAATTGCACATAAAATTGCCAATAAATTCAACAGCTATTTTTCAGAAATTTCCACAAATCTCTTAACCAACTCTTCAAATACTGTTCACTCTCCTCCCACAAATCTCCTGACAAAGTCTCCAAACACTGCACACTCTTGTCTCAAAAATAATACTCCTCTGAACTCCTTTTTCCTATCTCCTACAACACTGTATGAAATTGAAGATATTATTAAAAAAAGAGTCAAAAAGATTTATTCTGCAGGGCATGATCTGATACCCTGCTTCTTACTTCATAAATGTTCAAATTACATCAGTGGACTCCTGTCAAATATCATAAATACCTCATTTCTTGAGGGAACATTTCCAAACCAGCTAAAACTTGCTAAAATGATACCTCTCTACAAGAAGGGAGAGAAAACGGACATGACAAACTATAGGCCAATTGCTATACTATCTGCCTTCTCAAAAATATTTGAATACTGTACGTTAACTAGATTAGAAATGTGTTTAAATTCTAACAACATAATCACATCTTCCCAATATGGATTTCGGAAAAATAGGTCCACCACACATGCTCTGTATGCATTTCTGGAAAAGTGCTCAACTCTGTTGACCATGAACAACCTGCTGTCAGTATATTTCTTGATCAGTCTAAGGCCTTTGACATGGTCGACCACAAGCTGCTGCTTATGAAACTCCATAAGTATGGGATTAGAGGTGTAGCCCACGGTTGGTTCCATAGCTACCTTAGTCAAAGAAAGCAATATGTAGAAATAAGAAAATCAGAGACATTCAGGCACTGCAGGTCAGATATACTACATACAACAAATGGCATTCCTCAGGGATCTGTCCTTGGCCCTGTTCTTTTCATATTGTTCATAAATGATCTCCCAGAACACATACCAAATGCCAGCTCCTTTCTGTATGCGGACGACACAAATATCCTGATAGCCAGTAGAGGTGACACATTGCAAGATGCAGTTAATGAAACTACTTGTCATTTACAATCATGGTTTGAAGCAAATAGACTACTCACAAATACTCAAAAATTGTAATTATGAACTTCCATACTAGACAAAATCTAACCCCCTTCAATGCAGTTATAGTTATCGGCAAAGATGACATAATGTACAGGCAGGACACCAAATTTCTTGGACTTACTATCAGTAACATACTAAATTGGAAACCACATATTGAGGCATTGTCACAAAAGCTTAGTAAAACCTGCTATCTATTACGATCATTAAAAGACACAGCCAGTGTAGATACCTTGAAGCTGGTGTACCATGCCCTGTTTGAGTCTGTCTTGAGCTATGGCCTGATCTTCTGGGGAAAGAGCTCTGATTCTCTCACAATTTTCAAGTTACAAAAACAAGTAGTAAGAATAATGAAATGTAAAAAAAGAACTGAACACTGTAAACCACTATTTCAACAGCTAAAAATCCTGCCACTACCATGCCTCTGTATATTGGAACTAGCTTGTTGTACAGTACAGGCGTACAGCATTTGGACGCCCTCGACAGAAATGTAGACCGCCACACACATGACACCAGAAACAAAACACAGTTACAAATTATAGCCCACAACACAAAATTATATGTGAATGGGGTTAAATGTATGGGCATTAAAATATACAACCACCTCCCAACAGACATAAAAACAAGCAAAAACCAAAAATAATGAGAACTAAATTAAAGGAATTGCTACTAAATCATTGTTTCTATTCCATACATGAATTTCTTGAAACAAAATTTTAATTACTTGCAATAAGCTGTTTATTCAGTTGTAGATGTTTCTACTTAGTAAGATAATTTAATTATTGTATCTTATCTATATTCTGTCTGTATCTCATATAGGCCAATGTATTTTGCTATGTGAACTATGTACCACAATATTTTAATTACTTGTAATAAGCTGTATATTCACTTGTAGATATTTCTACTTAGTAAGATAATTTAATTATTGTTTGTTACTCATATTCTGTCTGTATCTCATATATGTATTCTGCTATGTGAACTACGTACCACAATATTTTAATTTCTTGTAATAAGCTGTATATTCACTTGTAGATATTTCTACTTAATAAGATAATTTAATTGTTGTTTGTTACTCATATTCTGTCTGTATCTCTTATATGTATTCTGCTATGTGCATTATGCACCACTGTCATCTCTCATCACACACCACCTTTTTTTATATTTTGTCTATATATCCTGTATGTATTCTGCTATGTGAGTTATGTACCACTACTGTCATCTCTCATCATATACCATCTTAACATAATTTTTCAAATTGACTTGTCCTATATCATGATGTGCTTTGCTGTACAAATTGTATGAGCTACAGGACCAATAATAAATCAAATCAAATCAAATCAAATCAAATTTATCACTTCATGAATACAGGATATGTTACAGAAAAACATTAGCGACACTATTAAGTAATATTTGATTATATTTAGGCTAAATATTACATGAAATTTACACATTTTCATGCCTTGTCATAAAATGGCTTCTTACACTATGAAGAAACAAAAGGGAAGAGAGAGTGATCTTTTTGCAAAAGAACAGAGATTGCTGTTACATTCACAGATCATACTAATTGATTGTAGTCTTTGTTATTTTTCTGCGATAATATTTATTTCGTTATGACATCAGTTTTGTTATATCTGCAAAGTTATTCAATATCATTTTTATCAAGTTGTATGGCATACCACCACAAGTTCTGCTTCAAACTTGTTTTTCACTGCCTTTACTTAATTTTTAAATTCTGCTTTGAGCTGCCTGCACTTCAGTCCCCTGCTCAGTTTGAACCAATTCTAAAGTATCAAGACATTCTCTCAATTTCTAAACCACATGATTCCATCACTTGTCCAACACCAATAGTACCTACAGAATGCACAGATGATGAAGAAACATAAGAAGAAAGCTCTCATTCATCTTCCAGCAACATATCAGATTCAATTACCAATCTGGAGAAAGTATTCATTTAATGAACAATGCTGATCTTTGTAACCTCATATTACATGCGGCAATAGCAAAAGATCAAGCTAGATTGCTTGGCTCTTGCCTTAAGGAATTTAATTTGCTTGCACTGGGAACAAAAATTTCACATTTTCACCACACACACAAAGAACTTGTGAAATTATTTACAATGAGTGACATTATTTGCTACTAGATTGACATCCAAGATCTCGTGTCATGCCCCAGGGTGGAACACAACTTTGAAGCATGGCAATTGTTCATCAACTCACCTAAGACAAGTTTAAAAGCAGTATCATTACACAATGGAAACAAATGTGCATCAGTATACGTTGGATATTCTACCTAACTGAAAGGGATATGTGAAACTGTGTCACAACTTCTTGAAAAAATATGCTATTAAGAGTGAAAATGATGTGTCAGTGGTGATTTAAAACATATCATCATTCTCTTCATGTTGTGAAGATGTGTATCAGTGTGTAAAAACAGCTGGGTGTCAACAAGTCTCTCGAAATTAATCCCCTCAAGTCACATTGTGAGTTCTTCCACAAAAACCTAGGTTCAGTCAGGGACGCACACAGTGAATATTTTCACTAGGACACCTTGATGATGGAGTCATGCTATCAGGACCAATGGAGTGCAGTTATGTTTACTGACTACTGCTAGACACTTCAGCATGACATGTCAAATGCTCAGCACAAACACAAGTCTACAGCCGAAAATTCAGACCCGTCACGCCTTAGAGTAAGAAAGTATTTTCAGCATGTCTGGATTTTATGTGTATATTATAACTTCATCTAGATATTACTACATAGTATACGTGTCATGTGACTTGGTCTCAATATTTTCTTAGCAGTCCCTCAAGGCCAATATTGTTTCTTTTATATACATGATTTACCTCTTAATATCAATGCCCAGCCAGTCATGTTTGCTAATGATACTTCAGTACTCCTTGGAAAACAAAATCTGGGAGAAATTCCGGATGGTGTTATAAACACACTAAACAACCTAGATACTTGGTTTCAACAAAATGGCCTTAAACTTAACTTGTCAAAGACCTCGTTTACACAGTTCAGAACCAAATAATCAAAAATCAGTGACATCATTACTGTACATAAAAATCAAGTTAGGGACAAAGCTCAGTCCATTAAAGTCTCAGGACCAAATCTAAGCTGGCAAGCACGTATAGATTATTTAACTACAAAATTAAACAGCCTTGGCTTTGCAATGAATATACTATCTGGTATAACAGACATAAGCTGCAGAAAAGTGGTGTATCACAGTTACTTTGAATCCATTATTAGATATGGTCTAATTTTTGGGGGAAATTCAAGCTACATGTCACAAATCCTGCTACTTCAAAAAAGAATTGTTGGAAAAATGTACTGCCCCTCCAAGAACATCCTGCCACCCATTATTCAAGGACCTAAAAATATTACCTATCCTTGCATTGTCTATATTTGAAATTATCATATTTTTACATATTAACCCCGAGCTAATTGAAGGAAACCATTTCAAACACATGTAAAACACTAGACACAAATAAAATATCATGCTTCCACAATAAATTCAAGGGTAGAGGTGTACTGAACATGGAGATAGGTTCACAGAAGAGAAAACTATATGATCTGCTGGTGGAAAAATGCTACTATTAAATTGAGGAATTTATGAATGATGAAATCATCATTTGAATAGTGAGACTGTTTAATATTATAGCATTGTGTATAGTATTGTATACACAGATAAAGATAATGTACTGTTATATTATAATAAAAAATTTAATAATATTACTATGTCCAGTATCAACCTGTACTTGTAAAAAGTAGTGTTAGGGAATTATGTATATCATTAGGCTAAAATTGAGGTGTCTCCTGTACAGCATGATCAGATGATCTGTAAATGTATGTTATGAGATGAATAAAATACAAATACAAACAAATACAAATTAGGTAATGTGATGTTCATTGATACTCCATGCAACAACAATTGTTCTAGTGAAATATAAATGGTTGAAGGGTATCTGTAAGAAACAATGGTGATAGAGATTTCATTTGTTGTAGAACAAGTGTTGGATGTCAAGATATCAACAAATTTTTAAAATTTGTGTTTCTGTATAATACTTCTGACTACTCACATAACACTGGTACTGATACTGCCTTCATACGACTGAATACCTCCACAGTACCATTAAAACACATTTTAATGATTACTTGCTGTCACTGTCAAAGACAAACAGTTCAAATGCTACCAGTTCTCCTGTTGCTGTTGTGCCCAAAATGATTCATACTAACGCTGCTCTTAAACCTGTATACGTGAACTCAAAATGTCATTTATATTATTATTTAGGTGGGCACAATTTTTCTCTGGTTTTGACTAAATTGCTGTGTGTCAATACAGTGCATCTTTTACTGTATAGAACTAAGGATGTATAAGCAAAAGTGAATCATTAACATTTATTGAACTATATTTACATAATATTTTAATCAGGATATAGTTTGCAATGTGCACTGTCTATAGGCTGAAAGCCTGTTCATAAATGAATGCGGATTCTCAAGTGTAGGGTAGCAAATGTATAAACTGTTATGAGTGAGTGGTATTAATGAGTAACTTTCATGTAAAATTAAAGATAGGGAAGGAAACAGTAACCGAAGCTATCTACCATAAGATATCTAACATAGTTTCTGGAATAGTATCAGTCACACTCTGTTTTCATTAACGCATGTGGACATGAACTGTTACAAACTGGTGTGTTACAATACTATTTCGAATTGCAACATCATTAACTCCTGATCAAGAAAAGAATAACATAATTTTGCAGTCAAGTAAGTATGATTTTTCTGTCAGCTTTAATAGTGTGACAAAACACTTGACTGTGAGGAAATTCTTTGCCTAGATATGAAGTTCAATATATCTGGATTTATTATTATTATTATTATTATTATTATTATTATATTGGATTGTAGTATATTGCTAGATCCATCATCTGAAGCTGGTTCTTGAAAAATTCATTGTAAGTAGGTTTTCTCAGGATAGCTTGCATCTATCTTCAAGCATATGCCAATTCAGTTTCCTCAGCAAATGTTCAGAAATGTATAATTGTGGCCTTCACAAAACAAATAAATGAATATCATCCCATGACCACAATATCAATGAGTCACAACTGAAATCAATTAAGTCATATAAATGTCTCAGTGTAATGGTTGAGGGGGTATGAAATGGAACAGTCGTAGGCAATGCAGTTGGCAGGCACTGGTTCATGAGAATACTAAGTAAATATAGTCTGTCCACAACGGACATAACACTCTCCCAAGGCTGGAACAAAGATGTGACCATTCACACTGCCTTTCTTTATATACATTCAATATCCCCTGTTAGTCTTATTCGGTACAATTCTCAAACACTTGAGTGATATTTGTGTATGGAGCTATAATGTGACAGAATGGAACAGTACATTATTAACAGATCAATACCAGTCATATTGGAGATTGTGATACATAACTCACTGTGTATATAAAGTCATAAAGTACATTCAGTTTTCTAGCATGAATGCTGTACTGTAAAGATCTTTCTAGTTGTGCATGAAAATTCATACAAAGTCCAATCTGGATTTACTAATTAGTTATCCAAAATTGTAAAACTTTCATTATAATTTATAAAATGTACTGAAATAACAATATATATGTTTGACCTTCATTATTGTAACTTTAGATAAGTGCCAATGGCGGTAACCACATTAGATCAGTTGCAGTTATGGATCAGTGTTGTAACAGATTTTGTGATGTCAAGACTGCATTATGCAATGCTAAAAGTCTGTAATTAATATTTTGAAGTTAAATTCTTCATTTCCTGTAAACCATTTCATAGTTAGCATATCACAAATTGCCTGGCATTGCAAGGACATTAACCAGAGGCACCATCTTCAATGTAGGCACTATAAAATAATTGAGTTACACCACCGATAATCCACCAACAGTCAGCAAGTTAATATTGGACTGTTCCATTCAACCTGGGAACATTTACAGTCACACAAGTGTTTTTTAAGCAATGTCCTTTGTGGACTGACTGCATTTACTTAGTATTCTACTGATAAAGCAATGCCTGCCATCTGCATTGCCTACGACTGTTCCATTTCATACCCCTGTCAACCATTACACCCAGACATTTATATGACTTAATTGATTTCACTTGTGATACATCGATGTTGTGGTCTTGGGATGGTATCCATTTATTAGTGAAGGCCACGATTTTACATTTCTGAACATTAAAACAAATTGCCAATATCTGGCCTGCTTTTTAAATCTTATCACAATGCAGCTGAATATTTGTGTAGCACTTTTCAAAGAGTACGTACGATTATTAACTTCACTACTGATGGCTGTTTGTTGGTAGCTTTTTAACTTTGTTGTCTCATGCTGAAAAGTGTGTAGATTTGTAACTAAGCTGAACAGTAACAGACACAGCACCATTGATTTAAGATTTACCTGTCTGCACTCTTATTCTGATGAAAGCAGATTTGAACAATGACCAGTTTTCCTGTGTTTCCTCACACAATTAGCAGTTTGTTGGTGAGAATTTCATTAATTACTCTCATCTGAACAGTCCATTTTCCTTCAAGATGACAGATGATATTAGTCAACCAAGTTACTGACTATATACTCATACATGGATATCAGACAGTGGCAGAATAAATCATCAAAAGTCATTTAATAAATTCACAGCTATCACAAAGAGATATATACTTATACTCCATTCATAATTGTTTGAGGGCTAGTGGCTAGACACAATCGTTTTCTCAAAAAGAGCTCACCTAGAAGATAGGATATTCCTATGCATACATGTTGATAACTAATTCCAGACTTCCTCAAGGTACGGTAAGTAAGGAGATATTACTAAATTGAACGTTACCCATGGAAACAGGCACAGGCACCACCTGCCAGGTCACCATTGATCCATTAGATACTATGTGAGTGACTGTAAGGAATGCCAGTAATGGAAGTACATGACACAATTATCTCCAAGGCATCTCATACCAATTCTGCTTGGATCTGTACCATACCAAAAGACTGGAATTGACCTCTTGAGGAGGTAATCAAACCCAAAAAACAAGAATCTGAAACGAATACCACACCACCAACATTGTCACCAAAGATGTGCCAACTGTCAAAGCTTCTTAAATTAGAAAGCTGTCAAGAATAAAGAATTTTATTCACCATAGATCATTTTGCAACAATATTGGCTTCGTCATACAGGATGTTGTAGTACATACTAAATAAACTAATGTCAATACAATATACACTCATGCTCATAAATTAAGGATAATACTAATACATGGTGAAACAACACTCTGGTGGGCAGTTTGCGGGTTTAAATCACCTCAGGGTATGACAGTGCAGTGCATTTGACATGCAGCTGTCGCACAGTGGCACTGGCAGCAGTCCACATATGCAGAGATGTGTTGATGCATGTCAAAGTATGGTGCAGTGAGTAAGTGTGCAGACGTTTTCAGATGTGCTAATGGTGAATGTGTGTTGAAAATGGCTCAAAGAATACATATTGATGACGTTATGAGGGGTAGAATACTAGGGTGACTGGAGACTGGTCCAACACAGCAGGTCGTAGCACGGGCCCTCCATGTGCCACAAAGTGTGATCTCAAGATTATGGCAATGATTCCAGCAGACAGGAAATGTGTCCAGGTGCTACAGTACAGGATGTCCACAATGTACAACACCACAAGAAGACCGATATCTCACCATCAGTGCCCGCAGATGGCCATGGAGTACGGCAGGTAGCCTTGCTCGGGACCTTACTGCAGCCACTGGAACAGTTGTTTCTAGACACACAGTCTACAGACGACTGAACAGACATGGTTTATTAGCCCAGAGACCTGCAAGGTGCATTCCACTGACCCCTGGTCACAGGAGAGCCCGTAAAGCCTGGTGTCAAGAACTCAGTACATGGTCATTGGAACAGTGGTCCCAGGTTATGTTCACGGACGAGTCCAGGTATAGTCTGAACAGTGATTCTTGCCGAGTTTTCATCTGGTGTGAACCAGGAATCAGATACCAACCCCTTAATGTCTTTGAAAGGGACCTGTATGGAGGTTATGGTTTGATGGTGTGGGGTGGGATTATGATTGGTGCACGTACACCCCTGCATGTCTTTGACAGAGGAACTGTAACTGGCCAGGTGCATCAGGACGTCATTTTGCATGAGTATGTCCACCTTTTCAGTGGTGCAGTGGGTCCCACTTTCCTCCTGATGGATGATAATGCATGGCCCCACCGAGCTGCCATCATGGTGGAGTACCTTGAAACAGAAGATATCAGGTGAATGGAGTGGAATGCCTGTTCTCCAGACTAAAACCCCATCGAGCACATCTGGGATGCTCTCAGTCAACGTGTTGCTGCATGTCTTCAAACCCCTATGACACTTCAGGAGCTCGGACACGCACTGGTGCAAGAATGGGAGGCTATACCCCAGCAGCAGCTCGACCACCTGATCCAGTGTATGCCAACCCATTGTGCGGCCTGTGTACATATGGATGATGATCATATCCCATATTAATGTTGGGGTACAAGCACAGGAAACAGTGGCATTTTGTAGCAGGTGTGTTTCAGGATGGTTTTCTCAACTTATCACCAATACTGTGGACTTACAGATCTGTATCATGTGTGTTCTCTATGTGCTTATGCTGCTAGTGCCAGTTTCGTGTAGTGCCACGTTGTGTGGCACCACATTCTGCAATTATCCTTAATTTATGAGCATGAGTGTAGTATACATTTTAAGCATGGCAGTGTACCAGATTACACCAGGATAATTTCTAGAAGTTAATGGACTAAGCTATACTACAATATAGTATAATACAGTATAGTGTAATATACAATCCTGGAAATGGAAAAAAGAACACATTGACACCAGTGTGTCAGACCCACCATACTTGCTCCGGACACTGCGAGAGGGCTGTACAAGCAATGATCACACGCACGGCACAGCGGACACACCAGGAACCGCGGTGTTGGCCGTCGAATGGCACTAGCTGCGCAGCATTTGTGCACCGCCGCCGTCAGTGTCAGCCAGTTTGCCGTGGCATACGGAGCTCCATCACAGTCTTTAACACTAGAAGCATGCCGTGACAGCGTGGACGTGAACCGTATGTGCAGTTGACGGACTTTGAGCGAGGGCGTATAGTAGGCATGCGGGAGGCCGGGTGGACGTACCGCCGAATTGCTCAACACGTGGGGCATGAGGTCTCCACAGTACATCGATGTTGTCGCCAGTGGTCGGCGGAAGGTGCACGTGCCCGTCGACCTGGGACCGGACCGCAGCGACGCACGGATGCACGCCAAGACCGTAGGATCCTACACAGTGCCGTAGGGGACCGCACCGCCACTTCCCAGCAAATTAGGGACACTGTTGCTCCTGGGGTATCGGCGAGGCCCATTCGCAACCATCTCCATGAAGCTGAGCTATGGTCCCGCACACCGCTAGGCCGTCTTCCGCTCACGCCCCAACATCATGCAGCCCGCCTCCAGTGGTGTCGCGACAGGCGTGAATGGAGGGACGAATGGAGACGTGTCGTCTTCAGCGATGAGAGTCGCTTCTGCCTTGGTGCCAATGATGGTCGTATGCGTGTTTGGCGCCGTGCAGGTGAGCGCCACAATCAGGACTGCATACGACCGAGGCACACAGGGCCAACACCCGGCATCATGGTGTGGGGAGCGATCTCCTACACTGGCCGTACACCACTGGTGATCGTCGAGGGGACACTGAATAGTGCACAGTACATCCAAACCGTCATCGAACCCATCGTTCTACCATTCCTAGACCAGCAAGGGAACTTGCTGTTCCAACAGGACAATGCACGTCCGCATGTATCCCGTGCCACCCAACGTGCTCTAGAAGGTGTAAGTCAACTACCCTGGCCAGCAAGATCTCCGGATCTGTCCCCCATTGAGCATGTTTGGGACTGGATGAAGCGTCGTCTCACGCGGTCTGCACGTCCAGCACGAACGCTGGTCCAACTGAGGCGCCAGGTGGAAATGGCATGGCAAGCCGTTCCACAGGACTACATCCAGCATCTCTACGATCGTCTCCATGGGAGAATAGCAGCCAGCATTGCTGCGAAAGGTGGATATACACTGTACTAGTGCCGACATTGTGCATGCTCTGTTGCCTGTGTATATGTGCCTGTGGTTCTGTCAGTGTGATCATGTGATGTATCTGACCCCAGGAATGTGTCAATAAAGTTTCCCCTTCCTGGGACAATGAATTCACGGTGATCTTATTTCAATTTCCAGGAGTGTAGTATAGTATACCCTGTACATGGTGTATTGTCTACTCTATGTAATTACATATGGCTTCGCCACAGCACACAATGATGTGTTTAACTACAGAAAACTTAAAATGTTACTATCCTCCTCAGGCATCTCAAAGCATTCTTTAATGTCATAAAATGGATTATCTGACAGCCAGCTGTACTACTTAATTTAAAAAATATGTATCCATAGACTGAATATATATCCATAGATTGAACATGAATTGGTTAGGTATTGAACATTTTGAGTGGGTTTACTTTGTGGGAATTTTCTGTTCTTGCTAATTTGTGGCACAGTACGTATAAATTACCCTTAGCTCTGGTGTTGTGCTCATGTATTTCCCCTCTGGCATCAAATTCTGAAATATTATTTTTAATATAGAGTATAGACACATAAATGTATAAATTTATAACTGTGAGTATCCTGAGTCTGGAAAAAAGAGGACAACAGTGCTCCCTATGACCTCTTTTACATATAATGCATAAGACTTTTTTTTTTTTGTAATTTCAAAATCTACTTTATGTGAAGGAAATGCCCACCATACAATCAGATCATATGAAATATGTGACTGGAATAGCCCAAAGTATGTCACCCTAAGGTACTCCAAGCTCACTACCTCCCTTAGTTTCACGATAAGGTATGCCACCCGGGATATTTTTCCGCATGCGTAATTGACATGTTCCTCCCAATAGCGTTTTGAGTCAATGTAAATACCTAAGAGTTGTCTGATTTATTGCCTACTTCATTTAATATTGTCATTAAAAGTTGTTGGGTTTTATCAGGATTGCACAGGAGCTTATTGGCTGCAAACCAGTCCAGGGCCTTGTCAAGTCTTTCTTTTGTTACGCTATTCAGATCTGAAATGTTTTGATGTGTGGTAAGTAGTGTTTTATTATCAGCATAACATACAACAGGGTGGCCTATGTTATTAAGTAAATCATTGATATCTAACAATGACAAAGAAGGCTCCTGGATAGACCCTTGTGGTACACCTGTGCTGATTTCCATTGTGGAAGAATTTAGTTTTCTGACTGAGACAAATTGTTTTTTGTTACTTAAATAAGAACTTATCACAGCAAAAGTTCTCCCTCTCATCCCACAAAACTCTAGTTTCCTCAGTAGTACGTCAACAGGAATGCAATCGAAATCTTTGCTTCGGCCACATAATACCATTAATATCATGTTATTGTTTACAAAAGCTGTTAAGGTTTGGTCAATGATTTCCAAGATGGCACCTGTTATGTTTCCCCACTTGCAAAAACCAAATTGATTGTTACATAAGATATTGTGTTTTTCAAAGAAGCTGCTTGTTTGTGTGTGTATCAGTGCCTCAGATATCTTTGAGAATATTGGAACAATGGAGACTGGTCTGTAGCTTTGGGGAAGGTGTTTGTCCCCCTTTTTAAAAACTGGGACAACTTTTGATACCTTAAGTGTATCCAGAAAAACTCCAAATTCCACATATTTATGGAAAATAAAAGCTAATGGTTTGGCGAATGAGTGTATTGCCCTTTTAATGATGTTATTCGATAACCAATAACAGTCCATACTTTTAGAACCTGAAATTTTGGATACAACTTTTGTAATATCAGCATGTGTGACAGCCTTCCATTGAAATACCAGGTTAACAGACAGTGGTGTTCCAACAAGGTCCATTGCATATTTTGTTGCTTTAATACTGTTAATTATTTCTTTAAATGAGTTGAAAAAGTATTGATTTAATTCCTCAGGTTCAAGCAGAGCTGTTTCTGTGCATTTTGGTGTATTCCCTCGTTTTATTATTTGTCATGGTGCATTGCATTTATTGGGAGCCCTTCCTATATAATTTTCACTGCTCACTTTTTTTGCCATAAGTAGTTTCGCTTTGTAGAATTTTTTGCATTTCAGATATTGCCTATGAATGTTCATACTCTGTTCTGTCCCTTGGGTAGAGGCTTGCTTATGCATCTGGTACACATATGTGTAGGTTTCTTCTGATTTCTGTTAGCTCTTCTGTAAACCAGCTCAGTCTTTTTGTTTTCATTTCACTTGGGTATCTAATTTTTTTTACTGGTGAGCAAAAATACCATAAGCCTGTGTAATTTTCAAAGAAGTTGTCAAAGGTAATTTCTGCTTCCCTTTTTCCAGATTGACAATTATATATAAAGTCCCAATCCACACTTCCTAATCTATTAATAAACATACTTATGTACTCTTCCTTTTGCCCTCGTACCATTACTGCTGTGGCGTGATAGGACACATCGACCACACAAATTACAATCTTTGTAACATTAACTACTCTGATGAGCTGCAATGTTTAATTCAGTCTGCCTTTGTAGTTCATGCAGTGTTCATTTGTATTAGTCTATATCGCAAAATATATGTGTATATAGAAAACTTGGGAACTGTTCATTACTTATATTACGACCCATATCCAGAATCCCGTACTGCTTTTGGTGCTTCAATTTTAACTGGTTGCCTCTTACAGAATATAAGTAGTAGTCACTCATGATCTGCACATCCACTTCTTGTCTGACTGTAAAATCTTCCCTATGGAAATTCACAACAATACTGTCCATGGAGGCATTCTTATGTGTGTGTCATTTATTTGTACAACAGAGGTATAATGATCTTAGCATATTCAAGAATGTCCTAGTGACTTACCTCTGTGTGTTTGCCAGTTCTGTGTTGAAATCACCAAAGATAGCAATTCTTGTCTTACTCTTCAATATCTTTTTAACTATAAATTCACACTTTTCAATAAACAAATTTACATCACCATGTGGCGACCTATATAAACTAACTGCCACTATATTTTCATTCACTAGTTTACACAACTAAACTTCCCTATGTAGTTCTGAGGATTAAGCAGATATATCAATTCAGGAAAATTTTATTCCTTCTTTGACAAAAATTCCAGCCCCATCATTCTTTCTGTGTTTTCTATATATCGTTTCTCCCACAACATACCCTTGGGGAACTGATATATTTACTTGTTCTTGTAACAATATATGAAAAGGGGAGTTTCTACTCACCATATAGTGGAGATGCTCAGTCACAGATATCCACAACAAAAAGACTGTCACAAATAAAGCTTTCACACATTCACACACACACACACACACAAACACACACACACACACCGCTTTCTTTATTTGTGACAGTCTTTTTGTTGTGCCTATCTGTGACTAAGCATCTCCACTACATGGTGATAGCAACTTTCCTGTTCATAATATTGTTACATTCCATCCTGGATTTTTCATTGTTTGATTTACTTGCTCTTGGATTAACTAGTGCTCAAATACACATACAATAGCTACATGCTCAGTGTTACATAAATATTCTAATTCTAATATCTTATTTCTAATATAACATATGTTAACTTGTAGAAAAGTAAGTAGTTTTGTCTCTGTCTGTATTCCTCTGAGAACAATTTGACTTTATATTTGAAGTTGTAGGTTCAGTTAATGTGTTTAATCTTAGTGCACTGTGATCATCTGTGCGATGATAATCACATACCTATTCATCCATAACTTTGTTAACTGCTTCCTTCTGTGATCCCACCAAAAATTGCAGGCCTTTGGTACTGGTTTCTTTCTTTGGACTGACTGCCACATTCCTCCTTTTAATATTCTCACTCCTTGAGCTTGAGCTGCTGTTTTTCTTTCTGCAAGCAGGTCTGTCTTCTTATACAGTGTCACAGTGTACAGTGTCACATCATTTGCTGCTTCTTCTAACTTTTGCACTGATCTCTTGGGTATGTTTATTTCTTGAGTAATTGTGCTTTCCACAGATACTGTATTCACTTTTAAGGATTCTGTTGTTATTTACGCAGGAGTTGTGTCAGTAACCATTCTCATTGATCCTTTATCTGAGACTGTAATATCCTTCCATTTAAATTTTATTGCTGTTTTGTACACTTCCCTGTTTGTTTCCACTGATTCATGAATCCTTGTGGCCCTTAGTTCTTTACCAGTTGCATTTAGGTGCTACCATGTGCTGTATATAGCTACTTGTTACTAGGAGAGTTAATTAAACAAGTGTTGCAGAAACATTTCACTATTTTTTTAGTTTTCTTTTTGTGGATTGAATTTCTTGGTTATTGCAAGACCATTCAGGCAGTTCATGCCTATGTGGCACTCCAGCTACAATCACATTTGTATTTTTTAATGCTGACAGGGCTTTTTGTGGTGAACGAATTGCCAAGTTGGCTTCATTCTTTTCTATGTCATTAGCCCCTGACCTAATAACTGCAAAATCTTCATTTGTCAGCTTATGCAAGTCATTGCATTTTTGTAATATTACTAGTGGGGGTACCTGGTATCACCTTCCCTTCAGTGTCATATTTATTTGAATCTAAATTTAAAATGTTTCTTGCACAATCTCTGCCATGGCTATCAGAGGCAATGAATATCTTGGGTCTCCTACTCGCTAACTGGCTCTCAGGAGCAATGGTTTGCAATTTCATTGCTGCACCCAGGTTTCCTTTTAAAACTGCGTTCTGTGTTGTGGTATACACACTGTGTTGTGAATCATGCTTTATGTTGGATGCCTCAAATCTGTAGTTTTTAAGCATTTCGTTCTTGTGATTCTTGAGTTTCTCCCAGCGTATTTGATAATCAAAATATCCACGGGTGTGCTGCCGGTCTATAGTGTCCAACGGGCACAATATTTCGGTGATCATACATGTCGCCATCATCAGGTGAACTGACGGACTGAGCTCCTGTGAACGTGCCAGCACGGAGATCCGTACGCTATGGCTGCTCAGACGGACTGATTCTCACTTCTGGAGTTCATTTGTTAGTACACATATAATTGTTTTTTGATTTCATCTGTATTGTCACAATCCATATGAAAACAATCATTGCATTTCCAGTTTTTCATTCTATTAGTTGCATTTACACACAAGTAATGGAATTTCGTCTTACACTTTACACAAGTCATGCCTTTTCTTGCTGTTTTGTTACAGGCACTTGGTTTATTCCACGTTTATTCACTTATTTCGTAAATACACTCCTGGAAATGGAAAAAAGAACACATTGACACCGGTGTGTCAGACCCACCATACTTGCTCCGGACACTGCGAGAGGGCTGTACAAGCAATGATCACACGCACGGCACAGCGGACACACCAGGAACCGCGGTGTTGGCCGTCGAATGGCGCTAGCTGCGCAGCATTTGTGCACCGCCGCCGTCAGTGTCAGCCAGTTTGCCGTGGCATACGGAGCTCCATCGCAGTCTTTAACACTGGTAGCATGCCGCGACAGCGTGGACGTGAATCGTATGTGCAGATGACGGACTTTGAGCGAGGGCGTATAGTGGGCATGCGGGAGGCCGGGTGGACGTACCACCGAATTGCTCAACACGTGGGGCGTGAGGTCTCCACAGTACATCGATGTTGTCGCCAGTGGTCGGCGGAAGGTGCACGTGCCCGTCGACCTGGGACCGGACCGCAGCGACGCACGGATGCACGCCAAGACCGTAGGATCCTACGCAGTGCCGTAGGGGACCGCACCGCCACTTCCCAGCAAATTAGGGACACTGTTGCTCCTGGGGTATCGGCGAGGACCATTCGCAACCGTCTCCATGAAGCTGGGCTACGGTCCCGCACACCGTTAGGCCGTCTTCCGCTCACGCCCCAACATCGTGCAGCCCACCTCCAGTGGTGTCGCGACAGGCGTGAATGGAGGGACGAATGGAGACGTGTCGTCTTCAGCGATGAGAGTCGCTTCTGCCTTGGTGCCAATGATGATCGTATGCATGTTTGGCGCCGTGCAGGTGAGCGCCACAATCAGGACTGCATACGACCGAGGCACACAGGGCCAACACCCGGCATCATGGTGTGGGGAGCGATCTCCTACACTGGCCGTACACCACTGGTGATCGTCGAGGGGACACTGAATAGTGCACGGTACATCCAAACCGTCATCGAACCCATCGTTCTACCATTCCTAGACCGGCAAGGGAACTTGCTGTTCCAACAGGACAATGCACGTCCGCATGTATCCCGTGCCACCCAACGTGCCCTAGAAGGTGTAAGTCAACTACCCTGGCCAGAAAGATCTCCGGATCTGTCCCCCATTGAGCATGTTTGGGACTGGATGAAGCGTCGTCTCACGCGGTCTGCACGTCCAGCACTAACGCTGGTCCAACTGAGGCGCCAGGTGGAAATGGCATGGCAAGCCGTTCCACAGGACTACATCCAGCATCTCTACGATCGTCTCCATGGGAGAATAGCAGCCTGCATTGCTGCGAAAGGTGGATATACACTGTACTAGTGCCGACATTGTGCATGCTCTGTTGCCCGTGTCTATGTGCCTGTGGTTCTGTCAGTGTGATCATGTGATGTATCTGACCCCAGGAATGTGTCAATAAAGTTTCCCCTTCCTGGGACAATGAATTCACGGTGTTCTTATTTCAATTTCCAGGAGTGTAGTATTCAAATTTACTTGCAGAAGACATCATTTTGAAGCATGATGATCTCTGCCTATGGAAAAGTTTCCTTGTCCAGACTAGTATCAGAGGCAAAATCACGTTGTGACAACTGCCTACCGCACAGAATGCTTTAATAAGCAATGAGAAACATGCTATTGATGTACAGTGATGTTGAATAGAGAGATTGGGGCACAATACTGCACATCATGATATTCACACAACACACCGAAGTAAGACACTACAGGTTTCACACTGTTCTTTCTGTTCCAAAGTTGTATGACCAAAACAACAATTAACACGCTGCTCCCTTTCAACCAGGTGATATCACTATATGAAACACCTAATCGACAGGACCAAATAGGCAAGATTTATGGCTTGCATATGGTCACTGGGCATTCAAGAGAAGCACCAAATATGCTACAGCACCAAGTAACAGCCAGCTAGATACAATCTAGCAGACTTTGTATGGATTTTTATGCTTGGGCAGAAAGTGGGACAGTCAGAAATGTTATTAAAATGCTACTTTGAGGCACATCATATCCTTCAGTGCTTGTTAGAAGTAATATGTGAACAACAAAAATAAATATGCATTGTGAATATTCCACTTTGTACATTGTCTCTAATGTTTATTGTATATATGATTCTTTGCTAAATTACTAATACATCTAGTTCCTAGGAATGCAATACAACCTGTATTTTATGTTGTAAAGACTTAACCATGTCCAATATCCTTATATATACTCTATATATATGTAAGATTAGAAGGACTAAATAAATAAATAAGTTATGGATTATGACCATTCATCAAGAAGACAAAAGTGTAGATATATATTGTTCATGTCCCCAGTATGAAGCCCTACAGGTGCAGAGCGTTGATGGATGGCTTCTCATTCAAGGAAACTAAAGGCCTGCTTGATGATCATGAAGCTTTGATGAGAAGGACTACCTTCGATGCTCATCATAGTGATGAAGATGTGACACCGTGACCTGAATGCGAGGATCCTCCAGTACTGCCATACAGAATACCACTGACAAGATCTAAATCTATTGTGTAAATAGCAGCTATCTCCATCCAGGAGGCAGTTCTGTTCTGGCTGTATTTTAGGGTTTTCACTGCCAAGTGTTGTACTTCACTTATGATCCTGCTCTCAGATTTGGACTGGATTTTGTTTACAATGTGAAAACATGTTTAGGAAAGTAGTGCTTTAATCCAGAACAGAAGTGTAAGACTCTGCTTTAGAAGGAAAATAGGGACAAAAAGGTGTTTAGGTGTGGGATGACCACCTGTTATATCTGATATTCACCTTATTTTCCTTATGTGGGCTCTAGCCAATGTAATTCTTTTGTGGTGTTAATGATAGAACTTCATGTTTCATCACATAATTAGTTTTGGTCTGTTGCAGGACTGTAGTTACTTTTTCACCATATCTTACATAGGTACTTTCCCATCAAATTTACATTTCTTCTTCTTCTTCTTCTTTTTCAGTTCTGGCAAGGTCACACTACACATATGCATCAGTTCTGTGTGTTGTTTTCCTCCCAAAAGCTGAGATATTAAACTAATTTTGTTTTGTTTGCTGTAGTTTGCTACAACTAAAGAGGAATGGATGGAAATTTACCAATGGATTTGAAAACAAGCAGAGATTTATAAATTGTGGAGGAACATTAAATGGAAAAAATATACATACTGGGCCATCACTTCATTATGGAGCCAAGTATTATAACTGCACAACTTCTACAGTTCACATTTGTTGAAGCAGGAAAAAATGGAAGAATGTCTCATGGAAGAATTCTTGGGCACACAGAATTCTTTCATGCATTAAAAAGTGACAGTTAAATTTGCCAAGTGATGGCAAAGCTGCCAATAACTTAAATTTTACATTTTTGTTGATGAATCTTTTTCATTAAAAGAAAAATTTTTAAAACCTTTTTCATTTATTTATTTATTTATTTAGCAGCTTTGGATGTACATATATGAATTTAATCCAAGTAAAAATCTACACTGTCAGTTGTACAAAATAATAATGACATACATCATTTAATTATCATATATATATAATTTATGCATACCACCATACAGTACATCATATGTAATTACACGTTTTCCCCACGAGACAGTTCATAACAGCAGATTTTCAGGTGCACAAAATGTTGTAGAAAATGTTTTTTGTATAATAAATTTACAATGCAGAATTTTGCACACACTGATACACATGAAGACTGAAAAGATAAAACATGCAGTTTTGGCCATCTATGTGCTATACAATATTTAAGAAAGACCAAGTGAAGGATACACAGCTGCTACAGCACTCTACACACTGTACAGAGAACATTGGTGCAGGAAAGGCGTGTGTGTGAGACTGTAAAGTACAAGATATAATGTTGTCCTAATATTTTGGTGGAAGTGGAGTTGTTATAAAATATCCACTTGTTAGTGTGCACTAATTACGTAAGTACAAAAATGTCCACTAGCTTTTCTACACTGTCATTCAGAATGTTCATTACTGGCATCAGTTGTACCCTTGTTAACTTCCTCACTGTCTTCTTAGTCGGTACCACTTTATTTACCTTCACACTCGCCAAAAGCCTTGTCCACTTCACAGAGTCATCCATGTTAGAAATACTGCCACATGGTACCTCTTGATCCACAGCCATCACAGAATCAAAAAATTCGGATGTAAATACCATTGAGGGATCCGCCACTATGCTTTCTGTAAAAATCTTTAATTCCCTTTTTGAATCTTTTCTGCAACAAACTAACAATTCGCTCTTGCAAAATCTGGCTAGCAAAATGCAATTACATTGCAACAGGTTTCATTCTTCAGATTCTTATGCAGATACTCTTTGATCTTACTATTCACAATCACTTTTGCCCTTTTTAAACACTTATGAACTCAGTCACAAAGCAAAATGAATCCACCTTGACTGTGATGTGTATGTTTACATGCACTATTGCATATGTGCAGGGTATATCTAGCTAGCACCTTACCTATACACCTGTCCACTGTATGAGACTGCATTCACGTGCTTGAAATCATCTTTGTCACCATAATGTATCTAGTTTTGGTTTAAACATCACTACCTGTTCCAGTTTTAAGTAGAATCCACCTTGATGACATCTGATCTTTCCATCTCTTCTTAGGACTGCTAACATTTATTTTCCTTTGAGAGATGCATTTGTATGCTGATTTAGGTATTCATCATCTGACATCCTTCAAATATGTTAATGCCATTTCTTTCTCTAGTTTCCTGTTTTGTGAAATATGCTTTTGATGTCCAGTTCCTTTCTAATCGCACTATTCTTTTGTAACCAGCTAGTGGTCTTACGAGTTTCATCTCAGCTGATTAAATCTTCTTCTGTTGACTGGTTGAGAGTCTCTGATCCTTAAGTTATATAGCTGTTGATGCCATCACACTATAAAATTTTGATACATCTCTTTCCTAAATTTTGTGAGAGGGTGTGATTCATAACAGCTACCAGCTGTTGAAGTTTTTGCAGTTTGTATTCTTGGTCACTGGGTGTAATTACAAGATCTCATAACCCAGGTACTAAAAAGTATTTATTTGTTCTAGCAGTTAACTATCAATTGTTTCTGCTCTTAATGCTACTTACCATAGAACACTGTTATCTCAGTTTTATATTTAGATACTGTCATATTATAATTATCTGCTATCTAGTGGCAGGACCAAATTGCTCTCTGTAATTTATCTTCTGAGTCCACTAACATTACCTGATCATCTACAAAGAGAAATGTATTTATAACTTTACTATTAACCTGATAATTGAGCAATACTTTTTCTGCCCTGTCTTTGTGACCTCATCTAGGTACATATTAAATAATGTGGATAATAAAGGATGCCCTTCTCGCACTCCTTGAGAGATGGTTCTCATTAATGAACTTTCTTCTTGTACTTTGAATTTCTTAACTTTTGAAATAAAACTTTAAAAAAATTAGTGCCAGTTTCTACTGAATATTCCTCATTCATTTATACACTGCTAACCACTAAAAATGTCCGCCGCTCGTGGTCTCGCGGTAGCGTTCTCGCTTCCCGAGCACGGGGTCCCGGGTTCGATTCCCGGCGGGGTCAGGGATTTTCACCTGCCTCGAGATGACTGGGTGTTTGTGTTGTCCTCATCATTTCATCATCATCCAGGAAAGTGGCGAAATTGGGCTGAGCAAAGATTGGTTAATTGTACGGGCGCTGATAACCACGCAGTTGAGCGCCCCACAAACCAAACATCATCTCAACCACTAAAAATGCAATACTATGATGGCACCACACAACAAACATCAAACAAGCATGAATTGTATTACATGACTGGATATGCAAATGATTATCATTTCAGCGAGAACAGCTACAAAATATAAGTAGCAGTAATGTCAACTACACTCTGTATGTATAAGGAAAGATTACACAAAATGCTTCTAATTTATAATTGCATTTGAATGTTGTTTGTTTGTTAGAAGGTTATGTATGATTTATGTAAAAAGGAAAAATAACTATCAGCACATCTTATGCAGAGATTCAAAACTGTCAGACTTGTAACCTGTCAAGTCTGCAGTGTGTCATCAAACAAAATTGTTGCTCACATTGGTCGAGATCCCGTGACTGTCATTTGAAAATGGATTGATGTGTTCGCGAGGGCCATACTCAATGCCATTCAGGATCACTATGGCACATGTGACTAGTGTCCAAAAGCAAAGACACCATTTTCTCAGCCCTGCATAATTATGAAGCCACATCACAGACCCTGAATTAGAAAATGAGCTTATCTGCACCAAGACAAGTGTCTACACAGACATTACAATGAATCTGGGGCACCACTTGTCGTCAACTTGGTGACTCCTGTTGCAGCTTCCCTAGATGCGACAACACATGGAGGTGTGCCAACAGTGCTTTGCCTCATGACATCACTGGACATAAGAGGAACCACATCATCTCCTCACATGAGCCTCAGTTCCACACACAGCATCCAGATGGATATAGTCAGTAAGTGGAGGCTCCAAAGAGAAGAAACATTACCAGAATGCAATCATCATTGCCCTGCACCTGGAATGGTGGCACAGGATGCCATTGGATACACACTTTGATCATCTCTGGCTCACATCATTGGTAATTCGGAGCTGAGCTATTACGCTTTTGATATGTTAAGGCTGGTGGCTGTACACATCTCTGTGACATCTTTCAACAAGATAATGCTGTGTATTGTTTCTGCTGTCCTGACCTATCTAGATACTAAGTGTATTGGACTGCTGTCCTACTCAGCAGTATCTCCACATTTCTCATCCACTGACAATGTCTGGTCATGAGCTGCTGAGCAATGACCACACAAACACTTAGCAGCCATTATGACTGATGTACTCTGGTATTACAGAACTGATACTAAGATACCTCATCACACAGCACATTACATTCTCAGACATACAATAAATAAAGTGGAAAAAAAACATCACTGGACTGATGAAAGGTAATCTATATTTTTGCACTGAGCATGCTGTTAGCGAAACATTGAAGTTTTGCTCTGATTAAAAGAAGAAAGATCATTTAAAAACTCAATGTAGTTTTTCTATAATTAATGACTGATTGTGTCTTACTCAAGAAACTTAATAATATAGTAGCAATGTAGACTTTTAAAGATAGAGTAAGTAATAAGGTCTAATTAGAAACAGTTCCGGCTACAAAAACTGAAGAACTGAGTTTTCCTAAGATTAGAATGCTTTTTAAACTCCAACAGCATTATAACATCTTCTCATTAAGTTTTTCACAAAAATAGGTGAACAATAAATTCACAGTAGGAGTTTTTAGAGAAGTGTTCAAGTCTAATTGATCATAAACAGCCTGTTGTTGGTATATTCCTTGACCAATACAAAACCCATGATATGGTCAACCAGAAGCTGCTCCTCACAAAACTTGAGAAATTTGAAAACAGGTGTACCATCCACAGCTGGTTCAATAGTTATCTAAGTGAAAGGAGACAATATGTAGAAATCAGAAACCCCAAGGATTCTGCCTATTGCAGATCAGATACCCTAAATATAATTTGTGGTATCTCACAGGGATCTATTCTTAGCCGAACCCTTTTCACACTGTTCACCAATGACCTCCAAGAAAAATTCCTAATGCTATTTCTTTTTTTAAGCTGATGATACAAATATTTTGCTTTCCAACAGAGAAGGTGCACTTCAAGAAACAGTCAATGAAACCACCTGCACATAAAATCTTGATTTGAGGCAAACAGACTGCTAACAAACACTCAGAAAACTGTAAGCATGAACTTTCACATAAGGCAGAATGTTACCCCTTGTGATGAAGACATACATATAGGCAAAGATGAAATTGTCAGTGTGCATGACACAAAATTCCTTGCGCTAACAGTCAGGAGTACACTAAACTGGAAACTGCTTATAGAGATAGCTCCAATGAAGCTCAGCAAAATGTGCTATCTATTCAGATCAATAAAAGTTTCAGCCAACACTGACACTTAGAAGCTTGTACACCATGCTCTGAATTCAGTATGAGCTATGGCCTAATTTTCTGGGGAAACAGTTCTGAATCAAATACAATTTTCAACTCACAGAAACAAGTGGTCAGAATAATGGCATCAAAAAACAGAACTGAACACTGTTAACCACCGTTTAAAGCATTAAAAATCCTGCCAATGTCATGCCTTTATATAATGGAATTGGTTTGTTTTGTAGCTCAACATTTAGGAACCCTACACATAAATACAGATTGCCACACACAAGACACTAGAAATAAATCTCAGTTAAGAATTACAGCACACAGCACCAAATTGTATGCTGATGGTGTTAAATCTGTGCTCATAAAAATTTACAACCATCTCCATTAGAGATCAAGACAATTAATAATTTGAAGGAAATGAGAACAAAACTAAAACAAATTTTAGTAAATCGCTGGTTTTACTCTGTTACTGCATTTCTCAACACAAAATTTTAATTTCTTTACAAAGCTCATCTTCTTTTATATAATGTAAGTCTCCAGAATGAAATTTCACTCTGCAGTGGAGTGTGCGCTGATATGAAACTTCCGGGCAGATTAAAACTGTGTGCCAGACCAAGACTCAAACGTGGGACCTTTGCCTTTCGTGGGCAAGAGCTCTACCAACTGAGCTATCCAAACACAACTCACAACCTGTCCTCACAGCTTTACTTCCGCCAGTACCTCATCTCCTACCTTCCAAACTTCACAAAAGCTCTCGTGCGAGTTCGAGCCTCGGTCCAGCACACAGTTTTAATCTGCCAGGAAGTTTCAATGTAAGTCTGTTTAAATTGTTACTCTGTGGGAAAAATATATTTAAAAAGAAAGATGATGAGACTTACCAAACAAAAGCACTGGCAGGTCGATAGACACACAAACAAACACAAACATACACACAAAATCTAGCTTTCGCAACCAATGGTTGCCTCGTCAGGAAAGAGGGAAGGAGAGGGAAAGACAAAAGGATTTGGGTTTTAAGGGAGAGGTAAGTCTTTCCGCTCCCGGGATTGGAATGACTCCTTACCCTCTCCCTTAAAACCCAAATCCTTTTGTCTTTCCCTCTCCTTCCCTCTTTCCTGACGAGGCAACCATTGGTTGCGAAAGCTAGATTTTGTGTGTATGTTTGTGTTTGTTTGTGTGTCTATCGACCTGCCAGTGCTTTTGTTTGGTAAGTCTCATCATCTTTCTTTTTAAATATATTTTTCCCACGTGGAATGTTTCCCTCTATTATATTCATATCATTAAATTGTTACTCTTTCTGTTAATTTGTATGTAAACCTAAACTCTGTTATACAGAAGTGAGTTTTCCCATTTTAATTTATTTTAATGCATACTTTTGAATTTCCATGTTATTTGTTCTGTACTTCGTATATAAATCCAAAAACCTTAATACAGAAGTGTATCATCTTTACTGCCTTTCTTTATTAATGAATTTTTAAATGTGTATGATACTTTTGTATTTCCATGTTATTTACTTTTGAATTCTCATGTTACTCGTTCTGTCCAAGTTCTGTATTTCATATGTAAACCTGAACACTTAAATACAGAAGTGCATCACCTTTGCTGTTTTACTTTAGAAATGAATGTTTAAATCATATGAAACTTTTGAATTTCTATGTTATTTGCTTACATGTTTCTTTTATTTAATAATGTGAACTTATTTAGAAACATTATGCAACTCTGAATTTTTCACAAAAAATCCACTTACATGCTTTTCTGTTTTTTGGCATTACATATATATGAACATATGTATCTTTTTTACTTGTCCTATATCATCATGTGCTTCTCTGTATACAATGTATGATCTACAGCATAAATTACAATTACAATCACCCAGAATGAATCTTTCACTATGCAGTGGACTGGGCACCATAGAGAAACTTCCTGACAAACGAACAGTTGTCAGACTGCAACTCAAGTCCAAAGCTGTACAGATTTTGTTTATACGGAGTGTGTATGATATTTTCGTAAGTATGCCACATTCTCACTGTGCTGCTGTTTTCAGACATAGCCCTTACAATTGTCTCCTACTTAAGCCATTCTGTACTTTTAGTATGGAAGTTGTGCTTGCATCTGAACAAGACTACTGATGCTTTCGAGTAAGAACAATGTCAGCAGTGAACTAGCAGTATACTGTTCTATGTGGGAAATGGCAGACAACATATTCTGTTATGGTGTAGCCAGTGGCAATAATCAGCATGAAAGTAGTATGTGCACCAAGCAACATCCTCAACACACCATTCCGTCTCAAAAAATGTTTAGGAAATTGTTCCAGCAACTGAAGTATCTGAAACAGCATGACTGTCAAGCACAACAACAACAGAAATGGCAACAATAAAAACATTAACAGCATCAAAAACATTAAAAACATTAGCAGCATCACAAACATCAGCAGTGGCAAACAACTCACCACAGCCCCAGTGAATGGCACATGGGGTGCTGAAAACCCATTCTCCTCAAGTATTTTTCCTACCTGGCCAGGTCATGGGAAGAAATATGAGATTACAAAGTGTAAACATGACTGTAGCCACTCCTCATCCAAACCACCAGCAGATTTTAAACCTAAACATCCAGGGCCTTAATAATAAATCATTAGAACTTGAGGTAGCAATGAATGATGCAAACATTGACTGCATGTGCATTGTAGAGTAATGATGCAGAAGTTATGAAGTAACATTAACTTTAATCCATATAGGTTGGCAAGTCAGTATTGTACAAAAACTGCCAAAAACAGAGGTGTATATATCTTTACTAAATCAAGTATCAGTTATAAAAGAAGGTGTGAAGCTGAATAATTGAGTGTGGAAAATCATTTTGAAGCAGCAGCTGTATGAAGTAAAGGGAAAAGTCAAAGTCATAGCAATACACAGACCACCTACTGGGGATACAAACATTTTCATTCATCAATTAGAAACACTGCTTAACATTCTATTTACTGAAAGAGCCACTGTAATTCTTTGTGGGGACTTCAATATAAATCTTACGAATTAAAGTAGGCTAAAAGATCAATTCTTAACATTATTATGTAGTTTCAACATATTTCCACACACAAATAAACCCACAAGAATAACATATAAATACAAACAATCTTACAGATAATATACTTTCAAATGTAGATTCCAAATAAATAGAAGTAACAAATGCTGATTTGGGATCATCAGACCACAATGCTCTTGTCTGCAAAATTCCTTAGGTGCCACTAAAAGAACAAAAGCATACTTCATGTACAAAAGAAATTTTTCTGCAGAAAACTGTGTAGAATTTATAAATATCCTACCAAATGAGTTGTGGGCAGAAGTACTGCCTTTAAGAAATACAAATTATGCACGTAACTAATTTTCTTCAGTTGTCATAGGATATGTAGTACTGTGTTTCCCAAAGAGGCTGTGGAATAGAATAGAATAAAACAGAATCAAGAACCACATCACATGGCAATACAAAGCCAAGTTCTTGGATCACAGCCAGCATCAAAATGTCTTGTGGAACTCTAAAGAGACTTAGTTCTAAAATGAAAACATCTACTAATGCACAGTTCATCAGGAATTACAAGAAGGTATATCAAAAACTAATTGCCAAGGCAAAATTTGTGAGTAATGATAGATTAATAAGACAACAAATCAAATACTTTATGGGGTATTGTGAAGACTGAAACAGGGAAGAGATGAGAAGACCTAGACATCGTTCTCAAAAACGTAGAAATTGTCAGTATTGAAAAACAAGATTTCCCAAATTGTATGAATAATTATTTCCTAAACACAATAGCTTCATTAAGTTCTAAACTTACAAATCAAGAAAAACCAGAAATTTCAAAAGCTGCTTATAACATATGGGTAGAGTCAACAAACAAACGTTAAGTGCTGTGTGTATCATAACAATGACAGCTCCACAGATTGCAAGGTCCTTGGCCCACATAACCAATTTATCATTTAGTGAAGGAGTGTTTCCAAAAAAGCTGAAAATCTCAAAAGGGTAGCCATTACTAAAAAATAGTTGCAAGTATAAGGCAGAAAATAATTGGCCAATATCACTCCTTCCATCATTTTCCTAAATATTAGAAATATTGATGGAACACAGAATCAACAAAAATCTAAATGACAATAAACTGCTCAACAGCAATCAGCAGGGCTTCCAGGGAACTAAAAATATAGAAACAGCAGTAATGTGCTACACGGAACAAATAATCAAAAATCTAGAACAAGACAATAGCATAGTAGGAGCAAATTTACATCTCTCCAAAGCATTTGATACTGTTAATCATGGTATTCTTTTAGAAAAATTGGATGCATTATTTACTGAAGGGACAGGGAAAAAGTGGTTTGAATCATACCTACAAAACAGAACACAGATTGTAGGACTGACGTCAGCTTGCTCCAACCACAAAATAAGTCTAGTATCAGATGCAAAAAGAAATGGGAATAGGACTGCAACGTGGCAATATTCTAGGGCCTGTATTGTTTCTTGCCTATATAAATGACATCCACATACTAGATGGTGCAGCAAATGCCATACTACTTGCAGATGATACTAGTGCGATAAGTGCACCAAAGCAACTGCTTCAAACGATTTCTGATCAAGTCCTAAAGAACGTGCACACTTGGTTCAAGGCCAACAGGTTGGCACTAAATGCAAATAAAACAAATTATGTGCAGTTTGGGAAAATAAGCCAAAATGTAAATATTGATCTGGTTTTTGGTGACAAAGCCATAGACATAGTGACATCTACAAATCTGTTGGTGATACATGTTGATGAAAATTTACATTTTAATGACCATTTAATGAATCTTTCTCTGAAACTTAGGTCAGTGTGCTCTGTTCTTACAATTATTATAAATATTTGTACCTAAGAGTGCCAGAATGGCATATTTCAGCTATTTTCAGTCTGTTGCAACTTCCGGCACTTGCCACCTAAAACAATAAATATAAATATGTGTTTTATATGTCAGGGTCAATATTGCAGATTTTTAAGCAAATGCCAAGTCCCATAACTACAATACCTGAAATAGCACAGCACTCTGTACTTAATAAATAAAAAGAATAAACACTCAAAGGCATGTGAGCCACATTGATACAAAACTTCACAACAGACTACCAGTCAGCATCAGAAAGTTAGAAGGTGAAAATAACTTTAAAGCAGAACTTAAAAAGTTTCTGCTTGAACAATGTTCCTACATGGTAAATGACTATTTAGGTCAATAAACATTTCCTGAACATTTACATTAAGGCAAAACTGAAAATACTGTCTTTCACCCCTAAACCTTTTATTATATTTGCATGTGTAACAGATAGCTGTTGTGTGGTGAAAAATAACTACTTAATTAATCTAGTGTACATAAGGACTTCTTGTCTATGGAGGACAAAAGAAAAGCCCCATGGAAAATACACTATGCAATTATAATACCACAAGCATATAAGTATATAAAGTTATTTTACTATGTATTTTATGATACTGTATTATTCACTGTTGCTATGTATTATGATCTTTTTATTGTATGATCTGGCATTAGTCTATGTTACTACATACTGTATGACCTTATATATTGTTGTCTGTATTTTTTTATTTATGTAATTGTATGTTCCATTTCGATGAAATGGTTTCCCATAAATTTACATCTGGACAACACTCATACAATATTTTATTGTCTATTGATGGATAAATAAAATAAAATAAATAAATAAAAACTTCCAGACGTGCAGTCATTTGCTATGAGGACAAGGTATTGCAGTAGATCTGTCACAGTTTGCATGCTGGACATGGAGGAGCAAATGTATTAGCTGCTAGCTAAAGGGATGATCCACACTCTATGATGTAGTCAATCCTGAATAAACATTTACTTTATTCATATCACTTACACATGTTGTAACACTCAGTCCACAAGATCATCACACCAGATTGCAATTCTGTCAATGGATTGATTCTAAGCTGTCACTGAAGATACACAATTCACAGCTTGCATTTTATTTCCAGATAACATGTGATAGGGAATTACCAGAAGAATCACGGGGAGAGTAAATGCAAATCCTTGAGCCATCATCACTCTGTGGTCATGAATAGTGAATGATGGATTCAAAAAACCACACACTTTACTTCACAAATTAACATATGCTATTTATCACCAATTTCTGCCTGGCAAATTGCCCACATTACTAGTGAATGTAACCACTGCATTAAGGCACTGAATAAGGTTTATGCACAATCGAACACTGCCCAATGCTCTCTGCCTGGTCTAACAGCATTTAACACAAATATTTAATGAGTGATGGATTCATTGAGGAGATCCAGCAGTGTCACCTACCGATTCAACTGACATTAGCCCATAGGTTTACTAATGGCATTAGTGTATACCACACCGATCAACAATGTGCATATGTTACGGGAATGTGCATCCCATGGACGTGGTCAACCCTAAGGGCAGTCAGAAATGCTAACATGAGTTCACGATTCTTTGGGAGGAGGCTGAATGATGAGTATGAACAAGTGGTCACCACATTGATCAACTTGTGTAGAGTCAACAGACAACTATCAGGACAGACTAGTCCATAGCTCAAGAAGTATTTGTTTTTGGGCATATGATTGCACAATTTTTCTATAATTTTTATGAGTACTATCTGGAGCTACATGAGGAGATCTCATTTCACCAAATCTACAGGGTGTTACAAAAAGTTACGGCCAAACTTTCAGGAAACATTCCTCACACACAAAGAAAGAAAATATGTTATGTGGACATGTGTTCGGAAATGTTTACTTTCCATATTAGAGCTCATTTTATTACTTCTCTTCAAATCACATTAATCATGGAATGGAAACACACAGCAACAGAACGCACCAGCATGACTTCAAACACTTTGTTGCAGGAAATGTTCTAAATGTCCTCCGTTAGCGAGGATACATGCATCCACCCTCCGTCGCATGGAATCCCTGATGCACTGATGCAGCCTTGGAGAATGGCGTACTGTATCACAGCCGTCCACAATACGAGCATGAAGAGTCTCTACATTTGGTACCGGGATTGCGTAGACAAGAGCTTTCAAATGCCCCTATAAATGAAAGTCAAGAGGGTTGAGGTCAGGAGAGTGTGGAGGCTATGGAATTGGTCTGCCTCTACCAATCCATCGGTCACCGAAACTGTTGTTGAGAAGTGTACGAACACTTCGACTGAAATGTGCAGGAGCTCCATCGTGCATGAACCACATGTTGTGTCGTACTTGTAAAGGCACTTGTTCTAGCAGCACAGGTAGAGTATCCCGTATGAAATCATGATAACGTGCTCCATTGAGCGTAGCTGGAAGAACATTGAGCCCAATCAAGACATCACCAACAATGCCTGCCCAAACGTTCACAGAAAATCTGTGTTGACGACGTGATTGCACAATTGCGTGCGGATTCTCGTCAGCCCACACATGTTGATTGTGAAAATTTACAATTTGATCATCAGAATCGAGGAAGTACAGTACATTCTGACGAAACTAAAATGAGCTCTAACATGGAAATTAAGTGTTTCCGGACACATGTCCGCATAACATCTTTTCTTTATTTGTTTGTGAGGAATGTATCCTGAAAGTTTGGCCGTACCTTTTTGTAACACCCTGTATATTCTGTAGTGCTGGAAAAGATCTTTCTATCATTGAAGCCAGATGAAGAAAGAATTTACATGAACAAATCATACCTAAACCACCTTTCTTTTGCAGATGACATTTTGTTTGCTTGTTATTCAGAAGAATTTAAGCAAAGGATGGAAGAACTGAGCAGAGCAAATATGACAGTATACTTAAAAATAATTACTGCAAAATAGTAAGGACTAATGTTGAAGTTACAGGTGCATTTGAGGAATTTGCATAAATCAGAAACTCAAAACAATGAACAAAAGGTGGCTTACAGAAACAAACAGTGCAAAAGTGGTTTGGAGATAGTTTAAGAAACTATATCTAAATATATATCTATATCAACATCAATATTCTGCAAACAGCTGTAAAGTGCACACACAACTGCTTCGATACCTTTGAATGCACAGTAATTACTTTAATCCCGTCTTCTTCGTCCTTATAGAAGCAATACATAGGAGCCTGCATAAATTTCTAGATTCCTCACTCATTAATGAACACTGAAACCCTGTAAGTAGGCTCTCACAGACAGTTGATGTCTATCTCCAGGCATTCCTGAACTCATGTTTTCCAGTATTTCTGTGACACTCTCCTGTGAGTCAAACAAACCTGTATCATTTATGCTGCCCTTTTTTGCATACTTTCAATATACACTCTTAGTCCTAGTTAGTATGGGTTCCACAAACCTGTGCACTGTTCTAGAAAGGATCACACAACTCTTTTGTCATTAATCTCCTTTGTACTGATTGCATTTATCCAGTACACTACCAATGAACCAAAGTCTGCCACTTACTATACTATGATTCATCTTTTGTGATCATTTCATTTCATATGTACACCAACTGTTATTGTGTATGTATGGCCTGAATGATTCTAGTTGTGACTCACTGATGTTGTAGTCATAGGATACTACTCTGTGTTTTGTGATGTACACTGTTTTACATTTCTGAAGATATAATGCAACTTGCCAGTCTCTGCCTTATTTCATAATCTTATCGTGATCTGGCTGAATATTTGTGCTTTTTTTGGTGGTGGCGGTGGTGGTGGTGGCCATGTTGGGATGGGCACACGACAGCAAGGTCTTCAGCTTCCATGGGAAACCTGTCTGAGACAAGTGTCAGAAAAAACTCAAACCAGGAGTATAAAACATCACAGAAACTAAAAGGAACACAAGATTAAAAACCATGTGTGTACCCACACAGAAGCACTACACCAAGTAGCATGCCAATGTTAAAATGTTAATGAAACAAAAGGAGGGGGAACAAGAAGTTAAAACAATATATAAGATAGACATGGTTGGCTGACCGCAAGAATAAATAAAGGGAGGAGGTAGCCACTCTGTAACATACTAAAACTGCCACCCTAAAAGCTTAGGCCAGAGTCTAGACACATCACAAAACTTTAAAACTTTAGTCAAACTTGTCTTATCATCAGCTAGAATAGAGGGCAGATCCCCAGCGATATTTGCCTCTGCCCTTGCATCACAGTATGAAGTACAATCTGTTAAAATATGGTGTACTGTGATTTGCATGCCACAGGCATCACAAAATGGGGTATCCGCTCACTGGAGTAAAAAGCCATGTGTAAGAGAGCAGTGCTCAATGCGAAGATGGGTAAGGTCACTTCATCCTACCTGAGCAACCGGCAGGTGGAATACCAGGGCTGGATGATTGACTTCACCAACCGCAGCTTATTGTCTGTCACTGCTGACCATTCCTCATCCCACACCAGCATGAATTCCTATGTAATGCAGAAACGACAGCCTGTAAGGGAATAGGACAATTTGCCACATCTTGTCCTCTGCAGGCCTCCTTGGCAGTCCAATTGGTCTGTTCATTTCCCTGAATGCCTACATGCCCTGGCACCCTACAGAATGAACCTGCTTTCCCTGCCACTGGAGCAAGTATAGTTGGTCATATATCAGCTGGGTTAACTCCTCAACTGGGTACAGATTCTGGGAACTTTGTGAGGCACTGAGGGAATTGGAACATATGAGAAACTGTTTGCCTTGAATAAAATGCAACTGTTCCAGTGCCTTCAAATCACATGGAGCTCCACTGAGAAAATGGTATACTTGTCAGGAAGCTGAATCCTGGTCAGGGAACACAACAGAGCAGCCAAGAGAATTCCCTTGTTTGGAGCCATTGGTGTATGATACTGTGAAACTATGATGCATATCTAAAATGTTAAAAAACAGAGATTGAAATTTAAAATATGTCGTACAGTCTTTCTTAAAACTGGTCAAGTCTAAAATAAGTCTGGTCCTCTGGAGAAGCCAAGGCAGAAATCTGCTCAAACCGTGATGCAAAACATGAAGACCGGCCATACCCATTTCTAGAATGCAATCCTGTGTACAAATTCCTTAGGGCCTCATTGCCTTTTCCTGGTTACAAAAAGCCTTTCCAGTGGAGGCTGAGCAACAGTACGGTAGGTGGGTGTATATGGTGTGGACAATGTTTACACAGCCATTGCCTGATGTGAAGTGGTGGCTCACCAGCCTCTGCACAGAGGCTTGGTATGGAGCTTGCTCTGAATGCCCCAGTGGCCAACCGAATCCCTTCATGGTGCACGACATCCAACACCTTTAAATAAAAGGGTCTCGCAGACCTATACACATATGCACCCATAATCTAGCCGAGAGCGTACAAATGCCCTGTAAAACCACAACAGACAAGTCCTGTCTGCTCCTTATGTACTGTGACTAAGACATTTTAAAATACTGAGAGCCTTAAGCGACCATTTTTTCAGGTCCTTAAGATGTGGCAACCAAGTAAGTTTATAGTCAAATGTGAGGCCCAGAAACCTCACTGTGTCTTTAAAAGTAATGACAGTGTCCCTCATCCTCATCTCAGGAAAGTTTAAAATATTTAAAAAGAACACACACAGACTTCTCAGTTGAAAACTTAAAACCATGCATCTGAACCCATTCATCCAAACATCGAATAGTTAGCTGCAACTGATGTGTTGCTGTTGCAAGGCTGGAAGAAGAGCAAAACACAGAGAAGTCATCCACAAACAAAGAACACTGAACAGGACCTTTCACAATTGATGTAATAGTATTAATAGCTATGGCAAAGACAGTCACACTTAAAACACTACATTGAGGAACACTGTTCCTCTGCTCAAAGCAGACAGGATGTCAGCAACTCGGTGTCAAAAATACTGTGGCAAGAGAAAGGACCGGATAAAAATGGGAAGACTTCCACAAAAACCCCATTAGTGAAGCTGCTCGAGGATACAATGCCTCCAAGTAGTATTACAGGCCCTCTTGATCTCAAAAAATATACCTAGAAAGTGATCTGGTGTAGGAAATCCTGTCGAACATCCGGCACCTGGAGGGTTGGGTTATCAAAGATGAAGCGATACCTCCTGAACCCACTCTGAAAACGATTAAAGAGTTGCATGGATTCTAATATCTAGACAAGGTGGCGATTGAACATCCGCTCCAAGGTTTTTCCCATGTAGCTAATGAGGGCAACACTACGGTAACTACTTTGGCATGTATGGTCTCTCCCAGGTTTTAAAAGAGGAATTAAAATTGCCTCAAGCCACGAGTCAGGAAAGTGACCTGACACCCAAATGGTATGAAAAAGTGCGAGAGGGATATCTTTATTACGCCTTGTGAGGTACCACAGAATACTGTAATGGATAGTGTCATGACCAGGGAATGTGTCACCAGCCGCAGACAATACAGAATCCTGCTCCCGTGTGAAAAATGGGCACGTGTAATCTTCAACAGAGGTGGACCGGAAGTCCAAACTACACCTCTTAGCAACTGCTCTATGGTGTTGAAAACCTGGATCCTGACTGGCAGTTGCAGTAAATGTGGCGAAATAGGCCACCATAGTCTTCATTGTTTCGCAGATTGGTTTGGAGAGTGCTGTTTGCCATTACAACAGCCATGGGGCATCATCCTCCTCTTCTAGAAAGTCTCCTGATGGTCTCCCATACAACAGAATTCTTTGTGGAATGATTAATGGTGTTCAGGAACTGTTGCTGTGACCTCTTCTTGCACTCTAAAAAAAAATTGGCGATACTCTGACCAAGCTATCCTAAAGGCTGCAAAATTCTCTGCAGTTTGCCACCACTTGAACTGATGCAGAGCCACACACCTAGTCCTGATTGCAGAGCGGCATTCGTCACTCCACCAAGGGACAAGTTGCCTCTTCTGTTGTCCTATCAGCTGGGGAATGAATGCTTGAGAGCTGCAGTGATTTCCGTGTAAGTCATTGACCACTTCCCATTGAACAGTGTGAACAAGAGCTGGAGAGCAAAGTGAGTGGAAGAAAATGACCCAGTTACTGTGCAGAAATGCATGCCCTGTCCCATATATAGCAAGTATGTGCATGATGACACGAGAAACCTCTCAATTGTTCTACCCCTGGGGAAGGTAGTTGCAGAGCCCCAAAGCACATTGTGTGCATTAAAACCACTGCAGAGGATGAAGGGACCGGGGAACTGTGTAATAACTTTGGTTAGGGTCTAGTCATCAGGTTCATCACTTGGGGGCAAGTAAAGGCAACATATTTTCAATGGATGAGTCACGTGCACTGATACAGCAACTGCTTGGAAAGTCATTGTAAGTGAGAGAGGCGAGGAATGGTAGTCGATACTGACAAAAGTACCTATGCATCCTCTAGCTCTCTCTCCATTCAGGTCGACCTCTTGGTGGAGTACATAGCCTCAAAGCTCAGGAGTGTAGAATTGATGGGAAATTAGTCTCATGAAGACACAAACACGTTGGTCTACCATGGGATAAGAGACGAGTTCCTCCACATGTGTCCTCAACCCCTGCAAGTTCCACTATAATATGGAAGCAATTTCATTGATGTGGTTTCAATTTACCCCTATCTTTGCACGGTGAAGGTGAAGCACTTTTAGAGCAAAGGGGAGAGCAGGGGCTGCCTGGATCCGAGACACCTAACTCCATGATGTCATCCTCATCAGTCAGACACGAAAGAATGACATATGAAAACACTTGGGGACAGCTTTTGACCCAAATGTCATGATCCTTTCCCTGCAGCCTGTCCCTTTGAGAGTGAGAAGAAAGGGATCATTGAGAGGTATTCTGCTTCTGTCATGTACCTTCTTGACTCTCACTAAGGAACTTTTGCTGGTCTTTTCTGTGGCAGCTACTTGAATTGCTTTTTCCTTACTCACTTACTTCTATGATATCTACCACATTTTCATGGAATGCACAATGCACATTGCACACTGCTCACTGCTCACATCTCCACAGAAAAGGCATTCACACTGGCTCCTGCGAGCCACTGCTACAGAGTGCCTGCCATATGCCGCCAGGTAGCACTACACATGCCACCAGATGATACCGAATTTGCATCACCTCACAGCCTCATCAAGTCTTCTAAGTCACCACCCTCAGGGATCCACCTCAGAATATCCTCATATCACTCTCAGATCATGCCGAGTTTATTGGAGACTTGCAAGTAGGGCATTAAGAACCTAGCACACCACCATTAGTGTAGGACTGCTTTGAATATTGTAATGCAGTATTAGTGGAACAGAGAGACTTCAGGGAGACTCAAGAGTACATAGTTATGTATGCTGAATATTGTATATTTTGTAAATAAATACATTTATACTTTAATCATTCTATAGTGTTTAGTGTGTTCTAGATCATTCATCCACTTTGTTACACCAACAAAGATGACAACTTCATTACAAATAACTACATTACGGTCAAAATATTTGAGGTTACTATTAATACTATACCTGAAGTCATTAATACACAACATTAATAGGAAGGATGTGACACACTTCCCTGGAGCAAACAGTGACTCTTTATCCAAGATAAGATGTGACTTCCTGCCTACCAAGAAATCCTCCATCCAGTCAAAAATTTTGCTTCATACCCTACACAATCACACTTTAATTAGTGTAGTACAAGGCAAATTTGTTTTTGAAGTCAAAAAATACTATACTGATTGCTTTGTGTGTGGCTTTTTAAGTGTTTATGTAAGAAAAACAAGAGCTTGGTTTCACATTACCAACATTTTCGGAACCCAGGCTCATTGGCACACACGAGATCATTCTGTTACAGATTCTCATTGCATTTGAGCTGAGTATTTGTTCTTAGATTCTACAACAGATGGGTGTCAATGATACTGGACAGTAGTTTTGTGGGTCACTTCTGCTACCCTTTCTGAAGGTGGGTGTGACCTGTGCTGCTCCAGTGGTGCTTACAGATGATACATCATCACTTGGATATGTGGCAGTTTTATCTCACCTAGGTTCAAAACAATCAGTGTCCTGAAGTATTCATGTCCAAGACACTGAGCACAGCCCAAGTCAACTACAGTCAGCTGGAAAGCAAAGCATTAGTCATCCTCCATTGCATCACAAAATTTCATAATTATCTGTGTTGTGGAAAATTTTATTCTCATGATGGATCATAACCTGTTGATTGCTCTTTTTCATACAGTGAAAGTTGCCTGACTGTACAGCGCAGAAGGTGCAACGTTTGTCACTACCTCTTTCAAAATACCAGTATGAAATTCTCTATCACCCCATGGTACAGCATGCAAATCCAGACACTGTCTCACTAACATATGGAAAATGATCCAGAATTCCTTGCATCCGAAGTATCTTGTCTTAAAATTGACCAATCTCATTTGTAAATACTGCAGGCTTTTCCCATTGATTGTTGGCAGATCACACAAATTACTGAACAGGGTTAGTTATGGCAATTGCTAAAGTATTACATTTGGATGGGTCGGTCTTGTAATATGAGATCAATTACAGTTGCAGTAGCATGTAAATACTATACATAATCCAATAACATTTCTCTTTAGAATGGAGTAATCTTATTGCATACTCGTAACAAATGAATGCAAATCATGATTCCCACTCAATTGCAGCAACATGCTTCAGAATTTTTACATGGAAAACATTGGATAACTGTTAGAACTAAGCAGACAACATGACAGCATTGTACGTGGGTTGGATTTGACAAGCAGATACATCAGATGACTGCTCACCATCAGGATAACCAGGGGATAACCAGGGGCAACACCACACCAAGAATTTTTCCGTTCACCTTGACCTATGTTCCTTGGTAATGTATCTACACTGATTTGGCTGATCCTTCAAGGAACACATGGTGGCTAATTATCATCTATGCATAAGGTAGATATCCACATGGCATTCCAATGAATTCAAGAACTAGCACTAGCACTAGCACTATAAACGCACTCGTCTATGTCTTTTGTTCAGAAGATGTGCCACAAAGAGTTGCTTTGGGCTATGGTCCATAGGTTTTCTCGCTGGAATCTCAACAATTTTGCCAACAAAATGGGATTCTTCATATCTGAATGGCATAGTTCTCTCCTCAATCAAATGGTGCAGCCAAACATTGTGTTAACACTTTCAAGGCTCAGATCTCCAAACTTCAAGTTTTGCACTGGAGGGAAATGCTTTTGTCACTGTTTCTCAGTACCAACTGCACTCTGCCTTTTCACGACACTTTGCTGGCAGAATTATTCTGTATATGTCATCACCGCACTCTGCTGCATCTATTTCACCCTCAACAGCCTGCATCAGAAGCTAACTTTGGAATGATTTTCTATCACATCTTTAACAAGCTTCAGAACTGGAAATCTGGCATTATCATCCAGGCGACTGACTTCATGATTGTAGTGCTGCTATAGATTTCCAAGTTTCAGAAATGATACTTGTATTCCAGACTGTTGCCCATGAGCAGACCTTACCAGCCCCTGATGTTCAGGTGCATGGGTCATAAGATGAACAGATACCAATCTCTGCCTGCCTAAGCAGCCGCTGCCATCCCTGCAGTCACTGCTGCAGCTGCAGCATCTATCACCATTCACAGCAATGTCAGTCCTGGATACTGAGCCTGCAAACTGTACAGACTTTGGCATCCACAGCAATGCCAATGTGGAATGAACATCCTATTTCTGGTTTCTGGCAGAAGCTCCTGGTTGTTCACAAGGTGGTTGGTGCAATCCGTCATCACACCACAGGCAGCTGAATTAGCAGCACAGATCACAGACCACCCCCATATCATCACCCACATCCAGAGTATGTAATGACAGTCCACTTTTTTATGGAAGGGAAGAGGAATGTGGTATCAATAGCATCTTCATCAACCACGTATGACACATTATGTGCCACTCACATCCCCACAAAAAAGCCATTTACACCAGCCATGATAAGCTGCTGCTAGTGAGGTCTTGCCATTCACTGCCAGGTGGATTATAGGTGCCACCAGAGGATGCCGAATTCACATCACCTCACTGCCTGCAACTGTGATTGGACTGCACTTCTTTTTAAGCCATCGCACTCAGAGATCCACCTTAAATTACCTTCAGATCATGCCAAGTGTACGGAAGACTTGTAGGGAGACATTACATACCTAGCACAACACTATAGCTACTCCAACTGCTTGTGAGCATTCAATCCAGTTATTAGTGGAACAAAGAGAGACTACAGAGAGACTCAAGGATACCAAGTTATGTATGCTTAATACTGCATATATTGTAAATAAATACATTTATACTTTAATAATTCTATAGTGTTCATCCACTTCGTTACACTGATGGATAAAATGACGGCATTATTATAAAAGATATGTGGCTACTATTAATACTACAAATAACAATGATGCAACACACTTCCCCGCGGCAAGCCTGGAGTTCCTTCTACTTTCATAGACGACTCTCCATCCAAGATAACAATTGGCTTCCTCCCTACCAAGGAATCCTCTATCCGGTCACAAATATTGTTCGATGTCCTTCACAATCGTACATTAGTTAGTGTAGGACTGAGTCAAATTTGCTTCAGAAATCAGGTACTCTACATCCGATTGCTTTGTGTGTAGCTTTCAAAATGTCTTGTGAGAAGAGCACAATTTGGGTTTCATATGACCAATGTTTTCAGAACCCAGGCTTACCATAATGGACAAGATTATTCTGCTCAATATTCTTCCTGCATTTGAGCTCAGAAATTTTTCTTTGAGTCTTCATTAGATGGATGTCAGTGATATTGAACAGTGTGTAGGTACATGGTGAAAGACCACCAGGATATCGTAAAATTAAGATTTATTAAAAAACAAAAAAAAAAAGAAACACCAATCAATCATAAGCATTGGCAAAGACATTAATTATGAATGCACGGTAAGGTGGAGACAAATGGGAAAAAAAATCATTCCATTTTTTGTACATGATTTTCTTTTTTACACACTCTCTTGTATGTAGAAGTTCTGTTAAGTAGAGCTCTGCAGAGGATGACGGGCTATGAGTATTTTATATCACACATGTTTGAAATAAGAAAGAAATTTGATACCAGTACTAAGTATTTCTTATTTAAGTGAAGTCAAACAAAGTAAGGAAGATTTTCTCATTTATGACAAGCACCGGTGTACTTTGAGTCCACTGCTTGCAGCTACAATGGAAGAAGTAAGAAACGAAGTCCTATAGCCTAAAAATTCATATAAGTACAGAACATTTCTAATAACAAAATCATGTTATATCAATTTAAAAAGTGTTTTCATATGTGTATTTAATAATATTTAGTAATAAAAGGTGTACAACTTTGGTTCCACCCTTTTTCCCTAACATCTGAGGCTTTAATGAAACAAATTGGCTACACATGCATAATTCAAAGTATTTTCCATCGCTGGCCACTACTTTATCCCATCTTTTGGGAAGTGCACAAATCCTGCATCAGAAAAATTGTTCATCTTTTGAAGCAATCCACTAATCGATCCAATTTGTGACTCCTTCATGAGATGGGAAGTGTTGGTCAGCCAGGCCATGCGCCATTGATCTAAACAGGTGATAGAAGGAGCAATGTCTGGAGAAGACAGTGGGTGGGGTAGGACTTTCCATTTTAATGTTTCCAAGCGCATTTTGACCTCTTTTGCAACATGGGATCGAGCACTGTCATGCTGCAAAATCACTGTATCGTGCCTCTCACTGTATTGCGGCCATTTGTCTTTTAATGCTCTGCTCAGATGCATTAATTGCATTTCATAATGAGCACCTGTGATTGTTTCATTTGGTTTTAACACCTCATAGTACACATCGCCGAGCTGGTCCCACCAAATGCAGAGCATGATCTAGGATCCATGAATATTCGGTTTGGCCGTCGACATGGAAGCAAGGCCGGGATATCCCCATGATTTTTTGCATTTAGGGTTATCGTAATGAACCCATTTTTCGTCCCCGGTCACAATGTGATGCAGAAATCCCTTCTGTTTTTGCCTCTGAAGCAACTGTTCACAAACACACAAACGTTGTTCAGTGTCTCTTGGTTTCAGCTCACACGGGGCCCAATTTCCTTCTTTTTAAATCATGCCCATAGCCTTGAGATGATTTGAAATGGCTTGCTGTGTCACTCCCACTAATCGTGCCAATCCTTCTTGAGTTTGACACGAGTCTTCACTCACCAGTGTTTCCAATGCTGCATCCTCGAAAACATTCTCTCTTCCACCACTATGCTGGTCTACGACGTTAAAATCACTGTTCTTGAAGCGTTGAAACCACTCACAACACGTTCTTTCACTAATAGCATCCTTACCGTATGTACTTGAGAGCATTCAATGAGACTGAGCCACTTTTTTTTTTCATACTGAAACAAAACAGTAACACCTCTCGCAAATGCCGAGAATCTGGCTCGTAAACTGACATTTTCAATCTAGAACAACTTTATGATGCAGATATAAACCGAATAATGTTTGAATGAGGTTTTGTTGACTGAGGTCTAAGCTTCTGCCTGACGTCTGTGATCTGTTTCTTTCGCCACCTATCAGCAAACGACAGAAGCAAATTGTATGCCTTGTGCGTGTGTGTGTGTGTGTGTGTGTGTGTGTGTGTGTGTGTGTGTGTGTCTCTTTGCAAATCCCTTCTGCTACCCTTCCTGAAGGATGTGTGGGGCCTGTCCTTTCTTCCATCTACTGGACAAAGTTTTTTGTTCAAAGGATTTATAGTGTATTATGGTTAAAAGAGGAACTAACTCAGTCACAAATTCTCTATAGAATCTGACAGCAATTTCCTCAGATCCTGTGACATTTTTTAATGTTCATTCACTCGTCCATCATATTCCATAGATCCCAGCATGAAGGAGAACCTTCAGGGATGTGGGACAAGTCAAGTTATACATCAACATTACACAAGGACATCACAAAATTCTTATCTGTATACTGTATCAACAACAACTGCAGTCTTATATGATAGAGTATCTAAAAAACCAAGTAGTACAGTGTTTTATATAATGTTTGTGCAATGTTCTCAGTGATTCAATGTTATGTACCATTATATCTTGCTGAAAGAATTTGTATTCAGTGTAAGAATGGTGAGTAGTAATAACTAACTGGCACAATGTCTACAGTACACACTACAATACTAGTTTAACAAGATCATTAAAAAAATGTTACTACTGCCTCTGTGTGCCACCTAATTGTAAAGTATTAAAAATAGAAGGAAGCTTCATAATGGGACTGCCTTTAGCATGAAACTAGATATTCATAAAATCTGTGGAAACAGTGACTAAAGAAGTAGGCTTTTAATTTTCTTTGGATCTGGTTGATATTCCCAATTTTTCTTTAGGTTAAATGGAAGTTGGTGATGAATGATTGTCTCAAAGTTTGTAACTCCCCTCCAAACACTAGATATCAGGCAAAGTCTACAGGACATTATTTGTGTGTCTTGTATCATGAATGTGCAAATCACATTTCAGCAAACTGATTTTTGCTGTCAGCATCAAACACCGTAAAAGAATAAATGTACTGGGAAATGAGTAAAAATATCAAGATCCTTACATTTTCCATTTATCCTGCATTCTCCCTGGCTCCTCAGTGTTCTTCTTGTAGTTTCTCCACACAAAGATCAAGTCCTCATTTACGATTCTGTGATACAGTACTTTTCTCCTACGATCTGAACCAAAATGGTTTGTGTGTCTTCTTATTAACATTTTACCATCAAGACCATATAAATTACTGAATATTGCTTTAACATCTAAACCACTGAAACATGGGCAGCCACAGAAATTTTTCAAAGTGGACAAATTTCTATAATTGGTAATTTTGTTTTGATATTCAGCTGATGTCAACTACAACATGGTTTGCTTATAAAATTTCTATCTTGATCATGTCTTGAATTTACTGTATTATTATTAAAAGAACTGAAGCTGAACAAAATGCATTCTGTAAGCTACATTTTTTTGGGGCTAGTTAGGTGAGGTGTAGCCTACGTTCCAGATATGACTAGACAAAAGTGGAAACATCCCAGACAGTCCTCAAATTGGCCAGTAGGGTCAACTTTTAGTAACCAAGGACTGAACCAAGATAATCTTCATTCACCTAGTTTGTTACATTATTGTGGAATTGCCAACTGCAATGCAGAGTTCATTGGTATATGACTACATGTGGCACTGTTTTTCATCCACATAATATGAAAAGGCCCCAACCATGGCAAGGACTTCTTTTTAATATTGAAATTAAACACATTTACCCTTCTCTTCTACTGCAAAAAATGGTATTTGCCTTTCTAGACTGATGTATTTGGGTCCACAGATTAAGTAGAGATGTACAGATGACAATATCTTTTTTAGTGAATTAGAATATTGTAGTGTGACAGGCAATTCTGCAAATTGGTTGAAGTCATATCTCACAAACAAGAAAAAGAGAGTGTCTGTACAGGAGACCAGTGAATTAAGCTATCAGCCATCATCAAATTGGAAGTACTTGTGCATGGTGTCCCACAGGAGTTCATATTAGGGTCATTGCTTTTTCTTTACCTTAATGACCCACATCAGCTACATCATCAGACATAGAGCGTCTGGTTGCAGATGTTACAAGTATTGCAACAAGTAATAAGTCAAAGATAGTTTTAGAAATGGTTGTTAATGACATTTACATGAACATTAATAAATGATTTACAACCAACTCACTGACATTAAACTTTGAAAATATTCACTACATGCAGTTCAGAACATGTAAGAGGTTACCACAAAATATACGAATGAAGTACGAAGAAGTGTTGAAAATAGAGGCTCACAGTGTTAAATTAATGGGAATACAACTTGGTAATAAATTTAGTTGGGAGGCGCATAAAACACAATTATTAAAACACCTAAACAAATCATTATTTGCAGTGCAATCTGTTATAGGTGCCACAAAACTAAAAAACCTGGTGTGCTGTGCTTACTTCCACTCCATAAAGTCATACAGTATTTTGGGGTAACTCTTCAAGTTAAACAAAAGTTTCCATGTTCTAAATCATGTAATACACATTATTTGTGGTATGTATTCATGAACATCCTGCAGAAGTTTGTTCACAGAACTTGGTATAGCAGCTACTGCTTTTCAGTGTAACACTCTTCCAGCAAACAGCTCAGGCAACAAAATCAATACTTGGAACAAGAATAATCTATTTGAAGGCACTTACTTTCGTCCCAAAAAGTTATCCATTACACACATTTTCAATAACTTGCCAGCACACATAACAACTTTATTTGTAGCTACAGTCCAGTATAAGAAGAGCCTGGAAGACTGACTTGTGGTAACTCTTTCTACCTCACTGATGAATTTCTAAACAGAAATGGTGATGTACTATATGTATTATTACTGTAATTGTTTATGATATCACATAATTTGTCCGCAGCTTGTGGTCTAGTGGTTAGCGTTGCTACCTCTAGACTCCAGGTTCAATTCCCAGCCGGGTTGGGGATTTTCTCTGCCTGGGGACTGGGTGTTTGTGTTGTCCTCATCCTTCCATCATCATTCATCAAAGTGTCTAGATTGGACTGTGTACAGAATAGGAATGTGTATGGGTGCTGATGACCGCGCAGTTGAGTGCCCCACAAACCACACATCAATATCATATCACCTAATTTAAGTAAAAAAAAAGACCTTCTTTCACATCCATGGCAATCTCCTCAATACATATCTGCAGAATTAAGAGTCCATCTAATCGAATCCAATCCAATCCAAACAGTATGGCATGGCTGTGTACTACACCAGCTCTGTCATGCAAAACTGAATGTAGAATCAGCAAGCCATTATGGGTTTTCCTCATCCACGGGAAAATGGTAAGCTAATGCTGTCATTCCATAGTGCAGCAATGAGAAGGATATCTTTATGAGAATTCAGGATGGCTAACTGACACATACACCACTACCACATATGATAGGCTGGGAACTGGAAATGAAATGTGTGTGTCAGTTTGTTGGATTATCTCCTTTCTGCAGCTCAGTAAGGGCTGAATGAGGCCGTCACACAAAAAGACTGACTGTTTTGGAACAGTTGTTTAAATGTTCACATGCACCTTATCTGTAGAACAATGCTGGAACTGCTGCTGGACAAAGAAATTGTCATAACTTCTCATGAATATAGTGACCAGTCAGAACTGTTAAATCTCCAGTTTAACTGAGGCACAGACCACGATTGCTTGAAATTCAAGAGAATTCTGTAATGAATTAAAGAGCTGTATCCAGATTCCAGGTGGGGCAAGTGCCTCCCTCCCCCCATGTGAATGCCTATGCACTGAAGGTAATAGGCTGAAAAACTACATATTGTCAACAGTTGCTGCATTTTGCCCTTTAGCCTCCATACGTAATTTTCCTTTGGGAATAATCTCACGATGACTTCAATGAATCTATGTGCCCTCAATCAGAACTACCTCACAGAAAATCAGGATTAAATCCTCATTAAACAAAAAATTATCCAATATCGGGTTGTGACTCTGCCTTGATGCAAAATACTTTTTGGTTATTTACTTCCCCATATTAGCTTCAGCAAAATCGCACCATCGCCAGTTGCTTTATTACTTTTATTTCAAAGTCACTGCATGATGTCTATGTTTGTTGCCATTTTTTCGGCATACAGCATGCCATGTTAGTTCATCTGCAAAAACACAGAAAAAGCAAAACTTTTCAGCATGGCAGTAATTCAAAAATTAATCACTGCAAAATATTCTCCAGTTAAGTCTGCGTAATGTCAATAAAACTGGGTCTAAATGCTTTATGAAGCTCAAGATCTTTCCTGCTGGTGGCCAATGGTCAGCACCAGTATCTTATGTGTTTTCTCATTCACTATTATGGCACAACATTTCAAGAGGTGTTCAAACCATATTCATTAACCTGAAGGGGCTCGAACCTAATTCCGGTTTTGGATTGTTCAGTCAACTCCTCCATTCCTCCTACTGGATCTACACTAATATAGTATTATTAGCTTGTACTTAGAAAGACATAGTTGTTTAATTTCATTAACTTGCATGTGACTTTCTGATAGAATACTAACAGGTATATTGTGCCTTATCTGTCATCTCATTTTCCTCTATTGTTACTACAAGCTAATCATTTTTGCTTTGTTTGTGTATGACCTGCTGTTTACTTTTTTATTTATTTATTATCATCCCAATGATCACATTTGTGATATAGGATATGTCAGGGTACATTTTAACAACTATATAATATCTTTACAAAATTTGTATCTGTGCTGAATTCATACTAATCTATCTTATGTTTAATACAATATACAACTAATAAGTGTTTTTATAACATAATTTATTATGCACTGATGTAATTTCATTTGTCACATTAACTTAAACATATATTTTATACAGTTGCGCAGAGATATTCACTTATGCTGTAATAGCATTTGTCAAGCATGTGGTTCTTTAGAACAGTTTTAAATTTATCCTCATTTTCCAGCTCTTTGATATGTTTTGGTAGTGCATTAAAAAGTTTGATGCCTTGATTACATACATGTTTCTGGCTTCGGGTCCTTGTTACAGCTTGTATGTGGAGATCTTTACATTGCCGTGTATTGTAATTATGGAAGTCTGTATTGGTTTTCATTTTGTCCTGATTTCTTTTGATCACCAACAGACATTTCAGAATGTATAATGAAGGAATTGTTAAAATTTTCAATGCTTTAAAAAGGGGCCTACAATGTGTTTGAGGTGGGCTGTGGGTCATTATCCGAATAGCACGTTTTTGCAATTTGAAAATCTCATTTAGACGACAATTTGTTTTTCCCCAGAATACTATCCCATAGGATGCAATGGACTGAAAATAGCCAAAATATACTAATCTGGTACAGTCATTACTACAAACTCTTGAAATTATTCTAAGCACAAAACATGCTAAATTTAGTTTTAGTGCTAAGTTCACCACATGGTCCTTCCAATTAATCTTCTCATCAATGTGCATACCCAGGAATTTTGCACACTGTACTCTTTCAAGTTGTTTGCCCTCCATGGTGGGATTTAGGTCGTCCTGTTCACTTATTTTTCCATACTGCACATAATTAGTTTTTTTTTTTTTTTTTTTTTTTGCATTCAGTGTTAGCTTGTTAGCACTAAACCATTTTTGTATATCTTGTAGGACATGGTCCACAGAACTGTGCAATGACTGCTTCATATCACTAACTATTAAACTAGTATCATCAGCAAATAACATGATTCTAGCTTTTCTCTCTGACACCTGAATATCATTAATGTAAATGAGGAACAGCAAGGGGCCTAACACACTTCCTTGAGGTACTCCTACAGTGACCTCCCTTGGATCTGATCTTAGTTTAATTTTTTGATTAATATTTGGTGCTGTAATTTCAACCACCTGCATCCTCTTTTCCAGATAAGACTCAAACCACTTTTTCTAACTGCTGTCGTTACTGATGCTGGAGTGATTTAATTTACTTCAACATGGTCTGGTATCACTGTTTCTTCTGTAAATACAATTATCAATTCTTTATTTGGTGCTGCATCTTTTCACACAAGTTGTCGAAGTATCCAATTTCCTAACTTATTCAAAAACAGTATGCCAATTCTTTACATACTCGCTCTAAGTGTATTTATATTCTGTGAAGATGACAGGGTATTTTATGAGCTGCTGAGTTCGAACTGATACTGCCACCCACTGTTATGTTGCTGATGTAGTACAGTGTTAATTTATGAAAAATATCTCAGATGTTTTCCTTTTTTTACTGTAGTGCCAACACTTATTATTGCCAGCTATATCTCTCAAAGAACCTAGCCATAGAAATGTCTGAATTATTCTCAAACTAGTGACCCACCCCAACTTTTAACGTGTAACATCTGTGGCCACATGACTTGTCTGGTGCAAGAGTAGTACATTACCCACATTCACCTTCCTTGTGAATGTCTATCTGCTGGTGAAAACTGTATCAAAATCCCTACAGTAATTCTTGAGCGTAGTCCTCACAGATTACCCACACAGAAAAATGTAGCAGAGGGCTTTAAATTGCATTACTCTTTAAATATGAAGCGGTATACTCATCTTCATCTGCCTCCATAGCCGAGATTGCTGACACATGCCTGTGTAATGGCACTCAACTCTGAAATAAGCCATTTCAAATTGTGGTGGTGGAACATTTTCACCAATGTCCTGAGTAAAATTCCATACCTTTCAATAGTGTCTCAAGAAGTGAAGGCCTGTAACATTATTGATGGCGAAGCTTAGTGGACCCCATGCTGCTATTCAAGAAAAGTAGGCTATGTGCTGGCACCACATTTCACACTCTCCCTTCACTTAATCCACAAGAATGCAAACCCCACACTAAACTGTATGCTTACTCATCACAACACAGATACACAGTTGACGCTACTTAATAGGTCAGAGGAAGCCAATGGCAAACCACCTGCACTAAGACCTTGCCAAGAGCGGTGATGCAAGATTCATGAATCTGCTCCCTTGCACTCATTTTCTGAGTATGGGAACATTTCAACCGGTTTTGGTCTTCAGATCATGATATTTCTGAAGATAATCATTAAAGAACTAAAGAAAATTTAGTAGAAGATGAATACAGTTGCATGAAAATAATCACTCACTGGGTAAAAAGTAAGAATGAATAAAAACAGTGAATACTTTATTTGGTTTTTCTATTCATCTACTGTAAAGTTAGAAAATGGTAAGAATGATTCTGACTACTATATTTGCCCTCTGGTTCTTGAGACTGAGCAGTTAAATTCTTAAGCTGAAAGACTCATTGGAGTTTAGCAGGATCTATACTGTGTGAATGATATAGGACATGATATGAAAAGTACAAAATGAAAGTAAAAGCACTAAAGATTTACTTAAAATCCCATAAACAAATATGAGGTGAAAAGTGCAGATTGAATTTATAGAGGGAAAGAACAGTAGTGGATCATCACCAAACTTAGTGGACCTTCATAATAATAATAATAATAATAATAATAATAATAATAATAACAACAACAACAAAGATTTTATTGTCTTTGGGCCATTACAGCAATTGATAACGTCAATTTATAATACAGTGTGATAAGGTATTGACTACTGAAATATTTTAGCTTATATTACAATAAATGTACAGTGGGTCATCTGCTGGATTACTGCATTTTACAGTTGAAGAATTCATTGATATCATAGAACGGGTGGGCAATAAACCATTCATGCAGTCTTTCTTTGAATGTATGTTTGGGAAGATCCTGTATAGTATGTGACAGCTTATTAAATAGTAATAGTAATATTTCAAATTCACCTCTTTTGAGATTATTCCTTTGCATCAGTGTGTGAATGTGAATCTCAGTTTTCTATTCTGAACATTAAACACCAACCAGGATTCTTTTTGTCAACTTTGGCAAAGGCATCATTTGTAACTTTGTTTTGGAGAATCCCCTATGGACAAAATTGTGAGACATAGTTCTGTTTAGAAAAGGTGGTCAACATTACACTGTAACCCAAGTTATTGCGAGAGAGAGAGAGAGAGAGAGAGAGAGAGAGAGAGAGAACAACACACAGATTGTAAGAAGCAAAATGATCAATTGAAGTAGATAATTTCACTTCAGAACAAGACTTTTAATACTCTGCCGGAAACACGACAAAGCTGTAGGTCTTGAGAATTTGCAATGACTTTGTCATCAATTGCTGGGAAGTTCAAGGCGGAATAAAAAAAATATGAAAAGGATAGATTAAATCAAACAATGGATTTTAATTATTGAAAAGGCTGCTGTATATTCAGAACTTATGTTTCAAATGGTGCTTGCACTGTTTGCTTGAGTAAATCTCTTGTATTTGCATTTGCTTTTCTGCAAATGTTTGAGTTTAGTGACCAATAATTAGAATTTGCCATTTGTGCCTTAGATGTTTTCTGGGAATACAGTATCAGTCACTCGTTGTCTTTATTTGTCTCGTATTTAATGACATTCAAGGACTTTTTTTTTACCTTTGAGTGCTATATTTTTTTGTGGACATTGTGTGTTTCACAGTTATGATGGCGTACTTCACATTTCCTATAAAATGTATTTGTTAAATTCAGAACAATTAGCCACTGTACCAAGAACATGTGAATGCTCACGAATGTCACTTGGAATAATTTAAATACGTCAACCATAGTTCCGTGATGCAATTAGTGGTACTGAAAGTATTCTCATCACACAGTGCAAGATGGTTGCCAAGTATAGATGTAGGTGTAGAATATCTCAAATGTGTAGTATAATGTGACGACTGGTAGGCCCACTCACTATTGATGTTTCCTATGGATTATTAATTTGGAGGCTGTCACTTTATTTTAAAGACAGGCAAATGAATCTCACAACCAAGACAAAATACACATTGTTTCAGGGACAACCTGGACATACAGAAAGAGATTCCCTGAAGCCTGGTAATTTACACTATAAAGCACTAAACAATACTTAGAAACAATGATGCTAACATTAAATTTGAAGAATAATATAGAAATAGTCTTCAGTTTTAAGAAATACTGTTACAAAAATGTCCCTTGCTGTTTACAGGTTATTTGACGATGAAACCTAATTCAAAATCCTTATTGGATTATTGACCAAAGACAATGAAATAGTTTTCCAGGTACATCCTCCTAGGCTTACACCATAGCATAGTTCTTCACTGCCAAATAAGTGATGCTAGCAGTAGGAAGTGCTGGCCACCACAGATTTAATACTTAGCACAGAACCATGCCAATTACATCAAAGACCTGAAACACACCCACTGTTTTGAGTTCCAGTACATATGAAGGATCCTATCAATTTTAAATGCATATGCAGGGAAGTTAACAGTCAACAGATAATATTTTACAAAAATGGATAAATATAATGAGTAGTCATCTTATCTCCATCTCTATGATGTTCTTCACGAGACTTCTTGCCTAAAATTTTTATGTAAGCAAATCATATTCGAAACTTTTAAGGAGAGAACGTGACAAATTCAACAGATTTATACACATGAAAAGCCATCTGGAAATGATGAAAGTGTAGTGCTTCAATTCAGTATCTGAAAAGGTGGTGGATACCTAAAGATGTTCCTGCTGACCACACAGAAGAATATTACATCGAAGTCACACAACAGTACTCCAATCTGATGTCACAAGGAACAAAAGAAATCAGTGAACATACAGAGCAACGTGAGAAATAGAACGCCTTATTTCAACTTAGCTCTTTCTGTGCTTTCCTTTCACTGAATCACCAATTCCCATCTCATCTTCATCAAATTCCTCTTCCCTTTACATATTATTGCCTTGAACTTTCTTTCTGTTACATAACACACTTATATATTCTTTCCACTTTTCAGCCCTCCCTTCTTTGCAGAGGACCAGCATGCTGTATGATCTCTTGATGTTCATACAGTTGCTTTTATTTTAGGCATGTAAGATATAAAATGTTTGGTCACGAATAGCGTGAGTCAGTGTGAACTGCATTGTCATAAACAGCATGGGTCTGCTGCATATGATACCGCAGTTCACATTAAGGTTTTCTTGTCTCTCGAATTTCCCAGGTTTTGACCTTATTTTTTACAGTCTTGTGAATCTAAGGACATTTCTCCAATTAGGCAGAACTGAAAAACATGGTGAGAGCTTGAAGAATGCGCCACCACTTTGCACAGACAATGCCAATGAAAATTCTGGAAAACATCACTCTGATTAGGCTCTAAATGACAAAAATGATTGCATAAACAAGGGCAACTGCTGTAATTACACTTTACACAATGCTTGTAAACAAGCTTGCAATTCATGTGGCCACCAAATGGCCTGCACTCACACCTGTTGTGAATAGGATTCTATGTATCTGGAATGCAATTTAAAATTACACAAGAGTTTGTGAGGAGTGGCCTAGAATATTACAGAAGCATTTTAATGATGGTGAATTTGGAAAGAACTTGCTTCTTCAGTGCTACTTTAACTTTTTCTCTCTCATTGACTATATTCTTCTCAAATAGTTCAACTTATGTAGAAAATACTAATCAAAGTATCATGGAAGCTTACATCACTGTAAAGAAACTTCTTGAGAAAATATGCAAGAGAAATAGTGAGAATTTTTGTAGAAGAGCAAGTTTTGAATTTGTTAGATACAGAGGTTAATCGACAGAAAATAATCTCAGTGGTTTTTATTGCACTTACTCAAGTATTTCAATATTCCATTGAACACACAGATTATCTTCTTACTCTTTGCCTAGCAAAAGAATTAATGTCAGTGAGCTACAAAGTTTTAAAATACTTTGAATCTTATATAAATGAAGATGACCTGTATGATGAGTACCGCAGTGTCAGGGAAGTTTTAAATGATGTATTTAAGTCTTGCAGGTAATGTTTGTTGTGATTCTAAACACAAAGGAATTAGCATACAAAATTTTTAAAACTTCTGTGTTTTGTTACGAATTCCTTGATCTAATGCCCATGCAGTGTTTTAAGTTATGAATAGTACATGGACCCATGTACGGAACAGAAGTTCTGTCAAACTCACTAAAGCAGAACTCTAAAGGTTTTTTTTCCCATATTGCAATATAACTTGTACAGAATTATGAAATATGGGAAAGATGATAAGTTTCTTTCTGAATGTAAACCGAATTTTAATTTTTTGTAATCATGTACATTTTGCATTCAAATGTTTTATGTACTTAAAGTGTGTGTGAAAAGGAATTCCATTGGTCTGGTCAAAGCTACAAATTAAAATACTATGAAAATGTCAACAGTGTAGAGTTATATCTTACACCATATAACATGTTAGCAATTTTCAGAACTCCCCTTATTTCAATAACAAAGCCTGCCAGCTCTGTTCGACACTAACACACTTTGTTGCCACGCATTTTCTATCCCATGATGGTGCGTGGGGCACTGAAATGTTAACAAAACAAATACACTTTGTGAGCACGAAATTAATAATGTAAAAATTTATTGTGTGTGTGTGTGTGTTCTATTTGATAACACCTCTTGGCAAAAGCTAAATGTATAGCAGTCTTGTTGTGCATGTCTATAGTCCAATCTGCATTTCTTATCTAATAAATAACCAATAAATCGTCTGCTCATGATGATTTTAACAGCCTAATTATTTCTGTTTATATTGCTGCTATCTTATCACCCTGTACTCAACAGTGTCTCTAGATCTCTTCCAGATACACCAACTACTTTCATTACTATTAAAGGAAGTGTTAGCATTTGGTAAATTGTGCCCTTTGCAAAGACTCCAGGCAGTTTGCCCTCTTCATTCTTTCCCTCTAGCCCATATTACACAGCAATTTTTCCTTCTTCTCCTTTTTAAGTGTTTCCTCTCTAATTCCCCACCAAATTAATTTACATCTCTCTTAATGTGGACCTACTGGATAATTAACAATATCTTATAATACACTTTTTCTATCACATCATCTGCAGAAAGAAACACATCAAGGAAAGTACCTAACACCAATATCGAATCAACTTGGCAGCTCTGAGAAACAGATAACACATTGACAGCAGAACTTTACACACACTTTCTCTGAAAATTCCCAAAGTGGGTATCTTATCTCTTACCTGAAATCAACTGGTGTACAGAACAAAAAAAAAAAAAAAAAAAAAACTTTAAAGAGTCACAAAACCAGGCTACATGTGTGCACATGGCAGTGAAGTTAACAACCGATAAACCACCTTAAACCTGAGTTCATGCAACAACTTTTTTTTTCTATAAAACGCTTGTACTTATCTGCTAGCAGTGTACATACATGATGACAAATCATTTAACAGGTAACAGGTAACATGTTACACAAATCTTTCATTTTGCAATACAAATTTTCATTTGTAAATATGTCTCACACACACACACACACACAATTACATGTCTTCCAAAGCCAATCTTCTAAATTAACTGATTACAGATATTAATTCAAAATTTCAGTCACTTCTATTTATTAAGCATTGTGTCTTTACCATATCTGACAAACATGTTGCAAAGTGTAATCTTCTATCTGCTTTATCAATTTCCATCAGTGGCTGTGAATACCATCCATATCTGTAAAAATTTAAAATTGGCTAACGTAAATTGATGTGTAGCTATAGAACACGAGAACTATGTTGCATAAATACATTAGAATCAATAGCTCTAAACCTACTGTTCCCACCAGTGAATTACTACCTATGACTCTCCAGCACAGGTTTCTGGAATTTTTCCTTGGGTGTCTGGTATTGCATTTCTGAAAATTGCTCTGATTTTTCCATATTACATCTTTGCCTGGGGTGTGCATCATGTGCAGCATAAAATTTCGAAGTCACTACAGGGACTGCAAAACAACAGTATTCAAGTAACTATTTACTTTGTAACCAACACATCATCATAAAGGCCCTTATTAATTGGTGTCAAAATATTTCCAATAACAAAAAGAGAATGGTTCAGGGTTAAAACAAATTTTAACAGAATGCAAACTGCCCAATTTTAGAGTCAGTCACTGACTGCTGCTCAATACAAGGAGAAAGTATGCTAACAAAACTGAGTAGAGCATGAGTAGAGCAAGGAGTTCAGAAACTAGTGAGAAACAAAATGAACCAGCGTGCTCAATTTCTTAAATTGATGCTGTTGGAGATTATTGTTTAGGCCTTCCAAAAAATTGCCGATCAGCAGCACTTCTTTAATGTGACGTACTGAAATTGAAACATGGGTTAAAATGGAAAGTGAGACTTACGAACAGAAACTCTACCAGTTTGCCTAGAATAAAAATCTTCATTCACCGCAAAGTAAACCACATTTACAGAGCGAATTAACCGTCAAAAGTACTAATGCCTCTACTTTTAATACAGCTTACACACAACACTTTCCTTTTTCCTTTCCATAATTTTGTGTCACACTTGATCTACCCAGTTCTTGCCTCAAAACAAAACAAGTCTTGAAAGGCGGACGAGGTGGTACTGCTTTCTTTTTTCCTGAAGTCCTCTCTGATGTTTTTGTCTCTGAGTAGCTGGAACAATTGTCATCGGACATACTTGCAACTGCTGGTTGCTACAACAAGATTGATTTAACAAAACTACTACACAAAGCAGTATCATTGATTGGCGCGCGCCCGCGCCCACACACACACACACACACACACACACACACACACACACACACACACACACACACACTTGAGGATTGTGTGCAGTGAAATAAGGGTGACTTGACAAAAACAGCAAGGATGAAAACTTTCAGCTCAATCTTTTATTTTTTAGTTTGAACTACAAGATTTATCACAGGTACGGCACCTTTTGATGGGAAGTACAGAACCAGCACACTTTACAGAATCTTTTAGACAAGGTTATACAAAATGAGTCTTAGAAATGACAACTTTTACAAAGAACTAACCAATGAGGACTATTAAATCTATCATATTTGCTTTTAGAAACTGGCAAACCAGCACAACTATTTTCTTTTTTAAACAAATCAACAATTTCCATATGGAACAGCCAATTTTAAGAGACTAAAAAAAATTTGTAATTTCATTCAACCATAAAAACAAACACAGAAAGAAAAAAAAGAAATGCACATCATTGCTTGCATGGCAATAATTCTCAAAGTTTTAACACAACAGTTCGTAACCCTTGTGCTGTTCAATTGTTTGTACCTGACTCATTGTTATGGAATACATTTCGAGTTATCCTTGCCACATTCATCATATTTTTCCCCTTACGGAAACAATTTGCTCGCTTAAGATTCTGCTTACAATTCTCAGCCTTACAGAATTGAGGACACAAACTCAGTACCTCCACACAATTTATCTTACATACACTCAAGTATACATCTTACAGACATTGATATAAATGCATTCAGACATATGACACAGTCATTTTTTAATTACACATGCACACATTTTGCTTCTCCTCTGCTATGAAGCACAAAGCAGGTTATCATTTTTCATTATGTGCATCCACCCTTGTATACATCTAGACACACAACTGCAGAACATAGCAAACACTTTCAAACTACTGAACCACTCAAGAAATACTGTGAACATTGGACAATACTGTCTGCTATGTCACTGCAATGATATTTCCAGAAACATACATTAATGGAACATAATGGAGACTAGATTACTAAAACAAACAGTATTAAAAAAAGTAATAATAGCACAGTACAAAATAAATTCGAGACTGTTTTACATGTAGATACACCGTGATCTAAACTAAACACGTTTTTTGCACATCAACTCTCATAAGTAACACTTATCTCCGTAGCAGATCAAAAAAGAAAAACAATTTTACTCAAATTTCCAATTCAAGTTCCAATTCTTCTGAACTTGTTAATGGAAGAACATTTTACAGAAACAAAATTATTTAAAACCATTTGGCTCTTAAAATATTAAGTAAAATTTATTTAAAAATATTTTATACACTATTAACCATTCTGTGAAATAGCCAATGCTTTGCAACTCCACATTCCCTGCTCAGGTAAATTTATGATTGTCACGATTTATATCTAAGTTCAACTTAAACAGTTCCCCTGCAAAATGTTACCTAACAACATGGCGTTCTTTCAAAACCTTTACATACAATACAAAATTGCATGAAAAAATAAAGTATGTTACACCAACTGCAGGGAATAAAATGTCACAAAACAATGGCCACACTCCACTTACACGAATGGGCAAAATAGCCAGCTTTAAATAGTTTTCAACGATGCCACACGGGAACAGAAACAAACAGCAGCAACACATAAAAATAAATATTGTTCAGCAGGCTGCTTCATATAATTTAGACATCCAAATGAACAGAATGAGTTTAACGAAAGAACTTGTACCTTTCAACAGCCCACAATTCTGAAACACCACAGTTTTAGCACAAATATTTCTGTATTTGAAAAATAAAATTTTGTGACACGGATGCCAACTAAATTTAAACAAATGATCTGTTACAAATATGTGAAAATTTGAAATACAATATCTTCCCACCTCTAATTAAAGAAGAGGGAAATTAATGAGAAACATGTATACAGCCCTGAGTTATGCGATCACCATACACAATATAAATTTGTCAGTTCTTTGACACCACATTTACATGATGTAAGACAGTCCCTTCACTCTATGGCATCTGTTTTGCATTACAAGATGCCAATTACTTCCACCGAAAGGAGTGATTACATAAGCAACAATGCAAGACTATCATACTTATCACATTTGCCATTCAATGGCAGACAGGCATCTTACTCCATCAGCTTACAACTATGTAAATGCAGTATCTAATGTCATAAAAATGTCCCTACAAACTCAACCCACCAATGCTTTTGTGTCCAATAAGTTCTGACCCATTATATTGTTTCTCTTAATCACCATCTCTAAATGGACATCCTACTGACTGCAATACTCATTTCAGACTGGTAGGCTAAAACAAATACATAGCACGAAGTTACTTCTCTAGCAATTTTCCCATTCTTACATTTAAAAAAACCTTATCCATAGAGCCTGTGCATATGTTTATTTGCCTAATTCCTAACAGTAAGAAATGTGAATGCTACAGAAAGAATATCTTTCCACAACTCCTTCCTTATTTAACAAATTGGACATATGTGGATTGATGGTATTGATAAAAGCGCATAGAAGCGCGAGGAATACAATAAATCACAGACCTCTTCCTTGCCACGTCTCATTCAATAAAAAAACCTCAGAATATCTACAAAGTAAGCAATCTTAGTTATAGTAAATCAGGTACTCAAAGGTAAATCAGTCAGCCACTGGGTGACGCAACCACAGTGGCGGCGGCGGCGGCAGCCACAATTGCAATGCTCTTCGTCAAGCTCTGGGCTTTACGTCGCTGTGCAAGTCTGGACTCGCTTGGAGGAGACAGGCTCAAGGGCTTCTCGTCGCCCACAGCATCTTGATGCGCAGAGTGCTCTCGCACCATATCCAGATTCATGCTGAAGTGTTGCAACACAACCCTGTTCACTGCCATTGCACTTTCAGCGAATGCAGACAGTTCCCTTGCACTGTTGTTCCTGTAAATTTTTAAAATTTTCCATTAGACTTCATTAACTTTTATGTTAACATACAACATACCAATGAGAGAGAGAGAGAGAGAGAGAGAGAGAGAGAGAGAGAGAGAGAGAGAGAGAGAGAGAGAGAGAGAGAGAGACGTACCTTCTGATAACATGAGGCGTACTCAAAGACCTTTCTGCCTGGCCACTTTTCAGCCATGGATGAGATAGCAGACACTCTGCAGAAAGTCGCTGGCCTGCTTCTTTCACAAGCAGTCTTCTTATCAGATCCTTTGCATCCTCCGATATGTTTCCCCAATCTTGTTCAGGAAAATCATAAGATGCCTCTTGTATACTAGAAAACAGTAGTTCCTGTTGGAGAGATTTAGCAGTTATTATGTTGTACACCCAGCCATAAAAGTAAACAACGTAACAGAAACATACTGAAAACAACTAACTGGTTTTTGCTGTCAGCAAAACGTACCTGGCATGCAGGGCAATTTTGACCTCTCTCCCAGCCACAATCCTCTCCGCAGTTGCCATAGAAAGGAGGATAACCACAGAGTAAGATGTAGGTAATTACACCAAGAGACCATAAATCACATCTTTTATCATATGATGTTGCTTCTCCAATAAATGCTTCCACAACCTCTGGGGCCATAAATTCTGCACTCCCAACCTGGAAAACAATGGAAAGAAAAACAGTAAGGAAGTGCCTAACTAAATAAGATCACTGTCAAAATTTGAATACCTTGTAGTGACAGTGGCTTACTTACAGGTGTTAGGAGCTGTGGGGTTGCCAGTGGTGAAGTGAGATTGGTATTGAACTTTATGCCAGAACTTAGGTCAAAGTCACAAATCTTCACTGGAGTGAGTTTGTCAGGATACACACACAGGATATTTTCTGGTTTCAGATCGCGATGAGCAATTCCTGTGGCAAATAAGTCCGGAATTATAATTCTATGTCAACAATAATATTCTGTGATAATTTCACAACAAACTGATACCAATTTTCTGATACAATTGGAAGACGGAGTTGCATGCCTCATTTTTCCTGAAAGGTGGAAAATGTGATGGAAATAAACACTTACCCTTCCTATGCAAGAACTCTAAAGCACTTGCAAGCTCTCGTACAATCTCACTGGCTTCATTCTCTGTGAAGTGATTCTGTTCCTGAATTCTTGTCAGTAGAGGCCCACCATTCACTTTCTCAAATACAAGATAGAACCTGAAATAGGAATTTCCAAGTGAGTAAAGGAACACTATGAACTACTACTTTAACAGTCTCATGTTTGATGAGTATTACTCACCTATCATCGTCTTCATAAAATTCAATTAGGTGAATGATGTTCGGGTGGCCTTGACAGTAGTGGAACGTCTCAACTTCCTTGAAAACTCTGCTACGGCTATGACCTGGGATTTTCTCAATGATCTTCACCGCATACTCAAGATCAGTCCACACACTAACACACGTCTGCACAGAGGCATATGCCCCTTCACCCAGAACTTCTCCCGTCAGTCGGTACATATCTAGAAATTCAATGAAATATATGAAATTCATATACAAGAAAAAATAAAGACGTGGTAACTTAAGAACCAAGCATTGACCACAGGTACTGTGGGCACACTATAACGAAGTTCGAACTATTGACATGGTAACTGCTGTTACCTTGAAAGCACGACGATACCAAACTTGTGCCATTGTTCTTCTTCCTACGCCGCTTTCTACGGGCCTCCTCCTTTCTCTGCTGAACATCATTGCTTGCCTTGTCCCGCATGGCAGACAACACCTCGCCTGTAAACATGAAACTATTATTAAATCATTTTACCCTGAAAGGGATGCGAAAAATAAACACAGCACTGCTAATGGCATTCAAATTGTTTTCGGGGGGAGTACCTCAATCACGTTGCTTAATACACATTTCTTACTATATTAGCTTCAATGTCTGCATTTGAAGGCCCGATAATCATAAACCAACAGTGAACGCAGTCTGTCACTCCTGGATGAGAATCCTTTGAATATACATGTGTAGTAACTTCGTTAAAACGACTACCACGACCACAATAACTATCACAGTAAATTTTTAAAAAAAAAAGCCGAATGGTATTCCGAGGCCAACATTTAGAGGCAACTTAAATCTGAAATAAAACTAACTTAACTTTGAGCGTTACAGATAACCGAGTGAAATACACTAGACTTTCAACAGCACACTCACGTTAAATTACAATGAATTGTTATTCTCCGTAACCCCGTGCTTCATCGTGAACGTAGCTACACCAATTTTCAATTAAAATCAACATTCCTTGGAGGTTTCCCACTTCCTTGCGAAGCTGTTGCAACTGATGAAATTCGTACATTGTCGGAGAACAAAACCCATCTCTCACTAAATTTCTCAAATTGTCATTCTTATCGAATTTGTGTAACAAGCCTCTCCATGTTAACGTCCACTAAGAAAAAAAAAAAATTCTGGGCACTATACAACAAAAAGGCAATATAAATTGATGCAACCGTCTGAGAACAATCAACTTCAAACTACAAACTCTTGACATTGCAAATAAACTTCTACATACACGAATATACCCACAATGAGGTTTCTAGCATAATGAAAAGTATGACAGAACTTTCATAGTGATTAATAATTCAATTACGATTATTACAAATAACAAACGAGATACTACAGACTCAACAACTTCAGGACACGGAAAGGCATAAGTGCTCGCAACTGGAACGTACGTATTTTTGCTAACGGTTATACCTATATGGAGGCAAAATTTACAAAGGGCGCTATATAAAACGAACAAGTATTAAATTATCAGGAATAGTAACACTCTCAAAACTTTGAGAAATCTTTCAAACAAAAAAAGAATAAAGTTCAAAATTGTGTGAAGTCTGTGTGGTTGCGAATTAATTTCTCACTTACTGCATTCAGCTTCCGCTCCTTGCACTTCTTCTAAGATCTTCTCAACCATCGTGCCGGCTAAACGCTTAGCGAAAGATTATACAGGGAACTTCCTTTGTACACCACTCCTAAGCCATCAGATGAACACCACCCTCGCCCTCCTGCTTAACGGCTAAACTCCGACTGCGTTGCCAAGAACGCAGAGACGGCTTCTTATAGCTTGACAAAGAGCTCAGTCGAAAGATACTGCAACCGATGCACGTGACAACGTAGCATTCGCTTCGTAGCTACTACAGTGTTGCCTAGTGCTCTCGGCAGCTCAAAGCGCTCACGCTGAAGAGAGAGACCAACTTACACAGAGAGAAAGACAGAGCATGAGTCACATGACCCACACTGTGGAATCACGCCATTTCATGTGCCAGCCAACTACGTAACGACAGCAGGGCTGAGTGCGACGCGGTGTTTCTGACGAAACGAAGCGCAATTACGAACAACAGAAAAACCTACGTCAGTTATGATTTAGCAACAGTCACTGATACGCCTCATACATCAGCTACAACTATGCTATTACGATCCAACACGCGGCAATTAATAGTTTTAACAAGTTCTGATGGAAGTACAATGTTTACCTCTTGTCTAAAATGAATTCATTTTTGAAGCCTAGGGTTTAACAACCTGTGAACGACGTGATACTATTAATGTGTAAAATCCCATGCGCAGATTAAATGCCGAAAGTGGTGCTTAGTTCTCTAATTTAATTAAACGAAACACGGTGTTGAGCACTACGTTCTTTTCTGACTTTCCAGACCACTACCGTCTTCATACACTACTTGACTTAAATTTAAAAGAAGTTTCACCAGGAAATGTACTACGCTCTCTTAAAGCAGCGCTGCTACAAATTCCTCGTTTACGAAATATTTTAACTGACGAAAGCACTTTAATATTCACGTGTAGACAGACAAGTTTTTTACCATTTGAGGAGTAGCGCTAACCTTGTTGAGAGAACTCAATGCTCGCTTGTAATGATTTGGAGACACTTTTGGGACACTATGATCGATGTCTGAACCCACCTCCCTAACAGCCACGATGTGTTTATGTGCAAGATTTCTATTAACTCTGATAGCGTGAAGTATTTTTTCCATCAGTTACTGAAATTAACAGCAAAATGGGAGTACATTTACCTTTGTGGTAACTGCTATATACAACCCGCTTGATTAATAAAGATTTAGTTCGTAATTGAGTACAATACGACAGCTCTCGATATGCCGTGATCGCAGAGTTTAAACCTCGTAGTTTTATTTTCTGAGGTAGGTTACAGGAACTGACAGTGGTGCAACGATTTGTCACCTTGAAAGAATTTTTCTATTGAAATGGACCTTAGCAGCATCTACATTGTTTTAAGTTGATTATCTGTCTCCACCGTTTCCTCACTTACTTCCGACTTGTCTCCTTCCATTGCACAAATTTCTTATGAGGGAACTCGTGCTCTCTATGTGAGAGGGTTTAACATGTGAGAGTGTAAATAGTCTTTCAGTGGCATAGTTCGCGGGTCGAGAGATGGTGGATGAGTAACGAGTTCCTAATTTTCAGAGGGAGTTTTCATAGAGCGTTGGCGATATGTATATGGCATGTTACATCAGAAGAGGTAGTTCACATTCTTAAGTAAAATGGATAAGTATTTTAAATTTATTCGAGACAATGGAGCCTGTTTAAGTGGCGTCAAGTGCAAAAGAATGTGTTTTCTTCTAAGGAAAATTGAAATTTTCTCTCTGGAACAGTTTGACTTGGAAAGAATTATTATTAATACTATTATTAATAACAAAAAATTAATGACACCTGCAGCAACGAATTTGTTCACCAGAAACTACAGTGACAAAAGTAGCAACTTCAAGAGTAGTATGTAGAAAGTACGTTCGACACAGAATTTTAATTCCAGGCAGTTTTTGCTTCTCCTTGCTAACGATGCTATTAAATAAGAGCATTCCTTCGTACGTTCGTATGTATTATTATTATTATTATTATTATTATTATTATATTATTATTATTATTATTATTATATTACTGCGTTAGTCAAGGTGTAGAAGAAATAGGAATATGCTTCACCCGTGACGATCAAGCGATGAACATGCTGAAATTTGTGACAAGGATTCAGAGAAAGTGGACGTAACAGGGAAGCTGAGGTAGCATGTACTGCACGTTACGCACACGCTGCCACATATCCTACGGTCATCTGCAAGGTACATAGATGGCCAGGCAGCTGCTGATTACCATTAGGGGAAAAAAGAAAACACGAAGCCAGAACAAAAGATAGCGAAATATCTGTCCGCAGAAACGCGAGGATAGTTATTTTGAACAGCTAACGGTCATTTCTTTCCCTATTGTAGTCCAGCTCAGCTAGCGTCTTAGACGACATGTTTAGTACAAAGCGTACAGACGAAGTTACTTTCTAGATGCAACGGACGTTCGTCTGCGGCCAAATGCCAAAAAATAAATAAACAGTCGCTGAAACAATTAAATCCGAAACAACGATCAGAGAATAGTACACAGGCAGAGAACATTTACTTCAATCTATTGATATTAAGCATCGCGTACAACTTTTTATCAAAAATAAGTACAAAGTAAAAAGCAAAGATGAATACATATAGATTATTAAGTTAATGTACATTCGGTAACGCTAGTACGCTGTTAGCAGAATGTAAACCATCGTTTTGTGTCGACAGTGCGAAAATTTGTTGCGCTACACATTAGTCTGTAGATAGTGTAAGACTATCTTTTTGGAAGTAACGCCACTATGGAAAACGTACTATCGGAATTATTTAATAGTCAAATCGTGTTTTTAACGAACCAACTGAAATACAACTCATAGGCAACCCCCGACCATCGGCTAACGAAGTTGTTTCAGCTAGCTGTGCTGCGTGAAGGTATCCTAATGCGTTCAGGCGCGCAGCGTTGGCCGTTCAACAAGGCGGCAAGATGTCAATTTCTACTTTAATATCTAGTTGCTCCACTACCGACGTAAGCACATCTCACAACAATCGGGATGTAAGCTGCCCATTACCATGCTTATTGATCTATTGTCTACGGCAACGGGCTCGTATTCGGGATACTACTTATCCGATCCAAGGTTTTCCGTTGTTTATCTGTATCATTTCACGTGAATGCAACGGCCCTTTTGAAATTTCCACTGGCAATGCCCCAACCCATCCTTCTGCAGTAGAGCTTTTACTTCATGTCCATGACCTCGTCGTCGGTGAGACAAAACCCAAACATGGCCTATCGGAGCATAACCCACAATGAGCCAGCCGATTTTGTGCTCGCATTTAGCACATTCGTTATTATTTTTTCAAATGTTTCATCTGAAACCACTGATTATCATCTCAGACTATCTGTTACCGTCCCTAGCAAGTGAAACAGATGTCTCAGGTTCGATTCCTTGTTATCTAGTATTATACGTAGTGGACACATCTAGAATATGTTAAACCAGACCCACTGAGCTACATCAGAAGTTGCTGCTGTGGTTTTTTTTTTTTTCCCTTCAGCTATACCACCACCAGAAATCCAAAAGATCAGAAAACTCGTAACGGAACTCCAATAACAAATTATGTATTTTAAATATCGCAGGAGAACAGATAACGGGTCACGCAAAAGAAAAGATTGCAATAGGAAAAGAAAAACAGTAAATGAAATGGAAAGGGCATTCCATATGAAAAAATACATAACTGAATCTTTATCCTGGAACGAAACACTAAGAAACTATCAAACAATGGTAAGGTCTGAAACGCTATATGTAGCAGACACACATTTAAACTAACAAGATTTTGGGATCTTGATGGGGGAAAAAAATGGGAAAAGTTGAAACAAAGATTATAAGGAAAATAATGGAACCCTACTGTGTATAGTTATTGGCCAAATTTAAAACGCTGTCATATAAACTCATTAAGAGGTATAATCTTATTCAAAGAATTAATACAGTCAAGCATTACAGTTAGAAACTCCGTAGCTGATGCATCATAGCTCACGACCCCAGACTATATTCGTCCAGTATTTGAGAATAAGAGTAGTTCCAACGAACTTTACGCGTAATTTCAAACTTTTTCTCGCTCACGTGCTTAATGTCACATATGTAACACGTTGGCTAACTCCAACAGTAATCGTCTGAAGCTGTTTTATACACGAGTTCCATTCCCTGAAGAACCTGATATTAAATGGCAACAGGGTAACCAAGCAGATGTTCAGCTCATTAAACAGCTATCAATGTACACCTATACGGTTCACTAAAATTGACAATTATACGAAAAACTTTGGAATGAGGAATGACATAAAAAATTACAGAACACTTTTTAGAGAAGGCAGAATTTCAGGAAAGAGACAGGTCAGTACATGAAACGGGCTACACCCACGTAGAAACCGAACGAAGGATGAAGTAAGTCTCGGAACAAAAAAACCCAACACGAAGAAACATAGACGAAGTTTATTTACCTTACACCCGAAAAGGAGTGTTCCAAAAAATAAATATTACTACTCTGATTAGAATAAAGCGCTTTGTTATTTTTAAATGCAAAGCGTAGTCAATAACGTGAAACCTTACACTGAAGTAACGTAAAGCTAAAAGCAAATACAGAAGTTTCACACAACCGCGGACGATACGTTTCCCGTGACCGAACGAGTGAAAAATTTTAGCACATTTAACAGTTACACTTTCCTCGGAAACGCAGTGCAGATATGAAAACGCATTGCACTTAAACAGCAAACCAAAATCTTGCAGCTGAATAATTATTTTTATATCAAGAGCAGCTGTCACAGACGGCTCTCAATGAAGAAATGTAATAGATTGTTGATGGTGAAAACATGTCTGAACTCGTCACGTAAAAAACATATTACCCCAAGTGTTAAATAACGTTTGCAACAGGTTTAAACTGATGAAGTTTCAAATGTTTTCTGTTCCAGTTATTTTTTACTACCACAAAAACGTTTCAACTGTGCTCTGCTAGCCACAACTGCCCATGTTCTCATTTACTTGGCAGTACATTAATTTCAGTTGTTGATTGTTCTTTCCTAGTTAGCCAGGCTAATAAAATCTTTTTTAATAAAATTATTTTGGTTTTAGGTCGCGTCATTAAGAAAAATTAAAACTACTAAAATGCCAACTAGCAGTGACTCGCCCTGAAGATGACGCTGTATAGTCGGTCTAAAACGTCGGCATTTTAGTTCATAACGACGCGGCCTAATACTTAAAAAGGCTTAACGCAAATTGACACTGGCCGTGGAAGCCTACGAACATTTTATAAAGGTAAAATTTTTGCAACAGGATCTTTTAATGATCCTGATCGCAATTACGTAAGTTTAAGCGATCACTAGTTTCATTTGAGCATCCAGACATCTTCAGATCGAGCACGTGTAGTGTCCATGCGTTACATAAGACAAAGCCACAGCGTCTGCATCACAGTAATGGCTCGTACAATAAACATAACACACTTATGCAACGGCATAAAACACGTAGGTAAAGAATAGGTGTGCAAGACTCTTCTTTTACAAGAGCACTATGATACACATATCTGTATACAATATCGTTATAGCAGTAACTTGTCAACGATGTGCAGTATGTGGCCCATTCAGAGATATATGACGACGACTTCCTACAAACCACATCATCACCCTCAATACCCTAATAGAGCTACCGACGTTAGCTACTAGATCATTTATAGACACTGTAGACATCAGTGGCCCTATAGCGCTTTCTTTTGGGAGTACTGCTGTGCGTTGTGGGATCCTTTCCAGCTAGGATTAACGGAGTACATCGACAACGTTCAAAGGGCAGCACGTATCCTATTATCGAGAAATTGGGAATGAGTATCACGGACGTGATATAGGATTTGGGGTGGAAGTCAGTAAAATAACGGCGTTTTTCGTTGTGGCGGGATCTTCTCACGAAATTTCACTTACTAACTTCCTCCTCCGAACGCGCGAATATTTTGTTGACTCCGAAGCTGCTGCTTTTCCGCTCGCTGTTCGAGGGTGGAATAATAGAGAACTGGTGTGAAGGTGGTTCAATAAACCCCCTGCGACGCACTTAAGCGTGACTTGTGGAGTAGCCATGTAGGTGTGGAATAGCACTCCCTTGGGGCAACCTACTCGAGAAATAATCTTCACAGCTACAGATTTCTTCTTACCGAGTTCTCTGCCCTAATGAAAGTTGATTAAAGCAGGAAAACAGCAGCTTTGCAATTATTACAAAAAATAGTTAATCCACACATGTTTGGTTGGCTGTTTCCGTGACTACATTGAGATTTTATTTACAATGTAAATGTAATCATTACAAAGTTTTTAATTTTTCTTACGGTGCGTTTTGGAGGCAGTTACGGTGTAAAACTCAGGTGCATAGGTCTTGAGAAACCAAAGCCGTCGAAACATACGCAGTCCTGTGCACCTCTGTTGTATCTTTCGTCAGAGTACAGCATTTGAACTTCGTGCATCCACTGTGAATGTATCTGAATCTAAACAACGAAACTGCCACCTGATACTGGAGCAAAGTCTCCGAACAGGGTCGTAAATATAAAAAGTTGAATCTTCGTAGTTGGTTATGTTGGGTACTTGTACATAATTTTTTTAATAAAAGGCTCGTGTTTTGCATGCAACTCTTGTATACAGGTTTTACTCGTGCGCGTCTTAACGCTCAACATTGAGTGCGCGTGCCGTGCGCCAGCAGTGTGTTTGTAAACAACGGCCCAGCAGTGTAGCGGCCTGCAGGGCGATGTGTCCTTGAACCGGCCCTGCTGGTGCTAGCGCGCGTAGCAGCAGGCAGGCAACCCCCGCGCTCCCCGAACCCCCCTTCCTCACAGGCCGAGGTCGTCCTCGTCAGCTGGTGCCGCTGCTTATCGATTTCCGAGAGGGAAAGCAGCGCCAACCGGAAGCTGGAGAGCCCGCGCAAACCGTTGGCGCGGCACGCGCCCTGTGTCTCCGTATTGCATCACGTCCTCCACCATTCGCGGAAGCCGTTGCCCGTTGCGCCCTTCACTCTTACAGCACAATAGGCGCCGCCAATTTTTGTCGTAAAGAAGACCGGTGTAATGTGGTGGCGTTTTGCAGCCATTTGGGAAAAACAAAACAAAAAACATTGCCAGCTAATCTTGGAAACAGGTTTAAGTGGCTACACGTGTACAGTGACACCAAAAAAGTGTTGACACAGACATCTTTACGCATCTAACACAAAATGTAAAACTACTAGGAACATTATATGCATACCATTAACTCATTCCATAAATGAAATAATTTGTATATTCAAATATTTTTGCAACACGACCAGAAATACATGTAATAAATTAAAATGATGGTTTTCTCCTCCTCAAAAAAGTAGTGACAGTGTACGACGTTTATAATTGTGCTTGACACACAGCGCAGCGCGTATCAGGTTAGTGCAATCGCAGTTGACAAACATTTCACTCGCTTGCCTGACAGCCAGTGTACGGGGCATTCGTTTGTCACGGTCAGTCCGAAGTAGGAGTATTCTGTGTCGTACCTCAACAAGGTGGTTTTATTGCATTCGCAGGGCAAAAGTTACCATGAGACAGTAAGGACTTTCACTCTACAACAGTGCGGGCAATCATCGAGAAGTTTCAAGGGACTGATACAACGGACAATAAACGAAAATACCGAGGCCCAAGAGATCTTACATGTAGGTATCGTTGAAGGACAGTTCGCTTTGCACAAAAGAGGGGTCGGTTGTATCAAACATTCAGCCAACATTCAACAAGCAGGTCAGTGTCCAAACTGTTAGGAATGTTTTTAACACAGCTGACACTAATGGCTGATCTCCCAGAAAGAAGCCATTTATTTTGGTAGTCAATCTAAGAGAAAGCTTACAGTTCGACAAAGATTATATCAGTAGGTCTATTGAATTTTGGAAGACTGGCGCAAACCAAATACAGAGCTCTGATCACAACACGTCCTGCCTATAGTAAAACATGGGGAACGAGGCATAATTGTTTGAGGATGCATGGCAGCTTCTGCTGTTGGTGACTTTGCAGTTATTGAAGGTGTCACGGATCATCGTAAATACATCAATGTGATACGAAGTCATTTACTAACAGTGCACATAAACTGGGTCTTGATACCGTCTTCTACTTTCAAAAAGACAACGACCTTAAACATGAGGCTCTGAACTCGGGAGTGGTTATTACACTGTACAATGCTCCGAGAACAATTTTCACTCCAGCGCAGACCCCTGGTCATAACCCAGGAGTGCATCTTTGGACACCCGTGGATGCAGAAGTTCGAAAACGTCGTTCTACAGGGAAGCTGCAGTTTCAGACGGTGTTGTTAACGGAAAGGTCGAAGATTTCAAGAGATATTACTAGCAGCTTGGTTCCCTCCATGCCAAGACGTCTATAAGCCGTAATCGGGGCCAACGATATGCACACAGGCTACTAGAATTGAGCTACGTGTATTAGGGAGACTAACTTCATTTTTGTTTGAGTGTAAAAATATTTTTTATGTATACAGCCAACTTTTTATAATATTTTTGTTTTGCGAAACCAAATAAAATGGTAGATCCTTATATTTACCACTGCACATTTAAACTAATTTAAGTGCTTTAGCACCAACTTTGTTTGTAATGTAAAGGCGTGCCAATATATCATTGTCCCAGTGTTACCTGCAAGCTTGACAAGCACATATCCTCGCAGTCCATGCATCAGTTTACGCTTTGAATGTGTCGAGCTTGAACGACGTGTCCCAGTGTTACCTGCAAGCTTGACAAGCACATATCCTCGCAGTCCATGCATCAGTTTACGCTTTGAATGTGTCGAGCTTGAACGACGGTGGTGGCAATCAGACAGGGTTTTCCACAGGTTCTACTTTTGGTCCAATTTCGCATTTTTAATTTACTTATATGAGTCACTTGTATTGTCAGAAGATGAAGACTGGTCCTTTTTGCGTATTATATGTTGAATGGAAAAGGAAGCATTACTAGTCCCCTTTCAGCAAAGACATCTAAGATGATATATGAGAAACGACACAATTTTCATAGTAAATGAGTCGTCATTAAATTTTGACGCGACTTCATGCATAGAATTCTGTACCTATTATAGAACTTCACAAGCTATAAAAGCAGTTTACTCGAACAATGAAATAAAAGAAGTACCGAGTCTTATAGATATGATAAATCTAAAGTCTCAAAAACTTAACTGATCAGCTACATTTGCTTTACACATGATTACAGCTAGAGGAGATTAAAATACTATTTTATTCTGCATATTTACACAAACTAATAAGTTAAGAAATAGATTTTTGAGGAAGAAAAATACTGAGATAGAGCTTTCAGAAGTTTGTGTTGGTTGTTGTTGTTGTTACTGTTGTGGTCTTCAGTCCAAAGACTAGTTTGATGCACCTCCCCATGCTGCTCTATCCTGTTCACGCCTCTGCATCTCGGAGTAACTACCGCAACCTACATTCTTCTGAATATTCTTACTGTATTAATCTCTTGGTCTTCTCTACGATTTTTACCTCTCACGTTTCCCTCCAGTAGTAACCAGGTGATTCCTTGATGCCTCAGAACGTGTCCTAGCAACCGATCCCTTCTTCTGGTCAAGTTGTGCCACTAATTCCTCTTCTCCCCAATTCTATTCAGTACCTGCTCATTAGTTGCGCATCCAGCCACCTACAGTAACTTCAGCTTTCTTTTGTAGCATCCCATTTCAAAAGCTTCTATTCTCTTCCAGTCTAAATTGTTTATCGATATTTCACTTCCGTACATGGCTACATTCCACATAAACACTTTCAGAAAGGACTTCTTCACACTTAAATCTATACTCGATGTTAACAAATTTCTCTTCTTTAGACACGCTTTCCGTGTCATTGCCTGTCTACATTTTATATCCTCCTTACTTCAACCATCATCAGTTATTTTTCGGCCCAAATAGAAAACGCCATCTATTACTTTAAGTGTCTGATTTCCTAGTCTAATTCCCTCGGCATCACCTGGTTTAGTTCGACTACATTCAGTTATCCTCGTTTTGTTTTTGTTGATGTTCATCTTATATCCGCCTTTCAAGACACCGTCCATTCCAATCCACTGCTTTTCCAAGTTCTTTCCTGTCTCTGAGATAATTCCACTATCTCTGGCAAATCTCAAGGTTTGTATTTCTCATCCGTGACTTTTAATTCCTGCTCCAAATTTTTCTTTTGTTTCCTGCACTACCCGTTCAATATACAGACAATAACATTGGAGAAACTACCATCTGGTTTCTCTACAAACTGTAAATAGCCTTCCACTATTTTAACCCTGCCATCTTCAAATTTGAAAGGGAATATTCCAGTCAACATTATCAAAAGCTTTCTCTAAGTCCACCGATGCTATAAATGTAGGTTTCCCTTCCCTTAACCCATCTTCTAAGTTAAGTCGTAGGGTCAGTATTGCTTGGTTGGTATGTTGCTACACTTCTATGTAATCCAAACTGATCTTCCGCGAGGTCGGCTTCTAACAGTTTTTCCATTCGTCTGTAAAGTATTCGTCTTAGTTTAATAAGTAACGGTTTTAAAATACTGACAGTTCGGTAATTGTCACACCTGTCAACACTTGCTTTCTTTGGGATTAGAATTATTATATTCTTCTTGAAGTCTGAGGATATTTAGCCTGTCTCTCCCAAGGCAATCAGTAGTTCTAATGGAATGTTATCCTCTCCCGGGGCCCTGTTTTGACTTAGGTCTTTCAGTGCTCTGCAGTATCATATCTCCCATTTCATCTTTATCTGCGTCCTCTTTTCATTTCCATAGTACTGCCCTTAAGTAGGTTACCCTTGTACAGGCCCTCTATAACCCTTGTACAGGCCCCCTATAACCCTTGTACAGGCCCTCTATATACTCCTTCCCTCTCTGTGCTTTTCTTTCTTTGCTTAGGACGGGTTTTCCATCTGAGCTCTTGATATTCATACAGGTAGTTGTGTTTTCTCCAAAGGTCTCTTTAATTTTTCTGTAGGCGGTATAGATCTTATCCCAAGTGATATAAGCTTCTACATCCTTACATTTGTCCTCTAGTCATTCCTACTTAGCCATGTTCCACTTGCTGTCGACCTCATTTTTGAGACGTTTGTATTATTTGCTTAATTTGCTGCATTTTTAAATTTTCTCCTTTCATCAGTTAAATTCAGTATCTCTTGTGTTATCTAAGGATTCCAACTAGGCCTTGTATTTTTACCTATTTGATTCTCCGCTGCCTTCACTATTTCATCTCTCAAAGTTACCTATTCGTCTTCTACTGTATTCATTTCCCCTGTTTAATCAATCGTTATATAATGCTCCTTCTGAAGCTCTCAGCAACCTCTGGTTCTTCCGACTTATCCAGTTCCCGTCTCCTCAATTTTCTACCTTTTTCCAATTTCTTCTATTTTAATCTACAGTTCGTATCCAATAAATTGTGGTCAGAGTACACATCTGCTCCAGCAAATGTCTTACTATTTAAAACCTGGTTCCTAAATTTCTGTCTTGCCATTATATAATTTATCTGAAACCTTCCAGTATCTCCGAGTCTCTTCCACGTATACGGTCTTCTTTCATGATTCTTAAACCAAGTGTTAGCTATGGTTAAGTTATGCACTGTGCAAAATTCTACCGGGCGGCTTCGTCTTTCGTCCCTTCCCACCAGTCCGTATACACCTACTACTTTTTCTTCTCTTCCTTGCCGGCCGTTGTGGCCGAGCGGTTATAGGCGCCACACCGGCGGGCTGGGAGAAAGGCCGAAACGCATGTTGGTATACATAAAGTAATATGTATAAGGGGGCGTCCGAGGTGAAGTGTTTGCTCTTGAGAGCCTTTTAAGTGGACCAAAAATGGCGTAATAACAAGGGGAGGGATCCGAAATGTATGGAGAGTGGCCGAGAGCTTCCCATTTGAATTTCTACAGTAGTGCCGTGACTGTGTTGGCCGTATGAGGCTTTGCATTGTCGTGGAGCAGAATGCCCCCACGGGTGATACTGCCTGGTTGTTTTTATTTGATCGCTTGGCGAAGGGTGGTCAAGGTTTACGAGTAACGCTGGACATTCACTGTTGTCCGGTGCTGCAGGAAGTGAATCAGAGGAGGGCCATCTTGGTCAAAGAAGGACGTCAGCATAACCTTTCCTGCACTTCCGCGGACGACGACGTCCAGCTGTACGTGCGGAACTATTAACATCTCAGCCCAGGGAATTTTATAAGACAGCACAGTGCGACAAGTGTCTTAACAGCCAGGGTCAATACTTCTAACATACAGGTACTGGTTTCTGTAATTATGCCTCCGACTCGTTTCATTTTGAACGCTCCATATATATGTAAATACGTGCAACTGCATAAATATATAACGTAGGTATATAATTAGTGGCTAGTTGCTGGTTTTCTTCGACTATTATTGTTATTATTATTGCTTTGTTAGTGAGCGCAATATGCATATAATATTGTGTTGCAGGCTTTGAACCTCTTGTTCTCGCAGTGGTTTCTGAAAGTGACTGTACGGTTGAGCTTTGCTCCGTGGTACGTAGAGGTGTCCCAGTGTTGATTTTGCTTTACCTTCCAAATTATTTCCAGTTTGTCTATTTTTCAAGCGAAACAAAGACAAGTATTTTGAATTTCGTTAACTAATTTAATCCAAATCCACAGCTCTCAGTCACAATTATCACGTATAAATTAATGGAAAAGAATAGTAACACTTCTAGTTTCTAGTCTTCAGTTGCAGTATGGCTATGAGCACTATGGGACTCAACATCGGAGGTCATCAGTCCCTTAGATCTTAGAACTACTTAAACCCAACTAACCTAAGGACATCACACACATCCAAGCCCGAGGCAGGATTCGAACCTGCGACCGTATTTTTGCGTCAGTAGTCCTCTTCGAAAGAATCCTAAAAATCATTTGTATAGTGACTTGTTCCGTGAACAGGGTGATTTTAATAAGACCTAAGTGCCACATTTTCTTGGTTGCCTTCTGAGGCAAAGTTCATTTGCGTTCCTCGGTTGGTCAATTTCCCCCGTCCTTCCCGCGACGGAGTATTCGACGGAGTATTCTGCCCAGCCACGCATCCACTCAGATATTCCGCAAGCCGGCGTTTAGTTTCCTACGAGGCAGCACTGCCATAAGTATTTGCGTGCAACGGCTGCCTTTTCGTTCGGCGTCCGTTCATCGTTTCCCAGGACGTGAGCTGATTCAGGGCGCCCGTCCGGCGCCGTTAGAATAGCTGCAGCTCGCGTAACGGTTACGCAACCGCCTTCTTACGGCTTCGGCATATTATCGTCTGTTGCAGGCCGATTCTCTGCCACAAGAGGGAAGGCTCGGGGTTGTGAAAACGTCGTTATAGCACCTTGCGCCTCGCGAGTACGCTTCCTGTCTTCCTATTTGTTTCTATTCTGGGGAAGCCGGCCTAAGTGACCGAGCGGTTCTAGGCGCAACAGTCTGGAACCGCGCGACCGCTACGGTCGCAGGTTCGAATCCTGCCTTGGGCATGGATGTGTGTGATGTCCTTAGGTTAGTTAGGTTTAAGTAGTTCTAAGTTCTAGGGGACTGATGCCCTCAGAAGTTAAGTCCCATAGTGCTCAGAGCCATTTGAACCATTTTTAACTCTGGCGGAAATTAGGGAAGGCGGTTGTCGCTGTAACAATCGTTTTTCTGTTATACCGACTGTTTTCAATGCAAGTTTAAAAATCAAATGGTTCAAATGGCTCTGGCATCACACACATCCATGCCCGAGGCAGGATTCGAACCTGCGACCGTAGCAGTCGCGCGGTTCCGGACTGAAGCGCCTAGAACCGCTCGGCCACAGCGGCCGGCTCAATGCTAGTTTAACCGAAGTGTTAAAACGACTCAAAACAATCGGTTTCTGAAGTAATCGATTTGCGATTTTATACAGGGTGTCCGAAAAGTCTTTCCCTGATTACATAAATTGATAACTCAGGCCAGAAGTAAGATACAAATATGAAACTGGTATCTAATTGTTTACAAACCATCAAAGCTTTTTTCACACATCAGTAAATTTCCACATGAGCACCCTTGGTAGCACGTAGCACATCTAGGCGATATTCAATTTCCTTCCACACATTAGCTGCCCGCATCTCGTGGTCGTGCGGTAGCGTTCTCGCTTCCCACGCCCGGGTTCCCGGGTTCGATTCCCGGCGGGGTCAGGGATTTTCTCTGCCTCGTGATGGCTGGGTGTTGTGTGCTGTCCTTAGGTTAGTTAGGTTTAAGTAGTTCTAAGTTCTAGGGGACTGATGACCATAGATGTTAAGTCCCATAGTGCTCAGAGCCATTTGAGCCACACATTAGCTAAAATTACTGGAGGGATCTACATCTACATCCATACTCCCCAAGCCACCTGACGGTGTGTGGCGGATTCAACGACTGCGGTTATCCGTTGCCGCAGGGTTTCAAGATCTGGTACACATGTTAGGTAGACCTCGTCCTTGACATAGCCCCACAAAAAGAAGTCTATCGGGGTTATGTCAGGAGAGCGTGGAGGACAAACCGTTGGCCCATTGCGACCAATCCATCGCCCAAGAAAGGTCAGATCGAGATGGGCACGGACGTCTAAACCCCTATGAGGCGGTGCACCGTCTTGCTGAAACAAGACATCGGGATGATACTGAAGCAGCTGAGGAACAGCATACAGTTACAACATGTCCAGATACACTGCGGCAACGGATAACCACAGTCGTTGAATCGATCCCTCCAGTGATGTTGGCTAATGTGTGGACGGAAATTGAATATCGCCTATATGTGCTACGTGCTACCAAGGGTGCTCATGTGGAAGTTTACTGATGTGTGAAAAAAACTTTGATAGTTTGTAAACAATTAGACACCAGTTTCATATTTCTATCTTACTTCTAGCCTGAGTTATCAATTTATGTAATCAGGGAAAGACTTTTCGGACACCCTGTATTTCTATTATTGACTGTAATAAACGTAAAAATCGGACAGACAAATTTATTTTGACTCCCTCAGTTTCAAGATATAGAGAAATAAAACAGTAAATTCAATAGGCGACTAAAAGGAAACTTAGTCTAGCCACCGTCCTCTTCTTTTCTTGAATACTTGGAAGTGATTGAATAATGCTAAAAAACAGCAGTATAGTCCTACTGATTATAATTTTTCGAGTCTTCTCAAATACTACGTTGTAATCGACGATCATACCACCATCTGGGCATTATAGTTAGCGCTGAAGCGTGAAAACTCGAGTTGAAAAACTTGTTTTTCGTGTTAATTTGCCCGGTTTCAAAGCCTTCAAGCAGATGAAGGCGTATTATGTAGACACAGATAACAGACCACTTGCTTTCTATTTTTATTGTAAACGATGAATGAGTTGTTTAAGATTTAATTTTTCTACTTATATGGTATCGCAAGTTGGTTGTGGCTCCTCCCGTTCTCAAACTTTTAAAGCAGATAGAGCTATGAGCTTCAATGATAACGGTTCATAAAATACTTCCAGACTATAGATGGTACCATTCTGTAACAGAACCAAAGACCAACGATGACAGCGAGAAACTATGGTAAAGACCGGGTGAGGTCTCGCACGCTGCACGCCGCACTATTAGAGGTACATTGTCTCAGCAATGCTGTACCAATTGTGTTGCTCCTTTTTGTTGGCACTGCTATTAAAATAACAGAGACTGCCTTTCCCCTGTTCTATACTAACGCAGTATTTCAAAGTAATGGAAATTCTACGAATAAAAATTATTCGTTTTTTACAAAAAGATTTATTTAGAAACCAAATATCTTAGCACTGCTGCTATAGCTCATTGATATGTCAGTTTTTTTACCCGGTTATTAGGAAAATATAAGAAACACCTGTTACAATCGATACCAAACAAATACCAAAAACATATCTGTCATTCAGAACTAAAATACTGGTTTCGGTTTTAACCAGCCGGTTTTTTCCATCACTGAAAAAGTCGAGGAAGGGTCCACTAATTCCGCTACCAGAATACTGCAACCTGCCCTTCAGATAGAGCGCTTACATACACTGCTTGACAGTTGCTAATAAACAGAGACATTCTTGGATAGGAATAATCACAGGCAATGAAGGAGGAGATGAAACACAGTACGTACGCAAGAGAGATGGAGCGATATATTTATAACGAAAAATGATACACTTCCACCACATTGGAAAGCGGGATAACAGACATGAATAGCGTTTCACATGGGCCGGACTTCAAACAAAGGTCTACATCGATCTCTCCTTAAAGAATATGGCCTTCTCGGGCAGTAACGCGCATTTTACACCTGTTATTCATGCTGGCTACCAAACTGTTGAAGAGTCCTTGGAGGATATTATTCCACACCTCTCTCACAGTGGTTTTCAGTTCTTGGACGGTACGAGGGGGGGGATGTTCGCTACAAGAAACTTTTGCCAAAAACGTTCCAGATATTATCTATAGGCTTTAGGTTCGGGGAGTACGCAAGCCATTGCATACATCCAATATCTTCACTTTCCAATGTGTCCGACACCTCAGTAGTTCATGGTGGGCGGGCACTGTCGTCTACAAACAGAACGTCGCCACCAACCGCTCCCGTAAACAGACGAACACGATCCAGTTTAATCTCCTTGAAATACCGCTATGCTGTAACCATACTTCGCGCAATGATATTGCACCGGTGTTCGGCCACTGTACATTACGCGTGCCCACGCCACGACGCCTAAGCCATACCGATGACGTTCACGAGCAACTTGTGGTTCAAAATGGCTCTGAGCACTATGAGACTCAACATCTGAGGTCATCAGTCCCCTAGAACTTAGAACTACTTAAACCTAACTAACCTAAGGACATCACACACATCCATGCCCGAGGCAGGATTCGAACCTGCGACCGTAGCAGTCACGCGGCTCCGGACTGAAGTGCCTAGAACCGCTCGGCCACCGAGGCCGGCAGCAACTTGTGGTGTGTAACGCGTTCCTCTCTCACCACACCAACTGATGACCAGATTTACCTGCCACAGCGGAACGGGATTCTTCGGGGAACACCAGCCCAGATCATTCTTGCTGACCGGAACCAATATGCTCCACAGACCAACGAACTCTACCATGGCGTGTTTGATCTGGGATGCAATTAACAGGCTTCCCAGCAAACAAGCTAGATTGATTTCATCGCTGCGAAATGGTTTTGGCAGAAAAATGTGTACTTGTAGAGGATGCTAGGCCAGCAGCGATGTGACAAGGAGTGAGATGTCTGTTACTTTTCGCCAACAGGGCTACGCATCGATCCTCTTGCAGTGTGTTGGTCCATCTACGACCACCAGCTTGCTTTCGCACAGTATTTTCTCCTTCAGCGGCCTTTTCTGATCGCGAGGTGGCACTTTTGGACACACCAATTACTGTGGCCACAGTAGTGACACACTGACCGGCTTCGAGCCGTCCAACTGCTCGCCCACAATAGTAAGCACTCAAATGATGTCTTGCAGACGTCTTGCAATACAATACGGAATATCGCACTACTTGCTACAACAACCACCTTCGTGAAACAAAGTACTGCATGAACTTTCGAATGCATACCACAGCAGTTGTGCACAGGCTTTACAGCAGTGAATACGTCTCGCTCATACATTTTCTTTTACTATCTTTGGTCGGGTGTTTCGTAGCATCTGTCGGGTGTTTCGGAGCAACTGGCAGTTGTTCCATAGCAACTGACAGTTGTTCCTCAGAAGGTCTCAAGAACCGTATATTTGAGCAAGCGAGTGCTCTGCGCTTTGGAGAACGACAAAAGCTTGTGGCAGTTTTGTTTCGCGCTTACGTTTTTTGTTTGAATGGGTCCACTGTAACTGCCACGAAGGCACTAGCGGCAGTGCTACATTACTCCTCTTCGAATCTTTTTCCCCAACTGGCCAACGGTATGGGTTCCATGTTATTGCGAAACAGATTACGAGAAGTCAACAGGACTGGGTTACGGTGACGGCTGTCTCTCTAACTTCCTGGCAGTTGTTCAGTTTGTAAACAGAAGTGTTTCCGGTGACTGGATAAAGAACAGATGTAGAAGCACAGTTATTAGTAGTGCATCTTCCCTCTTGCACTGATTATGAGATAAATTTACAGGCCGCGCGGGATTAGCCGAGCGGTCTGGGGCGCTGCAGTCATGGACTGTGCGGTTGGTCCCGGCGGAGGTTCGAGTCCTCCTTCGGGCGTGTGTGTGTGTGTGTGTGTGTGTGTGTGTGTGTGTGTGTGTGTGTGTGTGTGTGTGTGTGTGTGTGTGTGTGTGTGTGTGTGTGTGTGTGTTCTTAGGATAATTTAGGTTAAGTAGTGTGTAAGCTTAGGGACTGATGACCTTAGCATTACAAGCCCCATAAGATTTCACAGACATTTGAACATTTTGATAAATTTACAAACGTAAACACCACTCATGGGTTAGGCCCTGCGCAAGTTTCAGCGTTGCCCGCCGTTACCTAAAAGCCATTATGAGGAGCGGCCTATGATCGTAGGACATGTGACCAGCATGAGCCCAATTCATCCAGCTGTCATTTTCAGTAGATGAAATCTAGCAATGCCGCTGCTTTTTCATTCAAGTAACTTCTAGTTTGGCCTCATGAAACTGGCTGGGCCCCATTCCAGACCTCTATATTCCACACCGAAGGTAGCGATGCTAACCATTCGGCTATGGAGGCTAGTCGAGATAAATTTATAATGTAATAAAATCAGGAACAGCGTGAGTTGTCTCGCTGGATGGCGACGTCGCCTGTCGCCCGCCTCCTCGTCGGCAAGGGACAACTTTGTGACGGTTGTGCAGAGGGACGCTTATATGGATGTGGAAATTACTGACGTTTCTGTGGAACCCAAGACATTTCAGGCAATGGATGTCGGAACAGGCAGCTCCACAAGCAGGAGATACCTTCTCTTCGCTACTGGAAAAGATCAATTCCACTTTGTTTATCCATCAAGCCTGTCTTACAACCCCTTGGGAGGAAACTAACACTATTCTAGCTGTGTTTAGGCTTTACTACAGAACAAAAAGCGACAAACACATGATTCAATATCTATCTATATCTCTCTCCCTCTCTCTCTCTCTCTCTCTCTCTCTCTCTCTCTCTCTCTCTCTCTCTCTATCTCTATCTATCTATCTCTTCAGCTCTGCATTTCTTATGGAAACTTACTGCATTTCTTATGAAAACTTAAAAACTGCTATAGTCGAGACAGTTAGTAATTTGTTTCCTGAAAAAAATATTACAGTTGCAATTATATAATGATTCTGCTCAATGTTTCTGGCAGAAAGTTCAGTATTGCGACCTTGTTGTTGGGCATAAGGAATACGAAGAAATACCCAGTCACAGTGATGAATGAGATGAGCTCTGGCACATCTTGCCCTGGATATGTTCAGGTTAGCTGTGTTTTCAGGACAGCACCTCTGAAACCCGAAAGCTTAAAGATTTCTACGGCTATCTCGTCCAGCAGTGGCTCGATAGCGAGCATGTGCCGAGGAGTATGCGGAACTGCAGTGCAAACCGCCATCGCGCTAAAAACGCCTATGAATGATGGGACTGAAGTATAAATACATCAGTATCAAAAGTTCATCCAAACGTTTACTCATTAGTAAAAAGTCTTCGATAAGATGCAGAGTACCACTGCCACCACTATAACCGACTAATTTTAAATTACGAAGGTAAAGGAAGACTGAAATAATCTCGCCAGTTTTAATCGCTGATTTCTAAGGTATTAAAAGAGTCTACAAGTTGACCACAACTTAAAATCATTTATATCTTGTGTGGCCTACGGACGGAAATTACAGTTAAGAATAATAAGCTGACACTGAAAAGAAGTCAATGCTCATTGCACTCACTGCCAATCTTGTACATATTGCCCACCTAAGGACGGGTACGGGCACTTCGCATAGCAGAGAAACAACCATCAAACTGTGGCCACTGGAAACAATATTATAAAATTACTGTTACTGTTCAGAAGAAGTCTGTTCTAAAAAATGGACCGCTATTGCAAAATACAATTGTAACGACACAAGATTGTTTATTTAATTGTATAGCGAAACAGACCACAAACGATTTAAAAAACAATAGATCACAATGTCATTTATTGTTGGAATGCTTCATTCTAGAAATAGCACGTCAAGCTGCACCTTGATTAGAAAAATCCCGTAAGCCACAACATATGATAAAACTTCAGGTATCTTGAGATGGGTGCAATTCCATCCCGGTTGGATCAAAAGACAGAACGCATAAACAAGTCTGCAAGAACGCTGCCCGCGGGCCAGGAACGATATTACTGTGGAGGTTCAAAATGGTTCAAATGGCTCTAAGCACTATGGGACTTAACATCTGAGGTCATCAGTCCCCTAGAACTTAGAACTACTTAAACCTAACTAACCTAAGGACATCACACACATCCATGCCCAAGGCAGGATTCGAACCTGCGATCGTAGCAGTCGCGCGGTTCCGGACTGAAGCGCCTAGAACCGCTCGGCCACCGCGGCCGGCAACACGTAGAACAAAAGTAATTCATGAACAAATGTCAACAGGCAATGATTACTTTTACTGTTCTACACAGTTTAACCGACTGTTACTGTCGGACTGTCCCTACTCAGTATTCGGCAAAACTAGAGAATAAGCTTAGAAATGCCAAAAAATAGTAAATAAAATGATGTGTGGATATAGGATCCTCAGATCAGCATAGTATTTACATTTTCTGCGACTAACTGAAGGAGAGTACAGACAAACCCTTACACCCAGATAAACAGAGCAGGCGCTGGTATCGTACCAAAAATGAAGGACTAGTAGTCAGCCAGGACAAAAGTGCAATGGCAGAGTGGTGAAGTGGGTATACTGCATTTCCTGAAGGACGTTTAGTACAAATCATTATTCGGAACTACTTGCAACTGCCGCTCGTTATTATAAAGATTACAATTCACATTCTTTTTTAATTTTTGTAATAATGTAATAATTATCTTTACCTTAACATTGCTACACTGCTAAGATATGGCTTACTGACATGTTCCAGGGAGTGGGCAAGAAAAGGCGTAGTACTGCGGCTAGTTGCGGATTTCCGGTACTGGCAGCAAGAGCAAGTTGCTGAGATCGGGTGTCGAGAGGGTAAGAGCTGCGGAATCCGTGAGAGTCGTTCTATTCGTACGTTTAAGCGACGCCTCTAAGAACCTGAGAATTATACTGAACTAACGTAAGAACTGTGTAACTTTGCATATAAATGCAAGCAGTCTCACTGTTCAGATATGAGCTGATCCTTGTCTGATCCTTGAAAAACTGGAATAAATGTAAGATAAACGTATAGTGGAATATCAAACACAATACAGCACAGGAAGTTGCTAGTAGTTTATAACGAAGTCTAAAATAGTTTAATTTCTGCCTCTAGCAGAGATCTCCCTACTAAACAGAACCACAGAATCAGGGTGATTCTTATTAACGTTTAGAAACCTCCAAAGCTACATAGACGACTTGGACACAAGCAATTTAATGTAAGACACAAGCGGCCACAAATAACGGCAAATACTTCTAAAGTGGATGACAAATGTTGAACATGTGATGTAACCAGGTGACGTGCAGCGGCTGCGTCTGTCGGCCTGTTTCACCTGATCGTCTCAATCCAAGTACACTCCTGGAAATTGAAATAAGAACACCGTGAATTCATTGTCCCAGGAAGGGGAAACTTTGACACATTCCTGGGGTCAGATACATCACATGATCACACTGACAGAACCACAGGCACATAGACACAGGCAACAGAGCATGCACAATGTCGGCACTAGTACAGTGTATATCCACCTTTCGCAGCAATGCAGGCTGCTATTCTCCCATGGAGACGATCGTAGAGATGCTGGATGTAGTCCTGTGGAACGGCTTGCCATGCCATTTCCACCTGGCGCCTCAGTTGGACCAGCGTTCGTGCTGGAAGTGCAGACCGCGTGAGACGACGCTTCATCCAGTCCCAAACATGCTCAATGGGGGACAGATCCGGAGATCTTGCTGGCCAGGGTAGTTGACTTACACCTTCTAGAGCACGTTGGGTGGCACGGGATACATGCGGACGTGCATTGTCCTGTTGGAACAGCAAGTTCCCTTGCCGGTCTAGGAATGGTAGAACGATGGGTTCGATGACGGTTTGGATGTACCGTGCACTATTCAGTGTCCCCTCGACGATCACCAGTGGTGTACGGCCAGTGTAGGAGATCGCTCCCCACACCATGATGCCGGGTGTTGGCCCTGTGTGCCTCGGTCGTATGCACTCCTAATTGTGGCGCTCACCTGCACGGCGCCAAACACGCATACGACCATCACTGGCACCAAGGCAGAAGCGACTCTCATCGCTGAAGACGACACGTCTCCATTCGTCCCTCCATTCACGCCTGTCGCGACACCACTGGAGGCGGGCTGCACGATGTTGGGGCGTGAGCGGAAGACTGCCTAACGGTGTGCGGGACCGTAGCCCAGCTTCATGGAGACGGTTGCGAATGGTCCTCGCCGATACCCCAGGAGCAACAGTGTCCCTAATTTGCTGGGAAGTGGCGGTGCGGTCCCCTACGGCACTGCGTAGGATCCTACGGTCTTGGCGTGCATCCGTGCGTCGCTGCGGTCCGGTCCCAGGTCGACGGGCACGTGCACCTTCCGCCGACCACTGGCGACAACATCGATGTACTGTGGAGACCTCACGCCCCACGTGTTGAGCAATTCGGCGGTACGTCCACCCGGCCTCCCGCATGCCCACTATACGCCCTCGCTCAAAGTCCGTCAACTGCACATACGGTTCACGTCCACGCTGTCGCGGCATGCTACCAGTGTTGAAGACTGCGATGGAGCTCCGTATGCCACGGCAAACTGGCTGACACTGACGACGGCGGTGCACAAATGCTGCGCAGCTAGCGCCATTCGACGGCCAACACCGCGGTTCCTGGTGTGTCCGCTGTGCCGTGCGTGTGATCATTGCTTGTACAGCCCTCTCGCAGTGTCCGGAGCAAGTATGGTGGGTCTGACACACCGGTGTCAATGTGTTCTTTTTTCCATTTCCAGAAGTGTACTTAAGTCTGTGTGGCACGCCGCTTAGGTGCACGTGGGGACTCTGGATTCGAGCCATGCGTCTAGCAGACAGTATTTTATTTTCATTGCCTCGGGCAATTACGTGTTTACATTGAGGTATTAATTCATTTACTGGTCTCGCGGTCTCCGCTGGTTTATTGCAGAGGGAGACAAGGAAAGAAACACAAAATTAGAATAATTTTTGTTTGGTTGCAGCGGAGACAATAATTTTGCAACTTCTGCATTTACAATTATCACATTTACAAAAGGCGTTTGAAATTTGCACCGTTTGCTCGAATGCAAGTATTGCATCGCTCAATTACTCCTTCAAGCACTCACTCGAAAATGCCCTCCTATTTTGGATGTGATGTCACATGATCAACATCTGTCATTAACTTTTGGGATATTTCCCGACATTTGTGGTCCCATGTGTCCTGCATTAAATTACCTGTTTCAGCATCATCTACGTCATCAGGGCTTTTTTCTTTCTTCCTTTTTTTTCAACGTTAATAAGAATCACCCTGTTTATCAGGGAGACAACTTCCAGCGTGCCTTCAGCCGTGAGTTTGAAATTAAGTGTGCCAAGAATACGCATCGATGGAAAACACATTTTCTTTAAGATCAGTGATTATGTAAAAAAAAAAAAAAAAAAAATTAAAAAAAAATAAATCCTTATACGCGCTCATAATAGTCAAAACATATGGACAAATTGATACCGCTTGCCCAAAAAAAACCTCCCCTCTGACACACACACACACACACACACACACACACACACACACACACACACACACACACCGCTGTTTGTTTACGTTGAATGATTTTAATAAATATTAGTGTTTACATGTGACTAAGCAATTGTGTTCCTGTGCTCTTATTGGAAAATTTTACTTTGTTTTCTCAACGTGCATAGCTCATTCAGGGGTATATTTAACTTATAAGAAAGACTGCCTTCAGAACAAAATGTAGATAGACGGAAAGTGCACATTGATATCTGTACGATGGAGAAAAGATGTCCCGTATGGCGACGGAAGATGAAAACCAAGCTGATTTGGAAGAAATAAAGTGATCTTTCAAATATTGCAAGATTTTTCGGTGCAGTGATAAATGATAGCCTGAAGTATCTCGAAGCCCTTGCAGTTACAAAAACCTGTGGTTCAAATGGCTCTGAGCACTATGGAGGTCATCAGTCCCCTAGAAATTAGAATTAATTAAACCTAACTAACCTAAGGACATCACACACATCCATGCCCGAGGCAGGATTCGAGCCTGTGACCGTAGCGGTCGCGCGGTTCCAGACTGAAGCGCCTAGAACCGTTCGGCCACCGACGGCCGGCTATAAAAACCTGTGAACGGTACCTGAACTATAAGGTTATTTTGTCTTGTGTTTCAAATTTATGGAATGATTGTAATTATAGTTCTACTAATAGAACAATGCATGGGAAGTTATATGTCAAAACTATCACATTATTATTCTGATATCTCACAAAAGTAAACTGCTGATTAACATAATGTACAGCAGAAGAAAGTGAAAGAGGTGAACAGATACTAGAATAAAGTTAGTTTGGATTCAGAAAAAGTACGTCACAGCATGTTTATTTCAGATACGTGATTTCCCCCAACTACTGACCAAAATTATTTCCTGGCGCACGATTAAATACGCAGAGATGGCGATCTTATATGTAACCGCTACTTGAATTACAATCTCTGTCACTTGACACGGCGAACTAATTTATACTCTGAGGTGACAGTCAAATTTCTCCGACCTCTCTCTACACGTCTTATTTTTTTCCTTTTCCGTCTCCTCTTTACAAATAGCGCCCAATTCTTACGAAATGTCTCTTGCAGCGAAGTGTGCAGAGTGAGGCAAAAGAAGTTCTCTCAGTTCTATTATTAGGCTAATCTGAAATTAATAGCTAATAGGAACAAGAAGTATTTGACGTTCACCGAGCGGGGTGGCGCAGTGGTTAGACACTGGACTCGCATTCGGGGGGACGACGGTTCAATCCCGCTTTTAAGATCTTTTCTCGACTGTTGGCGGCGCGGATACGCCAGACCTTACGAAATGTTATCTCACCCGATCAAACGTCATTAGGAGGCGACAATAATATTCAAACAGCACTCAGTGAATATCGTGACTTGATCTCACTGGCGAGGGCATGTCGTCTGAAGGGTGCACTGGCGGCAATCGATTTAAGTCAGGCTTTCGACCGAGTGGACCACGACTATTTGGAAGCGGTCCTCCAACATATGCGGTACCCACAGCCATTCGTCACTGTCGTCATGCGACTACTCCGTGGCGCGACGTCCCAGGTGATCGTCAACGGCCGACCTTCGCAGCCCCTCACCATTTCTCGATCGATACGCCAAGGCTGCGCTCTGTCCACTTTACTTTACGCTGTGGCCACGGAACCTCTCCTCTGCGGCCTGCGCTAACGACTAACGGGTATGACGTTACGAGGCCACACTTTCCGATGTAAAGCGTACGCTGACGACCTGGTGATTGTCATCCGCAACGGTGACGACACCGCTAGCGCACTGAATTGGATACGAAATATGGCATGGCCACTGGTAGTCGTATCAACGTCGCAAAATCGGTGGCGATGAACATCGGGGTCGGATTGTCTGAGAACAGTGTCACCCCTTTACAGCTCAGAGATAGTTTGAAATGTCTCGGCATTGATTTTACAGACGATATACGACGGACCGCTGCTCACAACTTTCGACGGCTTTTACGATATGTTCGGACTGGAATTGCCAACAACCGCCTACGAGCCCTGGACATCGTCCAAAGGACCCAGTATGTTAACACACATTTAGCGTCACGCATTCCGCACATCGCCCAGATATTACCTATACCGGTGATATTAGCTCGCCGTATACTTGCGGCTTTTGGGTCCTTCGTGAGTTCAGGAATGCTTTTCAAGATTAAATATGAGACTCTCACCCTTCCCTCGGATCGGGGAGGGCTTGGCCTTTATCACGTTCATGGCAGAGCGGTCGCCCTAATTGTGAGCACATTAGTCAAACTATGGCACCGCCGTCCGGACAGTTTGACCAGTTTGTTAATAGAAGTACTAGCACCGCCCTCCCTTTTGCCGCCTGTGCCGACACACCACGTCCCCTCCTCGCTCTTCTACATCGGTGTCTTTTACCTCGAACTCAGTTACGTTCGACTTGCCTTACCAGCGACTCACCTGGCGACGGCAAAGGTGGTTTATAGGGTCCTGCAACGTGGACGACCCGATAACGTCGTGGAGAGGAAGCACCCGAACGTCAACTGGCGAGTAGTGTGGAGGACAATTCACCACGTAACACTGGACACTGACGTCACGGCGATGTGGTATATCACTGTCAACGGTAAGCAGGTGACCAGATCTAGGCTACATGCGATCCACATGGTCGACTCACCCACGTGCACGAGCTGTGGCGTTCAAGACAACGATGAACACCGTCTTAGCTGTGACGAGTCTACGGCAGTGTGGCACTTAGTGAGGCAAATGTCAGCATACTTCCTTCGGGTAACGCCGAATCATATCGACCCCAAGACTATCCTATTCCCGGATGAGACGTATTACCCATGCACTAAAACTAATGCAATGACGTGGCTTCGTGGACATGCAGTGCATTATTTGTTTCAAGACGGCACTAAGGACACTTTAGACTTTTGGAACTATTTGCAGGAACGACATTGCAAGATCCTCCGTAACCCAAAGTATCGACAATATTTTTCCAATTTTTTGTGGAGTGCGTTCCACGACCCTCCACGTAGCTGGAACATCACGGGTGAGAAGCTAAGATTACAAGACGATGATAGAACACTACACGGTACAACGTGGGATCTACTTTCATCATTACGAGAAGTCATACCCGGATGATACAGCAGATGGAGAGTTTCGTTGTGAACCCTCACACTCTGTAGCAGTATTTGCCCCATTTCCTCTTTTTGTCCCCGGTGCGAAAAGGTCTTCGCAGTTTTTGTTTTCCCATCCAGTGCAAGATGTAGCACTGGTTAATGGTGGTAAGGATTCCACCCTTCAGTTTTGTTTCATGGTTTCCTTCGCCCCGCACTTTGCTCTCTTTCTTTATGCCTTTTTCTACAACTATTAGCATCGTTTTAGTTATGTGCGTCCCCAACTCGACCCAACGAGTGCACTTACTAGTTTTCAGTTCCTTACTGTTTAAAAAAAATACAAAAAAATAAAAAAATAAAAATTAAAAAATTAAAAATACATAAATGAATAAATAAAATATAAAAAAATCACAATAATACACCAACTGCATCCTTTGTACCACATCACATCCCCAGGATGGGAGGGAGGAGACATCGTGGCCAGGCCTCGGGTCGCGACCCCTGCCCACCTTGCCTCCGCCAACCCACTACCTGATCCAATCCCCCCCCCCCCATAAAAAAAGGGGTAGCGTCTATAAAAAAAATAAATAAATAAATAAAAATCCGCGTCCGGCCATCCTGATTTAGGTTTTCCGTGATTCCCCTAAATCGCTCCAGGCAAATTCCGGGATGGTTCCTTTCAAAGGGCACGGCCGACTTCCTTCCCCGTCCTTCCCTAATCCGATGAGACCGATGACCACGCTGTCTGGTCTCCTTCCCCAAACAAACCAACTTTTTGACGTTCGACTCTTTCTAAAGGAAGAGTCGTTTGAGGGGCTCTGTTGCTGTCTATGCATTTGCTGAAAGTCAATTATTTGTTCCTTATATTCTACAACAATCGGTGGCACATGGTTAGTTTCACAGTGGTTCTTGTGTGTACTCTTAAATCATGCAAGATACTTAAAGAAATTACGCAGTGTATTCTCCGTATTACTTACAGAAGGAACACTCTATCCGATCGATAATCTCATCTAGTTAAGAGAGAAACCTGAGGGTAATGTTCTTCGTGATAACATTTCACTGCTGGAGACTGCGTCATTCGCAAACAGCTTGCGCTGTTGACTCCTATCTACACACAGTGAAACACACGACCGTGCAAAAATGCGCAGTGGGCTGAAGTTTATATGTTTTACTCAAACCTATTTCCCAAAGAGGTATGAAGTGGCACAACGTAACATAAGATTCTTGGCTGTCACACTATTTCAGAATTCCGAACTACTTCAGTTCATATATTCTGTACTTCTTAATGTCGCGCCGGATAATGCAGATGTGTTCACTTCAGTAAAGCTTTCCACAGCTACGCGGCAGATGTAGTAGCGAGACTGTTTCCAGGTGAAAATTAACCATTTCTTCGACCCGATGCCGTGTTCATTATGATGTGCATAATACCAATCTTGCTGCACCAGTAAGATCTTGATGGGCATGGATGCTACTTCTTTCCTTCAAACTGTGGGCTATGTGTGTTGATTTATACTCAGTATGGAAGAAATAATGTCTTATTTCAAGCATTTAATTTGAGCATGAAGAGGCAGAGCTAAACATTATCAGTGAGCACTCTTCGGAGAAACACTTCATCTCTTGATCATGTTATTGAGCATAGATTTTCATTAATTACGACGGTCCCGTTTTCAGTACGAACACGCACACTCGTTACTAACACTGCGAAGAATGTTACTGCCTCAATACCGGCGTTAAGACTTTTAATATACAGATGTGAATTAGAAATTCCTACCCATCACCTTTAGCACATTACAGCAGAAGTTAATGGGAAAGTTTTTCAATTGTTTTCAAATTTAGCTTTGCTGCCTGTAAGACATTTTACATGTCTATGTAAGCGATCAAAAATTTTTATTGTAGCGTTGTGCACCTCTTTTTATTCTGAAGACAACCTTAACGTGGAGTAACGAATGTCATTTTTCCTTCTGGTATTGTAATTATGTATATAATTGTCCCTTTTGAACTGTAGTGGATTATTTATAACAAAGTTCATTAGAGAAAACAAATACTGCGAAGCAGTAGTCAGAACGACCAATTTCTTAAACAGATGCCTACAAGATGATCGTAGGTGACCACAACATATTATACTTAGAGCACGTTTTTGAGACATGGAGACTTTTGTTTCCTCAAGATGAGTTTCCCCAGAACGTTATTCCATATGGCATTACTGAATGAAAATATGCAAAATATATCAACTTACTGATGCCTCTCCCCAAGATTAGCAGCGATTTTAAGGGCTAATATGGCAGAACTAAGTTGTTTTAGAAATTCCAAAATGTTCTTTTACGAGCTTAAATTCTCATCAGTAAGGACATCTAAGAATTTTGAAGTTTCCATCCTATTTATTATTTTCTCATCATGTATTACAGTAACCAATGGTGCAGTACCCCTAGATGTGCAGAACTGAATATGTTGTCTCTCTTTAAAACTAAGGGTGAGACCATTCGCAGAAAACCAATCATAGATGCTTTTAATAATCTTGTTTAACTATTTCTTCTGTTTCTGTATGGATACTTGGATTCATTATAATATTAGTGTAATCTTCAAAAAATAGCAAATTCTGCTAGTTATATATTACATGGAAGGTCGTTTACATACGTGAGGAATAATAGTGGACTAAGATTGAGCCTCCCAGTCAGAATTACGTCCTCGGCCTATATTGGTTGATTAAATTAGTACAACTTCCTGCACCCTTTCGGTTGGATAAGACATTACCTGTTGGTTGGCTATACCATCAGTCCCATAAAACTTCAATTTATGTAGGACAATACTGTGGTTCACACATTCAAATACCTTAGATAGGTCGCAGAAAATACAGCTGGTTAACGCATACTTTGGATTTCAAAAACCCTCACAGAAAAAAAGTCACAAGCCGATAGATAGGGCAAACTGAGTGGACAGCTGACGTCATCAAAGCGGGAAACAAGACGATCTGCAAACACGCTGCGTAAGGCTGTCATGGACGTTCTGGTTGTGCGTGCGGTTGCACCGTCCTGTTACAACCGTAACGACTGCATATGGATATTCTTACCATGCGTCTCCTGCACTACGAACTGTTGCAACTAACAAAATGTCGATCTGCGGCAGTTCATCATCCTCAAGAAAGTCTGTACCCATACATAATTCCCCGTGCACACATGACACACCACACAATAACTTATGCGCTATGAAATGGTCTTTGGTGCATTTGATGAGGGCTGGTCAGTGACCGGTACTATATCTAAAGTTTAATGTGTTCACACAGCCCGCTAAAGGATAATGGGCCTGATCAATTATCATGATATTATCGAGGAAATAATAAGGTTGAGCGTTAATCATCGCCAGAAGCTGTGTACAGACTATGTGGCATGCTTTCTGACCGCTAGGTAATAACTGCTGTACACTTACAAAGTTGTAAGGACGAAAATAAATACGCCGAGGCAACATCTGTCGCACTGAAACTTCCTGGCAGATTAAAACTGTGTGCCGGACCGAGACTCGAACTCGGGACCTTTGCCTGACGCGGGCAAGTGCTCTACCAACTGAGCTACCCAAGCACGACTCACGACACGTCCTCACAGCTTTTCTTCCACCAGTACCTCGTCTCCTACCTTCCAAAACTTCACAGAAGCTGTTGCTCTGTCCGAGACGTTAAGGATTTGGCAGAAACCGACGAACTGATCGCGCTGGATTCGCCGACTAGAAGCTGTTCCTGTTGCAATGTTGTCCAGTGTGCGGAGCATTCGTGGTCTATAGGGTGGCTACTTACTCGTTGCAGATGCGGTTACATTTCAATAGCGAACGCACCATGTTCCTATGACTAACGACTCACACTGACTGGTTATGCTTTGTATCGCACTACGCACTGGTACGAACATGAACCCTCTCGGAATCCGTGTTCAGCTATGGTGCGCAATTTAAAACAGTCCGCCCCCTTATCTGAGTGGACAGCTGGTCTGACTTCCACGCAGCGGGCTAGAGTTCGATTTCCGGCCGTATTGGAGATTTTCTCCGCTCGGATACTGGGTGTTGTTATCATCCTTTCATCATCATCATCGACACGCAAATCGTCCAAACGAATAAAAAACTTGCAACTCGGTGGCCGTATTTCCCAAGGTCATTGCATTTCCAACTGAAAACAAGTCATTGTTCCTGCTGTATACTGTGTCTCGTGGGTAAGAGGACGAGTACTTATGGTGTGTAATGTTGTATCCAAGTTATTGTGAAGGGCGGCCACACCCTGCGGCAAAAGGAGGCCGCGCCGCTGCCAAGCACCAAGTAGTCAGGTGTTTCTCTTTAAAAAAATTATTTATATGTCAGTATTACGCAGGCTTTTAACAGAGTTGGAACTGAAACTTTTTAACGGTTATTCACAAGTCGCCATTCATCTTCCAAAAGATTTAAAATACTTCATCCCCCACCGTTTGCCCCCGCCCTCCCCCTACAAACTGTCGAGTGGGCACTGTTGGCCATCACAAGCCATTAGAGAGGGAAGGACAGAGAGATAATCGCAGTACCGTGAGGAAACCCACAATACTGTGCGTTCAGATGAAGATATTGGCTGGTTGTCTGGAGGCTGAGTACTCTATGCCACATCCCCTTCCCTGCCTCCCTGCTGGTCAAATACTGGCGATGTTTGCTCCATCCACCACTGGCAAACGAAATAGCTACCTAAGGGCTGATTGTCCCTACTCAGCACGATTTGGCAACTTTCATCGCTCTTGGAAAATTATTAATGTGAGAAAGACGAGGGTTGGAATACTGGGTAGTATATGAATAGGAGGAACGGTGCCTGATCCACTAGTACGCTGGTCGCAGGCTGTGTTCCCAAAATGACCAGCTTAGAGAAAGAAGCAGCTATATTTTCTGCAGCACCCGCCCATCTCTGTGCTCGGGCGTATATGGGCAAGCTGTGACAATCTGTTCGATCAGTGGAGCTGGGAAGTGCTATACCACCCACCACACTACACGGTCTAAGAGCCTTGGTACTTCAGATCGATTTCTACGATGAAGCACTTGGCATTTACTTCAGACCTGTAACAGTGATTCGTTGGGCAACAGACCGCTTCACTCTATCTATGCAAATGGCGTGTTAACGCTCGCAACAGGTTATCCACAATTCTCTGACAGAACTCTGACACAGGCATGTATTTTGTGTAAGTTGTACATAAATAGTTGGTACTACTGAAGTTTGAACCCTCGTACAAAATGGTATAAGGCAAGGAGATGAGCTGGCGTGTCACGTTTTTAATATTGCCCTCGAGAAGGTTATAAGGGATGCAAACTTGCTAAGCAGTGGAACGATCTTTCATGATGATTGGGCAAGGAAGCATATGGTATTGAGTATCAACCAGCTGAGAACGGTATGTACGGAAGCTGAGAAAACATTTTGGGCAATTATACTTTTGAGAGAACTGAGCAGTTTAAAGATCTGGGGTTTGGCGGGGTGGGGGTGGAGAGGGAGTGGGAAACCGCAAGAAAGCACATTAACGCGACGCGACATTCCGCAAAAATGTAAAGGCGCTGGTGTTCTGTAAGTACTTCTGTGGGAATGATATACCGAGAATTACGGCAGTTAAGTGCGTCATTTGTACAGCCGGTATTGTGTAACAGTCGCTCTGAAAGATAACCTCGAGCGTGAGGAAATTTCAGCTATTTTTAGAGCATGAATCTTAACGGAAGAACAGTTGTGATAAACCCACGGACGTCTGAACAATAGCGAACTTAATTCGCCACCTGGTGCACGAACCGATTACAACACAAGGCACTTTTGGCATACTCATTTGCTACAATTTCATACTCAGAAGCTCAACGTCACACCCGAACTTTTCGCCGTTGCCAGACTGTCCAACAATTGGTCAGTTCACTTACAATTACTTGTACAGTATTCTTTCCTTATGTTTTTGTACCCCGAATCATAGGTCTGGTACTTTTATTTCGTGTTTCATCACACATGATAACCACACCAGAAACGACAGTTATCATAATAGCAGAGATCGGCTTACGTTAGATAAGCTCCTCACTTTACGTGAAGCCGAATCCTTGAAGGTTGCAATTCATCGTTGCGATCGGATCATTACAGTCATAATATAACTACTGTACACATTGTGCTTTATAGTTGGGAGCAGGGAATAATAATTTCCACCATGCTGTCACCAAATGCGTGCATTTTGTTAGCAAGTTTTCATGAATATGCAGCATAGATACATTTATGTTCAAATCTGGTGCTCATATATAGCAACGAATTTGAAATGAAATTAAGCCCACTGTAAGACATTCACTATCAGATTGCAAAGGTTGGTAGCAGTCGGAATGGATAAGAAATCTGCCCATGAGAACTGTGACAGAATATCGTTATCGATATTCTATGTAAGTATCGATTAGATATAATTCTATAGAAATATCTATACTTTATATATCGATATTATTTGTCCCCATGTGCCATCTACAATCGAGCGGTATCGGCAGCCGATATGGCAACACTGTAACGGCAAGGAAACCAGCTCCAAGTGTTAACTATCAAATAATTTTAATAAGATTATAGCTACACAGGAAACTGATTTTAGATATGTCTTTTACAGCAGTTGTAGCGTTCTTCCGGATAAGTCAGTCTCTCCCCCCCCCCCCCCCCCCGCCCAGAGTGCTGCTCCCTCTTCAGTTTGAGCACAGATTATACAAACAGATGCCAACGCGAAAAAAGATGTATCCTTCTTGCCAACGAATGTTCTTCCATTTGGTGACCTCGGTGATCTACTGCAGACAAACTTGACACATTAAGCCATGTGAAAGCCACTCGCCCATTTGGTACTAATAACTGAAACGCAAACTTGACCCACTTGTCTCGGAATTGAGAATGTTGAGGTATGTATCTAATGAACAATTTTATATGAGTGAAGTAACACTGCCTCTGAAAACAGCGGAATGTCGAAATGCGTAAGGTATTTTTGGAAATAAAAACCATGTGGTCAAGACACAAGAAAAGTTATTAAAGTGCGAGAGAAGTAAGCTATCTACCCATGAAGTCTCTCTGCTCATCGTGGAAAACGAACTTGACTCCACGCCGTGGCCACACTCATTAGGCGAGGTTTTAATTTCGGATGTACGACAAGTGATACGGTATACGACGAGACCCTGATACACTGCAGAAGCAAACTGCTTTCGTGGATCGCGTAGAAACGTAGCTGAAGCGACTTATCTGGTATACCCTGGGACTACCGCGACCCAACTCCGTTAAAGTTGCGACAGGTGTGTCGCAATCTGACTCGAAAAAGTGCAATTCTCGTTGATAAATCTTTAATCATACACGACGAGCGAGTGCAATGCTCGTTTTTTCTCTGAATTCCTAAAGTAACTGATCGTCGAGTTTGGTCGCTGTACACAACACAAATACGGCCACATTGATAAGAATAATGAATTTAGTGTGTAACAGGTAAAGCATATATGGGACTGTCATTGGAGGGAGATTGAAAGGGGAGTTACTCGCGAACCTTATACTCTGAAGTTCAGGTCGCCAGCAACGATGTTCACGTGTGAGGTGGCCATTGTCGTATGAGCAGTATGTCGTCTTCCGTAACGTCATGTGAGCCGCCAGCGGAGCAAGGAGCAGACTGCGACAGAACGTTGATGTCGACTAATCTACTCCCACCCCAACTCTCCAGGATACTGTGGACCAAGCTGTGCGTTGCCTTACAGGGTGCACATAATAGGTGGGACTCATTCTGCACTACAGTCAGAGAAACTGTACGGAAAACAACCCTATTTTTAGCCATCCTGTTCGTTTCGTCGAGTACAATTTGTGCGATACTGTTTTAGACTATTTTAACGCCCTGAGTACCAAATACGTGGTTTAAACAAGGTACTTAGGGTTTAAACTTTCGCAACTTGAGTCAGTATAGGCGGAAAATTACGGGAGTGGTTTGAAAAGTTCTCGGAACGGAATAGGAAAATAAAGTACTTATCTTCGTCTACAAACAAAATTTTTCAGTTTTGGGAAGACATGGAGCCATGAATAAGGCGGGTGTGGCAACAATTCGTACCTTGTAGTGCATTGTACGAAACTGGGGACCTAGAAACGACTGAGAGGCTTCGCCCCACGGGGGCCCTCAGTGGTTCACAACCCAACACCCCACAGCAGTCCACCCACCCCAAATGTTTGCGTGGTGTAGTAATTATGGTGTATGCGTACGTGGAAACGATGTTTGTGCAGCAATCGCCGACGGTGTAGCTGAGGCGGAATAAAGGGAACCAGACGGCATTCGCCGAGGTAGATGGGAAACCGCCTTAAAAACCATCCACAGGCTGGTCGGCACACCGGACCTCGACACTCATCCGCCGGGCGGATTCGTGCCGGGGACCGACACGCCTTCCCGCTCGGGAAGCAGCGCGGTAGAATGCGCGGCTAGCCGGGCGGAATTCATACCTTAGTGTAATTTTGCCATGGCGACGGCACATGGGTGCAGGCGCGCGTTCTCTTGATGGAAGATGACTTTCTTGCTTGCTAAACCTGGCCTTTTTTCGCGTATCTTTTGTTGCAATTTGTCCTGGAGGTTAGCATCGTATTCTCCAGTGGTCGTTTGCCCAGTGGGGAGATAATCTCCAAACAGAATCCCCTTCACATCCCAGTACACTAATGCCATGACCTTTCTCGCCGAAAGATTTGTCGTTTCTCCCTTTGGTGGCGGAGAATCAGCATGTTTCCATTGCTTTGACTGCTGTTTTGTCTCTGGGGTATAGTAGGGCACCCAAGTAACAAAAAATAAATAAATAATAAAATAAAAATAAAAAAACCTTATTGTTTCTCCTAAAACGGGCCAAACATTGTTCCAATAAGTCCATTCTCATGCGTTTTTGATCCAGCTTAAAGAGTCGCGGCACCCATCTTGCAGATAATTTTTTAATTTCTAATTCTTCAGTTAAAATGTGATATACCTTTTCAGATGACATCTGGCAAACGTGATCAATTTCACGCCCTTTCAATCGGCTATCCTCCATGAACATTTTGTGCACTTTTGCAATGATTTCTGGAGTAGTGACACATCTTGGCCAACCACAGCGCGGGTCATCACATAAGCTTTCCTACCAAATTCAAATTCATTTGTCTGGACATCAGCACGAATGTCCTTTGCTTTCATACCTTTCTTTACGAAGTACTTAATCACTGTTAGAATCTCGATTTTTTCCATCTTCGCAAATCATTACGTGGGAACAACAGAGCTACATCACCACCACAGCTCTCTCCCAAGGGTACTGTAGTCGCACGTGTTTGCAGGCAACAGTCCAATGAATATCACGTGAACAACTCGTTGCGCTAGCGCTGACTTTTGGTGATTCCGATAACTTTTCGAACTACCCTCGTATTTACCGCACGGCTGCCTAACTTCAGAATGATGTTCAGACTGTGAGCTGCAAGCAAGTCTCATGACTTGGCCTTATGTACCGGTTCTAGTACGGTGATGCAGACGCAGCGTTGAAAGACAAGCAGTACTGTGCATTACAGTTGCCGACAGTAAACATGGATCTGGACAAGATGGGCAGGGCTTTACTCCTGTAGCTGTTTTATCACAACAGCAGCAATAGTGCTGCTGCTCTTCGCGAGTATCGATGCATCAAAGGAACACGGACGGGCCCTCTTTCAGCACTGTGGCTGAAGAACATGGTTCAGGATTTCGAATTAACTGGTGATTTGCGAATTGCTCCTGGGAGAGACCGACTGCCAATTGAGCCACAAATTGTTGAAGGAGTCCCTGCTACCATGGCTGAGAATGGTGAACGTAATGTACAATCTTCAACGTGCAAGAGCTGTGTCACGACTGCCGAACATTCAACGGTCCATCGATCGAGAAGTGCTGGGAACAGCTGTCAAATTAAACCTCTACTAACTGTGCATTACTCATAACCATTCGCCACATGACGCCAACATTCGCTTAGGCTTTACTCTTACATTTCTTGCAATAGTTGAAGTTGACGACGTGTGGCTTTGTGGAGCCAGATGCGGCCTCCAATGAGCGGTGGAGTCCTGTGGCAGGGCATTAATCAGACATCATTCAATTAACAATCATTTATTTCCGAGAGTTTTACAATCACTCAGTCTTCTTTCAACCTGGCCGGGGTGGTGCTGAGCCCGCGTTGCACATACGTGCAGGGTGCATGTCTGCACCAGGTGAGGAATCTGCTGGTGCAGGCCAATGGCGTTGTCGTAAGTCAGTGTTGCGGCCCCATCTCAAGAGGGTACGGCGATTAGCGCGTCGATACAATCTGGTGTGTATGTAGACGGCAGTCGGAACTTCAGCGTTCTTGTTGAGTGAAGCTGCCCTCAGACACCCATCCAGAAATCTTCATGCTCTTGGCTAATGTTTGATTTCACGCAAAGTTTGCAGCCTGAAAGACATGCTTGTGTCAGCGAGGGATTTAAATTGTAATCCGTTGATCAACTCGAATGAGAATTTCCGCACATTGCAGGAGTCACAGCTGTGTACGGCCGGCCGGCACGCGAGAGATCGGACCAGTTTGCGCGACCCTGTTGTGGTGGTGAGACGACGCCTCGTATTTCGTCATTGTTATGTTTCCTGGACATTCTTCAAACGGCTATGAGTATCTGTGATGCTCTGGGTTTCCTTCAAAAGAAACTCAACGACAGCTCACTGTTTGGAACGCGCCTTCGTTAGAGCCACCACCTATCGGAACTTCATGAAATTATAATCTCCGAGACCGGAGTGTATTCCAGAACGTCCCAAAAAAAATTCCGCGTTTCTGTTCAACCTAAACTGACCGAGAAAAAATTATTGCATTGCTTATTGAATGCCCTTGTACAAGTGACTGGATTCCCGATTTCCTGCCAGAAAGGTCACAGTTCGTAGCAATAGACGGAAAGTTATCGAGTAAAACAGACGTAATATCCGGCGTTCCCCAAATAAGTGTTATAGGCCCTCTATTGTTCCTGATCTATATTAACGACATAGGAGACAATCTGAGTAGCCGTCTTATATTGTTTGCAGATGATACTGTCATTTACAGTCTAGTAAAGTCATCAAATGATCAAAACGACTTGCAAAATGATTTAGATAAGATATCTGTATGGTGTAATTGACCCTGAATAAAGAAAAGTGTAAAGTTATTCATATGAGTACTAAAAGAAATCAGCTAAATTTTGATTACGCGATAAGACACACAAATCCGAGGACTGTAAATTCAACCAAATACCTAAGAATTACAATTACAAATAACCTAAATTGGAACAATCACATAGATAATATTGTGGGTAGAGCAAACCAAAGACTGCGATTAATTGGCAGAACACTTAGAAGGTGCAACAGGTCTACCGAAGAGACTGCTTACACCACGCCTGTCCGCCTTATTCTGGAGTATTGTTGTGCGGTGTGGGATCGACATCAGGTGGGACTGACGGATGACATCGAAAAAGTACAAAGAAGTGCAGCTCGTTTTCTATTATCGCGAAATAGAGGAGATAGTGTCACAGACATGATACGTGAATTGGAGTGGCAATCATTAAAAAAAAAGCGACTTTCGTTGCGACGGGATCTTCTCATGAAATTTCAATCACCAGTATTCTCCACCGATTGCGAAAACATTCTGTTGGCACCCACCTACATAGGGAGAAATGATGATCACGATAAATTTTTCTGTGCTAGCCCTGATTTCTCTTATTTTAAGTGCTCGTTTCTCCCGCGTGCCGTTCGAGAGTGGAACGGTAGAGAGATAGTATGAAGGTGGTTCACTGAACCCTCTGCCAGGCACTTTATTGTGAAAACAGAGTAATTACGTAGATTTAGACATATAGGATGTCCCAAGAAGATTGGTTGGTATTTAGAGTTATGACAGAAATCCTCATTTGGAGCGAAAAGCTTCAGATGGACATGCACCATATTCCGAGTAGTTTCCCCGACAGAACTCACTTCATGCCCCGATAGAACTCACTTCATGCACTTTTGTTTTCAGGCTAGTGGCGCCCACCTATGTGTCCAACCATCCAACCTCTTCGACGTTTTGTTTTAGCCCAACCTACCTCGTTGCTTTTGCCGTCCTTGCTCTGTGTACCTTCCTGCCATTAAACTAGTCCGATGTATGCTCAGTTGCGGATGGCACATTGTGAATGAATGTAGTGGGAGGGGTTGAGACTGTATCTATTAACTGTGCTTGTACACGCGCCGGCTAAAGTCACACGTCTACACTAACGAAGAATATATGCAGACAGGGTGTATATTTCTAGGTTCTGCGATGGGAGCGCTGCTACTGCTGCGTAAGAGTACCGTCGGCGCTTTCTGACACGTCAAATTCCTGATCGCAGAATATTTACCTATTTTCAGCACACAGCGTGAACCAAATATTCTTCCAAGTTCCGAGTTTCCTTCAGAACGTGCAGAAACAGCAACAGATTGTTGAAATGGTGCAGCATAGTCCTACTGCCAAAATACGACGACTTTATGCGCGTATCAATGATCCACGAACATGATACGTTGTAATGTTTACTAGCTCTTGTACACTGGTACACGTGTAAGCCTTACAATGTACTGAATAATACAGAAAATAAAGAACAATGTAGATTCATTGTGTTGTGCCTAAGAAACCATTCGGAATAGGGCATATGTCCACACCAAGTTTCTTACTTCGAATGATCGTTCCTGTCCTTTCCTGAATAGTGACCACTCCTTCTGGGACAGCCTGTGTAACGTTTCCTGTTGCACACTCCACATGATCTAGCTCAATGACTAAGGTTCAAATGGCTCTGAGCACTATGGGACTCAACTGCTGAGGTCATTAGTCCCCTAGAACTTAGAACTAGTTAAACCTAACTAACGTAAGGACATCACAAACATCCATGTCCGAGGCAGGATTCGAACCTGCGACCGTAGCGGTCTTGCGGTTCCAGACTGCAGCGCCTTTAACCGCACGGCCACTTCGGCCGGCGCCAATGACTAAGGGTTCAGGCTAATTGTGAGTGATAAAGGAAGATCACTACGTAAAGTGCACTCACTGACAACAACAACAACAACAACAACAACAACAATGTCTCTGCGAAGAAACATGTTTCGGACAGAAACAAAATTGCAGAGTTTTGAAAAGAGGGAGCTTTCACCAATTGTTTTTATAAGAATATATAAATATAAGTATAAAGACGTCAGCAGTTGCGCAATATCTGATTGACGCTTTACGGGTACCAATGCCTCATGGTACGTTTCTTACGAGGATTCCATTGGACCTAATTCCGTGAAGAGCGAGTTTCCAAGCACGTGGTGGCACTCGATTCGATACTGCGTCAGAAAGCGGACAGTACCTTCTACGCATCGTTTTGCGTTGCTTGTGTCCGCTACAGGAGTGCCTAGAGGCAGTGTAGTCAGAGTGACTGGATACGGCGTGGCAGTCGGTCGGTTTCCTTTAAAAGAGCGGCCGTTACTGAGACCCAAAACTGGAGCCGCCGAGCAGGTCGGCTGAGCGGGCAAAGCAAAGCACAGCACAGGTTTCGTAATAACGGGCGCCAGCGGCCGTGAGCGGCGCCCCACGTGGGCGACTGCCGGTTCTTTCCCCGTACACTCCTTGTGCGCCAACGAGCTGAGGCCAGGCGAAACGGGGCGCCGGTCGAATAACAATGCATCCGCAAGGCGCTGCAGAATACGAATGCATTCCTCTCCCCGCCTGCTTGCACAATTTTGGAAGTGACCTTTTCGTGAAAATGAAAAACTAGAGTAGTATACGGGGTGGAAATTTTTTAAACCAACGAACTGTGGGAGGAAGTTGCACGGGACACCGAAACAAATATTTTCCTGATATATTTTCTTGTGAGGATTTTTCAAACCGGTGCAGCGAGTTTCCTCTGGATGAAAATTATACTAACAAACTCTGGAAGGTTGCAAGGGACAATGAAAACGCTTTTTCTAACGCGTTTTCCTGTGCAGACAAAAAGTAACACATATAAGTTTTAATTCTTTATTACCAAGAGACAACAGCATCAAGTCAACACAGTTGCTTTAATTACAGTGGAGGTTCAAAAATGCCTGCATTGACCTGTAAGCGGAGTTTACACCGGTGGATCATATTCTGCCTGACACGATCAAACACGGCACGAGTGTCCGTAATTCCAACTGCTGCTAACGCTGCTGCTGCTGCAATCTGGGCAACCACACCCTCTTCCGATTCAGCAGCGGTTCTGTAAACAAGGCTGCACATCTCTCGCCTCACAAACTAGTCAGAGGGGTCAAATCAGGGACTCGAGTAGGCCATGATACACGGCCATCACTGCCAATCCACTTTTCTGCAAACTGTCAGTTCAACCACAGATGAACAGGAATCGAATGCACAGGACGGCTGAACGTGCCAGCGCCCCGTAATGGCTGGAACCATATGGGCTGTCTTGTAGCGAGTGGCACATCATCCACCAACTCTGGCAATACTCTTGCGAGTAAATTGTAGTAATGCATGTAATTTAATGACGTAGGTAGTTGGTATGGACCAGTTAACCAGTCACGAACAACATCTGCCCAGACATTCATGTAGAACCGCAACTGATAAGCGCTAATAAAGGTGACATGTGGATTTACCTCATTCAAACCATTCGTATTTTGATTCTTGAAGACCCCATCACCTTTAAACGACACAAAGGGCGGAAATGTAGCATGCACCTGGTGCTGCTCCAAAGCACCACTGCGAAAACTGCGCTCTGAGTGGATAGTCATCTGGTTCCAGGTTGTGCACACACTAGAAGTGAAATGGATTAACAACTGCTATTTTCCCCAAAGGCCTCTTTGATTTCCCTGTACGTGTTATCTACACTGAAGAGTCAAAGTAACTGATACAAATGGCTAATATCGTGTAGGGACCCCACGAGCAAGCAAATGTGCTGCAACATGACTAATGTCTGTAGTGCTGGAGGGAATTCTCACCACGAATTCTGCAGAGCTATCCATAAATACGTACGAGAACGAGGTGTGGAGATCTCTTCTGAACAGCACGTTGCAAGGCATCCCAGATGTTCTCAATAATGTTCATGTCTGGGGAGTCTGGTAGCCAGAGGAAGTGTTTAAACTCAGAGGACTGTTCCTGGAGCCACTCTGTAGCAATTCTAGACGTGTGGGATATAGCACTGTCTTGCAGGAATTGCCCATGTCCGTCGGAATGCAAAATGGACATGAATGGATGCACGTGATCAGACAGGATGCTTACGCACTTGTCACATGTCACCGCCGTATCCAGACGTATCAGGGGTCCCATATCACTCCAACTGCACACTCTCCACACCATTACAGAGCCTCCACTAGCTTCAAAAAAATGGTTCAAATGGCTCTGAGCACTATGGGACTCAACATCTTAGGTCATAAGTCCCCTAGAACTTAGAACTACTTAAACCTAACTAACCTAAGGACAGCACACACACCCATGCCCGAGGCAGGATTCGAACCTGCGACCGTAGCAACCTCGCGGTTCCGGACTGCAGCGCCAGAACCGCACGGCCACCGCGGCCGGCTCCACTAGCTTCAACAGTCCCCTGGATTCATGAGGTCGTCTCCACACCCCTAAACGTCCATCCGCTCGATACAATTTCAAACGAGACTCATCCGACCAGGAAACATGTTTGCTGTCATCAACAGCACAATGTCGGTTTTGACGCGCCCAGGCGAGGCGTAAAGCTTTGTGTCGTGCAGTCACGCGAGTGGGCCGTCGGCTCCGAAAGTCCATATCGGGATGTTTCGTTGAATGGTTCGCACGCTGAACTTTCTGATGGCCCAGCATTGAAATATGCAGCAGTTCGCGGAAGGGTTGCACTTCTGTCACGTCGAATGATTCTGTTCAGTCGTCTTTGGTCCAGTTCTTGCAGGATCTTTTTTTGGCCGCAGCGATGTCGGAGATTTGATGTTTTGCCGGATTCGTGATACTCGCGGTACACTCGTGGAATGGTCGTACCGGAAAATCCCCTTTTCATCGCTACCGCGGAGATCTACATCTACATTTATACTCCGCAAGCCACCCAACGGTGCGTGGCGGAGGGCACCTTACGTGACACTGTCATTACCTCCCTTTTCTGTTCCAGTCGCGTATGGTTCGGGGGAAGAACGACTGCAGGAAGGCCTGTGTCCCATCGCTCGTGCACCGACTATAACACCACGATCAAACTAACTTAAATCTCGATAACGTGCCATTGTAGCAGCAGTAACCGATCTAACAACTGCGGCAGACACTTGCCTTACATAGGCGTCATCGACCGCAGCGCTGCGTTCTCCCGGTTTGCGTATCTCTGTATTTGAATACGCATACCTACACGAGTTTCTTTGGCGCTTCGGAGTATCTTTCCCCTAGTGAAATATGCCACTACATTCGTATACTAGTCCTCCAATTACTCCTGCTTTGCTTAGCTATGTTTCAGTTCCTGTCAATCTCATTTTTAAAACGTTTGTGTTCCTCTTCGCCTGCTTAATATGCTGCATTTTTTTTAAAAAATTCTCTCCTTTCAACGATTTCGCTCCAAATGAGCATTTCTGTCATAAGTGTTGTCCAAGGATTCCTACTAGGCCATGTAGCTTTACCTATATGATCCTCTGCTGCCGTCACTTTTCATTTCTCGAAGCTACCCATTCTTCTTCTACTGTATTCCTTGCCCCCGTTCTAGTCAATCGTTATATAATGCTTCTTCTGAAACTCTAAGTAACCTCTGATTCTTTCGACTTCTCCAGGTCCCAAACCCTCAATTTTCTACCTTTTTCCAATTTCTTCAGTTTTAATCTACCGTTCGTAACCAATAAACTGTGACCAGAGTCAATATCTGTCCCTTGAAATGTCTTGCAATTTAAAATATGGTTCACAAATCTCTGTCTAACCATTATATAGTCAATCTGAAACCATTCGGTGTCTCCAGGTCTCTTCCACCTATACAACCTTGTTGTATGATTCTTAATAGTTATCGATGATGAATTTACGCTGCTTCCTCTTTCATTCCTTTCGCCCAGTCCACATTCACCCACTCTTCTTCTTTCTCTTCCTTTTCCTACTATCGAATTCCAGTCTCCCAACACGATTAAATGTTCGTCTCCGTTAACTATGTAAATTATTTCATTTATCTCATCATACATTTGCTCAATCTCTCGTCATTTACGGACCTAGTTGCCATGTAAACTTGCACTGCTGTTGTTGAAGTCGGCTTCGTGTCTTCTTGTCTACGATAATGTGTTCACTACGCTATTCGCAGTAGCTTACCCGCATTCCTGTTCACCTGACGAAGTCGTGTTCATTTAACCATACAATAGAGCTGCACATCTTCGGGAAAAATTACGGCTGCAGTTTCCCCTTGCTTTCAGCTGTTCGCAGTACCAGCACATCAAGGTCGTCTTGGTTGACGTAACAAGGTCAGATCAGTCAATCATCCAGACAGCTGCTCCTGCAACTACTATAGAGTCAGCTGCCCCTCTTCAGGAACCACACGTTTGTCTGCTCTTTCAACAGATACCTCTCTCTTGTAGTTGTACCTAGAGAACAGGTATCTGTATCGCTGAATCACGCAAACCACCCCACCTACGTCAAGGTCCATGGTTCACAGGGGGACCTCTCGATTATATTCCATAAATGTTCTACGAGACTAATGTCGGGAGATATGGGTGGCCAAATAATTCGCATGAATTGCCCAGAATGTTTTTCAAACCAACTGTGGCTGGTTAACATGATTGGGAACATGAAGTCCATGAATGGCTGCAAATGGCCTCCAACTAGCCAAACATAACCAGGCAAGTGTCTTACACATATTCGATCAACACAGGTATCATCTTTATCTCATCTCTCACTATTAAGAGATGCATGGAAACGAGTCATAGAATCGTGTTAACTTCTGTACGTGAGCATTAACAGAGGATACTCCCTATGTATCATGTATCTTGTTTAGTGATGAAGCAAAATTTACAAATCATGGCCAGGTAAACCGCCGAAATAAGTGCAATTGGTCTGCTGACAATCCCCGTTGGATTCGTAAACGTGTGGTGTATGAAAATTAACCATCAGCTGACAGGTCCGTTTTCATAGACGGAACACTGAACGCGAACATGTATCGCAGCCTCCTAACAGACCATCTCCCAAGGTTGCTAGAAGACGTTCTTCTGAAGATTAGGAGGACCCTGTGGTACCAACATGATTACTGTCCAACTTATATTGTGCGAAGTACTTCAGCATGTCTTCACGATTTGTTTCCAAATAGTTAGATTGGACACAGAAGACCTAAATCTTGGCCGGCCCATTTACCGGATTTGACGCCTGTGGACTTTTCTGTGAGGGAAGCTGAAAGGCGCTGTCTACAACGACATATCAACTAAAGCCAATGATATACAGCGACGTATTACTGCAGTCTGCTCAGACATCCACGCTAAAATGCTTGAACACGTGCAGCAGTCGTTCCATACCCGACTACAAGCATGTTTTGCCGCTGTCGGTGGTCATTTTGAATACAACCAGTGATGGTCGACTGTCTCGTTACTGGTCAAAATCCACATAACTAATGTATGCACTTGGTGGTGTTCTTTAGTGTGTACTACCACAGGTATAGTACGATTGCCAGTGTAGGGACTTTTCAAAATAAGGTAACTCATAAACGACTCGCGTTAGAACCCTGCAACACCACTAACAAAGTGAAGGTAGGTTAGGTTAGAAAGTCAATGTCAATAGGCGTCAACCCATTTAGAAAACTATATGCTTGTAATAATTCTTAGGAAGTGCATTATTGTGCAATCTGTTGATAGGCTAACAAGACGAGCCCCTGACTATCAAAAATGGTTCATATGGCACTAAGCACTATGGGACATAACATGTGAGGTCATCAGTCCGCCGGCCGGAGTGGCCGTGCGGTTCTGGGCGCTACAGTCTGGAGCCGAGCGACCGCTACGGTCGCAGGTTCGAATCCTGCCTCGGGCATGGATGTGTGTGATGTCCTTAGGTTAGTTAGGTTTAATTAGTTCTAAGTTCTAGGCGACTGATGACCTCAGCAGTTGAGTCGCATAGTGCTCAGAGCCATTTGAACCATTTTTTTGTCATCAGTCCCCTAGAACTTAGAACTACTTAAACCTAACTAACCTAAGGTCATCACACACATCCATGCCCGAGGCAGGATTCGAACCTGCGACCGTAGCAGGCGCGCGGTTCCGGACTGAAGCGCCTAGAACCGCTCGGCCATAATGGCCGGCCCCTGACTATCAAGCCATTCTGTGAAAACTTCAAGTCAATAGCACTTTCGATTCCGCAGTATCTGCGATGCAAGTTTTACGTATTTTCCTTGTATGTGAGTCGTCGTTAGTAGATCCTTACTTTTGTTACATAATTAGAATGTTTAATGTTTTAAATTTAACAGAGTTACTGCCTCAGTGGCCTTTAGTTCTAAGACTGGTTTGATGCAGTTCTCCACGCCAGCCTATCCTTTGCAAGCCTCTTCAACACTACTTGAGTGCTGCAGCCCACATCCATTTAAACCTGCTTGCTAAATTTAAGTCATGGTCTCCGTCTACAATTCTTACGCCCCACAATTCTAGTTTGTGCCGAAAGTAGCGCTGTAACATATGAGAAAGACAGAGGCAAGCGAGTGTGCCGGTACTTACCCCATTACCCACTGCTATTAGCGCCACGTCACAAAATCTTGTCCTATTATTTAAGGATGAAATTAAAAATTAAAGTTGCTTTCCCAAACTTTGTCAGTATATGCTTCAGTATATTAATGTTTAAGAAAAGTGTTAAATCTCAAGAGTGAGCAGAAGAACACATTTCACTAAATCATCGTTTTAAATAAAAAAAAGTGGCACAAAATAATAAAGCTAGAAAGCCAAACATTGTTCAGAACGTGCAAATGTATATCACAATCAAATATTACGAGACTCAACTTCATCTGAGCAATATTTTTGTCAAAATTGATGTTTTTCCGAAAAAACTGAAGGCTCTAAATATTAGACTCAAAGACGAAAATTCGTACGAAGCTTCAGTTTGACATAAGAACATTAACTATGTGACCCCATTAAGCTACCTCTAATAGTTTTCAAGTAACTGACTGAAAACTAAATTTGGAACAAAAACGTCTTTATTTGTAATAGATGGAGTATCATTTACATTAATGACAGAAATTCTGATTACAGTACTCGATTAGTCATTAAAATAACCCGCCGCCCCCACAAGGTCCCTCCTAGCTACTCGGGGATGTGTTCAGCCATCCGGTTCCTTCTTTTAGTCAAGTTCTGCCAGATATTTCTTCTCTCTCCATTTCCGTTCAGTACCGCTTCGTTGGTCATTCGATCTACCCATCTCATTATTAAACAAGAAGAAAATAGCTTTCGAAATATGAAGACATTAAAACAACGCATTACGAACATCACAAAGCCAGTTACCATCTGCGCATTATTATCACAAAAGCCGTTTGTCATATATACAAATAAACCTATTAATTTAAATCCTCCAATTTTCTTACAAGTGTTAGTTGCAGAGAACATTCCGGCCCAACTGCACTAACTCTTTCTTAGTGGCAAAAGGCCAACCTTCAAAATTTCAAATGGGAACGTAGTAAAAAAGGAGTATTGTTGAATGGAGTATGTTGGCTCAATTGTGGTTGTTTTGACATTACAGTCTCGCCGTTATATTATATATCGTATTCACCATCAGCTGTACTACTTATTATAATTTCCACAACTTACGCCGTTTTCAAGTGGCTGTTGTGCTGAAGACACAGCAGTTGTCAATTTTTACAAAATATATTCTTTTTCATTTTTTATTAACGCCGACAAGTATTTGGTTTTCAACTCGTTAACAACTTTTAGTATGGTGGAGATTAAAATTTTTTACAGGCGATGGTGAACTTGTCATTAAAACAAGTTGGCGTTGCGCAGACGTATAACGTAACTAAGGAAACATAACCAACTGAAGTGAAGTAATAGAAGCGTATAGTTCCGTCTCCTGCTACTGGATACAACGTCAGAAGCCATGGATATCGATAATTCTGTCCTACGATGTTAAAGTGCTTTGATGTTGGGTGGGAAACGCGGCGATAAGGCCGAAGCTGCCGGATTACATCCTTGAAGTGTCCAGAGTTTTCGCATTTTGCAGTCGTGTGCGCCTAATAATGTGCTTTGTAGCTCAGCGTTATTCGGAACGTTCCGGTGTGCAAGAGAGGGTCGTTTCGCATTTCGCACCAGTGGCAGTGTCCACATGCGTGCGCGAGCATTCCTTGCCGACAGATCCGCGGGTAGTTAAAAGTTCTCCGCAGGAGCGCATTCTGGTCTGGGAACTCTTGTTACGCGGAAACCTGCCTAGTGCTGCTCGACGCCTCATCCCACCCCACCCCACCAGTCGTAACGGCTGCATTCCCACCTGCATACGGCTGCAGCGACCACGCCTAATCGCAAGCAAGCGGGCTGAGGGACTCTAGTTCTGATCCGACGAAACCTATGTTCAAGGCACAAGTCACCTTTACCTATCTTGCTTTCCGTTGGCTGTAGGATTGTTTGGCTGCTCACAAATCACTTGCAGCTCCATTAAAGAAGACTGGGGGGCAAGCAATCAACGTTTACTGTCGTCATATGTTCAGATGACAGAAAGAACATATATTAAACACATATACTAAACATTGTCGTTTACACTTGTGTTACAGTTCGTAATTGGTAAAGATACTTTCTTAATTGTTGCTTTGGATAACGGTTGAAGTGTAGTAAATTATGTCTATTTCATTCTGTGGACTATAAAATTAAAACAAGAGACGTGGCATTTATTTCAGTATTAATTTCGAGAGCTGGTGAAAATATATATAGGGTGATTCTGCTAAATGGAGACCGACTGTATTAAACGGTCCCTGACAGGTTACGGAGCAAAAAAGGTTATATACTCATAGTACGAACGACCCTAATTATGTATTACATATTTTGCGTTATAGCACCGCTGATGAAATTTTACGAAATTCTAGAGCTTACAAGACAGCAATGGTTTTGTTGATAAGTATGTTAAATTTTACTCCACGTATTAGATTGCTACACGAGTTCGTAACGTTGTTCCATGCGTTTAATAAATACAGAGACGTGTACAAGTCCGCCAACGCTTGGAGTAACTATCCCGTTTCACGATTATAGAAATCAAAAGTGGTTTCGAGGCGAAGAACTCGTCGAGCAATGTTCGAGGCGCATTTTCATTTGGAAAGGAAGTTAGTTCAAAGTTATTCGATAGAGCGGAAAATGTGAAAATCTGAAGGCGCAAGATCAGGTGAATAAGGTGGGTGCTGAATGACTTCAGAACCCAATTCCTGTATAGTACACACATAAAAATGTTTTGCTTCACCTCAGTTCCGAGAGTTCCGGAACCTGTACAGAAAATTAGAATAGAGATCAACGTAAACATCATTTCCGCCCTTTTTATTGCTCACGAAAACCACACATTGCATGTCTTACCACGATACAGCGAGAACTTCAGAGGTGGTGGTCCAAATTGTGTACACACCGGTACCTCTAATACCCAGTAGCACGTCCTCTTGCGCTGATGCATGCTTATATTCGTCGTGGCATACTATCCAAAAATTCATCACGGCACTGTTGGTATCGATTGTCCCACTCCTCAACGTCGATTCGGCGTAGATCCCCCAGAGTGGTTGATGGGTCTCGTCGTTCATAAACAGCCCTTTTCAATCTATTCCAGTCATGTTCGATAGGGTTCATGTCTGGAGAACATGCTGGCCGATCTAGTCGAGCAATGTCGTTACCCTGAAGGAAGTCATTCACAAGATATGCACTATGCGGGCGCGAACTGTCGTCCATGAAGACGAATGCCTCGCCAATATGCTGCCGATATGGTTGCACTGTCGGTCGGAGGATGGCATTCACGTATCGTACAGCAGTTACGGCGCCTTCCATGACAACCAGCGCCGTATGTCGGCCCCCCATTATGCCACCCCAAAACAGCAGGGAACATCCACCTTGCTGCACTCGCTGGACAGTGAGTCTAAGGCGTTCAGCCTGACCGGGTTGCCTCTAAACACATCTTAGACGATTGTATGCGACACTCATCGGTGAAGAGAACGTGATGCCAATCCTGAGCCGTCCATTCGGCATGTTGTTGGGCCCATCTGTACCGCACTGCATGGTGTCGTGGTTGCAAAGATGGACCTCACCATGGACGTCGGGAGTAAGTTGCTCATCACGCAGCCTACTGCGCACAGTTTGAGTCTTAACACGACGTCCTGAGACTGCACGAAAAGCATTATTCAACATGGTGGCGTTGCTGTCAGGTTTCCTCCGAGCCATAATCCGTAGGTACTGGTCATCCACTGCAGTAGCAGCCCTTGGGCGGCCTGAGCGAGGCATGTCAGCGACAGTTCCTGTCTCTCTGTATCGCCTCCATGTCCGAACAACATCGCTTTGGTTCACTCCGAGACGCCTGGACACTTCCCTTGTTGAGAGCCTTCCTGGCACAAAGTAACAATGCGGACGCCATCGAACCGCGGTATTGACCGTCTAGGCGTGGTTGAACTACAGACAACACAAGGCGTGTACCTCCTTCCTGGTGGAATAACTGGTACTGATTGGCTGTCGGACCCCCTCCGTCTAACAGGCGCTGCTCATGCATGGTTGTTTACATCTTTCGGCGGGTTTAGTGACATCTCTGAACAGTCAAAGGGACTGTGTCTTCAGGAGTTCTGGGAACCGGGTGATGCCAATTTCTTTTTGATGTGTGTTTTATCTGTCAGTCTAGCACATAGGTTCCCAATCTGGGGGTTATTAACCCCTGAAGGGCAAAATGAAATTTTCTGAGGCGTAAAAAGTAAACGATTTGATTCCGTTTTCGTCACGAAACTAAATTATTTTCCAAAGATTGTTACTATTATCACAAATTTGGAAGAATAATATTGATTATATAAGTTATCTGTAATTACTCTTTCTCACTTAGTAGCATTAATCCGGTGGAGCTTGCAGGTTCCTCATATAGTCCACCCATTCCACACCCATGTTGCGCTTTGTCCCGAACAATTCTGATGATAAAAGTGAGACATACACGCAACAAATGCTAAGTATCTCAAGAAAATGTCTTCTCCAAGGTGTAGATAGTACCTGCAGTCGTCCAGAAATTGTTCCATAACTCCCTCCAAATAGATAATTACAGCAGTAACTACATAAGGCTTGTACGCAGTATTATTATTACTACTATTACTATGCTGGTTAGACACGAGGCATTAACAGTCTTACGTCGTCCAACCTGTGCAAAACAGCAAGTAGAGTGCACATCTGAACTTGTCTGATTTTAAATGGGATTGCAGTGCGCAGGTCCAGCAAATGCCGCTATGGAGTAGAGTAATGCAGGGGAAGTACGTTTTGAAGCGTGTGTCTATCCTCAATGTGGACAGTTAGTTCTCTTATCTGAGAATGAGTTGTTGGCAGCACTTGTGATGAACCGCAGATTGCTTCTTCATTCATTCTAAACACACACATACACACACACACACACACACACACACACACACACACACACACACACACACACACACACACACACACACAGAGTGAATATCATTCATCTTTCACATCCTTCATCATCTTAAAAATAATCGTGTTCCAAAAAGTCTTTCATTCTACTGTAAAGTCAGGAGTTAAAGTTAGTGATAACGTGTTGGTTGGAGGGGTGGGGGTTACTAGCTAATGTTTAACTGCACTCACTCGGGGTAATGGTGTAAGAAAGGTTGGGCAGCACTGGTCTAGCAGAACGCGGCCGAGCGTTAACGTGGAATAGCATCACTTCATTCAGACTACCTAGTCGCTGTTCTTGGACCGTCTCTGCAAGACGTGTAAGTTCTTGACAGTAAATGTCAGCGGTGATGGTTATACCTTGGGGAAGCAATTAGTAGCACACCACACCGCCGCTGTTCCATGTCTTTCATAGCATTATCGTTTGTGGATGCGCGCAAGTTGTTTTAAGGCGATTTGTTGCTTTGTTTGGCTCACCCACTCATCTCTTTTTCTTGAGTCAGCATAAAAACACTATTTCCCGTCACCTGTAACGATACCAGGTAGTAATGGTTGTTGTTGTTCACGAGCCAATTGATAACGAGCAATCTGAGATGCACATATGGCCACGAGCTGATTTTTGGGATTTTGGCTTAGATCACGTGGTACACAAGCACCTGATTTTTGGAACTTCACCACTGCGGGCAGAAGTGTCAACGGCGGTGGAATGATCACATTCATCACAGCTGCCAGTCCTAGGGTCCACTGACGTGGATCCTTCGTAGATTAATGCCTTTAAACGATCTTCATCAACCCCGAAGATCTTCCTGAATGTAGTGTTACTAATGTGAAGATTATCCCCCTTAAAACGCGAAAACTATATTCTTGCCGTGCTCTGTCCAGTGACATAACTCCACATATGGCGCAAATATTTTTATCTTCTCTGCTGTTGTCCCCCCCCCTCTCCACTGAACTCAAACAACAACAAAAAATGTCGCAGATATTCCGATTTCTACACTTGGCACTCCATTTGCTAGCTTTCAGAAGTTTGTGTTTGTTGTTGATGTTGTTACTGTTGTGGTCTTCAGTCCAAAGACTGGTTTATATGCTGCTATCCATGCTCTCTATTCTCCGCACGCCTCTTCGTCTCTGAGTAACTACTGCAACCTACATCTTTTTGACTCTACATAATGTATTCATCTCTTGGTCTCCCTCTGTGATTTTTACCCCGCACGCTTCCCTCCAATACTATATTAGTGATCCCTTGATGTCTCAGAATGTGTCCCACCAAGCGGTACCTTCTTCTAATCAGTTTGTGCCACAAATTTCTGTTCTCCCCAATTCTATTCAGTACCTCATCATTAATTACATTATCTACGCACCTAATCTTCAGCAATTTTCTGTAGCACCATATTTCGAAAGCTTCTACTCTCTTCTTGTCTAAACTGTTTATCGTCCATGTTTCACTTCCATACATGGCTACACTCCATACAATTACTTTCAGAAACGACTTCCTGACACTTAAATCTATACTCTATGTTAACAAATTCCTCTTCTTCAGAAACCTTTTCCTTGTCACTGCCATTCAGCATTTTATACCCTCCCTACTTCGACCATGATCAGTTTTTTGCTTCCCAAATAGCAAAACTCACCTACTACTTTAAGTGTCTCACTTCCTAATCTAATTCCCTCAACATCAACTGATTTAATTCGACTAAATTCCATTATCCTCGTTTTCCTTTTGTTGATGATCATTCTCAAGATACTGTTTATTCCGTTCAACTGCTCTTCTAGCTCCTTTGCTGTCTCTGACCGAATTACAGTGTCATCGGCAAACCTCGAAGTTTTTATTTCTTCTCCCAGGGATTTATTCCTACTCCCAATTTTTCTTGTGTTTTTTGAACTGCCTGCTCAGTATACAGGTTGAATAACATCGTGTAAAGACTCCAACCCTGTCTCACTCCCTGCTCAACCACTGCTTCCCTTTCGTGGCCTTCGACTCATAGAACTACCATCTGGTTTCCGTACTTTACTCCTGCCACCTTTAGAATTTGAAAGTGTTTCTAGTCAATATTATCAAAAGCTTTCTGTAAGTCCACAAATGCTATAAACGCAGGTTTGCCTTTCCTTAAATTATCTTCTATGAGAAGTTGTAGGGTCAGTATTTTCTCGCATGTTGCTACATTTCTATGGAACCCAAAGTTATCTTCCCTGTGGTCGGCTTCTACCAGTTTTTCCATTTGACTGTAAAGAATTCGTGTTAGCATTTTGCAATCGTGACTTATTCAACTGATAGTTGGACCATTTTCATACCTGTCAGCACCCGCTTTCTTTGAAATTGGAATTATTATATTCTTCTGGAAGTCTGGCAGTATTTTGCCTGTCTCCCTTACACAGTGTTCACCAGATGGAAGAGATCTGTCATGACTGGCTCTCCCAACGCTATCAGTAGTTCTAGTGGAATGTTGTGAACTTCAGGGGTCTTGTTTCAACAGAAGTATTTCAGTGCGTTGTCAAATTATTCACACAGTATCGTATCTTCCTTCTCATCTTCATCTACGTCCTCTTCCAGTTCCATAATATTGCCCTCAAGTGCATCGCCCTTGTATAGACCCTCTATATACTCTTCCCGCCTTTCTCCTTTCCCTTCTTTGCTTAGGACTGGTTTTGCATCTGAGCTCTTGATATTCACACAGGTGGTTCTCTTTTCTCCAAAGGTCTCTTTAATTTTCCTGTGGGCAGCATTTATTTCAGCCCTAGTGATACATACGTCTACATCCTGACATCTGTCTTCTAGCCACTCCTCGTTAGCCATTTTCCACACTCTATCGATCTCATTTTTTTGACGTTTGTATTCCCTTTCGCCTGCTTCATTTACTGCATTTTAAAATTTTCTCCTTTCATCAATTTCATTCATTATCTCTTGTGTTACCCGAGAATTTCTAATAGCCCTCGTCTTTTTACCTACTTGATCCTCTGCTGTCTTCATTATTTCATTTATCAAACCGTCTCATTCTTCGTCTATTGTATTCCTTTTCCCTGGTCTTGTCATTCGTTTCCTAATGCTCCCTCTGAAACTCTCTGCAACCTCTGGTTCTTTCAGCTTATCCAGGCTGATCTCCTTCAATTCCTGCCTTTTTGCAGTTTCTTCAGTTTTAATCTGCTGTTCATAACCAATAAATTGTGGTCATAGTCCACATCTTCCCCTGGAAGTGTCTTACAATTTAAAATCTGGTTCCGAAACCTCTGTCTTACCATTACATAATCAATCTGAAACCTTCCAGTGTCTCTAGGCCTCTTCCACGATTCTTAAACCAAGAAAGCTATGATTAAATTATGCTCTGTTCAAAATTCTACCAGGCGGCTTCCTCTTTCATTCCTTTCCCCCACTCCATAATCACCCATTACTTTTCCTTCTCCTGCTTTTCCTACTATCGAATTCCAGTCCCCATGACTATTAAATTTTCGTCTCCCTGAAGTGTCTGAACTATTTCTTTTATCTCACCATACATTTTGTCCATCTCCCCCTCATCTGCGGAGCCAGTTGGCATAGAAGCTTGTACTAATGTGGTGGGTGTGGACTTAGTCGCATTGAATTTCCTACAAAAAGCCTGTAATTTTTCCGGTGGGACTAATGGTTTGGGTGTAGCGACGAAGATAATATGAAAATCTTCGCACATGGTATTTGAAAATGACGTGAATTTCATAAAACCCAGCGGTATGGCCAGCTCAATCACGCTCTATATATATTTAACGTTCTATTCTATACACAGTGTCCCATCTATCTTGATCACGCGAAGTAACTGCTCATCGAAAGGAGACAAAAAAAATGTATCAATAATATTATGTTCAGCTACGAGGGAGCCATTAATATGCATTATTGCCTTTCTTAAGACTGTTTGTTACGAAGATTTGAACAGCAATACAGCTTTTCTAAACAGTACGCTATATTTTTTATTCGGTAATCCACTTTCTGTTGTCAAGTCCTTTTCAAAAATGTACCACTATCGACCCACTATCCACGTAAAAATGATACTATTAGCATACAGTGCAAGTACCAGGGGTAATGTAACCAGTCCGCTTACCAGAGTTGACGGTAAATGAATGGGAACACGACATAAATGACAATGGCATCCAGTCAACGACCTTCGACTAAAGGTTGGTTTGCGTATGGTGTATAGCAACGAAAAGTAGGTAGTAACGTTACTTAGCTACGGAGAATGTAGGTTACCTGTTTAACACTAGATTACTAAATCCTCGGAAAATTTATAACTGCTGTTTAACTGCAGTAACTCTCGTATTAATTTGGTATGGAACATACCATTGGAGAGCTACGACTTGTAACTAACAAATGCATAACCTATAAATTACGTCTTACCTTGAATAAAATTTGGATTAGTAATATTTACAAGGTTTAGCAGCAATGTAACATTTTCCCACGTTTAGTATTGTAGCGTTAAAAAGGGCATACCCTGGCTATTCGAAACAAAAGCAGTCATGATGGTTAATGTCCACCCGACAGCTAAACAATATTTTCTAGATACTTTTTTTTTTTTTTTAGTTAGCTTCTGGACAAAAGATTATTTGGGGTGGTCAAGGTAAATGAGATACCCTACACATAATCTGCAAATGGAGAACTGGAAGTTGGAGGAAGATACTTTTCCTTGTACACAGACATTTAAACAGCGTCATGTGTCTCTACCATTGGGGGTGGCGACATTCTGTCCCACCCTACCTACGAAAGTACTTTTTCCCGATGAATTCCGGGGACAATACTTTAGCGTCGTACTTTAAACTCCGTACAAGGACTGAATTAAGTAAATAATTTTTGGAGAGATTGATAGCGAACTCAACATCGAGGTACCGGTACCTTTTTTCCTTTATAATACAAGCCTGAATGTTTCCAAGAGAAATGTAGGCAGGACTACTAATTTGATCTTTGCGGCGTCATGAGTCAAAAAGCCATGTAAGAAGCAGAAGTAGGGAAATAAAAAGTCAAATTTTAAGGATATGCAATGAAATAGCAGACAAGTAAAGCAGTCTCTGAGTCACCATAGAATATAGGCATAATGCTCAAATCACAGAAAGGTAAAAAAAAAAGTGAGAACATGGTGAGAAGCTTTCAATGAATATCTAAGGTTTCTCCCCCTCAATGGAAGTTTACAGCTTTGAGGACTGAGAGAAAGGTTTCGATAATATTGACTGAAATCTCTCTTGGAAATTATGACGGTAGCTATTTACAACTTTTACAGAAATCAGACGGCAGTTATGAGATTGTAAGGGCATGACAGGGAAGCAGTGGTTGAGTAAAGAGTGGGAAAGGATTGTAGCCTACCCTCGATGTCAGTCAGTCTGTACATTGAGCAAGTAGTAAAGGAAAATTTGGAGTAGAGATTAAAGTTGAGGGAGAAGAAATAGAAGCCTTGAAATTTGTCAGGCTCAGTAAAAGACTTGGAACGGTATGGGTAATGTCTTGAAAGGAAGATATAAGATAAAAACCAACATAAGCAAAACAAACATAATGAAATGTTATCGAATTAAATCAGGTGTTGCTGAGGAATTAGATAAGGAAGCGAGGCAGTAAAAGTAGTAGAGGAGTTCTGCAACTTGGACAGCAAAATAACTGATTATGGTCCATGTAGGAAGCAAGTAAAATGTATAGCTACTGGCAATGACAAGAAAAGCGTTTCTGAAGAAGAGGAAATTGTTAATATCGAATATACATTTATGTTTCGGCAAGGCTTTCCCGAAAGTATTTGTATGGAAACAAAGCATGGGTGATAAACAGATTCGACAAGAAGAGAATAGAAACTTTTGAAATGTATTGCTACAGAAGAATTTTGAAGATTGGATGGGTAAATCACGTAGCTAATGACGAGGTGCTGAATCGGATTGGGGAGAAAAGAACCTCCGGGCACAACATGAGTAGAAGAAGGGCTCGACTGATAGGATCCATTCTGAACCATCAAAAAATTATCAATATAGTGATGAAGGAAAGTATGTGGGGGTAAAAATTGTAAAGTGAGATCTAGGCATGAATATCGTAAGGAGCTTCAAATGGATGACACCGAGAGGAAGAGGCTAGGCTACCGAGGAGAAATGCGTGAAATCAGCCTTCGGACTGAAGACGACGACGACTACGAAAACAACAACAACAACAACAACAACAACGTTTAAAACACTTGCTCGAATGAAAAGTACAACCAGATACGGCACTTGGACGTCGAAGAGATAATGAGCTGTCAAGGATCAGTGTTAATAGGGCAGAGGCACTAACAGGACATGGGCCACCAACAGGGGGATGTCGCAACAACAGTGGGGTGGATTCTCTCGCTTGAGGATAAGACCAGGAATTGACTAGGTATGCCCAGCAAAGGGCAAATGGTGAAAGAAAGATCGACATGTGGTCGTGGGACCATTCAGCGTACCTACGGTGGTCATAGGGGCCAGAGAGAGCCATTCCTTACACCAAGCCTCCGAAAGCTGAAGACGCAATGTGGATACCAGTAGCTTCTATTGCTAACCGGCCTACAAGGATCGTATCCTGGAATCGTTAGGTGACTTGTTGTCTAAAGCAATACAATGGAGGCGAGAAAGATCATTTATGGATGGAACCAACGGGTTTTGACGATAGCATTGGCGTATGGCCCACAGACCGCTTAGAGAGTGTAAGGTTTCTAGTTTATTTTTGATATTTAAGGAAAGTGATGTGAGCTTTATACTTTCATTCCATGTGTTCTATTTCATATTTATATACAGAACATATTTCGAGTAGTAGTTTTCAACAGTGCATATGTTACGCCACACAGGTTCTGAGTAGAGGCAGTGTAACCTTTGGTTGCGAGTAGCGTTGCCGTTGCTGTAGCATTCTAAGTGAGGCTGTGACAGAGTTTGGCGTTAGCTAAGCTACTAATCGGATGGAAGTAGCTTGCAGCGGCACAGAGGTGAAGATACAGAGAAGCATCAATTGTGAATTACGATTTGGTGAAGATTAATTGGACAAATAAAGATTATGAGAACACTGCTGCTGCACTGCTTGCTTGCGCGCAGTTGTGTGTTTGAATAACGGAAGGTTTTGTGGAATTTTATCTTTATTGTTTTTGATTAGTCAGTTTTACCGTTCAGACGTGAGCAAGTGAAGTTACCAGTTCACATGCCTTGCACTTATTTACCGTTTTGAAAAATTAATTACTTGGCAGAGTATAAAATTTGTTATACAGGATAAATGTTATAAAGATGATTGTAGTAGTGAGTGAGTTTCAGTTTTTGAACTGTAGTCTTCCAAAGATTTGTTTCCATTTAATTATTTAGTAAGTTCAAATTCTAGCACTGTCTCCTCACGAAAGAATTTCATATTTTCTGTTTGCATGTGTCGCCGCATTGCACTCTGCAGAACACAGTGACTGAAATTGAGATATCGCCTCTTTAGAATAGTTGCACGTCCTTGTATTGCACTGCGCAAGGCTTTTCTTTCCTTTTACCTTGCTTACTGCTGCGCTGCATATTTTACGTTCATCACTTCGAGCAGTACCAGGTTTCCGTTGCCAGAGGTAAGCCGTGTTAAATATGTTAGGGCCATTTTTGTATTACAATGGGGATGGATAGATCATGCACAGTTCAATTCGCTTTTCAAAATTATCATCAGATTCAATTTAGGTAACGTTCACCTCATATTACATCTTTCATGCAGACAGTTTTATTCTCAGAGTGCAGTGTTACTTTCACTTGTGTATTACTCCAGCCGGCCGAAGTGGCCGTGCGGTTCTAGGCGCTGCAGTCTGGAACCGCGAGACCGCTACGGTCGCAGGTTCGAATCCTGCCTCGGGCATGGATGTTTGTGATGTCCTTAGGTTAGTTAGTTTTAACTAGTTCTAAGTTCTAGGGGACTAATGACCTTAGAAGTTGAGTCCCATAGTCCTCAGGGCCATTTGAACCATTTTGTGTTAGTGTCCATTATTTTGTAAGCCAGATAGCGTTCCCGTAGCTACACCGCTTGCATTGGTCAGCAAAACAACACAGACATACACGAATATAAGGAACAGCAGTTCGGTTTACTACAGTTTCGGTTCAGTTCACAAGATATGGGCCTCCATAGCTGAACGGTCACTGCTCTCTGTAGGTGGAAAAAAAAGCCATCCATCATCAAGTCACCGGCGTCGACACGACGGGAGACTGCAAATGGCTCTGAGCACTATGGGACTTAACACCTGAGGTTATCATTACGCTAGAACTTAGAAGTACTTAACCTATCTAACCTAAGGCACACATCCATGCCCGAGACAGGATTCGAACCTGTGACGCTAGCGGTCTCGCGGTTCCAGACTGCAGCGCACAGAACTGCTCGGCCACCACGGCCGGCCGGGAGGCTGTAACTACACGCACATTTCATTTCAGTTCAGTTCACAAGATTAAACATACAAAAAGTTACAAGCGTCATTACAGATTATGAAGGCAGTTGTGAGACGAAAAATTAGCGAATACTGCACACTTCGGTCCCTGGACAAAATATTGGTTTAAATTTAATGTAAAAAGAAGAAACACTCTTCCTCATATTGTGACACTCCGAAGTAGATGTGTAGGAAGACAACAGATTTCCCCCCCCCCCCCTTCTATGTAGGACCACTCCCACTATGAAACTAAAATTAAGAAGTCGCGAAAACGTGCATCTGGAACTCAGCACTGTTTTGAAGTGAAACCTGTCAGATGGAGGAAACAAAGCATTTGAAATGTTGTGTTACGACTTTGGTGTTGCAAAATACGAAAGGAAGTCGTATTTTCTAGAGGGGAAAAATATCAGGCGAGACTGTCCCTGTTTTAGGAAGACATAATAAGGCATCCAGAATTCCTCCAACTGGTAGCCGGTAGAAACAAAAGATGCAGAGTCGTACTGCAATTGGAATCTGTGCATAGATACCAAGAGACAAATAGGACAGAAAGAAGTAGCAGCCTAGATCAAATAATTCGAAAGGCTTCTGACTAGGACAAAACTGAAATAATGGAACAGCTACTTCGCTCGCACGCATGAAAGGCCGCGAAGCATGCGCTTCGGCCCACGAGAGAGAGAGAGAGGGGGGGGGGGAAGGGGGGGTAATCATGAGGAGAGGGGGGTGGGGGGGAGAGGAGTGCGTGTGCGCTTAAAGGGAGCGCGAACAATTACTGCTGATGTGTCAGGGGAGCTGAGTCACTCCGCGGGATATCAAATGAAGGCGGGTCGCTGACTTCGGCTTCTGCCGTGACCTACTACAGAACTGCACAGCGCCGTCCGCGTGACAATGCAACAAGTAACACGCGTTTCATAATTGTCACTTTAGCACTATAACAGAATGGACACAAGTAAAGATGCAACAAGATAAATATACAAGTAAGATAAACGTAATTTTTCAATGCAAGGTTTAATTCATTGAAGAAACAGGCATTAAAATACAAATATAACACGTACAATGATCAGTCATCTCCAGGACCGACTATTAGGGCCTTACCATCCTCATATTCATATAAAGTCTGTGCTGAATAATACCGCTACCAATTACTACGAGGAACAGTTACTTGAAAATTACAAATACTAACGTCATACTACCACTAGCACTCTGTCAACCCCTTTTTATTTTTTGATGCAATGTATGTAAAAAGTGATTAATTTTACCTTTGGTTAATATACAACACCAATAATATGTCGTCCACAGATTTTTATATGTATGTGGAAGCTGTACTTACTGAATATCTGGGCGAATAAGATTGCTGTATGCTGTAATAGTCATCTCCATATATGTCACTAGACTACAGATTTTCCGATGTTATACTGTAATTACAGTTCACACACTTTTGATTTCGTACATCTGGATGTATATATGGCAAGAGTTGCTTCAAAGACATTAAGATATGTTTATGTTATGGATAATGATTCTATGTTATGGATAATAATTCTAAATAATATTACAGTAATGTGAAGTTAATTTAACTGAAAAAACTAAAAAATGCTGAAGCTCATTAATCTGAATCTGCTGACTATGGCAAGTTTAGGTTATTACCGTCCTGAACTTTATTTCTATACATTATTTTGTGAAAATTACAAATAACAGTAAGCTATATAATTGCTGTTTTCATTTTGCTGTTACCACATTATCATATTTGTAAAAAAAAAAAACTTTTAAACAAACTGAGTTGAATTCATTTATTTATTTATTTGATCGTTGCTGTCCAATTTCCTTTTTGTGTGTGAAAATCTCAAGGTGTTCTTGTAAGTCCATGTTACATCCTTCCTGTAATTTATGCAGTATTTTTAGATGACTTTCTGCTTTCGAATTTGTGTCATGTGTCTTTGACGTGTGCTGTTATTGCTGATATATCAGCTGTATTGTATTAGAAAGCATTGATGTGTTCTTTAAATCGGACATCAGATTTACACACAGTATACTGAACAGGGCATTCATTCAGAGCAAACAATTTTGTAGATATCAGCGTGCGAGTAAATGTCAGAGTTGTTTTCAATAAAATGACGTGGTGGTGGAAATTTGAGGTACGTTCCCATGGGACCAAACTGCTGAGGTCATCGGTCTCTAGGCTTACACACTACTTAATCTAATGCAAACTAATTTACGCTAAGGACAACACATACACCCATGCCCGAGGGAGGACTTGGGCCTCCGACGGGGGAGCCGCGCGAACCGTGGCAAGGCGCCCTAGACCGAACGTCATTACCATATAAACGTATGGAAATGGAAATGAAGTCCCACGCTGCTTGACAGAGTGTAGGGGAACGATGCGGGAGACCCGCACTGCCGTACTAGGCAAGGTCCTAATGGAGGTGGTTTGCCGTTGCCTTCCTCCGACCGTACTGGGCAAGAATGATGGTGGTGATTAAGACGACACAACAACACCCACTCATGTCGGGGCAGGTGAAAATCCCTGACCCTGTCGGGAATCGAACCCGGGACCCCATGCTCGGGAAGCGAGAACGCTACCGCGAGACCACGAACTGCGGACATATAAATGTATGGTGGTGCTTAAATAAAAAGTGACAAATGGTACACCAACAGTTGTTTATATAACAAGTTTGTAATACCAATAGTTACTTCGCATCATATTTTGCAATGAAAAGATGATAGTAAAAGCCTCGTAAAACAGCTTGGAGAAACCAGATATAATGAATAATATGCGCTGCAGGCTTTGTTTAGAATCGAGCTACTGAATTATAGATTTGTTAATTCATGTCAGCTTTATTGTACAAAGCTCACAATTAGTACGCAGTGAAGAACCGCGAACCCAAACGGGCGTGTGTCATCAAACGAAGCCTTCGAACTTCGCGTATCATGGTATATAATCAAAATGTTTTTCAATATTATGTGGTATCCGAAAGATTGTGGCTATCGTTGTCGATTTTTACTACTTGGGAATGCTGCAATGATTGCTTAAAGACTGGAAACGACACACACACACACACACACACACACACACACACACACACACACTACTACTACTACTACTACTACTACTACTACTACTAGACTAGACTATTCTTACGGGAATTTTCGACACGTGAATCTCACCTTATCCATAACGACTTCTTTGTTTGGTCAAAGATCAAGCAAGTTTATAAAGGAAGACCTCTTGATGACATTGAGAGCGTAAAGGCTAATCAGACAGCAGCACTGGAGGTTACTACGGAGGAAAAAAAAAAAAAAAATCCTTGAAGGATGCGGCAGCAATACAGCGATACTGTCTCGAGTCGGCAACTGGAATGTTTGCTGAGATGATACTGCCGGCAATATTGTCAGACCCATCAAAATAGCTCAAATGTGTCTGAGCACTGTGGGACTTAACATCTGAGGTCATCATTCCCCTAGAACTTAGAACTACTTAAATCTAACTAACCTACGGACATCAACACATCCATGCCCGAGGCAGGATTCGAACCTGCGACCGTAGCGGTCGCGCGGTTCCAGACCGATGCACCGAGAACCGCTCGGCCACACCGGCCGGCTCAGACCAAGCAAACAAAACCTGAATACAAATATCGTACGCCAGATACAGTTATCATACGTAAGTCGTCAGTCAAGTTAAGTTAAGCAGCTGTTCACCCATACCTCCCCAAGAACGATAGGAAATGTCTCCAGAATTCATATACTGCTACGTAAAATGTCGGAAACTTGACAGGGAAATTTGTGGTTGACTGTAGAGAGGTCCATCTTTCAATAAGTATGCCCCTGTTCACCCACACACTATCTTTCAATGACTTTATTTCTTCATTACGCATTGGATCTACTGTAACTTTACAGCGTACTGACGCTTCTCGCACGTGGCAGTTCGGGTGGACAAATCTCCACCCTCATTGAAGTTCTGTGTGGTTTTTCCACCTAAAGCAAATGCAGTGTCAGATCCTTTGAAACAGGTACAGACAATGTCTCTCCCAGTCAGAATTTTACTTTCGCTCTAATGACCTAGTAGTCGACTGGATCCACGGTTATGCCTCCTAAAATGGTTCTCCTACAAATACACTCCTGGAAATGGAAAAAAGAACACATTGACACCGGTGTGTCAGACCCACCATACTTGCTCCGGACAATGCGAGAGGGCTGTACAAGCAATGATCACACGCACGGCACAGCGGACACACCAGGAACCGCGGTGTTGGCCGTCGAATGGCGCTAGCTGCGCAGCATTTGTGCACCGCCGCCGTCAGTGTCAGCCAGTTTGCCGTGGCATACGGAGCTCCATCGCAGTCTTTAACACTGGTAGCATGCCGCGACAGCGTGGACGTGAACCGTATGTGCAGTTGACGGACTTTGAGCGAGGGCGTATAGTGGGCATGCGGGAGGCCGGGTGGACGTACCGCCGAATTGCTCAACACGTGGGGCGTGAGGTCTCCACAGTACATCGATGTTGTCGCCAGTGGTCGGCGGAAGGTGCACGTGCCCGTCGACCTGGGACCGGACCGCAGCGACGCACGGATGCACGCCAAGACCGTAGGATCCTACGCAGTGCCGTAGGGGACCGCACCGCCACTTCCCAGCAAATTAGGGACACTGTTGCTCCTGGGGTATCGGCGAGGACCATTCGCAACCGTCTCCATGAAGCTGGGCTACGGTCCCGCACACCGTTAGGCCGTCTTCCGCTCACGCCCCAACATCGTGCAGCCCGCCTCCAGTGGTGTCGCGACAGGCGTGAATGGAGGGACGTGTCGTCTTCAGCGATGAGAGTCGCTTCTGCCTTGGTGCCAATGATGGTCGTATGCGTGTTTGGCGGCGTGCAGGTGAGCGCCACAATCAGGACTGCATACGACCGAGGCACACAGGGCCAACACCCGGCATCATGGTGTGGGGAGCGATCTCCTACACTGGCCGTACACCACTGGTGATCGTCGAGGGGACACTGAATAGTGCACGGTACATCCAAACCGTCATCGAACCCATCGTTCTACCATTCCTAGACCGGCAAGGGAACTTGCTGTTCCAACAGGACAATGCACGTCCGCATGTATCCCGTGCCACCCAACGTGCTCTAGAAGGTGTAAGTCAACTACCCTGGCCAGCAAGATCTCCGGATCTGTCCCCCATTGAGCATGTTTGGGACTGGATGAAGCGTCGTCTCACGCGGTCTGCACGTCCAGCACGAACGCTGGTCCAACTGAGGCGCCAGGTGGAAATGGCATGGCAAGCCGTTCCACAGGACTACATCCAGCATCTCTACGATCGTCTCCATGGGAGAATAGCAGCCTGCATTGCTGCGAAAGGTGGATATACACTGTACTAGTGCCGACATTGTGCATGCTCTGTTGCCTGTGTCTATGTGCCTGTGGTTCTGTCAGTGTGATCATGTGATGTATCTGACCCCAGGAATGTGTCAATAAAGTTTCCCCTTCCTGGGACAATGAATTCACGGTGTTCTTATTTAAATTTCCAGGAGTGTATATTAAGAGCACAATATTTCAGTGAACACTTGCTGAAATACACAGTATTTATTAGTAAACATTCGCAATAATTCGCAAAATGGCCATAAATGTAAGTCATATAAGCTCTTCTGTTGTAAATGCTAATGTCATGTGAAGGGGGTAAAACCGTGAAGATGTGTCGTGGAGTAAATTACATAATTATGAAATAAATGGCAGCAAGAAGCCTGCTGTATCCTTCGTTTGACAGAACATCGCTGATCATCTGACTTAAAACGTGTCACGAAATTTCAACTGGAAATTTAGTTAATTTCTGACCATTACTAATGAAGTGTCAGAACGTACCGGAACGCAAAGCTAGTTACTACTAAAATAACAATGGAAGAATATGGTCTGTAAACAAATGGACAGCAACAAGAACAGCGATACTACATGGAAGTCAGGACTTGCAAACATAACCTGATGATGGCTGTATAGCTGAAATACGCCTATAGTTCAAATAAAAAAAAAAAAATAATAATGCTCACAGTAGCGTAACTGGTTACACAAAATTTATTATACCCCACAACGAAATGTTACACAAAGGAAACTGTATTATTTTGTCAGTTGTTTAGTACTATCGTAACAGAAACGGAATACAGAATATGGATAAAGAAGTTAAATTAAATATTTTTTTATCTTTGGTGAGTGATTTTGCTGTAATGAATACTCATAGCTACGTTTTTTGTCCGATATCATTACAAAGCTAAGTTTTTTTTTGCTTGCTACAGTATGAAATAGTAAGCTGAATTAGCATACCGAGATTTGTAATAGCTCTGTGTTAGCGCAGCTTGGTTCCACAGTGTCTCCACATGTTTTGCTTCGTTTCAGAGAGAAAGCACCAATGCCAGCAGAAGAGGCCAGCGGCCATCATGGCTCTTCACAACTGTGTTAAGTATGCTAAGGAGCTGGGCACACATCTTTTATCGGCCCAAGGAACGGAATCTCTTGCGAAATATGCTTGTCAGGGGGAGTAAGGTGACTACTGGAGGACGTGCAAAGGTACTGTCGATAAGTGCTTGCAGTTCTTCCCACTTATGGTCAAAAACATCGTAAAGTTTATTCCACCGTTCTCAAAAAGCCTTAGCAGAAGGTGCAAAAAGATGCGATTTGGAAGGAAAACAACTGGATATCCTTAGACGAAAACAGTCGCTTACGAAAGGAATTTGAACAATCGTCATCATTAACAGTCACAAGACACGGATTCGTGGAACTTTTTAAACTTACGTTATTCGTTACGCGGTTTCATCAATGATACTAAAGTAGAAACCACGCACACTACTCTAAATCCTGCGAAAGATGTTTAATAACGATGAATCTAATCTCACTCGAAGGGAAGTGTTAAGGCCCTATTTACATGTTGAAAGAATGAAACAGCTCTATCATTACACAGAAAAACAACAGCAAGGGTATCGCATAATATCAGCACCAGCCGGCTTAGCATATTCTGGGCGGGGGGCGGGGGGGGGGGGGGGGGGGGGAGAGAGAGAGAGAGAGAGAGAGAGAGAGAGAGAGAGAGAGAGAGACGGCGTTTTTGTTCAGGCTCCTAGGAAGTATTGCTCCATATTTAGAATTAACCAATATTCGTAACTCTACTAGCAACTACAAAAGCAGCCCTAAGACAGTGATGTTCAGAAAATTTTCTTCTAAACTCACCTCGTTAACGTGAGGGTAAAGCTTGCCGAAAGTGTACCTGCTTCACTTCACCAATGCTGATCTACTTCGAAAGATTTTCTCGTCTCAGCACAGCATAAGGAGTTCAAATGTTAAAGTGGTGTTTCTCCATGGACGGATATAGTTCATGAGACGGTGGTGAACAAACTGCACAGCATCTGGCATACTGCCCTTAACCTTCTTTCACATTGACAATGAACGGTAAAACGCAAGAATATATGCCCTAGATGTGATCAAATGTTCATTTACTTATTTCTGTTACAGAATACCTAGGCAGCAACGGAGCGGTGAGGTGGGTGGACTGCTGTGGCCTGTTGTGGGGTTGTGAACCACTTGAGGGCTACGGCGGGACGAAGCCTCTCCGTCGATTCTAGGTTTCCGGTTTAATATACAAGGGTCAAATAATTTATCCAAGCGTACATGTGCTGATGAAATGCTCCGCACACGAAACCAGTGTAAACACTTTACGAAATAACAATGGTAATTGTTAACTATGGTGTCAAAGGAAACAAAATGTATTAATTTAAAAATATACGAACAATCGTTAAAAATGGTTAAATGGTGATCTCTATGACAGTCAAAATTTAGTTACCGCACAGTAAAGTTTACCCGCACAGGCAAAACTCATCAGCTTCAGAAATACACATTACAGAATTTCACTGTTTTTATAAAATTAGGTAATATTTAAGAAAGATATTACAAATTATCACATTTGTGTTACAGTCTTGCAAAATAATTAACAATGAAACACTTTTGCACTATGTAGTTTTTTAATTTTCTGGAAAACATTACACCAAAGCTCTGCAATGGATAATATAAACATCTTATCCCCCTTCTAGCTCAACACATTTCTCATTGTGGATGCTGACTCGGTATTTCAGGCAGGCGAATGAGAATGTAATCTTGTAATAGTGACCATGGATGAATAAAACTGCTACTGCTACCATAATTACTACAGATATTTCCTTTCCGAGTTCGTTTGTAATTGACATATTTTTCATAATTCAGTGTCTGATTTGCTACGTATTTGCATCGAAGCATCTTTTTTGACGCCAAAAATAAATCGTACGATGCACTGATGTTCTTTATCATATTGTTACCTTTACAGCGCGACTTCCGGCAACAGAACATGCCTATACTGGAACCAATGCGTTTAAAACGCGAGAAGACGTCTGACGCATACCTGTCGTTACAAATAATATGGATGAGTGATCGAACAATATTTTTCTCTCAAAATCATTGTCGGTCCACGCTGATTTGTCTTTGTACCATTTGTGTCGTGCTATTGTGTTCTTGGTGGTAATCAGATGGTGGGGGATTCGCACATAAATTCTCCTTAAGTGTGTGTGTGTGTGTGTGTGTGTGTGTGTGTGTGTGTGTGTGTGTGTGTGTGTGCGCGCGCGCGCGCGCGCGCGCGCGCGCGCGGTCACGCGCAGGGAGAGAGAGAATCTGCAGTTTAGTTGAAGCCAGTCTGTTCTATACAAGGCTGTTAACTTTGGTGACAGGTTTAAAACAAGCCTTATATACACATGTCCGAAAATACTTCGTTTTCGTAATGAAAGTCTATTGGTGACGCTAAGTTTAGAACAGATGGAATAACAAATGCCCACACCACAACATGGGGACCGACTTAAATCTCCGTGCTACGTAGACGTCAACCCGTTTTCCATCATAACTTAACAGAATATTTCTACCGTGACTTTATTCAGGACATTCTGAAAGACTTAGTAAAGACTTCCTCTAAATAAGAAGAAACATTACTTTGTGCGTGAAGAGTCTAATGCATAATTTAGTCTTTTTGAGATGCACTGGCTAGTACGAACTGTGACTAATTTTTAGAGACAGGAAGACCACGTCAACGGCATGCACCTTTTCCCGACCTCAGTCCTTTGCATTTTCATCTCTTGAGCACCTTCGACAAGTGGTTCACGCTGCAGATAACCCGGCTGCAGGAACTGTTCATCGAAGTGTTACGGAAGCCTGCGAAACCATTAGACACCGTCAGGGTACATTTGAAACGGTACGAAAGTCCGTGATTTGACGAGTCCAGGCGTGCGTGAAAGTAAGACGAGGAGATTTCGGATATTTCTTCTTCTTCTTCTTATTATTATTATTATTATTATTATTATTATTATTATTATTATTATTATTATTATTCTTTCTTTCTTTTCTCAGACGTTATATCTGGTCAAAAATGGAAAGTGACGCGGACCTTGATCAAGCGTGACTTCCTTTTAACTGTACGGTATATGTTACATTGCATTTAGGAACTTTCGGGTAAATGAACATGTATCAATAATTACAGATTTCTGTAGTTGTATATATACATTTGGATGTAGCTGTATTGTGTTGATGTACTGGTGGATATTGTGTGGTATGACTCCTGTAGTTGATAGTATAATCGGTATAATGTCAGCTTTATCCTGATGCCACATGTCTTTGAAAAATACATCCAACTGGCTGAGCAAGTCAGTTTTTTCTCCTGTTTTCCTTTGTATATTTGTTGTATTGGGTATGGATATTTCGAGTAGTTGTGTTAATTTCTTCTTTTTATTGGTGAGTATGATGTCAGATTTGTTACGTGGTGTTGTTTTATCTGTTATAATGGTTCTGTTCCAGTATAATTTGTATTCATCATTCTCCAGTATATTTTGTGGTGCATACTTGTATGTGGGAACGTGTTGTTTTATAAGTTTATGTTGTAAGGCAAGCTGTTGATGTATTATTTTTGCTACATTGTCATGTCTTCTGGGGTATTCTGTATTTGCTAGTATTGTACACCCGCTTGTGATCTACTGTTTCTATTTGTTGTTTGCAAAGTCTGCATTTATCTGTTATGGTATTGGGATCTTTAATAATATGCTTGCTGTAATATCTGGTGTTTATTGTTTGATCCTGTATTGCAATTATGAATCCTTCCGTCTCACTGTATATATTGCCTTTTCTTAGCCATGTGTTGGATGCGTCTTGATCGATGTGTGGCTGTGTTAGATGATACGGGTGCTTGCCATCTAGTGTTTTCTTCTTCCAATTTATTTCTTCGTATCTGTTGATGTTGTGTGATCTAAAGGGCTGTAGAAGTGGTTATGAAATTGCAGTGGTGTAGCCGATGTATTTATATGAGTGATTGCTTTGTGTATTTTGCTAGTTTCTGCTCGTTCTAGAAAGAATTTTCTTAAATTGTCTACCTGTCCATAATGAAGGTTTTGTCGATATATCCCCTTCCTCCTTCCTTTCTGCTTAATGTGAATCTTTCTGTTGTTGAATGTATGTGATGTATTCTATATTTGTGGCATTGTGATCGTGTAAGTGTATTGAGTGCTTCTAGGTCTGTGTTACTCCATTTCACTACTCCAAATGAGTAGGTCAGTATTGGTATAGCATATGTATTTATAGCTTTTGTCTTGTTTCTTGCTGTCAATTCTGTTTTCAGTATTTTTGTTAGTCTTTGTCTATATTTTTCTTTTAGTTCTTCTTTAAAATTTGTATTACCTATTCCTATTTTTTGTCTGTATCCTAGATATTTATAGGCATCTGTTTTTTCCATCGATTCTATGCAGTCGCTGTGGTTATCCAATATGTAATCTTCCTGTTTAGTGTGTTTTCCCTTGACTATGCTATTTTTCTTACATTTGTCTGTTCCAGAAGCCATATTATCATTGCTGAATACTTCTGTTATCTTTAGTAATTGTTTGAGTTGTGGATTTGTTGCTGCCAGTAGTTTTAGATCATCCATGTATAGCAAATGTGTGATTTTGTGTTGATATGTTCCAGTAATATTGTATCCATAATTTGTATTATTTAGCATGTTGGATAGTGGGTTCAGAGCAAGGCAGAACCAGAAAGAACTTAATTAGTCTCCTTGGTATATTTCACGCTTAATCTGTATTGGCTGTGATGTGATATTATTTGAATTTGTTTGGATATTAGGTGTGGTTTTCCAATTTTTCATTACTATGTTTAGGAACTGTATCAATTTAGGATCTACTTTGTATATTTCCAATATTTGTAGTAACCATGAGTGGGGTACACTATCAAAAGCTTTTTGGTAATCAATGTATGCGTAGTGTAGCGACCTTTGTTTAGTTTATTATTATTATTATTATTATTATTATTATTATTATCTTTTTGACTTTTTTTTCTCAGCCTTAAGTCTGGTTAAAAATGGAACGTGACGCGGACCTCGGTCAATTATTGTTATTATTATTATTAAAAATTTGGAAAATTTTTCCAGGAAACAGCGTTCTAATAACATTAGAATTTGTTTGGTAAACACAGTCGTGGTCTCAACGCCAGCACGAACTGGCCTGCTCCACGCCACCGATACCCACTATCACCAAGGGCTGTAGCAGATAGAAACCGGTCATCCACAAATAAAAAGTAACAACTTAAATGCGACCACGAGTGTATTTACTAAACAAATTATACTATTATTAACAGAGTCTCAGTTAATGACATTTTCAAGCTCATAATATGGGTTGTTGGACCTTCTGTTTCCATGAACTTATCTTCTTGTTTTGGTGTAAAGTATATCTGTCCAAAGTCTGAATCACCCTTTATATAATGGGCAGTATATACAAACATTCTTTATTAATTTACTACAACAATTTGTGTGCATCTACCTACGAACAGTTTATTTCGAATCAGTGTTCAGTTTCCCATAAACGGATATTGCCTGTGACGATGTAAAACGTTGCGTCACTCGCTAGTTTATGACCACGAGAGTCATTACTCTTACCATATCCCTGAACGCAGAAGGAAGGTAAAACCTCTAATGACTTCACCTGAAGTTAGAATAGGCCGCTTAATCTTCGAAAGTGTGTCACGCGTTACACTACGGTTAGTTCGACATTAATAGCTTTGGGGCTGTTAACGATAACCCAGATACCACAATGTCTTTGATCACTCGCGCACAAATTACACCTTCTCTACCACCTGGGTGGTTTTATCAGTGACACATTAGAGCAGATGACCGTCGAGATGGAGTGTGAGAAATGGCGTTACATTTGTGTCGCTGTAAAAATAGAGGAGTTAAGTCGAGTAGTGATCCACAAATTTTTTTAACGTATGTTCTTCGGACTTTCTACCTCTTTTTACGCACCGAGCGAGTCGATTTATCACCTTCGACGGGGTTAATCATCGTCAACTGCGTTTTCTGACCAAATCACCGTCAAATCGATAGGGGATATCAAACTTCTACCAGCACACATAGGTTAGCGTTGCAAATGTGCGTTCCTCATACGACTGTCTGGAGTGTGTTGCGAGAGCAATACTTGTATCCTTATTTGCAACGTGTATGTTCCCTGTCCCTAGCAGATTGTCCAATACGAGTGACATTGTGCCAATGGTTGTTACAAACACCACGCAACAAATCCGAACTTTCCTTGGTATTTCTCGCAGAAGCAGCATAGTGCATACGAGATGACATTGCAAATGCTTGGGCATGCTATTGTTCCATCTTATCATCAGCGCTGGTTATCACTGGTTATCAGTTAGTTGGTCCCATGTGCTTATAAACAGACTTATGGGGTAGGTGTACACGCAACTTATTGGGAAACATCGTACCTGATGTTTCTGAAGACACTCTACTACTCATTCTTCGATCAGCTCACTTCTTCCACGATGGTGCTATGCACACTTTAGTCCTACGACTCGCCGATACTTGAATCGAATGTTTTCCGATCGATGGATATGTACGGGTGGCCCGATTGCTTGGTCTCTACACTCACCGGATTTGAACCCTATCAATTCCTAACTGATAGTCCATTTAAAATCATTGGTGTATTCGTCTCGAAGGCCTCATATTCGTCTCTGGGGCCTCACATGGAATCCCTTAGGAATAGAATCGTTGCTATTTCTGAGGAAACACGCGATAGTCTTGGTATCGCATTCGCAGGACTGTGGGAGGTTTGTATTCAAGCGCATGTGGACTTCTGAACGTCTTCTGCAGAGACGGTAAGCAAAACGTTTCCTTGACTATCACTATTTTGAAGACCATAACTCAGAAACCAATCATTTCTGGATTACGCGTTACAATGAACTTCTTTTAACTACATATGAGGAATGATTATGCGAAACTATTCCCTTTATTAATGAAACATTCTGAACAAAAGGCGCAGAAACCCATATCATTATTACGACGACACACGAGTCCCAAATGGGCAAAAACGACTGCCATAAGTGATTCTGAGAAAGGACGGGTGTCTTGGCCCGGCACTTGGGTACGAGCATCTCAAACAGCTAAGCTGATCGATTGTTCAAGTGCTACCGTCGTGGCATCTATGGCTGCAGGACGGCAAAAACAACCATTAGGCAAACAGGTGTTGGACGTCCACACCTCATCGCAGAACATGGGCGTCGGAGGTTTGCCTGCTCTGCAAAACTAGACAGTGGCGATGTGTGGCAGATCTGATGATGTAGCCAAACGCTGGTGCTGCCAAAACTGTTTCGCAGCAGTCTGTTCAGGGCACTAGTTGAACACCTCCAACAGGTTCCCCCACTGACGCAACCAAATCGACACACATACGACTGCAGTGGGCACAGGATCATCGTGACTGGACCGTGGATCAATGGAAAAGTGTCGCCTGTTCGAGTCAATCAAAAGCTTCTTGCTAAACTAGGTTGCTCGGAACACACACCGCATTACGTCATAGACGGGCGTGGGATATGGGGGATTTCCCCCTGGACGTCGGGATCTTTGGCAGCTATCGAAGGTACCATGCGGGGTGGGGGGGGGGGGGGGGCAAACTGCCTTGCCGCAGTGGATACACCGGTTCCCGTGGGATCATCGACGTTAAGCGCTGTCGGGCATGGTCGGCACTTGGATGGGTGACCATCCCGCCGCCATTAGCTGTTGCCATTTTTTCGGGGTGCACTCAGCCTCGTGATGCCAATTGAGGAGCTACTCGACCGAATAGTAGCGGTTCCGGTCAAGGCTACCATCATAACGACCCGGAGAGCGGTGTGCTGACCCCACGCCCCTCCTATCCGCATCCTCCTCAGAAGATGACACGGCGGTCGGATGGTCCCGATAGGCCACTTGTGGCCTGAAGACGGAGTGAAGTGGTGCAAGGTACCATGACACCTGCGATTATGTGATCATTGCTGTGGACCATCTGCATTCCTTCATGGGCCCCGACGGCGACGGCATGCTTTAGTGTGATGCCCGTATCACAAGGCCACAATTGCGCTACAATAGTTTAAGTAGCATTATAGTGAACTCACCATGAAGGGTTGGCACCAAATTCGCCTAAACACACCAAACGCCGGCCGCGGTGGTCTAGCGGTTCTAGGCGCTCAGTCCAGAACCGCGAGGCCGCTACGGTCGCAGGTTCGAATCCTGCCTCGGGCATGGATGTGTGTGATGTCCTTAGGTTAGTTAGGTTTAAGTAGTTCTAAGTTCTAGGGGACTGATGACCACAGATGTTAAGTCCCATAGTGCTCAGAGCCATTTTGAACACACCAAACGGGAAACATCTGGAACGCTATCGGGCACAAGTTACGCGCACACAAACCACTGCTCCATTATTTATGGGACTTGAGAAACCTGCAGGCAGACATCCGTGCCTACCTTCGGAATCCTACCAAGTACTTTCCATAGCGTGTGATGCAGAATCGTTGGTGCATTGCGTTCCAAAGGTGGACCAACACACTCATTGGTATTTGTACGCGTCCATTTGGCAGACACATATATGATCACACAGCGGTGTGTAGTGTCAATAGACAATAGTGCACCATATTATTATCAAACGGCGTAGCATTGTATGTTTACGGTCGGCAGTTTCCGTAAGGAGCAGTCAAATGAAAGCGAAAGAAAGGAAAGTGGATGAATTGTTTATTATTTCAAAAGTAATCTCCATAACTGTTAATTCATTTATCCACTGTGGGACAATACCGTCAATGTCTTCATGCAAAAATGATTGACGTTGCATACGGAAACATGGTTGTATTCAGGCAAATACCACTTCGTCCGAAAAAAATTGACGGGCATGAATGCCTTTCTTCAGAGCTCCAAAAATACGCAACTCGAATACAGAGAGAGAGAGAGAGAGAGAGAGAGAGAGAGAGAGAGAGAGAGAGAGAGATTGTATGGAGGGCTTGCCAGCGGAACTTCCGCCGCTTACTCGGAACAACCTCGGCAACACGACACCCCGCCCCTTACTGTTTGATTAAGGACATTCGTGCCGTCGACTTGCTTCGGACGAGGAGACGCAAGGCTGGATACAATACCATGGTTCCGTACGCAACTGCAAACGCGTTTTCCATTAAGGCACTCACTTCTTGTCTCTCAATGGGTTAAATGGCGATTACTTTAGAAATAATGAACAGTTTACTTCTTTTTTCCCCACCTATCTCGTTTTAAACTGACTGCCCCCCAAGCTTTGGGTAGGGATGGTGTTCATAGTTTCTGGGAAATCAAGAACATTTTTTTAGTATCGATGCCGAGTTTCAATATGTTAATCTGATAACCTAGACAGTGCCAGTCTCTTTGAAGCATCTACACCACGAAATGTATTTTCAAACACGAAAGCGACATTAATGAAAACTTCTAACTAGCTATATTACTTCCGAAGGATTAACGTCCATTTACCTACGCAAATAAAACCATATAACGTGTTAAATTGTTTATGTGCCATCTAAATGTGTCGTGTAGGTAATCTGAATCTTTACTCTAAGTGAATTATCAAAAAATGGTTCAAATGGCTCTGAGCATTATGGCACTCAACTGCTGTGGTCATAAGTCCCCTAGAACTTAGAACTACTTAAACCTAACTAACCTAAGGACATCACACACATCCATGCCCGAGGCAGGATTCGAACCTGCGACCGTAGCGGTCGTGCGGTTCCAGACTGTAGCGCCTTTAACCGCTCGGCCACTCAGGCCGGCGTGAATTATCAAAAGGGTTCAAATGTCTCTGAGCACTATGAGACTTAACATCTGAGGTCATCAGCCCCTAGAACTTAGAACTACTTAAACCTAACTAACCTAAGGAAATCACACACAGCCATGTACGAGGCAGGATTCGAACCTGCGACCTTAGCGGTCGCGCGGTTCCAGACTGTAGCGCCTAGAACCGCTCGGGCACCCGGGCCGGCGGTGAATTATCACTGGAGGGTCTTCAGTAATTGCTCGCTACGTAATAGATGATGTCATTTCCATTTTTCTTCTCTATTCATTTTCTTGAGTCATTTGATAAACCGACACGTCTGATGAAACGAAACCATCGTCCTACATGAGAGTCTGTTCTCCTCAAATCCAAATTTTGAGGATGTTTTCCCACCATCAGGAGTCAAATCGACTTCGCATGCCAAGGATTCGGTTTCCCTGACAAAAAAGACCAGGTGAAAATGTGCTGCGTTGTAACTAAATACCTCAATTTAAATGTCGACTTAAAATCCTGTTCAAGTTAAGTCTGCGATGCATAAAAGCCACGACGAAATTATCGCACCTTATAAGCAAGGTATATCTGACAAGTGACTTAAAGAAAAATGTAATAATTCCTTTTGAAAGAAGGCAACTGCTGACAGGTGAGAATATTACCTAACCATCAGTTTATTTACAGAATAAAGGAAGAACGTGAACGCCGACCTCGGGGAAGTTCAGCTTGTGTTCCAGAGAAATATAGGGGCACGCGAGGTCACACTGAGCCTACGACAATGGTTTGAAAAGTTCTCGGAACGGAATAAGATTAATGCACTTGGTCCAACGATGTTCCAATGCCTTGATCACATCCCGAAAATCAGTTCCTCCAGGTCTGCAAAATAGTTGCCAACTCCGGCTATCAATTATTCGTTTGAAGTGAATCTTCGTCTACCAAGAAAAATTTTCAGTTTTGGGACGAGATGGAAGTCTGAGGGAGATGGATAAGGTGAATAAGGTGGACGTGGCAACAATTCATACCTTAGTTTGTGTAATTTTGCCATGGCAACGGCATATGTTTACGATCGAGCGTGAAGAGTCGCAGCACCCATCTTGCAATTAATTATTTCATTTCTAATTCTTCAATTAAGAAGATGACATCTGGCAAGCATGAGCAGTTTCACGCACTTTCAATCGGCGATCATCCATAATCATTTTGTGCACTTTTGCAATGATTTCTAGAGTAGTGACACATCTTGGCCGACCACTGCGCGGATCATCGTCTAAGCTCTCCCGACAAAATTTAAATTCATTTGTCCACTTGGTAACAGCTGAATATGAAGGACCAGAGTCCCCCAGTGTATTCTGGAAATAGGCATGAATGTCCTTCGCTTTCATACCTTTCTTTACGAAGTACTTAATCACTGCTCAGATCTCGATTTTTTTTTCCATCTTCGCAAATCACTACGCGGGAACACCAACAGAGCCACATCACCGCCACATCTCTCTTCCAAGAGCACTGACGTGGCACGTGTTTACAGGCAATAGTCCAAAGAATACCACATGAACAACTCGTTGCGCTACCGTTGACCTCTCGTGGTGATTCCGAGAACTTTTCAAATCACCCTTGTAAGAGAGATTTATGAAAGCCAAAACTACATGTATAGCATGAGTAGATTTAGAAAAAGCTTTTGACAATCCTGACTGAAACACACTGTTTAACAATGTGATGGTAGGAGCGGTGAAATACAGGTAGAGAAAGGTTACACATAGCTTGTACAGAAACCAGACAGCAGTTATAACAATCGAACGGCATTAACGGGAAGAACAGATTGAGAAGGGAATGAGACACTGCTTTCCTATCCCGGATGTTATTCAATCTGGCATTAAAGGAAACCAGGGACATATTTGGTAAGATGATAAAAGATCATGGAGGAAAAACTTTGAGGTTTGCCAATTGCATTTTAATTCTGCCAGGGACAGCAAAGGGCATGCAAGAGTAGTTGGTTCAAATGGCTCTGAGCACTATGGGACTTAACTTCTGAGGTCCTCAGTCCCCTAGAACTTAGAACTACTTAAACCTAACTAACCTAAGGACGACACACACATTCATGCCCGAGGCAGGATTCGAACCTGCGACCGTAGCGGTCGCGCGGTTCCAGACTGAAGCGCCTAGAACCGCTCGGCCACTCCGGCCGCCCAAGAGTAGTTGGATAGCGTGGATAATGTCTTGAGAAGGGACTTTACGAACATGAGCAACAGTTGAACAATGGTAATGGAAAGTAGTTGAATAAATTAGGCGATTCGGGTAGATCTAGATTAGGAAATGAGACGGTAAAATTAGTTAATGAGTTTTATTATTTAAGCAGTCCGGCAGACAGTTCTAATCTGCTATGAAGTTTCACTACACCCTCTCCCCCTTTCTCTGAAAATAATGCAAATATTTAAACTAAGTCCTTTTAACATATGTTTCCTCTTGTGCCTTGAAATAATGGTAGCTCTTACTTCACTTTTGAGTTCACTCACATCCCTGTTTGCAGTCTCAATAATTGTTACCTGAAATCGAACACAATTAACTTTTGCCTTTTTTTCTTTCAATTTTTTTCTATTCTCTTTACACTTCCGCTTCTTAGCTTAGTATCATGGTTATTAAAAGTAAGAGAATTATTGTAACATATAGTTTATATATTGTCTCAGTAACTTAACTGCACGATGTCTGTATATTGTGAACAGTAAGCTGTTCTGTTGATGTTCAAAACAACCTCTAGTCAAGATAAACAAACGAATAAATAATCAATATTGGGGCTCATCCGCTCTTTGTGAACCTATGCCTGAAAAATATGGTAGGTCTAATTTGGGTGTGCTTGGTGTACTACACCTTTTCTAACACAGCAGATACGATGCCATGAAAACAACCCGACAGATCTGTCAGCGTCTTTAAATAAGCCTGCAGTCGGACTCAGACCTAAAAAGACTACCTATATACGAAAGGATGGCAATTCTAAGTGTGTCTTTGGAACCTGTATGCGAATCGATTCAATCAGTTCAGTCCTGTACTTACCGAGAACAGGAGTTTAATGTTATACGAGCAGCTATTTTTGATGTTTGTGGCCTGCCCATGGGAACATAGGTAAGTGACGAATTCTGTTGAAATCATCATCTGGCGAGCGACTGGCTATCAAGATGCGGGCAAAGCAACTCGCCGCGCCTGCAGGCTGCTGTTGGTGGAAGGTTTCCGGTTTCACGGCTCGGCTCTCCTCGCCTCACAGCTGCTCTTAAAGACGCCACGTGAACTGCTCCCTATCCCGTCGAGCAGCGTTGAAAGGACTCGTTATGTTTAAGGAATCTTCGTACAGAACGGTTAAATCTATAGTAATGTTTGGAGCACCACGAAACATTGCACGAAAACTGATGAATTATTACACGCCCCAATTCTCTTCTACAGTACATGTCGCACTATGTAGCTGAGAATTATTTGCCTATTTAGAAACTGAAACCTTCAACAAATGCCGAAAATCTGTATACCCTGTTCGTGCTGGTGTGGATTTTACATTTAAGATACTTGAAGGCGAAATCACGAACCACTGACTGGAGAAAAAAAATTATAACAAGAAGCTCGACGTGACACCGTAATGAACCAAGATGTTTTGAAGAACGCGTAAGAGCTGTTGGCAGGTTTAAGGAAACAAATTACCATTTCCAATAAAATTCTTCTGGGTATGTGACCACTTTGTTAATATGTAAAACTTCCAGCGTTTCGGGCACTATTACAAGTGACGCACAGAAAAAGCCTGAGGAAGGCCACTTGCAGCAGTGGCCGAAACGTCGGACGTTTTATATACACTGACAGTGCGGTCACAAACCCAAAAAAGTTTTATTGCCTCTGACAATGGCCGCGAAGCCTACACTACAAATTACCACTTTCCTGCGAGCGACACTTTCCTGCGAGCGGAAGTCCACCAAGTCATTCTGGAGAATAAATATTGCGTATTTTAAACTTAAGTTTATCGCGAGAGAGAGAGAGAGAGAGAGAGAGAGAGAGTTCGGATTGGGTTAGGAAATCAGCTGTGTACTTTCCAATGGATCCCTCCTAGCATTTGGGAAACGACTAGGGTTTGAAACACGAATCAGGGCAGTCGTGATGATGATGATGATGGTGGTGGTGGTGGTTGTGGAGGAGGAGGGCGGAGGAAGTAGTGATAATACTACTAGTAGCGACAGCAGATGACGCTAACGAATTATTTAAATCCAAATGACGTTTGTGGAGTGAACAGCAGTAACTGTACGTTCGACAGCTACCTCGTGAATAAATATAGTAACCAAAGCAAATTTACATCGCTCTAGCACGAGTTTAGGCATTCTAACTTTCCACATCGAAGACACGTTCTGTTTTACAGTGTGAAGTAACGACTAAACGGTTCTAGCGTTCCTCAAAATAGGATAACGGCTAATGTGTGGTATAAACCATTCTATTCGGCTGCCGAGCAGACTTCAGCTAACTTTCCAAATTAAAAAACAGGAATATATTTATCGTGATGGCATCTGTATTACATTGGGAACATCGTCACAGCGAGATTTGAAATTCAGTGAGCTAGAATCCACTGACTATATTTGTTTTTTATGAACAGGTCGCCTCATCAGAACGTTATAGGAGGAAACGGTTGAGTGTGAAAAAAGTGTCATAAGAATAATTATTATTTCCTCTCAATCAGTACTGCTGAAGCTGAAATTCGATTGATCTACAACTACTTTCATAAAAAAAAAAAAAATAGAAATATGTCTACAACGTTAAGATTGTTCTGAATCACCAATTTCGATAATATACCAACTTATAAACACTACATCTGTTGAGAAGGCACTCAAATGTTCTCTGGAAGACTGCAAATTAAGATGCAAATCACTTTACCAAGTCTGGGCAAAAGAGACATGTATCGAACAGCATCTACTTTTGACCTCAGTATGATAGAGAACTAGCGATAAAAAGCGATTATAAGTTACAACACAGACCTACAAATTGTTAGGTAAGTCGTGAAGACAACGCAAATGCTAAACGCGACACCTACTCCATAACAGCTAAAGGAGCGCGTAGGTGAAGCAGGTGACTCTCTAACGACGAGACACGAACCACCGCCAATGTGCTAGTCCCAAAATCAACTACCGCTGCTTCTAGGAATTACCGCGGGGTGGAAGGAAATCCGAAGGTTTGGCACAATGACAACTGAAAATCTTCCTGTCTCTTCCCGCACGCAGAGAAAGCTTGCAAAATTTTCTGCTCAGCACTTGTAGTCTTTGACAACAGACTACAAGTTGGCAGTGTATTGGACCTCGCCGTATGACTGACGGAACGATGTCTGGACACGTAAATGCAGCTCGCTTCCTACACTGTTTACAGAAATATAGCGGTGGCTCTGTTCTCAAAATTTCAACAAAATTCCACTGGCAGCCCTAAAAGCGGAAGCAGAGCTCTTGCGCCCGCACTGCTTTGAATGGCGCTTTTGGAGCACTAAGCGGCTTACTCACACCAGCACTGCTAATGGGAATACCAAGTGGAAAATCTCTCAGTTTTCGGCAATTATCTAGCCAACACCTAGAAATTGCAGAAAATGGTTCAAATGGCTCTGAGCACTATGGGACTTAACATCTGAGGTCATCAGTCCCCCACAGACTTAGGATTCGAACCTGCGACCGTAGCAGCAGCGCGGTTCCGGACTGAAGCGCCTAGAACCGCTCGGCCACAGCGGACGGCTAGAACTTGCAAGTGGTACGCCGCACCACATTCCAACGACTGGGAGAAACACGAATCCTGGCAGTTTAGCTCAACAGGCCCTGCCCTTCCAGGCACAAAGTTTATGAGAATACTGCATAAAAAACCAATATTGTCATATTAAATTCAACTGCAAACTAGCACATGCAGCATTCGCATGTTCCACCACAATGGCGCTAACGTTCGCAGCATGTGCTCCATGCGACACCGACAATGTCGGAGAAGATGTGTTATTAACCAATCGTCGCCATCAGCTCATGAAGATAAGGCTGGGCTCGAGCCAAGTAATGCATTTAATTACTTTCCAATACTATCAACGTATCACGCTATTGTTCCTTTCCTTAGAACTTCACCGAACTTTGTGTTTGAAACAAAAAATTAATAACTGCAAAATAAATTTTCAACTTAATTCTAAAATAAATTGACAGTTGCTATTCAGCGTGTTATGACAAACATTCGCAGTTGTGCTTTGGGGATGTAAGAATAGTATTAACAACGAAGCAGCGCTTCTAGTTCCAGACAGATCACTTTCTCTGTAGTTTCATCGAGTTCCTTTTCACAATGTCTTTGGTTGCACCCTTATATTTTAAATAAAAAATTCGCGTGATTCACATAGAGTGTCCGAGGCTTTGTACCTCCACCACCACCACCACCACCACCACCACCACCACCTCCAGCCTCCTCCTGAATTTTAACCTGTAGATTCACACGTTCACTTTTCCGCGAAAATTTTATCCATTTACTAAATGAGTATTGCGTGAACAAAAACTGTTTGACGGTACGAAGCGCGACAAGTAGTACTGCCGATGTACTTGAGACCTTCTGAACGCCGTTATCATCTGGCTTCGAAGCGCGTGCAAAACAGCACGAAAGACCGCCAGTGCGTTCTGAGGCGCGATAAGCAGGAGACGACCCAGATTCCGCCGCAGAGCGAGTAATGTTTTCTGGAATTCTGAACACAGCGATAACTCGACAAGCAGCGGATATACGCAGCAGCAATGCGTGCGACGAAACCGCGAACGGAGAAGGAAGCAGTGATAATCTTGTGTGTTTGTTTACTACGGCTATCCTGTAGATAAGAGACGTGCCGGCTGTTTTGTTGAAGTCTGTTCAATGCGTAGCAATGGATGCCCAAATGTATACCAGAAGCTAGGTGCAGACAGGAACATTTCTAGTTCGTTTACAGATGCTGGGTCTTAAGCACACTTTTCGTTGGAGTTGACTAACGAGTTTCTGATGACAGTACAGTGCCTGTGTGATTATGCTCGTATACGAACGGAAAAAAAACTCAGCACCAAGAAGAAGTGCGACATGAACGAAAGTTGATAGCATGTTTCTGTCCCTGAAAAATGGTGTCCATTAAAATTTCGCGACACTATGAGGATGCAAATCAAGTGCGCTTTAAATACACGATGTAACGTGAACGTTACTTACTTTTGAGATAGGAGGTGGTGAGCTGATGTTAGTGAAGAATGCCTTTACGGCGACGAAGTCGCAATTAACACCTCAGTGAGTTTGAACGAGGTAGTGTAACAGGGCTACGAGAAGCTGAATGTTCCATCTGCGATTCTGCACGAAGCCTTCACAGGAACGTAGCTGTACGACAGCAGGGGCATTCTCTTGGTTATCCCAGGCACCCTGACTGCTAAACTGTACGTCATTCCGGTGATTCGACCTCTCGTGCTCCCATTCACGAACAGCATTCCAGGAAGTGTTTTCCAGCAGGATAACGTTCGCCCACATACCGCTGGTGTAACTCAAGATGCCCTATAGAGTGTTGACGTGTTCGCTTGGCCTTCTCGATCACCAGATGTGTCCCCAGTCGAGCATATAAGCGGTATCATCGAACGCCAACTCCAGCGTCATCCACTAACAACATTATTCAAAGTGCAACATGCATGCAACTCCATCCGACTAACTTACGTCCGACACCTGTAAATACAATGCAAGCACGTTTGCATACTTGCATTTAACATTCTAGCTGTTACACCCTGTTATTCACGTACCAGCATTTCACATTTGCAATGGCTTACCTCGCGGTTGTATTAATCTGTGATCTGGCAATGTTAATCACTTACATCCGTCACCTAGGCAAATGTATTACCGAAATTTCATTACTCTATATTAACTATTTTTGGTGTTGCGGCTTTTTTTTCCGTCTGTGTGTATTGCTGTTCCCGACAATACTTTCTTTTCTGTTATACAACATTTCATGCCTATAGTAACGCATGTTTCGTGGCAGAGACGAGTTTCATACGAAATAGTTTTTGAAAAACGTAATATATAACAAAAATATTTGATCCTTTGTGTTACATAATAAAAATATTTTATATTTTTCGTTAATTTTGTAACAGAAATCAATACGGATACCGAAAAATCATGTGAAACCCAGTTCACTCTTCGTACTGAGCGATTTGAAGTGGAACGTCGACATGAAACTAATCGCAGGTAAGACGTTGCCAGGCAGATTTTAACACAGATACTTTCCAGAGACGTTTAAATCACGAGTCGAAGTCCCTCTAACGGTCCAGCCCAGTCCAAATATAGTAAGAGAGGGTAATATAAACTTAAAACTGCTCTTCCATTCACAGATTCGGGTTGCTTATACAATTACAAGTTGGCAATGGGGTGCATAACCCTTTACTAAAAGGAAGATGAATTTAATTCGCTTAGTTACGTATTAAAAGTTATTTTCTCATTCATCTCTCGCCACAAATAGCTTGCCTGAGTACAGGACTATCAAATGGGTGGGAACGGAGACATTTCTCAGATTATCGATCATTTAATTCATAGATTTGTCAAAATTGCATAGAACTGCAGAAAACCCACAGGCCGTTGGTTTCACAAATCCACGCCAACATGACGGTAGTGCGGAGGGACACCGGCCTCTCCGAAGGTCACACACCTGCGCCACCCCTGTGACGTCAATCTTACGGCAGGGGGCCGAACAGCCCCTCCCTCGGCTGAAAGTCAAAGCGACCTTCAGCATTTCCGCCCACGCTCATGTTGGCAGAAGGGACCTTTTGCAGTCGGACGAGGCATACAGTGGAGGACCCGAGATTAAAAATCTACTGAGAGTCGCCTTCTCGCCCTAAGTTCGAGGAAGTGCTTGGTAGCGTCAGTTCGTGACAGTACATCGTAGGATTCATGTCGTGACCAGTAGTCGTGTGGCAGTATAAGCCATTTTGCGCTGCATGTGCTCGTTTCCACCAGCATGGATGCTCAGTTGTGATCAAGTCATTCGCGGCAGAATGCTCATAGCAAAGTCAACTCTGTTTAAGATGTAAACATTCGGTTCGGATCGCAAGAAATCATCCTCCCGGTTATATCGATGAATTCGACAGTCTTAGTAGTGCTGTCCCTGTCCGTATGCCAGCAACGTGTTTCCACTCATGGCTTTTTACCACAACTTGTGATTCCAAACCCGCAGTTCATCTTTGCTAAGCTGTATCAAAACTCTCTAGCGACTGAAATAATTATCTTTGATCATATTTGGTATTTTTCCATGGAATTGTGGCTTGGCCCACAGGAAGCCTGCAGACTGCCTGTGTAGTCTGAAATTGTGGCTCAAATGGCTCTGAACACTATGCGACTTAACTTCTGAACTCATCAGTCGCCTAGAACTTAGAACTAATTAAACCTAACCAACCTAAGGACAGCACACACATCCATGCCCGAGGCAGGATTCCAACCTGCGACCGTAGCGGTCGCTCGGTTCCAGACTGTAGCGCCTAGAACCGCACGGCCACTCCGCCTATTTTTAAGATCTTTATGATGAGAGTACTGTGGACACGACCGTCTTTCAAGGTATCTACACGGTGTTCACAGCGCTACACGCATTTGCTGCTAGTTTGATGAACACTCATGCATCCCATTACATCTCTATTGGCACACTACGTCACACTATCTTAGCCCCACTACAAGTGTCTGCGACTATTTTGAGAAGAAGGTGATATGTACCAATAGATAACATCCCATCCGAATTTCTGAAATCATCGGGCGAACTGACGACAAAACGACTATTCATGTTGGTGTCCAGAATGTATGCGACTGGCGATGTACCATCAGATTTACGGAAAAACATTGTCCACACAGTTCCGAAGTTTAAAAGAAACGATAAGTGCGAGAATTGTCACACAATCAGCTTAACAGCTGAGGCATCTAAGTTGGTGGCAACAATTATATAAGGACGAAAGGAAAAGAACATGGCAATCTGTTAGATGACGATCAGTTGGCTTCAGGACAGCGAAAGACACCAGAAACGAGTTATGATGTTGCGACTGAAAATGGAAGCAAGACTGGAGAAAAATTATGACACGTTCGTAGAATCCCTCGACCTGGAAAAAGCTTTCGACAATAAAAAACGGTGCAAGATCTTCGAAATTCTCAGAGAAATAGGAGTAAGCCATAGGGAAAGATATGTAATATACAATACGTACTGGAACGAAGCGGGAATAGTAAGAATGGAAGACCAAGTACGAAGTGCTCGGATTAAAAAAGATGTAAGACAAATATATAGTCTTTCGCCCCTACTGTTCAATGTATACATCAAAGAATCAAATGGAAATAAAAGAAAGGTTCAAGACGGGGATTAAAATTCAAGGTGAAAGGATATCAATGATACGATCAGCTGATGATATTGTTATCCTTAGCAAAAGTGAGGAAGAATTACAATATCTGTTGAATCGAATGAAAGAGTACAGAATATGGATTAAAAGTAAATGAAAGACAAACAAAATAATGAGAAGAAACAGAAACGAGAACAGCGAGAAACTTAACATATAAGGAATATGGAGGCTCTCTGCAGATTCGGTGAGGAAAGGAAATATGTGAAATACACTGGAAAAAAGGAGAGACAGGATGAAAGAACTTGCGTTAAGACGTCAAGGAATAATTTCCATGTAATAGAGGGAACTATAGAGAGTAAAATCTGTAGAGGAAGACGGAGATTGAAAAACATCAAGCAAATAATTGAAGATGTAGACTCGTGCTACTCTGAGACGAAGATGTTGCCACGGTAGATGAATTCGTGGATGGTCACACTTGGAGAAAAAAAAAATTAAAAAGTAGTAAAACCGGAAATTTGGTAGCTCAGTAGTATGCCAATGATTGTCTTCAGTTGGATATGGCATACCTGAAGCAACTTCTGTATTCTCTTCCTCGAGGAGCACAGGCAGTTATCAAGACTAAATGCGACATTACACCGAATTAGCTTAATGTCTCCTGTGGGTTTGGCTTGCTTATAACTGTAAAATTTGCTATTAGCCTAGTTTCATCTTCAGTTTCTGCACCGGGGCTATACATAGCCTGCGTAATGATCTTCTAACAAGTAAACCTATCCAAGGGATACACTTCAATTTCGATCGGCTTTGAATAGGTTGTAATGTAGAACAAAATAAGAGACTTTTTTTATGGGTGTCCACACGGGCGTTAGGTGGGTGAAGCACTACCGTGAATAAAATTGAGCTTAATATTTTCGAATGAATACCGTTGAAACGATAACAGATACTTAAAAAACTTGAAATAAAATCTCTATTGTTTTTAACGGATGTTACAACGGTGCACCCAGATTTGTTGAGAAAGTCATTCCTTCGAAACCGCCACCGCCCCCTCCCCCATAGTGTATATATATTATATATATATATATTCGGCATTTGCATAGCATGGTGAATACCAAATTCAGTCATATACGATGAAGATGTATTCCAAAGACGCATTTGTCAGAAATGAACTAGAGAGATCTCGCGTATCACTGTACGTGTGAGCTATTTGTGTGTGCTTCAGAGCCTATCGTCATGTTGGGTTGTGTAGTAAGTCATTCCCAGATAAGTGTATTCTAAATGTATATTTGAAGATGTTGAACGCGCTCTGACTTCGAAAGAAAAAAAAAGATTTTTGACAAATCCAGATGCACCATTACAATTTTCATTAAAAACCATGGAACTTTAATTTGAATTTGTTTTAATGTGTGTTACAGCTTCAACGAAATTCAGGTTTTTTCCGCCCAAACGTATGTTTCACCCGCTTAAGGGCCGTGTGGACACGTTTTAAAAAAATATATTTTCGTATTCTGCTCTTTTAACACCTCCGTTTTTATTCCGACCTGATCTGATCGAATAGCAGCCCAATATTTATTATTAACATGACCGTGAACATAATGTGGCTGGTAATCGGAATTGACTGCTACGGAAGTTGTTACTTTCCAGTTCGTTCTGTTCAATACTATAATACTGAATGTATGGTAATAAGGAACACCAACACAGTTTTACTAATTACGAACTTATATTCTTCTCAAAACACAAAAAGGAGACAGCCACTGCCTTCGTCATACATATCTAATTACGGCTAATCTCAGCACAGGCTTTCTTCATTTTGCCATTATCGTCACACGCTAATCCATCACTGCATCCAACACTGCAATGCAAGGTTACGCCGGCGCGGTAGACGCGAAACTAAATATCGGCACTAGTAACGTCACTGATCACTTTTACAAAGATACTTCATCACTTTCCCGGTATTCATTTATTATTTAGGGGTCTAACAACGGCGATGGTGACACCCTTCTCGAATAAAAACTCTGTACTCCAATAATGGCCTCCACACACACACCATTCCCGCCAACCACTCTGGCGCATCTCGACACTCGCTCTCGCAACACGTCACAATCGGTTGTTCGCCCTATCGACCTGCGCCGAGTGCAAAGTTATAGTAAGGGCCTACGGACCCCTTACACTCTACACTACGACACATCAAAAGCCGATCAAAATTGAAGTGTGTTCCTTGGGGCGATTTACTTCCATGAGAAAGTTTTGGTAAGATCCAAGGCGTCTTCCTTGACAAGTTTAAGAAAAATGATAATAAATGTCACGTACATCAGACTAACCGGTATATTTCTCGTAGTCATCAGTCGAGCACATGCCGGTGAAGGTTCGCGACGAAATTTAAAGTTGGACTGCGTCTCGCGCTCGAACTCTACATTTTCCGTACACCAGTTGCACATCCGGACATCCCGAACGAACCACTCATAGATTCACTCATTATCTTGTTTCCTCCATATCTTTCAGCCTCCACAAGGACACTCTTTCTCGGCAGGTCTGTAGGTAACACATTGCAAGAGAAAGATACAGCTACAACTCATACTTAAGTGTCTGTCAGAAGTTTCGTAGACCCACTTTCAGACTACTTTTCTGCCGTTCCGTTCCGGAATAGCACATGAGAAAAATGAACACCTAAATCTTCCCGTGAAAGGTCTGATTTCTTCCGGTTTTTTTCCCCCCAATGGGATTTAGTAAAATATTCTGGCATTCGGAGGAGAGTGTCGATGATTGAAACGACTGTATTTTTAATTATTGCGATCCCAGTTCGCGTTATCGTAGCCGTGGCACTCCCACCCCCCCCCCCCCCCACCCCCGTTTCGCGACAGTACAAAACGGACTACTTTTTAGAAATTTTTAGACCTCCTCCGTCAATCCTGTGACAAGGATTCCCCATAGCGCAGCAGTATTCCAAAAGACGAAGGGAAAGCGTAATGTCGGCAATCTCTTAAGTAGTTTTGTTCAAGCTTGTATGCGTTTTGCTAGTAAAATGCAGTCTTTGGTTCGCCTTACACAAAGCATTTTCTAAGTGGTTGTTCTTATTTCTGTCGTTCGCCGTTCAGTCGACAAGTTCTAAATTTGTGATCTCTCTCGTGGAACCTAAATTTAATGTGCCACCTGCAAACAGTCTAACATTGCTACTCAAACTGTCTCCTAAATAATTTATATGGATTAAGAATAGCATATGGCCTGCAACACTTCCTTGTGGAACCCTAGATATCACTTCGTTTCACTAGATGACTTCCCACCTGTTACTACGACCTGTGACCTACATGACAGGAAATCACGGTCCAGTCGCACAACTGAGACACTAAGCCATACGCACGCAGCGTGATTGACAGCCGCTTGTGAGCGACAATGTCGAAAGCTTTCTGGAAATCTAGAAATATGGAATGAACTCGAGATCTTCTGTCACTGTGTTAATAAAGAGCGCCGCACTGCATTGAAAGTTATAGACACACACTGCACTCATCTCTAACTCATACGCAGGTATGAATGAAATCGAAATTTTCCACGATTTAGTTTATTATTGTTACTGTTATTATTATTAAGCTATATATTAGATAGATTATTTTTTCTAGGTCTGAGAAATGTTAGTGTAAAGCCTCCGAACTACATATTTTTTCAAATTTTGTTACTATCTTTGATTTTTCAGAACATTAAGGCTTATTGGTGGAACGCTAAATGGCCTGTCTTCTTTTTAATGGTGACTTCACTAGGAAGGACTATTTAAATAAATCTCTGACAACAGACAACACATTATAAGACAGGCAATGTAAAGTCGCAGCCTTTGCAATATCTCGAGATGGCCAGATATACACAGTCCTTTCATAATAACTTTTTGTTTACAATCAGAAAAAGAGCTCTGAATCACTTCTTGAATGTTTTAATTTCATGCAACTCAGCCCTACATCGAGAGATCTGCATTGCTTTTATTTCTGTTTCCATACTTCTAATTTTTGACATAATGTCGCACTGTCGCATTTACAGTAGTGTACATTTTCACTGTTAATGTTTTGTCTATTACTAATTCCTTCCTTAGTTGGTAATATATTTACCTGTAAAACTACTACTTTATGGTAACTTCTTTTTTGAGTCCGAATATATTTAACATTATTAGGCTCGTTACTACACCCTAAGTCAGCACTGGAGGATGGCAAAGTTAAGAGTTGGAACGGCATCAGTCTTCATCTTGCGTTTCGAAGCAGTACTCAACAATTCACTTTTCAAATCTAATCCGACTGAGCAAAATGTACTGAGCAGATGCGAGCATTTTGAACTCAACATATCTGCACATTTAAAACTATTTATTCAGTTTCGTTTCGTCTTATTGTTTGTTGGAAATATATGGAACTTAATTGCTAACTTAATTAGTTGTCTGTTGTGGTTAGTACAATTGGCTGGCGATCGCACAACAAAAATAGTCTCTTAAAAACTTACTCTAAAGCATCCCTCAATACATTGATAATTACGGCGTAACTCTGAACACAATCGCCAGTAATAAAAATTAACACTGCCGTAATCACATCACATTATGGCAATTGCGAGCAACTGAGCGCTGGTTGGTTTCACTCTGACGTCAGCAGCGCAGTTTGCTACTATTATCGGCCGAAGCCTTCCGACAACTAGCGAATCCTGCCGATTCAGGTCTAGGGGAGCCGATCGGCCGACAGTTTACACACTGTACGCGCATCGGCTGCTGCGCAGAGGGAGCGGCCGTCACGTGAGGCTGGAAGACGCGCCAGTCAAGTGGTCCGCACATTGAGGCGTGGGCTGACGCGGGTGACCTCCGCGCCTCGAGCAGACGTGACCTCAGCGCAGGCACGTAGGCCACCGGGACTCCACCGTCACTGCTGGCGCTCAAGGCCGTTCCGCAGGCGCACACGCCGCACTGATTGATTCTTCTCTCGGATGCTTCTCCGTGGCTCTCAGCCGTAGCGCTGTCGTCCCCTGCCTGCTCTCTAGACCAGAACAATATCAGCGTAAACCGCGCGGTCTGACGCCTTGTCACGGTTCGCGCGGCTCCCCCTGTCGGAGGTTCGAGTCTTCCCACGGTCGCGCGCGCGCGCGCGCGCGCGCGTGTGTTTGTGCGTGCGTGTGTGTGTGTTTTTTTTTTGTCCTTAGCGTAAGTTAGTTTAAGTAGTGCGTAAGCCTAGGGGCTAATAATCTCTGCAGTTTGGTCCCATAGCAACTCAGCACAAATTTTCAATTGCGTAAAATGCAACTCGGCGTATTTGATATTTTCCACTCTACAGAAAAGTTGAGGCTTTCACAACACTATCCACGTTTTTGAAGTTAAGCAAGTATTGGAGAAAGAAGTGTCCGGAAAATGTTAGTCGGCAACCTTACGCGGTTAAAATCAAAGTAAGTTGAGTAAATAAGTTTACTGTAATTTATAACATGAGAACGTTACACAGAATGTTTCACAGTTCATGTTACACACTTCTAGATGTTGTGGAGGGGGACATAGTTTATCAAGTTTTACGTAGGAACCCACGTCTAGAAACGTCATCCAACGACGCTGCACAGCGGGAAAGTTACAGGTGCCCGTGCCTGTAAATGTGTGTATACAGGGTGTTACAAAAAGGTACGGCCAAACTTTCAGGAAACATTCCTCACACACAAAGAAAGAAAAGATGTTATGTGGACATGTGTCCGGAAACGCTTACTTTCCATGTTAGAGCTCATTTTATTACTTCTCTTCAAATCACATTAATCATGGAATGGAAACACACAGCAACAGAACGTACCAGCGTGACTTCAAGCACTTTGTTACAGGAAATGTTCAAAATGTCCTCCGTTAGCGAGGATACATGCATCCACCCTCCGTCGCATGGAATCCCAGTTGCGCTGATGCAGCCCTGGAGAATGACGTATTGTATCACAGCCGTCCACAATACGAGCACGAAGAGTCTCTACATTTGGTACCGGGGTTGCGTAGAAAAGAGCTTTCAAATGCCCCCATAAATGAAAGTCAACAGGGTTGAGGTCAGGAGAGCGTGGAGGCCATGGAATTGGTCCGCCTCTACCAATCAATCGGTCTCCGAATCCGTTGTTGAGAAGCGTACGAACACTTCGACTGAAATGTGCAGGAGCTCCATCGTGCATGAACCACATGTTGTGTCGTACTTGTAAAGGCACATGTTCTAGCAGCACAGGTAGAGTATCCCGTATGGAACCATGATAACTTGTTCCATTGAACGTAGGTGGAAGAACATGGGGCCCAATCAAGACATCACCAACAATGCCTGCTCAACCGTTCACAGAAAATCTGTGTTGATGACGTTATTGCACAATTGCGTGCGGATTCTCGTCAGCCCACACATGTTGATTGTGAAAATTTAACATTTGATCATCAGAATCGAGGAAGTACAGTACATACTGACGAAACTAAAATGAGCTCTGACATGGAAATTAAGCGTTTCTGGACACATGTCCACACAACACCTTTTCTTTATTTGTGTGTGAGGAATGTTTCCTGAAATTTTGGCCGTACCATTTTGTAACACCCTGTATACAGGTGACTCCGTGATGATTTACGAACTTTCTAGAATGGAGAAGTATAAACGTATCAATTTTAGGTAACGGTCCCTGAACTGGAAATGAAGAGTCGAAAGATGTGTTCCAGAGGTATCCAGAGGTATCGCTTACATGTACCGGGACTGTTGTTGCTAAGACTGGAGGGTAGGCAACCTTCAGAATGGTAGTATGGGCAGAAGTATAGGAAACACTGTAGTAAACTTGGGTTCTAAAATGCATACCTTCAGGGCTATGAGCGTTTGTTCCATAGAGGAGATTTGTTTTACAGTGGCGAAAACGAACAAGCGCTTGTTGCTCATCAGGTATGCATTTTAGTATCCATGTTTACTGGACATTTTTTCCTTGTTTTGATCCATACTGCCACCTCTGAAAGTTGCCATCCTACAATTTTAGCAACAGCAGTACCAGTAGATGTATTCCACTGCCAGAGGTGCCAGAACGGTTTTCGCTTATAACTTTGGATTAGGTCGTTTTCCCTACGTCAAATTGATAATTTATCCTACTCCATCCTAGAAGGTCTGTAACATCAACTCGGAATCACCTTGTATATACATACGTTTCCGGACGTCACCACCTGTAACTTCTGTGCTGTGTAGCGTCGTTGGATGACGTTTCCGGACGTAGTTTCCTACGTAAAACTCGATCCTCTCAACAACTTTAGAGGTGTGTAACATGCACTATGAAACACCTTACATGTACAGTGTTAATAAGCGGCATGTACAGTACCTCATTAAGCTGAGAAGAAACATATTCTCTGTGCTTAATGCCGGCCGGAGTGTCCGTGCGGTTCTAGGCGCTACAGTCTGGAACCGAGCGACCGCTACGGTCACAGGTCCGAATCCTGCCTCGGGCATGGATGTGTGTGATGTCCTTAGGTTAGTTAGGTTTAGTTAGTTCTAAGTTCTAGGCGACTGATGACCTCAGAAGTTAAGTCGCATAGTGCTCAGAGCCATTTGCACCATTTTGCTTAATGTCTAATTTTGAGGAACACAACGTACCAGTGAAAGTAAAATTGAGAACTTTTAATTTTTTCAAAAATTTTGTAGACATGTAATCCTGAAATGTGTGTCGTCGTGGTGTTCAAGCAGAGGTAATGGAAATGATCGTATGGCATTGTTGGCCGGGTGGCCCCATGCGGGGCAAGTCCTGTTTAGTTGACGCCACTTGGGCGACTTGTGGATCAATGATGATGAAATGATTAAGGAAACACAACACCCGTTTCAGGTAGAATGTTCGTATGTGTGAAGTTAGAACCAACGACAGAACAATTACAACTACCCTTCATACACCCTGGAGCTCTAAACCGAGTCATCTTCAAACTACCACGCTGGTAGTTTACTCCTTCAAGACTGTTGCGAGGTTACCAACTCGAGTGTAGCTCTTGCAGTTCGCACTCCCCCAAGAGATTTAGTAACAAAGTCTTCTCTCGTAACCAATCTTTCTTGTGACGATGTCCCACAAACAGAATTGCGACGAAAGCTGGGCTTCTCTCCTAGTCCCATCCAACGCAACGCCAGCATTGGCTCTTTTTCAAATATGCAGCTGAGAAGGATTTCTGCGAGGGGGTGACGCTCTCTTCTGTCCCGCTAGTTAGTGAGTTCGTGATAGTTCTGCGGAGTGACGCCTGGATGGAGACGGAATGTGTTAACATTTCTGCCGAGCCCGAGAGACATCAGGCAGCAGTTCTTCGCCTACACATTCGTTGGCTTCGCCATCTCACAACCAGCCGTATTTCAATTTAAACCCATATTGATTGAAAAAAAATGCAAAAGTTTCTCAGAGACTTCTACCAGTCACAAAATTTTGTAGCTGACGTGCTTGAACTATTTAATGAAGCAACATGTTTCGAGGTATAAACCTCATCTTCGGGCTAAAATGCAGACACAAAAAAATTCAACAAAAGTTCACATAATACCGAACCTTTTTTTTCCACAGGAGACCACCCTAATGCGAGAGAATATTCACTCGTATGTTGATCCGCTGTTCACAAAATGAAATACATATAACCACTCACTTTGTTCATATGAATTGGCTGTCTTCTTGTAGTGTGTTCAGTTACCTCCAACGTTGCCGGTCTTTAGATCACGTTTAACCACCGTTCATTTGTCGATGCTGGTGCTCAGTCACTTGCGAGTTTTCTTTACTTTTTCTGTCGCATGTCTAATGTTGGTCGACGAAATACAGTGTGCCCCACAAAGAATGATCAATATTTAGGGAGATATCAGGAACCACCATTAGAAGCAACGAAGTCTAGTAGACAAGGGCTCTAAAATGCAAACCTTAAAACGATATGAGCATTTGCTTAGTAGAACTGTTTCACAGTAGCGAAGATGTATATAGAGAAGCGCGTGAAAACCATGGATCCAACTACACTCTCTCGAATACCCTGAACCATTCCATGTCAATTTCATGATTGTTACCTGAGTGTGAAGCAACAAACGCGAAAGTTCGACCTTGGGCGGTCCAAGGAAGCAGTCACTTACTGCTTCTTTGTATTACTAGACGAAAATTCGTGTTAATATAAGAAAAAAAGCTAAGTTTCTTCCATGTTAAACTCTACGGTTCCGTTGCTTGCCATTTTTTGGGGAGGGGGGGGGGGGGCGGGTGGCACCCTCTGTCTTCTGGCTCTTTGACAAATCCCGTCTCGGTCGCCCCCCACAGTTTTTAACCTTTACAACTCCCGCTAGTACCATGGGAGTAACTCCCTTACATCGCAACACAATCTATCGTACTGCCCCTTCCTCTTCTCAGTGTTTCCCATGTCCTCACCAATTTTGCGGAAAACCACTCCATTTCTCATCAGCATTCTTCTGTAGCACTACATTTCAAACTCTTCGATTCTCTATTTTACCGGTTTTCTCACAGTCCATGTTTCGTTACTGTACAATTCTCTGCTTCAAACGCATATTCCCAGAAATTTCTTACTCAAATTAAGGTCAATGTTTGATGCTAGAAGATTTTTATGGTAAACAATAACCCCTTCCCCCGTGCTAGTCTGCTTTTAATGTCTTCTTGCTTTGTGATCACAAATTATTTTGATTCCGCGGTAGCCGAGTTCCTTAACGTCATCTATTTCGTGTCATCAATTTTGATGTTACGTTTATCGCTCATCTTATTTCTTCTACGCCTCACTACTTTCGTCTTCTTCGGTATACTCTAAATCCATATTCTGTGCTCAGTTCACTGATCATTTCGTTCGGTAGCCTTGGAATTGTTCCTTCATTTCAGTGACGACAGTGATGTCACCAGTGGATCTTATCGCTGATATTTCTTCAACGGTAACTTTTATCGCACCCCTGAACCTTTTATTTCCGTCATTGCTTCTTCGATATACACAGATCTGACACCATGAATACGTCGGTCCATAGGTCCAAGAAAACAAAGTAATTTCAGCTTCAAACTGAATTGCACATATTGAGTACCAGGGGTTCAAACCTTTAGTAGACGCCATCTTATGAATAACGGATTTGTAATAATGTCTTTGCCCATAACACGTTGAAACAAAAGAGGAAGTGACATCCTACAAATACCTGGATAGTTCCTAAGCGACGTGCGAGAAGATATGAGTGATATTTGTGAATTTACTGAGAAGGGACAGCTCATGCCAGCGGTGAACAGAGAAAAGAGAGGAGAATGCTACAGTTGTTCCAGGACGTTCGATGCGTAGATACCGCAGCCCGTCAACAATTTACGTAACGTTTTGGACTCACTACAGTAATTACCTTCCCCGTGAACCATGGACCTTGCCGTTGGTGGGGAGGCTTGCGTGCCTCAGCGATACAGATGGCCGTACCGTAGGTGCAACCACAACGGAGGGGTATCTGTTGAGAGGCCTGACAAACGTGTGGTTCCTGAAGAGGGGCAGCAGCCTTTTCAGTAGTTGCAGGGGCAACAACCTGGATGATTGACTGACCTGGCCTAGCAACATTAACCAAAACGGCCTTGCTGTGCTGGTACTGCGAAAGGCTGAAAGCAAGGGGAAACTACGGCCGTAATTTTTCCCGAGGGCATGCAGATTTACTGTATGGATAAATGATGATGGCGTCCTCTTGGGTAAAATATTCCGGAGGTAAAATAGTCCCCTATTCGGATCTCCGGGCGGGGACTACTCAGGAGGACGTCGTTATTAGGAAAAAGAAAACTGGCGTTCTACGGATCGGAGAGTGGAATGTCAGATCCCTTAACCGGGCAGGTAGATTAGAAAATTTAAAAAGGGAAATGGATAGGTTAAAGTTAGATATAGTGGGAATTAGTGAAGTTCGGTGGCAGGAGGAACAAGACTTCTGGTCAGGTGAATACAGCGTTATAAATACAAAATCAAATAGGGGTAATGCAGGAGTAGGTTTAATAATGAATAAAAAAATAGGAGTGCGGGTAAACTACTATAAACAGCATAGTCAACACATTAATGTGGCCAAGATAGACACGAAGCCCACGCCTACTACAGTAGTACAAGTTTATATGCCAACTAGCTCTGCAGATGATGAAGAAATTGAAGAAATGTATGACGAGATAAAAGAAATTACTCAGGTAGTGAAGGGAGACGAGTCATGGGTGACTGGAATTCGACAGTAGGAAAAGGGAGAGAAGGAAACGTTGTAGGTGAATATCGATTGGGGCTAAGAAATGAAAGAGGAAGCCGCCTGGTAGAGTTTTGCACAGAGCATAACTTAATCATAGCTAACACTTGGTTCAAGAATCATGAAAGAAGGTTGTATACATGGAAGAATCCTGGAGATACTAGAAGGTATCAGATAGATTATATAATGGTAAGACAGAGATTTAGGAACCAGATTTTTAATTGTAAGACATTTCCAGGGGCAGATGTGGACTGACCACAATCTATTGGTTATGAACTGTAGATTAAAACTGAAGACACTGCAAAAAGGTGGGAATTTAAGGAGATGGGACCTGGATAAACTGACTAAACCAGAGATTGTACAGAGTTTCAGGGAGAGCATAAGGGAACAATTGACAGGAATGGGGGAAAGAAGTACAGTAGAAGAAGAATGGGTAGCTCTGAGGGATGAAGTACTGAAGGCAGCAGAGGATCAAGTAGGTAAAAAGACGAGGGCTCGTAGAAATCCTTGGGTAACAGAAGAAATATTGAACTTAATTGATAAAAGGAGAAAATATAAAAATGCAGTAAATGAAGCAGGCAAAAAGGAATACAGACGTCTCAAAAATGAGATTGACAGGAAGTGCAAAATGGCAAAGCAGGGATGGCTAGAGGACAAATGTAAGGATGTAGAGGCTCATCTCACTAGGGGTAAGATAGATACTGCCTACAGGAAAATTAAAGAGACCTTTGGAGAAAAGAGAACCACTTGTATGAATATCAAGAGCTCAGATGGAAACCCAGTTCTAAGCAAAGAAGGGAAAGCAGAAAGGTGGAAGGAGTATATAGAGGGTCTATACAGGGGCGATGTTCTTGAGGACAATATTCTGGAAATGGAAGAGGAGGTAGATGAAGATGAAATGGGAGATAAGATACTGCGTGAAGAGTTTGACAGAGCACTGAAAGGCCTGAGTCGAAACAAAGCCCCGGGAGTAGACAACATTCCATTAGAACTACTGATGGCCTTGGGAGGGCCACTCCTGACAAAACTCTACCATCTGGTGAGCAAGATGTACGAGACAGGAGGTATACCCTCAGACATCAAGAAGAATATAATAATTCCAATCCCAAAGAAAGCAGGTGTTGACAAATGTGAAAATTACCGAACTATCAGTTTAATAAGTCACAGCTGCAAAATACTAACGCGAATTCTTTACAGACGAATGGAAAAACTAGTAGAAGCAGACCTCGGGGAAGATAAGTTTGGCTTCCGTAGAAATATTGGAACACGTGAGGCAATGCTGACCTTACGACTTATCTTAGAAGAAAGATTAAGGAAAGGCAAACCTACGTTTCTAGCATTTGTAGACTTAGAGAAAGCGTTGACAATGTTGTCTGGAATACTCTCTTTCAAATTCTAAAGGTGGCAGGGGTAAAATACAGGGAGCAAAAGGCTATTTACAATTTGTACAGAAACCAGATGGCAGTTATAAGAATCGAGGGGCATGAAAGGGAAGCAGTGGTTGGGAAGGGAGTGAGACAGGGTTGTAGCCTCTCCCCGATGTTGTTCAATCTGTATATTGAGCAAGCAGTAAAGGAAACAAAAGAAAAATTCGGAGTAGGTATTAATATCCATGGAGAAGAAATAAAAACTCTGAGGTTCGCCGATGACATTGTAATTCTATCAGAGACAGCAAAGGACTTGGAAGAGCAGTTGAACGGAATGGACGGTGTCTTGAAATGAGGATATAAGATGTACATCAACAAAAGGAAAACGAAGATAATGGAACGTAGTCGAATTAAGTCGTGTGATGCTGAGGGAATTAGATTAGGAAATGAGGCACTTAAAGTAGTAAAGGAGTTTTGCTATTTGGGGAGCAAAATAACTGATGATGATCGAAGTAGAGAGGAGATAAAATGTAGACTGGCAATGGCAAGGAAAGCGTTTCTGAAGAAGAGAAATTTGTTAACATCGAGTATAGATTTTAAGTGTCAGGAAGTCGTTTCTGAAAGTATTTGTATGGAGTGTAGCTATGTATTGAAGTGAAACATGACGATAAATAGTTGGGACAAGAAAAGAATAGAAGCTTTCGAAATGTTGTGCTACAGAAGAATGCTGAAGATTAGATGGATAGATCACATAACTAATGAGGAGACATTGAATAGGATTGAGGAGAAGGGGAGTTTGTGGAACAACTTGACTAGAAGAAGGGACCGGTTGGTAGGACACGTTCTGAAGCATCAAGGGATCACAAATTTAGCATTGGAGGGCAGCGTTGAGGGTAAAAATCGTAGAAGGAGACCAAGAGATGAATACACTAAGCAGATTCAGAAGGATGTGGGTTGCATTAAGTACGGGGGGATGATGAAGCTTGCACAGGATAGGGTAGCATGGAGAGCTGCATCAAAACAGTCTCAGGACTCAAGACCACAACAACAACAACAACAGTGATTACTGAAAGATGTTGTAATGGGAGTATGATGCCCTTGGCATTCTTCGGTCTATTTATCATAACTGGATCTCGAAACAGGTTGTAGAAAGTATAGCTACGTTACATGCAACCAGAGAAGAGCCTAGATGTAATGTATTTCTCAAGAAAACCTACACTGTAACAGAACTGGGTGGCTCCTTAAAAACTGTTTTAATTTTACGCGTAGGAGCTGACCCGTTCTTCAACACTTCTCTATTGAATTTTGAACTAAGCCTACAAATACAGAAAGTGCTGCTATTTCAGTACGACGAGGGACTTCTTCGTTTAACAAAAGAGGCGCAGAACTTTCCTCCAAATACGATAACCGCGTGTTGTTTTTCTTACTCTAATGTATCTTTCATTACATTTTTCCCTATCATTGTTGCTTCCAAAGTCAAGTTACTTATTGCAGATGACTTAGTAGCAGTTTTTCTATACCGTCCTCTCTTCTGTTGCATGTGTTCCATAGACTTACTTTCGCGACCTTTTTTTCTTCGTGATTAATCTGTCCTTAATTTTGAACAGCCTGTCGGATTTCAGATATACACATTTCAACCTATGTGACCTTTAGTGTTTTTTTCTTTTTTTCTCCGATGCTCATGTACATAAGTCTAGAAAATGCCTAATCGGGAAGGAACAAAGACATTCCACATCTTCATGGGTTGAATGAATGACGACGTAAGTGGGTACAACCAGATTATGTTTGTGGTAACATATATGTTTGCTTTCCTTGTTTGGAAAATAATAGCTAATTCTCGCCTTTGTTAGATGTGGCTACTGCCTAGATTTGACGCAATGTTTCCTGCGGTTTAGGGGGCGCTCAAAGACGCGATTATCAGCTACAATGCTTCCAGTTCACGTATTTCTTAATGTGGCAGGGACACATACCAATACAATAAATTCTCGTATTAGTTTAATCAAAGGTAAGATACGCAGTATAATTTTGTAATTCTGTAAACCTGAAAGTATTTGCTACTGGGAACTACTTATGTCTGGGACGTAGTTAGTCGTAAACGTTAACTAACAGGAGAGTCAGAATATCTTTTCTACTTTGTGCTACTTATTTCATTAAACTTACTTTGATAACTGACCAATTCGTTTGAAATCTGAATGTTGCTAACAGTGTGTGACACCGCATATTTACATTGTCGAACAAACTTAATACATGGAGCAGCTCTCAATGGCATACGACACTCCTACTTGCAAATGCGTTTCTTTAGAGAGGTGCTCATTACGTTGCGAGCTGCAATAATCAACCGTCAGCCGGACGGATCCACTTCCTTCGCAGCGACATTGCATCAGATGATTTTCGGCCGAAGTCGGGTGTCACGCTATACTTCGTCACGATAGCACGCAACACTTGGAAGTTGTGGCTCGCGTTAACGGACGACCAATAGCGTGCTTCCACGCTGGCGTGTTGTCCAACCAGCGCCGGGAGCCGGTTCCAGCAGCCGAGCCCACAGAGGCCGTTACGTCAGTCAACGAGCGGCGGTGACGTCACCGTCGCCTTGCACGCACTTGTTGCTTCCAGAAGAATCCCTCCACACCCGTCTGCAGCTGCAGCCAGCACCCGCACAGGGCGGAGGGGATACTCCCTTCTAGATACTTCCCCCCCTTCTGTCGGTTAGCAGATGTGAGGCACACCTATTCAGCCTCGCGACGGGGGAATGACTAAGCGAATATAGACAGCTACGGCTGGCGTACCTCCAACAGATCTTCCGCCTTCTGGAAAAAGTTACCAGAAGCGTGCTAAGTAAGGTCTTTTTCCTGCGCTCTTTAAATAACGTATCGTATAATCTGCGATAGCTTTTCGAAGAAGCTTCCTTTAGCACTTCTCAATGAAGGAAACGTATGAACGGCGACATCTTCGGGTGAACTCTCACCATTTATGTATTTCGAAGTTCAATTTTCATATTCAAACCAGATAACCAGAGACCACGGCACTAATGTGAAAATTACTTTCATCCGTAAGTTTTGCACGCTATTGTAGATAACCATGGTAAATTCTGTGAACGTGTCCTGTTATGGGTATTTCCAATTTGCAATGTTTAAAGATCTCGGTTAATAAAAAACACCGCATATATGTATGAAATGTGTACCCATTATAAAATCACGGACAGTTGTAATACAGCGTTATGGGTGCCTCGGTTCAAGACTCAAACGAGAACATTTTATTTTTATTTTTAACTGAACTTGTTTTTATTTATTTAGCTGACAAATGCATCATTAACAGTTCCGCAATTGCTGTTAGAGAGGTTTCGAAATGGAAAGACATATCCAACTGCAATTTTTTCCTTCTTCGTCTGATGAATCCAGTTGTTCACAAACCTTTTTATCATCAGTGGTTTGACGGGTTAGACTTGGTTTAACGACAGTATCCTATCTTCATCAGGAGTTCAAATGCGACTTCTGTGAATCTCATCCGTACGCTGACTGACTCTTACTCCTGAAAAATAAAGCTGTGAACTGGATGACGCTTCCCTTAGTAAGTCCCGTAGTGGCAATCTCCTGACGGAAATATCGAGTTCCTCATCAGAATGAAAATATTCTGGTGTTACAATAGAGGATACTTGTATCTTAGACTAAGTAAAATGCGCAGCTGGATTTGACAGCAATTTCACGACTTTTTTTTTCCTTCCACAGTCACTTTTTAATTTATATAATATGTAGCTGTAAATAGGATTTTCTTCGCTTCCAGATGTCCTTCCGTTATAGTCGTTAATGAAGTATTACAACAATAATCCAGTTATGCGTCGAAGCATGTTTCACCTTTCACTGTAGAATGTTGATAATTACATATGATTTCATCATTATTACCAAGGAATTCTGGTGACACCCCGACAAGGCTAGTTGAGAATATTATCTTCACTGCATTCCCACTGTAAGCCCCTAGAGAATCATCCTAATAACTGAAAATAAAGAAGACTGGTGTTTAATGTACAATCAGCTGCAGTATCATAGGACAACAAGCTAGGGATGCTGATGGAGAGGGCAGTCTGCCACGAGATTTTCTGAGGAAGTATCTGGGTATTGACCTTAAGTAATTTAGGTTAACCGGGGAAACAATCTGGGTGGTCTGACGAGAATCTCAACCGCTTTCCTCGCGAATGCGAGTCTAGTATCTTACCAATGCGCCTTTGCTTTCGGTGGGAATACGAATACATGTAGACCACTCAGTTTGGCTTGTGGCGCTATTTCGTGGAGCTTTTTTATTGCAAATGAAAGGAGAGGAAATTTCGAGACCGTTGTCACAGATTACGAAAGATTTCACTTTTTCGTACGGCGTCATCCTTGTTCTTGAGGCTTTATCTTCTGGCGACGTGTAGCTTCCCTAGCTGGAGCCTCCTTCCGCAGCGGCCGGCGAGCATAGAGCAGCCAACGCCTTCAGAGAGGGCTCCAGCAAGGCAGCCGGGGCGGAGGCGTCAGAGATAATCCCCAACAAAAACGGAGACTTGGACGTTTCTTATAATCGCTTTAGCCTGTTTACTTCGGATAAAATCTAAGTACTGCGTTCGCAGTCTGGTCGATACTCCACAGAGTCAGAGACTGGGAGGATAGTCTGCTCGAAAAGTAGGCCAAGACGCTGTCATCGTTACACATGTATCGTCCAATTGGACAGGCTGTTCATCATCCAGGCGAATAATTTAGAAGCAACAGGGTCCACAGCAATGATAAACTTTTCGAAATAAATAAATCTCATCCGTTGGAATTCATTTGAATTTCATGCTTGTTTTGTGAACGACGTTGCGGCTGTGTAGCCTTTTTCAAGTAAAATGTTCAACTCGTTTAGTACTATGTTTTGGCTGACAGCCATATACGTTTTATCGGCTGCCAGCGACTGGAAGGGCTTTACAGTTTTATCAGTAATATTCGTGACAGTACAAAGAGCAGCAACGAACTTACAGTCCTCCATCACACTACAGTCTGATTAAAACTACTCGACAGATGACGTCTGTCACCTGCTGCTAGTGTTGCGACACAGGCTGACGGCTAGGTGACAAACAAACACGGCGGGTTACTTCACTAACGCTGTTTGTGTGTACCACGGAGCAGTGTTCGAAGTGGCCGCCGCGACTTAGGACGGAAATACGAGATGCTCTGTTGACAGCCGATTATAATCGACCGATGACAAAGCTGAGGCAGAAGAAGAGTTTTGTAGCCCCGAATTTAAATTGAAGTCCTAAACCAACTACAACCTCGTGATATAGAATGTATCGGAGAAAACGGTGGTCTACAATCTATGGCGGCACCAAAATCACGTTCGCTTTGTTCACGACGATTAAAACTGACCTCTACGAGGAAACTCAAGATAGAAAAAATTCGGTTTCAGCGCTAGAAGCAAACTGCAATTTCTCGCTATCCTTGGTTACCTGAAATTATCCTCACACTGGCTACACGATTTGTCGCATTACTGACCGATGGCAGTCCGTATTGGCATTCTGTTGCAGATTATAGGCGACACAGGTAGATTCCAACAGTAAAAAAGGATACGAAGAAAAATAAGAGCAAATAAAGTCAATACGACGATGAAAATGACGCGGTGAACTGTTATAAATAAAAAATACATTTAAATCAATTAAATGAAAAATAATTATCATAATCTTTTCATTAGAATTTAAAAAATTGCGTTACATTTGATGAAGTTGGAACCTACGACTGTCTACATGGCAGGTTTGTACGCTACTCATAGCGCTGTGGCACAACACTAGATTAAATATATTTTGTAATTCTGGTGACCCAGTCGCAGTGATGAAGTGCAGCGTCCAAAAATTCGGTTTCAAGCAGCGTCTTACGAAGCTGATCTATTATAACGGTATATGTGACGCTGAGTGGCATATTGTGCGGAAGTACCCGGTACTGCTTGGTCAGTGCTGCGTATGAAACCTGTGTATTTCGTTAGCATAGTTGTGTGTGTTAGCACTTGTGATGAGATACGAAATAAAAGTGTCAGATCCATGATTCGGAAATCAAACACGTCAAGAAAGCAAGCCGGACAAGGGACTGGAAGTTTTGCAACGGGGAACAGTTCCGGCGTGACTTTGAGCGCTCTTATTGGAAGAAACCAGCTCCACAGCGTGAAATGTTAACTAAAAGTAATTTTAATGGGACTATAGTAAATGGTTTGGCTGTATGATGCTGTTTATATGGTGACGAATATCATGGATACACCTCTCAGGTCCGCCCAACTTTGGGCTGTCCATAAAATTACACGACGGTCACCCAAAACTTGGGTGAAATGATATGATCGTACGGCATAATTGAGCGCGAGACCCCGTCTGGAGTCGTTCGGCAGCCTGGTACTAATCTTTCTATTTGACGCCACTTCGGCGAATTGCGCATCGATGATGTTAAGATGAAATGACAGGACAACATGAACCACCCAGTACCCGAGACCCCGAGATTTAGACTTAGCAACGGTAACCACTGTGTGTCTCTCTCTCTCTCTCTCCTCTTCCCCCCCCCCCCCCCCACCCTCTCAGCATTTGGTCTGGATGGACGTCCCATGATAGCTTCCCAAGTTCATGGTTGAATACTTCGCTCAGTTCTTTTATTCCAGAGGGCAGCCAGACCTCTGACCGAACATGCTGAACTTAAAATTAAGAAATTAGGCCGCTAATCACTGTGCCACCATTTCGTCACCACTAGACCACGAGCTGCGGATAGTAAATAGGTTAAACGTTTTACTTGAAAACGACTAGACAGCGGAAAAGTCGTACTACAGAATATAAATATAAAATAGAAATGAGTAACAAACAATGCAAGAAAATTGTATCTTTCAAGTACTTTACAAAAAGCTAATGAGACTAACTGATTTTTTGTTTTCAGGCAGTCAGAGACTTTCACTGTATCTCCACAATTATTTCTCCTTACGGTATAGGAACACTCAGAGTTAGTTCCACGCACCGTAAAACTTATCATATTGTCTTCGTAAGGGTAATAGCGGTAGACCTGCACAGGATCGACACTTGGGGCCTGTGGTATCGATAGCTACCATGCCACAACGTAGATGCGCTCTGCTAGGTTGGCACTACTACACCGACGACAGCGCCCTCTAGCCGGCGCTGTGCAGCTCTACGAGCGCCGCTCCGGATTCAGCCCTTTTGATTCCGACTAGGCGACCAACATCGTTTCACTTTCATAGTGGGCGAGCCACTACAGATTTTGCCTTTGTAGCTTCTAGCCAATGTTAGATGTGATTGATGTACAGATTCTCACCTACGTGTTCATCTCAGCCAAAGTTAAGTATTATCAGTTGTATGTGTTCATACACCAGTAAAAGAGCTATAACCTGTATGCAGTACCGAAGCATTTCACCTTTTCCTGCTCCTACTCATTCCCTACATTCGGCCTACCCTTCAGCTTACAGGAGCAGACCCACGCGCAGCCTTCCAGGAGGGATACAAAATGGCAGGGACTGTCTGCTGACGCTCACAGTAAACAAATGTAACATACTGCGCATAAAGAGGCGGAATGACCCATTACTATGAAACTAAACAATCAGAATAACTACCAGCGCGGAAAGCGATTGGTTAACAATTACAATTTGCACTAATCACATCATCTGTCATAACAGTAAACGATCACTGTATACTGAAACTGTCAAAGCATTAGTAATGCATACAACTTCAATTGATATACCGAACATAACGCCTGCCAGTGTGGCCACGCGGTTAAAGGCGCTGCAGTCTGGAACCGCGCGACCGCTACGGTCGCAGGTTCGAATCCTGCCTCGGGCATGGATGTGTGTGATGTCCTTAGGTTAGTTAGGTTTAAGTAGTTCTCAGTTCTAGGGGACTGATGACCTCAGATGTTAAGTCCCATAGTGCTCAGAGCCATTTGAACCATTTGAACCGAACATAACGCAGAGTTAATGAGACCGAGTTCACTTGAAATCAGAATACTGTTTCGACGGTGATGAAGGCGTGGGAGTGTTTTGCTACTCGACTGTACTTTCCACGCTCGACGCTGACAAAATATGTACTTCTCAATGACAGTACAGTAGTGTGCCACACAAGCCGTCCTGTACACGAATTCACTCTCGTTAACAGGCTTTTGAGAAATAGGGTGAAGTAAAATCTAGATATCTGGGGGCACGATGTTGCCCTTTGCGAGGAGAACCATAAAAACAAACCCCCACAATTGATCAAAGGTGTGGGCCTCAGACTGCAGCAAAAACCCACTGCATGAAAAAAGCAAAAAGTCAATGCAAAAAAAATTTGCAGTGTGGTAATAGGCTCAGCTCGGTTATTTCAGGCTACCGCAAACTTTTTCTTTACTTACTAAAATAACTGGAGTTTACGGTTTGGGTAATATTTCAATTGACATAGGTTTAGATACCTAGTATTTGACCAGAAGAGAGAAAGAGATGCGATCCTGACTGATAAGGAGGTTGAATTACAGGAAGATTCTACCTTCTGAAGCACGGAAAACCAAGAGCTACAATGTTATCGGGAATTAGAAACAAAGTGAGTACGAGTAACAATAAGACAAGGGTCCTTCTCCTGAAATCGTCGGGCACTAAAAATTAGCGAAAACTCAGATAGTAATTTAATTGTGTCAGAATAAAATCATCTTCGTGAGTTACGTAACCTGCATGTCTGCTTTTATTCAAAGTACATCAATAGCGCATCTCGCAACCACATACAGGATGTTTCACAATTAAAAAAAAAAAAAAAAAAAAAAAAAAAAAAAAAAAAAAAAAAAAAAAAAAAAAAAAATGTGTGTGAAATCTTATGGGACTTAACTACTAAGGTCATCAGTCCCTAAGCTTACACACTACTTAACCTAAATTAGCCTAAGGACAAACACACACACCCATGCCCGGGGGAGGACTCGAACCTCCGCCGGGACCAGCCGCACAGCCCATGACTGCAGCGCCTTAGACCACAATTCATGTTACACACTTCTACAAGTTGTAGAGGGGACTTATTAGATCAAGTTTTACATAGGAACCCATGACTGGAAACGTCATCCAACGACGCTACAGAGCGTCGAAGATATAGGGGCCGGCGCCTGTAAACGTGTCAGGAATAAATGTATCAATTCGAGGTAAGGACCCTGGTTCGGAAACGAACGAGTCGGAAACTGTTCTGTTCTCATACCTCTGACAGTGGATGTACTGGTACCGTTGTTGTCAGAGATGGTAGGATGTGGAGAAAAAAAAAAATTAAAAAGTCTTATAAGCATGGGCTCTAAAATGCATACCTGAAGAGCTATGAGTACTTGCTCATAGCTCCTTAGGTAAGCGTTTTACAGCCCATGCTTACTAGACATTTTTTCTTGTCTTGCTATATAAGTTGCCTAGCCTACAGTTTTAGCGTCACCAGTACCATTGAATGTATTCCACTGTCGGAAGTATGAGAAAGGTTTTTCGCCTGTAATTTTCGACTCGTTCGTTTCCGATATGGAAACCCTTACCTCAAACTGATGCATTTATCTTTCTCCATCATCCTAGAAAGCTTGTAACATCACGGAATGACCCCTGATGTAGCGTGGATCACCTAAAACTTGCACCTTAAATATTGCGGAGTTGGAAAGTGCTACTGAAATGCGGTTTCCACGGATGGATTTGTATCCAGGGGCTCGTATTGTTAGTCAAACAATCTAGTGTATTTTTGTGCGACATACATTTTTTAAATGGATCAATGCCTATTGACATAAACAAACTAAAAGTAGAATAAATTAGAGTTCCACTGCTGTTTGTTGCGGGATTCTAGTGCAAGTCGATTATGAGATATCGTATTTTGAAAAGTTCCCACACAGACACTTGTACAACACCTGTGATAGCACACGCTAAAGATCACCCCAAGTGCATACACTACTTAATGGTATTCTGACGAGTGACGAGGCAACTGACCTTCAAAGCTTGTGTTCAAAATTACCACCGGCAGCGGCAATACATGATTGCAGACTGTTACGGAACGACTGCTGCACACGTGCAAGCATTTCAGTAGATATGTCTGAGCAGGCTGCAGTACTACGTTGGTGCATATTACCGGGAGTATGCTGGCATGTCCTTGTAGACAGCGTCTTTCAGCTTTCCCCCACGGAAAAAAGTCTGCGAGCCTCAAATCCAGGGAACGGGCCGGACGAGGTGCGGGTTCCCTGCGTCCAATCCAACGCTTTGGAAACAATTCGTGAAGACATTATATATATTACTCCGTGCTCTATGGGCTTGACAGCCGTAATAGGAAGCTTCTTGTCTGCAGCGAAAGTCTTCTAGCATTCGTGGAAGATGGTCTTTTAGGAGGCTGCACTTGACGTGTTCAGTGTTCCGTCCATGGAAAAAGGGTCTATGAGCTGATGATTCACTATCCCACACCATACGTTTACGATACATAGGCAGTACCTTGCCTTAATGCTTATGTACAGAAGTCAACACGATTCTCGTAATCGTTTCTACGCAGCTCTTGATGGAGAGAGAGGTGATAGGGATGGAACCTACGTCGATGGAGAATGCGTGGAACACTTACCTGACTCCTGCCACTTCCTCGTGTGATTGCGTTGGAGCTAACGTGCGGATCAGCTGCAACAGCAGCAACAACATTAATTTCTCCCTCTTCTGACATCACTGGCTTCCTTCTGTTACGTTGTCTAGGTGTTACACTACCACTTTTACGTAACTCGTTGAAGGAGTTGATATGCCGAAATGGTCGACGTCTATTGGGATATCAAGTCGCATGCGCCGTACAAGAACTAACTGCACTCTCCCTGCAGTCTCCATACATCATGAGCATGCACAACTGAGATTCTAATGTACTCTACTTTTAGTTTGTTAATATCAACAGGCACTGTTCCATTCCAAAACGTGTATGTTTGCAGAAAAAACACACTTTCTAAGTATTATTACAATCTGTTAATTGGCCAACAATATGAACTGTATACATACATTTAGAGGCGCCGGCGCCTATAATTTTGACGCTCTTTAGCGTCGTTTGATGATGTTGCGGACTTTGGTTCCTGTGTAATACATGATCTATTAAGCCCCCCTGCCATCTCTAGAAGCGTGTAATATCAACCGTGAAACACCCTGTAGTTACAGGGTCACAGCACATGTACATCATTTCTTGTTCCTCCACCTTTTTTTCGATCGAAAGTGTTTCATGGTCTCTGAAAGAGTCCGCTGTATAAGTAACACTCAACAGATGTTGCTAATAGAAACTAAGCTGACTGCCTTACATACTCCTCTCGTCTCCTCCCCTATCCCAAAATCACTCCTTTACAGGGGTGGCGATGCCGCAGCAGCTACAGATCTACTTTGGATTCCATCGTCGTAAGGAGTGAACTGAAATAAACCAGAATAACAAGAAGGAAAGGCATGTGACTCGACACGATACTGAATCTTTAGAAGAGGATGATGATGATGATGATGATGATGATAATGACGGCGGCGACGATGATGGTAGTTGTGTTCTGATGGCACTGACAAGGAGTCGGCACGACCGTGGGAACGGGGATTTGTCCGCAATTTTGTGTGGTGAAAGAGGACCCCTAACACCTCACGTGGTTAAAATATTAGGACGCACTACTCGGAAAAGCCCGAGAAAAAACGATCCAAAGTTTCTTAGGTGCCGTATGAGTATAAAATGTTAGTCTATTGCCGAGAAAAAAAAAAGGCCTACATGGTTAGCGATCGGACACTTATGCCAGAGGTATCGGGTTCGATTCCTCCTCCAGCACATTTTTTTCCCTTCTGTTGCTTGCAAAATTGCAGCGCATTGTTACAGGTGAATCGTGAAATTAATTCCCGGGAGGTTGTATAAAAATTCATTCTACAATTCACCATCAATTATAGTCACAAATATTCCGAGACATGATTCAATATTCCTGGTTTGCCTCAAAATTATCAGAAACTCAAAACATTTTCGTAAATGTTAATGGGGCATGTTTTTGTACAGATTTATTGCAAACGCCCTGTGATTGTAAAAAATCCGCTTTCATATGTTGAGCAAGATGTCGCAAAAACTATTGCTTTGTTTGTTTTTACGATAATTACCACTGCGGTTCTTGTTTATAATTATTATATGTATAAAAACTGAATGTTTCCCAATCGACTTTGTTATTCTGATTAAAACCCAATGTTTCCCCTCATATACTTTACAATGAAAAATGGAAAACCCACCGCCATGAATTGTGTTGATGGACAAAAAGAAAATAATTTTTATTCAATAACGTAACTAATTTGTTAAAGATAATATAAGTTTGGGAAACTTTCTGAATAATTGGTGCAATAACAAAAGAAAATGAAACAGAAGGAAAAAACAGTGCCGGAGGAGGAATCGAACCCAAGACCTCTGGCGTAAGAGTCCGAGACCTTAACATCTAGGCCAGACGGCGCCTCGGCAATGCACTAACATTTTATACTCATACGGCACCTAAGAAACTTTGGATCGATTTTTCCCGGGATTTTCCGGGTAGTGCGTCCTAATATTTTAACCACGTGAGGCGTTAGAGGTCCACCTTCACCTTCACCACACAAAATTTCGGACAAATCTCCGACTCCACGGTCGTGCCGTCTCCTTGCGAGACCAATCAACCAGGTAGTTAGTTGACTTCGACGCCCTTGCTGGATACAACTGTACGAGATGGTCAATGAAGCTTTGACTCTCGGACTATCTGTCACACATCTATTCAGCGAGAGGAAGATATAGACAGTTCGAAAAATCAGCAACTTTTTGTGAGTGTGTGGCTACGTAAAGAGTTGAAGGGGGAAGGGGCCGCCTCTATAGGCCATACCAGAGAGGGGAGCGGGCCCTCTTAGCTCCCCTCAATGCTTACGCAACCTGTCCTAACGCTCCCATGTTGGGCTAATGACACAGTCTTCCCCTCCACTACTGGAACGTTTGCAGAGAGGGCATAGTTGCTTTAAACATGGTGGGCAATTGAATGAAATCTAAAGAGAAGGACGAAAGTAAAACCTAAATAGAAAATACCATCCGATTTACGTCCACAAATAAACATGCCCTTCCATTACCTACGTATGAAAACACAAAACTACTGATAGAGGCATAAAATCGTACGACACGCGTATGTAAATTGGTTGAGTGCTCAAGAACAGAGATAGGAAAATGACAACAATCAATCCGTTATAAATGGGCTATGTACAGATGCTTAATATATTCCAGTACAAAAAGGTTGCAATTTAAACAGGAATATAGTTAGCGCTAGATAAACTACATGGATAAGTAACGTTCCCTCAGAATTATCGAGATCCCTGAAATAACCAGTCATGACAGAACTATTCTACTTTGTGTGAAGATGTGGGGCAGGCGAAATACCCTCGAATTTTAAGAAGAATCTAGTAACTCCAATTTTAAGCAAAGCAGTTGCTGACAGGTGTGAATACAACCGAATCTTAAGGTCAATGAATCACAGCTGCAAAATATTAACACGGCTTTTATTTTTAACAGAAGAATGAAAAACCAGTAGAAGCCGATCTCGAGAAGGAATAGTTTGGGTTCTCGAGAAATATAGTATCATGCGAGGCAATGCGAACTCTACGACTTATTTTGGACTGAAAAAAGGCAAGTTGTAGATTTACAGAAAGAGCTGTACTACGACCACTCAAATTCTTTGAATTTCTGAAGGTAGTACGTGTAGTGTATCTTGTAAAGATTACGTACAGTTTGAATTTTTTAGGGGTATGCGCAAGCTGCGCGCCGGCGATTGTACTGAATGGGCGCCACACCTGAGAAACAATGTCTCAGGTGCTCTACAGCAGTGGTCGTTAAAGCTTTTTTACTGAAGAGCCACGGCACGTCGGGCCGCATACGTAACGATTTTATTAATAATTGGTAACCTACAAAAATTAGTATGTTATTAGCCCCCAGCCGACTATTTATAGTAAACGTGCGGTAAGTTGGCCGCCGACCCCCGAGTACTCACCGTTAAAAGTCGTAAAAGGATTATACATCAACATCTGTACTCTGCTATCTACTGTGAAGTGCAAGGCAGAAGGTACGTCCCATGGTACCATTTCTTAAGACTTTTTTTTCCCTCCTATCCATTCACGTAAGTAGTGCAGGAAGAATATGGCGTGCGGGAAGAATGATTGTTTAAATCTCTACAGGAGCAATATGTAGCGAGTTTTAGTACTTTCCTAGAGTCATCATTCAACGCCGGATCTTGAAGCTTTGTAACTAGGCTTTCTCGGCTAGTTCACGCTTCAGGAGAGTCTGCCAGTTCAGTATCTTCAGCACCTCTGTGACACACTCCCACGGATCAAACAAACCTGTGACCTTTCGTCTGACCACCTCTGCGTACGTTCGATATCCCCTGTCGGTCCTACTTGGTACGGGTCCCATACACTAGAGCAATATTCTAGGTTGGGTCATACGAGTAATTTGTAAGCAATATCTTTTGTAGACTGATTGCATTTCTCCCGTATCCTGCAACTGAACCAAAGCCAGCCGCCGGCCGCTGTGACCGAGCGGCTCTAGGCGCTTTAAGTCCTGAACTGCGCTGCTTCTACGGTCGCAGGTTCGAATTCTGCTTCGGGAATGGATGAGTGTGATGTCCTTAGGTTAGTTAAGTTTAAGTAGTTCCAAGTCTAAGGGACTGATGACCACTGAAACTAGCACTTATTTCACTAAGTGGCATGAAGAGAATTGGGACAACTCTCTTGGAATTGCCTTGGTGAAGGAATATTCGAAAACGGAGATGAGAGAATCTGCTTCTTCTTAGCTACCCTCAGTTTCAGTTCCTGTCTCAGCCACGAGTGACTGGACGCTAACTTTGGTGCCACTAACAGCCTTTGCATAGAACACGAGTTTCTGTGTGTTTTGTGAAAGACCATTTTACAGTATTCTGCTACGATAGTCATTGTAGACTTCACGCATTGTCTGAAGAAGTGTACTTGTGTTGTCTGTGTGACAGGTAATTAATTGATTACTAACACTAATTGTAACTATATTGAAATGTATTACGCAATATGGGGCAGGTCATAAACTCATTTTTCTTCTACTCATTGCGTTGTATTGTAACAGCCTTAATTTAATTTCATATTCTTTGTCACAAACGTGTACTGCCTTTGAATATTGCAGACTTTGTAATACGCCTCCACGAATAAGTGTTACTTCCGTTTGAAATTCATATCGTAACAGCTGATCGGTACGATTCGCGCACGCCCGTGATTTGTCTTCACTAGAAGGCGAATAATAAACATACCGAAACTTCCTGGCAGATTAAAACTGTGTGCCCGACCGAGACTCGAACTCGGGACCTTTGCCTTTCGCGGGCAAGTGCTCTACCATCTGAGCTACCGAAGCACGACTCACGCCCGGTACTCACAGCTTTACTTCTGCCAGTATCTCGTCTCCTACCTTCCAAACTTTACAGAAGCTCTCCTGCGAACCCTGCAGAACTAGCACTCCTGAAAGAGTTCTCAGATGGTAGAGCACTTGCCCGCGAAAGGCAAAGGTCCCGAGTTCGAGTCTCGGTCGGGCACACAGTTTTAATCTTCCAGGAAGTTTCATATCAGCGCACACTCCGCTGCAGAGTGAAAATCTCATTCTGGAATAAACATACCCTTTACACATTCTCTCATCCCGCTGTGGCCACACTACCACCTCTGCCCCTGATGTAAGCTGCTATCTTTCCTCAGGTCAAGGCCGAATTCACCAGTGTCAGTTAAAATTAAGACATGCTAAAATATTATTGTCTCCGTAAGTACTTTTGTTTGTTACTGACCACGAAAACTACATTCTGAAGGAGAAGTTAGCTGAAGTTTTTGGATTCGGCTGTTGGTTGCTAGATACATATCATTATAAAATAAGGCTGAATACCCGCAGGCCGTACGAATACGATTGGGAGGCAATGCGGCCCGCAGGTGCAGTTTCATGAACACTGTTCTATGGACTGGGACGAGGCTTTACTCCTGGAATGTTTACCGAGAGAGAGGTCTGGACAGATGGTTTCTATCGTTAAGAGACGCTATTACAGCAATTTTTTAATTGTGAATCTATCGTCCGAACTGTGGACGAGTTTGAGTGTTAATGTGCAATCAGTGGCAGAGAAAAGTGTTTCCTATCAAAGAGAATAAAACTCATAAGTTGGAAGATGATTTCGATGTATTGTTCTTCAATTTTCGCGATTCTGTGTTCATTAGTATTATCGGCGGTTTTTGGCTCTAAACTATCAATGGAAAGTGCACTTGGGAACTAAACTTGTTGGCTTAACTTTTCAGGGTTAAATTTTCAGTTAATGTACAATACGACAGCTACTATCAATTAGCCACTGAAGACCCCCACTCTTACACAACGAGTGGACTCACTTCCGCTCAAACTTGTGAAGATCTTCCAACACAAACTTGTACTTAACTAAAGAAGTGACATTCACAATGAGATATTGTTACAGCTTGAGAGAAATCCATCTTTCGCCAGTCTCATTCAGAGAGAATACTTACGATAATAGATAGCATAATTAGTCACATTCAAGTCCTGTTATCAAAGAGCAATGGCCTCTATTAAACCTAATCGTAACCAAATCATCCTCTTCGTCATGTAATCAAATTACAGAACTGAGCGGTATTGAATTAAGTACTCTGATTCGGTGATTCTAAACAAGGGTTGCATACAGAGAGCGAAAAGTTATTTACAAATTGTACAGAAGCCAGACCGCAAAGTAGGAAGGATGAAAGGGAAGCAGTGGTTGAGAAGGAGGTGAGACTGGGTGGTAGCTTATCCCATATATTATTTAACTTGTATCTGGAGCAAGTAGTAGAGGAAATAGACTAATTGGTAAATATATTTGCGGGAGAGTGTAGAGGTTTGCCCAATGACACTGTCAGGGATGGCGAGGGACTTGGAAGAGCAGTAGAGCAGAATGTATGGGATCATGAAAGGAGGATATAAGATGAACATCAACGGAAGTAGAACAAGGGTAATGGAATGTAGTCAAATTAATTCAGGTGATGCTGAGGGAATTAAATCAGGGAATGAACACCGAAAGTGGTCGATGAGCTTTGCTGTTTCAGCAGCAAAACAACCAACGATGGACGACCTAGCAAAGGTATAAAACGCACACTGGCAATAAGAAGAAAAGCGTTTCTGAAATACAACTATTTACTGGTTCAGTATCGCAGGTTCGAATCCTGCCTCGGGCATGGGTGTGTGCGATGTCCTTAGGTTAGTTAGGTTTAAGTAGTTCTAAGTTCTAGGGGACTTATGACCTAAGATGTTGAGTCCCATAGTGCTCAGAGCCATTTGAACCATTTGAACTGGTTCAGTATATAAATTTCAGTGTAAGAAGCCTTTTCCGAACATAGTTGTCTAGAATGTAGACTTATACACAAGTGAAAGGTGGACGAGAATTGAATCGCACAGGAACATAATAGAAGCTTTTGAAATGTGGTATTACAGAAGAATGTTGAAACTGATGGATAGATGAAATAACTGATGAAGTATGAGCGAACTGGGGATGAAAATAATTAGTGCCACAACCTGACTAAAGGAAGGGACCTGTTGGTAGGACACATGCTGAAGCATCAAGAGTAGTGGAGGAAGGAAAGTGCAAGTTATAGGAAGGTCCATGTTTGAATAGTAGGCTGAAATAGACGTAGGTTGCATTAGTCATACAGAGTGTCTCGCACAGGATCGACTAGTGTTGAGAGATGCGTTGGAATGTAGAGTCCAATAACGACGACGACGTCAATAATCTACATGTAAAACTTCAGAGAACGAGTTGAAAAAACCCGCGTACGTCTCAAAACACAGTAACTTGTGCAATGAAGTGACAAAAGTCATGGGGTAGCAACAGGGGATAGGCAAAATAGTGTGAACAGTGGTAGTAATTGGATGGTTGTGTTTGACGGTCAACAACGCAGATGAGGCACGCGTCGCGCTGGACTGTGCGTGTTCAGTACGGTTGTGCAGGTCGTTTACGAGTTGTGCACACTTCGTATTTGCATTTAGAGGCTGAGGTCCACGAGCAATGAAAGACGTAACAGTGCTTCAAAGATGGCATATTGTGGGGGGCCGAGCAGTAACCAAGACAGCGAACTTATAGAATGTTAGAAGTGCAACTGTTTCAACGGTCATGGCAGCCTACACAAAACATGTAGAGACATCATCGTGTAAACGTAATAGTGAGAGCAAATCAAACCTAAACGACAAGACTTCGTTGTACGCTAACATGAACTATGTCAAAACAACGCAAAAGTGACTGCACAGGTCAACAACCATCTTCGAGACACCATGTCTATAGAGAATGACCGCCGACAACTCCATAAAGCTAATATTTATGCACGAGTTGCTATACCGAAACAATTAGTGACAACCACCAATGCGAAGTGTAAAACATGGTGTCAGCAGCATAAATCTTGGGCGGCTGATCATTGGAAACACGTCATATGGTCAGATTAGTCAACTTTTCATTATTTCCAACATTGGGCCGCTTTTACGTCTGGAGGGAGCCAAAGGAAGACTACAATCCTGGTTGCCTGATTCCAGTGATTAAGCATGGAGATGGAAGTGTGATGGTGTGGGCACTCCTATCATGGTATTTTGCTGGTCCCATGATCAGTCTCAAAGGTCGTGTAACATCCGACGATTATGTGAACGTTTTAGGTGATCAGGTGCACCCCATGATTCAACTCATGTTCCCCCACAATGATGGCATATTTCAGGACTGTAATGCACCTATGCACACAGCCATGTCAGTTCAATCGTGGTATGAGGAGCATATAACTGAACTGCAGTGTCTTTCCCGGCCAGCACAGTCCCCAGACTTGAACACTATCGAACCCTTGTGGCCGGTATTGGAGCGCAGACTCCGGAGCAGATTTCCGCCTCTCTCGTCACTACAGTAGTTAGAAGAGGTTCTGATCGAAGAGTGTATATTCTCCAGTGAAATGTTATACCAATCATCATACGCCAGTATTACATGAAGACAAACTGCTTAATGGCTTCTGTCTTGGGTTCTTCGGCCGACGTTCATCTAATGATTAACCCGAGGCAGAAGCAAATAGGCAGTTTGTCAACAGTGGCCACGAAAGCCTTAACAATTTTGTATTACATGAAGAATCACAGCTGTATTACGGGCAAATGGGGGTCCAACCCCCATATTAATAAACCATTCGCAGGTACGTACAGGTGTTCACATTATTTTGCCTAACCCCTGGATATGTACGTATACAGACGGCGGTAGTATCCCGTACACAAGGTATAAAAGGGTAGTACATTGGCGGAGTTGTCGTTTGTACTCAGGTGATTCATGTGAAAAGGTTTCCGACGTGAGTACTGTCGCACAAGGAGAATTAACATACTTTGAACGTGGTATGGTAGTTGGAGCTACACGCATGGGGTATTCCATTTCGGAAATTGTTAGGGAATTCAATATTTCGTGATCCACAGTGTCAAAAGTGTGCCGAGAATACTAAATTTCAGGCATGACAACCTACCAAAGAAAATGTAGTGGCCTACGGCTTTCACTTAACGACCGACACCACCGTAGTTAGCGTAGTTGTCGGTGCTAACAGACAAGCAACACTGCGTGAAGTAACCGCAGAAATCAATGTGGGACGTACGATGAAACTGTCCGATAGGATACTGCGGCGAATTTCGCGTTTAATGGACTATGACAGCAGCACAACATCGCCTGCAGCGCCTCTCTTGGGTCTGTGATCATTTCGGTTGGACCTTGGACGACTGGAAAATCGCGGCCACGTCAGATGAGTCCCAATTTCAAATGGAAAAGGCTGCTGTTACGATTCGGGTGTGCCGCAGACCCAACGAAGCCATGGACCCAATACGTCAACAAGGCACTGTCCAAGCTTGTGGTGGCTTCATAATGGCGAGGGTTGTGTTTACATGGAATGGACTGGTCCTCTGCTCCAACCAAACCATTTGCAGTTACTCATGGACTTCATGTTCCAAATGTCAGTGTCATGTCAGAGGGCTACAATTCTTTGTGATTGTTCGTTTGATTTGTCCAGAACTTTCTTAAAACCAATCTGTCCACCCAGATCGACCGACATGAGTACCACGAACATTTATGGCACACAATTGAGAGATCAGTTCATATTCAAAATGCTGCACGGCAACATTTTCGCAGTTATGGACAGCTACAGAGGCAGCATGGCTCAATATTTCTGCAGACTTCCAACGACCTGCTGAGTCAAATTTCGAAATTAGTGGAAAGGTCTTAAGGGACCAAACTGCTGCACTACGCCGGACAAAAAAGAGGTCTCCGACATTATGTTAGGAGGTATTCCACGACTTTTGTCACCTCAATGTAAATGAAAAAAGGAAGTAAGAGAATAGAAACGACGAAATGCCAAATCAGGAAGCAGGATGTAGATGTAGATAGCAGAATACAGAGCAGCTCCATGTAAATGGCAAAGTCACATTAAATAAATGATCACCGCTAATTCCACTATGAGCAACGGAAGGTAAATCTCCGTTCACGACGAACGACTGTGGCTGGGTGAACGTCTGAAAATTTAATATCGAGCGATATACAGCACACTAAGAAGCGACCACGGAAACCTCAACGAATTCATAAGCTGTTATCCGTTACGCTGCCGACGCAATATACTGTCTTTTCACGGTAAGGTATTGGCAGTAAAGTCGACTTTTTCCACCCAAAATCGTACTTTCAGAACATACCTGTAATGTAGGTCGCTGACTAACATTAACGGAGCTCCTCAAGACAGCGCGTTCCGCACGGTACTTAGGTGTCTGCAGATACCCTACTTGCTATTTGACTGGGCTTGAGGTTTACCACAAGCTGTATTCCGCTCGGATAATGCAGTAACCGTAAAACGGCTGCCTTTCACTCAGCGTGCTGGTCATTGACCGGACCTCAGCACACTCTGTAAAGCAGTTAGTGTTTGGTATTGCTAATAAAAAGAACAAAATAGGCAATGCATTTTCGTGTTGTTCTTCCTCTTCCGTTATGACCTCAACAGGATCACGGTTAGCGTGTTCACGGATTCCATTTTCATCTTCTCCTCCTAGACAGTCTTCATCTCCCCTCTCGTGCTGTTGTTTCGAGGTCTTCATAATCCTATTCTCTTGTATTCTCCACTGGTGACATTATACTTCTCCTGTATCTTCCTCTGATTTTTTTTATCTCTGTTATACTAGTCGGTGTGTTCGTGCTTCTAGCCGGCCGGAGTGGCCGAGCGGTTCTAGGCGCTTCAGTCTGGAACCGCGCGACCGCTAAGGTCGCATTTCGAATCCTGCCTCGGGCATGGATGCGTGTGATCTCCTTAGGTTAGTTATGTTTAAGTAGTTCTCAGTTCTAGGGGACCGATGACCTCAGATGTTAAGTCCCATAGTGGTCAGAGCCATTTGAACTATTTTGAACCATTCGTGCTTCTCCCAATTTCCTACCCCTCTGCCTTGATAACCAATCCCGAACAATCCTAAGTTCAACAACCCATTTAGTTACGTCTTTCCTGTTGTCCTCCAAGTTGTTTGCCATGTTATTTTCTTCATTTTATCCGTATTAATTTTGATCACATGTCCCGCAAATCTTTGCCTTTTCAGGTCTCGTTTCTCCTGATACTGCTCCATTGTAGTTCTTCCTACGTCCCCGCATCCATCTCCTGCCACCGCATACACGGCCAAGTATTTCCTCAGTATTTCTCTCTCTTCTTTTACTATGAGGGGACTTCATTCGTCTTTACACTCGTCGTCCCTCACTAAGACTATTGTCCGACAAGAATTACGCATTTTCGGAAAAAAGTAGGTATTCGAGGTTTCTTGAAAACGTAGTTTTTTTCCGGTAGAGATAAGAAGTGCATCACAGTGCGTGAGAGAAATGGCGCTGCAGCTGGAAAAGTACTTTCAAATACGCGGAATATTACAACTATCGTGGGCAACATGTCCAAATAGCACACAGATTCATCGTGAAATTCGGGCGGTATATACAGCAACTGCAATGCCGTGTCCCTCGCGTCCAACCGAAGTGGAAGGGTGCCAAGAATTTCAAATGGTTCAAATGGCTCTGAGCACTATGGGACTTAACATCTTAGGTCATCAGTCCCCTAGAACTTAGAACTACTTAAACCTAACTAACCTAAGGACATCACACACATCCATGCCCGAGGCAGGATTCGAACTTACGACCGTAGCAGTCACGAGGTTCCGGACTGCAGCGCCTATAACCGCACGACCACCGCGGCCCGCTGCCAAGAATTTGACCAAGGCCGCACAGATATGGGAGATACTGATCGGGATGGAAGGCTGCCGACATCGATCACAGACGAAAATGAGCAGGTAATCGAGCAACTGATACGTAGCAATCACAGATATTCTGACGATGAAGACGTTCACACTGTGGGTGTCTAATGGCGCTATCGTCGCGAAAAACTGATTGAGTGGTAGAACGTTCCCACTGTTGTTTATAGAGACTACGTGACTATGTTGAGAAACAGTGTCATGAATCTGTGTCAGACTTGAGTGTAATGCATTATTCAATATAATTACTTGGCTGCCACAGCAATGCTTAACGTCCTTTACTGCACAAATTAAACAGCTTCTGCGTCAGTCACTTTTTTATTTTTTTCCACTACGCGTTTCGATGGTTCACACCATCATCTTCAGGTGGAGAGATTTGTTTATTTACTTTTGGTGAAGAGTACCAACATCAGTCACGTAAACACACAATTTTTCACCTGAAGATAATGATGTGAATCGTCGAAACGCGTAGTGGCAAAATAAGTTAGAAACGGTTTTGTTTGTACTTACCAACAGTCGCAGCCCTCAAAATCCTGTCTCTTATGGACGAAATGTTCGTCCTTGTTTGTTGTACATCACTGGTAGCCAACCTAATCCCAGCGGCCCACTAGAGACCGCTCCTGTTTTCGTGGTGGGCGGTAGGTGATAAGGGTTTTTAAAAATCATTTTCATTAGGTTTTCATAAAGTTCTGGCATAAAGTATTTGATAATTACTTATATCCATTAACTCTTTTTAACTCTGTTATATTAACCTCATGAAAGTTAAATCACTTCTTGCTTTATGAATTACCATTAACATGAAATCACTGGACGGTTGGAAAATTATGCTACTAATAGTGATGCAACTGTGGGCGGTAGGTAAAAAAGGTCGACTACCCCCGTTCTACACGATGTCTACCTAGTGCTGTCATCTCAGCTGCGTGTAGTACCACTTTTCTCGCCATTGCGTCTGTGGACATTTTATTGTAATTACCTCTGGCGATACGAAGTCTGATGTCATTTTCTTCACCTTTTTCATTGTCTCGTGAATGGTCCGTGTCTTCCTGTTATATGCACTTTCAAATACAGATTTTGCTGTTGTGGGTAGCTGAACGCCTTCGCTGTTCCTTATATTACCGATCAGTAATCAGTTTTCGACTGGTTGTATGCGGTCCATCAAGTACTCCTCTCCTGTGCCAACCTCATCGTCTCAGAGTAGCTCTTGCACTAAACGTCCTCAATTATTTGTTGGATGTATTTCAAACTCTGTCTTCCACTGCACTTTTCACCCTCTTCAAATGGTTCAAATGGCTCTAAGCACTATGGGACTTAACATCTGTGGTCATCAGTCCCCTAGAACTTAGAACTACTTAAACCTAACTAGCCTAAGGACATCACACACAACCATGCCCGAGGCACGATTCGAACCTGCGACCGTATCTTCCACCCTCTATAGCTCCCTTTACTACCCCGGAAGTTATTCCCTGATGTCTTGATACATCCCGTCGCTGCTTCTGGTCAGTGTTTTCGATATGTTCCTTGCTTCGCTGACGCTGCGGAGAACCTCCTCATTCCTTATTTCATTAGTCCACATGATTTTCAACATCATCTGTAGCACCACATCTCAAATGGTTCCATTCTCTTCCGTTTCGTATTTTCCACAGTTTATGTTTCACTAATACGCAATGCTGTGCTCCAAACACAGATTTTTCAGAAATTTTTTCCTCAAATTAAGGCCTATGTTTGATGCTAGCAGACCTCTCTTGAGCAGGAAGCCCTCCCTGCCGTCCTAGTCATCTTTTCATGTTCTCCTTGCTTCGTCCGTCATTGGTTGTCTTGCTTCCAAGATAGCAGAATTCCTGAACCACGTGATCACCAATTTTAATGTTAAGCTCCTCGCTGTTCTCATTCCTGCTACTTCCCATTACTTTTGTCTTTCTTCCGTTCACTCTTAGTCCACATTCTGTGTTCATTAGAATCTTCATTCCATTGACCATATTCTGTAATGATTACTCGTCTTCGCCGAGGATAGCGTCTCATCAGCGTGTCTCTTTAACTGTCATACAAAAGCAGCCGTATGTCCCACGTGCAAATCGACGGCTATTTATGTCCGTCAGCTAAACGCTTCTGGTCGTCCTGTGCGATGGTTTACTCGAATAGGACCTTGTCTCTGTGATAATGTAGATCCACCCCGGGCAAAGCTCATCTCTCGGAAACCCAAATTCTTGTACAATCGTCCATGGCTTGCGATCCATGTGTCTCCGACTGGCTATCATACAACGTCCACAATCTGTAAACTTGCGACGAACTGTCTACAACCGACTGCTCAGGTATCGTGGCTACACTCGCGCCATACGCAGCATATAACCCAGCATTCGGGCGTCACACACGGCCCATATTCAAATGGAACAACGCTGGCGATGACCTTTGTTTCAGATATATTACGTGAATAGGCGGCTGAATGGAGTCAAAAAAATGGCTCTGAGTACTATGGGACTTAACATCTATGGTCATCAGTCCCCTAGAACTCAGAACTACTTAAGCCTAACCAACCTAAGGACAGCACACAACACCCAGCCATCACGAGGCAGAGAAAATCCCTGACCCCGCCGGGAATCGAACGAATGGAGTCAACCGAATCTCAATAAGGTTGCTAATAAGGCGCAATTAATGTTTAGATTGTTCAAGCATTTCATCTCAGTTTCATATAGTGCTGCTAAAGAAACCACAACGGCTAGACTAAAAATAAAACGAAGAAATGGTAATAAGAAAAGTAAAAACAACAGCACTAGCAGTGTTATCAACCAACAAATACAGCACTCGTCGCCAAGATTGGTTTTAACATTTGGGTCGGTTTTCTGATATGGTCAACTGAGGTGATGTGCCCTTGCCGCCGTACATATTGGAACCGGTTCGTCCACCCACGCAAGCTCTTATAGTTTACTTAAACAGAAAGCAGATAACGTTTCCACCTGCAGCAACAATCTGTGAGGATAGCACGGGCGTATTCTTGTTTGAGCATTTGTTCTTTCAGTCGGCATCCACCAGTATCAACGTGAGATTCGTGTTTCACAAGAAACGTTTTAAACGCTTGCTGCAACTCAAACTCCCGCGAATTGCTAAGTGGCGATCACTAATCAAAGTTTTTGTTGGCAAAAAACCATAAACGGATTGAAATTTATCGGCATCTGTGTGCAGTGTACGGAGACAATAACTGAAGGTAGAATGAGCCAATGGTGCATTAGGTGAAGTAATCGAACTAATGTTCACAAGAAAGAGAGAAGTGGACGACCAAGCATCCTAATTGATGAACACGTCGCAGAAGTCGACGAAAAGATTTAAGAAAACCGACGATTCACAATGACGGAGCTTTCCTTTAGTTTTCCATAAATTTTACAAAAATTTTCTTGCGTCAAATTGTTGTACAAAGTTACGCTATCACAAATTTGTGCAAGATGGATACTAAAAATCTTGACAGAGAACCACAATAACCAATGTGTGGCTACATCATTCACACTTCTAGATCCTCACGAAAAAGATGATGAATCTTTACTTGAACGTATCTTAATTCTAGAGGAGACTCTTGTCCAACACGTAAGCTGCTAGACCAGATTTCAATCCACGGCGTGGGGGAACACAAATCCTCCATAAAACATGAGAAAATGCTTGCAAACGTTGTATGCAAGAATGATTATAGCTACTGTTTTTGTTGACAGGAAATGTGTGCTCGTCCGTTTTGTTGAGCGTGGCACAATAAACTCTTGAGTGGTATTGTGAAACTTCGGAAAACTTAACAAGAGCAATACAGAATAAGCGTAGAGGAAATTTGAGGTTGAAATTGATGTTCTTGCACGACAAAGACCTATCATTTGCGTGGGAACTGTGTCCTCGTTCGCCGTTCTGTCCTAGGGCCTAGCATCTGTTTGCAACAATTAAGACTTGCCTCGCAACGCAGCGCTTTGACAACGGCGCGGGAGGGCGTGACTAACTCGTTGTCTCAAGCGGCATAATTTTATGCCAATGGAATTTGAAAGCTTGTTCGCCGCTATGGCAAGTGCCTGAATTTGTGGAGTAGTATTTAAAGTGTCACTTCTAAATAAATGAAAAAATTCTCCTCATCCTTTTTTTTTTATTTTAACCAAAACGTAATCCACTTTCTGGATGTCCTTAGTACAAAGTTCTGCAGCAAGCCCATGTCACGCTCATTGTCGAAAGAAAATGCAGTCATCCATCTGACATCGTAGTGAGATGTAATGCAATACCGTTACTATCCTTTGTGGGCTTTAGGTTATGTGTTATTGCAGTTTTCTTTCCGGAGGCTGCTTTGATGCTGGACGCGCTAGTCTACCGTGTGCACATCACCTGTCTCCCCCCCCCCCGTCACCCCTGTCTCTCTCACTCTGCTACAGCCCAATATAAATAGTAGGTGCCTCAGGGAGAGATATATTAGCCGATCTATTCTTTTGGTCAAATTGTGCATAAATTCCTTTTTCCGTAATTCGATTTAGTACCTACCCATTAGTCATTGGATCTAACGATGTAATCATCACTCTTCTGCAGCATCACATTGCCAAGCTTCTATTCTCTTCGTAACTCCGTCCACATTTCGCTACTAAGCTACACTTCATAGAACACCTTCAAAAAACATTTCTTAACAGTTTAACATTAGATTAACTAATTCCTCTCTATCACAACTGTTTTTCTTGCTATTGTCATTATTTCGGCCATCAGAAGTTATTTTACTGGCCAACCAGCAAAACTCTCTTTAGTATCTCGTTTCCTAATCTATCAACATCATCTGATTTAACTAATCTCTCCTGAACAGCACACGTTTCAAGGCATCCCAGATATGCTCAATAATGTTCATGTTTGGGGAGTTTCGTGACCAGCGGACGTCTTTAAACTCAAAAGTGTGTTCCTGGAGCCACTCTGTAGCAATTGTGTACGTATGGGGTGTCGCATTGTCCTGCTGGAATTGGCCAAGTCCGTAGGAATGCACAATGGACATGAATGGGTGCAGGTGGTCAGACAGGATGTTTACGTACGTGTCACCTACCACAGTCGTATCCAGACGTATCAGGGGTCCCGTATCATTTCAACTGCACACGCTCCGCACCATTAAAGAGCCTCCACCAGCTTCAATAGTCCCCTGCTAACATGCAGAGTCCATGGATTCATGAGGTGGTCTCCATGCCCGTGCATGTCCATCCGCTCGATACAATTTGAAACGAGACTCGTCCGACCAGGCAACATGTTTCCAGTCATCAACAGTCCAATGTCGGTGTTGACGGGGCCAGGTGAGGCGTAAAGCTTTGTGTCGTGCAGTCATCAAGAGTATATGAGTGGGCCCTCGTCTCCGAAAATCCATATAGATTATGCTTGCACGCTGACGGTTGTTGATGGGTCAGCATTGAAATCTGCAGCAACTTGCGAAAGGGTTGCACTTCTGTGACGTTGAAAGAGTCTATTCAGTCGTTGTTGGTCAAGTTCTTGCAGGTGGTTTTTTTTTCCTTCTTCTTCTTCTTCTTCACGCAGCTATGTCTTGTATGGGCGTTTCCAACTGCAGATATGTATTCTGCCCGTTTACATATCTCTGTATTTGAGTACGCATGCATAGAACAGTTTCTGTGGCGCTTCAGTGTATGTAACCGTACTTCTCATTAGTTTAAGCTATCTTCATCAGTTTCAGTTGCAACTGAATTAAACGAGTGTAAACAAACAATTCTTTATTTCGGTGTTACATTCATCAAGTGTGGCAGCGCCCTGCACTGTCGAAACAGAGAGATATCTGAACACGAGAAGCAATAGTGAACGCCGGTGAACTCTATATGCGTGCGTTCTGACGCACTTATAAAACAAGTGATAATGCTACAATCATTGCACCTATGAAGAGACGCTCGCGGCTCTGTGTGTGTGTGTGTGTGTGTGTGTGTTTGTAAGACATTGCATGTTCCCTCTCTTGATACTGATACGAATGATTAATATCAAATAGTTATTGGAGATAATATGGCAATTCGACGAAACTGTGAAGTGCACAGAGCGTGCGATGTGCACTGGGTATCAGCTGAGAGTTACGATGGTCGGTTACAGACGCCTTACGGCGGAATACGGCGCACACATTCTTTATCTGTTATCGCAGGTTCCTCACCACAACACGCAGATGAGTGTTTACCTCCTGCGCTTATCGCACTGGCCAACGTGACTGTTAACTGTTCGTGGTATAACGCAGGAGTGCCGTTAGTCTGCAGCTCAAGTTGTGGGCCAAAGCGCTTCCTCCTGTCAAGGTTGCCGAGTC